>NW_024870844.1:2098206-2797609 GCF_019054845.1 Dipodomys spectabilis
GCCTCCATAGTAACTAAAATCAGAGGTGTAAGCTATTAATGCCTTGCCCTAGGAAACATGTTATTGCTGAGTCAGTATCATTGCTTGTCATTTGTGTTTTGGTTTTTGTTTTCTTGTTTGTGTTTCAGCTTGGTAATGTATTGAATACGTCCAAGACATTCGTTCTTTCTTCTGGATTTTTCTCATTTGTTAGTAATTAGTTGTTTACAAGAGTCTCTAATGAGGTCTTGGATTTGATTGGTATTTAGTTATAATGACTGCTTTACTGGCTCAGTTTTTATTTATTTGGGTTGTCTCATTGTTTGTGCATTTAACTAACGGTTGTAAATTGTGTGGATCAAAATCCAACTGTTTGTTGATGTTATGCAACTTTTGGCCACAAGGTTTTTTTTTTTTCTTCCTGGCTTAACTTTAATTCAGTTTTGCTTCTCTGCTTCTTTGAAATGTGTTATTGGATTATTTACTTGAAACATGCAACTCTTTTGCAGTAGGAATTTATTACAATAAACTTTCCCACTACTCCTTATCCACCATTCCATTGGCTTGTTGGGAATGTTGTAATTACATTTTCTTTTTCAAGAACTGTTTCAATTTCTTCAGAATTTCTTTTTCTTTTTGGATCCTTTCAGTAGTATGTTTAAAATTTGTGTAGTTTCCAAAGTTCTTCCTATGATTTCCAGTATTAGTCCCAGCATGGCCAAAAAAGTGTATTTTATTAGGCTTCAATTTGCAAATATTTGTCAAAATTTCTCTTATTGTTTGAAATATGGTATATTAGAGAATGGTCCATGTGCTGATGAGAAAACTGAATAGTCTACAACTTTTGGATAACATGTTCTGTAAATGTCTGCTTCAGATACTGGGCCTGAAGTCCATTTGGCTTCCAAATGTCTCTGTTCATTTTCTGTTTGGATGATCTCTCGATGGCTGGAAGTAAAGCTTCCACTTTCTTATTATCACTATATGATAGTTTACCTAGCCCTTTAGGCCTATTAAAATTTGCTATACACTTTTAGATGTTTTGTATATTTGTCAATGTTGAGTCCTCTTGCTTAACTGACACTTTTATTTATTTATTTTTTTAACTGACTCTTTTATAATCATATGATGTCCTTTTGTGTACTTTTTTGGAATATATATATATATATATATATAGAGAGAGAGAGAGAGATATTAATCTTTAAGTAGTTCTCAGATCTCAGCCTCTTGAGTAGCTAGGATTACAGGCATGAGCCACCAGCACCCGGCTGGATCTTTCTTTGAAAATGAACCATCCTACTGTATATTTCATATTGATAGGTATGAACTTCTGATATTGTTCAGAAATTATTTTCTAATTGTTTCTAGTAGATCTTTTGCTTCTTCCTCTTTTTTCTTTTCTTTTTTGTTTTTTTTTTTTTTTTTCCTTGTGATGGGTTAGCTTTCTGCGGTGCATGCTTTGGGTCTTTTCTTTATAGTGTGTTTCTTACTAACTTTTTGATACATGTCTTTGAGCATGTAGCCAATTTTTACATTGAAAATTCATTTCTGTTAAATTCGTTAAATAATAAACATTATTAATTTTACTGTACTTTAGGGATTGTCATAAAACATGAAATCCAGTCAAATTAGTGTGACAAGGATGAAAAAAGACTACAAAATTAAACCAAAGTATGCCATAATATTTCAGCAAGGTCTCAACATTACATGTTGCAACTGTATTAGCATTAGGATTCAATATTTCCATATCATTTTCATACAACATCTTCCTTTGCAATTCTTCACTGACTCTAGGACAGAGAAGGAAAAAAATTGCATCTTAAAAATGAATTATAAAAAAACATACATTTCACTAATAAATTTCAAATAGTAGCTATGTTTAGGGGGAACTTTATAGTTTAATAGAAGAAAAAATTTGGAGAAGTAAAATTATCTAATTAATCATTGTTAATCTTATATGGGAAATTTTGTCTACACACATTATAGAGACATCAAATCCTTGATATTTCAACATTTGTCATGAAGTCAGAGTTTCTGCTTTAGAGAACTATGTCTCTGATGATACTTTGATGTCATCATAACCATTTTGTTTCTGATTTTTATGCCTTTAAAAATTCATGGTTTGAATTTATCTGGACCCAGTTGCTTTCATCTGTAGTCTTAACTACTCAGGAGGCTGAGATCTGAGGATCACAATTGAAGTTAACCTACGCAGGAAAGCCCATGAGACACTTTTCTCCATTTAACCACCAAAAGATAGAAATGGAGCTGTAGCTCAAGTGTTAGGAGTGCTAGCCTTGAGAAGAAAAAAAAAAGTCAGGAACAGTACCCAGGCTATGAGGTCAAGCTCTAGGAGAGGCACAAAAAGAAGAAGATAAAATATGTTGAAATTTAATTTATAAGACCAGTAGTATTTTTTTATTGTGAAAATACTTCACAGAGGGGTTACAATTACATGAGCAAGGTAATGAGTACATTTTTATCAAGCATTGTTGCCTCCTCCTTTGTTTTTCCCCTACCATTCCTTCTTTCCCATCTCCACAACTCCACTCCGCACCCCCGCCTTCTCCCTCCCCCACGCCTAAATTGTAAAGTTTGTTTTTCGGCACAGCGTCTTGTACATCTCACTGTTGCAATGGGTCAACTTGTATCCCTATTTAAACAATTTGTTTTTTCCCTTCCCCTCCCCAAATTATACCAACATCAAATACAGTGAAAACAAGGGTTATACTGTGGTGGAGGGACATACAAAGTAACAAAGAAATCATCTTATAAATATGTTAGAAACAATAGCAAGAAAGAAAAATCCACTTGTGTCCCTATCTTGGGGTTCATTTCATTTAACATCATCTTACCTGACCTTTTTCTGCTTGTCCCAGATATATACTAGTTATTGCAAATAAGGGATACCATGGGACCTATGTTTCTTTAGGCCTGGCTTATATATATACCAGTATATTGGTATATATACCAATATATATATATTCCATTATATATATATATATATATATATATATGTGTATAATGGAATTCTATGCCTCCATCAGAAAGAATGACATTGCCCCATTTGTTAGGAAATGGAAAGACTGGAAAAATTATATCAACACCAGTAATATTCTGATATCAAAGCCTAAAAATGATATCATAAGTACAGCTGATACTCTCCTTGAATACACATACAGGAACCTGTACCAAATATTTGCAAATTAATTCCAACTCTATTTAAAAGTATTTTATTGCACAACTAATTAGCTACAATTAATCTTAGGAAGGCAAAAGCAAACCCATCTAAGAAAATAATTCAATGGAATACAGACATTAATTGTATAAGAAAAAATGATATCGTTATCTTAATTTGGGTGGCATTTGACCAAAACCTAAGTTCTTCATGCCAGAAATCCAGAAATCTAGGAATATAAAGCATTTCAACAAGATGACAAAATACATTTGTAGAAAACACACAGGTATCAAACTTCATTGGTAAATAACTGAAAACTTCTTTCTTAAGATCAGCAACAGAAATAAGCAGATAAACAGAAAACAGTTTCACAAGTAACATTTAGGATCTGATTAAATAGATCTATAGCACTAGCAAGATAACTGTGAATTATTGGGAGAAATGATTTTCTAATCTTGGACCTTAACTATTGAGTCTACTTCAATTTCTAGATTTGTGGAATAAAACAGAGACAGTAAAATGAGATGGCGTTATCTTATTCTATATGCATTGATGAAACCCTTGCAAAAAATGGTTTGTGCAAATTTTAAATATATCTGAATGATGGCACATCCTTTCTGGCTTCCTTGTCTTTTCCCTCATTTGGCCAACTTAATGAAAAACTTCATCTCCCAGGTATTTACTTAACTTCATTGTTAGACATAGGTTAAAGGATTCCTTCACAGAGGAAATGGTGATAAATGTATCATAATAATTTTCACTGAAGTCTCAAGAATGTTGGAAATATGTGGCTTATCACATATGTCAACCTAAGTCTATTTATACTAATGGTTTTATATATATATATATATATATATATATATATATATATACACATATATATATATTCAGTTTTGGCAAGTAACAAGAGATTACTGGAAAGAAAGCTAAAATGTAAAATGTTTTCAATTAAGTGGTTGACTTTACAGAGTACATATTAATCATGGATTTACTTGTTCAATGTTCAATTATTATTTCATTCATTCAATAACTTCATACTCCATCAATAATATATATTGCATTCTGTGTGTTATAGATTGGGTTCAAACTGAGAAAGATAAGTCTCACCACTTACCTTAAAAAAATTCAATCTACCTGTGTCCCTATTTGAACGATTTGTTTTTTCCCTTCCCCTCCCCAAATTATACCATCAAATACATTGAAAGCAGGGGTTATACCATGGGGGAGGGACATATAAAGCAACAAAGAAATCATCTTATAAATATGTTAGACCCATTGCAACAATGAGATGTACAAGTCATTATGTCGAAAAACAAACTTTACAACTTTGGCCGGGGGTTGGGGGGGTGTGGAGGTTAGGGGGATGGGAGATGGGAAGGGATGGGAAAGGGAAACAAAGGAGAAGTCAACAATGCTTGATAAGAAATGTGCTCATTACCTTGCCCATGTAATTGTAACCCCTCTGTACGGTATTTTCACAATTAAAAAAAAATTCAGTCTAATAAGTTACTATTTTTAATCACATGGGACAGTCTTTCCTTACAATAAATTGCAAATACAATGTGAGGATATTAATGCAAACAAACCATATTTTAACCTATATCCTTTGAATATCTAGGGTAAAGTGGAAAAGCTAAGCAGTGTTGTAAATATTATGTTTAGGTATTATCAAGTATTCTATAGATTATCTTGTTTAATTCTCACAACAGACTTGTAATATGTTACCAGTGCTTTAACTGAACTTATTTGCATTTCGTTAATGAAATACACTGACAGCTAACAGAGAATGAATACATATAAAAGACCATGATCAGAATCTAATCTTCCTAAACCCTCTAGGGATGAATTTGAAAAGTATCATTTGATTGTTTATTGACTTGTTCATTTTTCTCATAGTTGAGATTCCACTACCTCTATTGAATGGTTCCGTTTTAGCACTTAAAAACCTATGTCCTAAATATCTAAGCAATTAGATTTACACAGTTCTGGTACTGAGCACCTAATCATTATGCTAATCCTAATTTAGACAATAGCCATACTTCAGGTCTCATAGAATTATCAAAGAAATACAAATTAAAACTTTTCTATACTCAAAATTATTGATTTTCTTCAGCCTTTTGAAGATGAAATACTACCCATTCACCATGTGTACTCATCGTACTCTATATCCTGTCCAGCTCTTCATGTCTGTATCAAATCATTCTCCTCCTAGAACTTTATATTCCAATTTTATTATATGTTACATAAACTTCCTATGCTGCAAACTTTTTTTGGCAATGCTATAATGATATAACCTTTACTTAAGTGTCTTGCATTTTTGTTTCTTTCCTGTTCTTTCAGATTCATGTTGTGCTAATGCCCCATAGAACTTGCTTTGTTCAACTCTCCATACAAGTGTAGGTCAAGTTAACCCTTTCTGTCCTTCTTTTAATAGTCCACAATTATATTTACTGTCATATTTCCTGTACGACATTCATGTTGACAGTGATTGTTGCAGGACTCATGAATAACTACTTGCCAGAACATGGTAGAATCAGAGCTTCCAAGAGGTAAAGTCTGAACAAGTAATTTTTGTCTTCAGTCTGACTTCCTTCAAACAAGCTGGTTTTCTTGAGTATGCACAAGGTGTAACTTGTACTAGTTGCAATGATAATGTGATGACCAGTTGATCAATTGAAGTAATGATCAATGGATCAATGTACCTCCATAGCAGAGAGCTGCCTTCCTGATCTAGTAAAATAGAATGCAGTTCAACCACAAGACAATTTTATTTATTTAATTTAATTTATTTATTTATTTTGCCTGTAGTGGAGCCTAAACTCTGGGCCTTGATGCTGCCCCTGAGCAATTCAGCTCAAGGCTAGCGCTCGACCACTTGAGC
This sequence comes from Dipodomys spectabilis, assembly GCF_019054845.1. Classification (NCBI taxonomy): domain Eukaryota; kingdom Metazoa; phylum Chordata; class Mammalia; order Rodentia; family Heteromyidae; genus Dipodomys; species Dipodomys spectabilis. Next base: position 2,104,245 of record NW_024870844.1, read on the forward strand.
CACAGCGCCACTTCTGGCCTTTTCTGCTTATGTGGTGCTGAGGAATCGAACTCAGGGCCTCATGCATGCAAAGGAAGAACACTACCACTGAAACATCTTCCCAGCCCCGCACAAGACAATTTTTAAGCTAGAGCAGATATTAGATTAGCAATCATTATCTCTATTAACTGAAGCGGGGGGGACAATTCAGAAGGGCTAAGTTTCCATAGAGTTTAGAATAATAAAAGAATTATGCAGACGTGTAGTTAACACATCTACCAGTGGAACACAAACCTCTTTCCTTAAAGAAAGGCTTTTCTCAACATAAGCAGAAGTCTGGTTAGTTTCACTCATTTTAAGCTGCATCAGAGTGGGCTGGTTCAAGCACATAAGAGTTATGAGAAGGCTACTGCTATCTCTAAAAGTGTAGAAAAGGCTGAATCCCCAGCTCAAGGTTATATAGGTGATATCAGAGCCCTCATCATCTGGTGTTCAGTGGTGGCTAGGCAATGTACATCATCTGGTTGGCGAGGATTGTTTTTCACCAACAGGTGTTTGCTATTCCATAGCTCGCCTAGTTCCTCATTCTGTCTCTAGCCTAATAAAGCTGAATGCTTTAACATGGGTAATGTGATCTTGTCCACTGTTGAGGAGACCTTTTTCATAGCTCACCCCCATCTCTCTCAATCCCACCTATGTCCTCAACCTCTCTTGTAGTCTATTTTCACATATACACATTGAATATTACAAGTGCATTCTTTGTTTTCCTTTGACCATCTAGTCTTTAACCTGGATAAAGCTAACATTTTCAGTCTGATTTATTCTAAGAGCTGCTAACCTAGCTTCTGCATCTGTTTCCCTGTGTGCACTCTTCATATTGAAGCAGGAATAATGTCATTAAACCACTAGAGATATTGTGCCAGATCTCTGCTCAAAACCCTCAGAATCAAAGTCAAAAGTCCTTTCTCTGACATACAAAGCTTTATTGCTTAAGAGCTCTGTTACCTGTGACCTTTCTTGCTCTCCAGATTTTTTTTTTTTGTAGCATCGGCCATATTGGTCACCATGCTCCAACTCAACACAGGACCTTGGCCCTTGATCATCCCTCTTTTCAAAATGCTCTTCCCCTGATATAGGAATTGGCTCCCTTGAACCTTCTAGTGGTTCATTCAGAAGTCATTTTCTAAAGGATGACTGTGCATGCAATTTTATTTAATATCTCAACTCCTTAGCAGTGTTGCCCAATATAGCAAATAATGATTGGCATTTAGAATTAAGTTTATTTTCAGATAAACAGTGACAGTTGCCGTGTATTCTTAATTTTGTGTATTCAAAAATATATTTATCAAATTTAATTTTATCTCATCTGATTCCTATAGTCAGATTGAACATATCTCTTCTTGCTGTGCAATGATTCTTTAATCTTTATGACTAAAAGAGTATATATATATATATATATATATATATACATGTGTACATATATATACTATATATATATATATATATATATATAATATATGATGGAAGGGATATAACAGTACATATGTTAGCTGCCCAGGTATTTTTTTCCTTGTTCTCTCTTCTAGAGTAGCAGTGCTTTGGTTGTAAGATTTAAGCAGATTTCTTTACTATGGAATCCCCAGTGTTTAAATCAGTGAGCTCATAGTAGACTTCATAAGTATAGAAAAAAATGAAAATAAGAAAGTTCAAATGGTTAAGTGAACATAAGAGGTTTCTACTTTATTCAAGGCCTAGATAATGTGTTTAACATGCATTATAAGGTACATACTTACCACTGGGTTTTGAGATCTAAAATGTCTGTGAGAGAGAGACAGAGAGAGAAATTTGGTACTGAGGCTTGAACTCAGAGCTTTGTGAATGCAAAGGTCATGCTCTACCACTTAGCTATAGCCACATGTTCTGCATTACAAACCCATATATTTCTAAATGTAGGATCTTGAGTTTCTAAATATATTTTCATGTTGTTGTTTTGTTTAACTTTGCCAAGTATAGAAGATAAAGCTTAGACTCAAAGCATGTTGCACATCAGGTTCAATATTTTGTTTTGCTAATATGATATAACAGATATTTGCATTCAAATATATCATTAAATTGACCTGAAATGTTAAGTCATTTTTTACAGAGGTAGATAATGAAAAAGTTCATGTAGGGGCTGGGAAGGTGGCTCAGTGGTAGAGCGCACGCCTTGCATGCATGAGGCCCTGGGTTCGATTTCTCAGCACCACATAAAGCAAAGAGAAAAAAGCCGGAAGTGGTGCTGTGGCTCAAGTGGTAGAGCGCTAGTCTTGAGCTGAAGAGCTGAGGGACAGTGCCCAGGCCCAGAGTTCAGGCACCACGACCAGACACCCCCCCCAAAAAAAAGTTCATGTATTTTTTTATAATGCAATTTTGATATTTGAGAAAGTCATCTGGGATTGGTGAGAATGTGTTTCATGCTTAATACATCCCTCTGTATAGTTAATTGTGCTAATTAAGAATTCCACGGCTTAAGCAGAAAAAATTAAGATGGCAATATAACACAGTTTTAGAATGTAATCTTAAACTCATTTAAATAGAATATTTAGTTAAATTAATAGATATTAAAAATACCTTGTTCATTATATAGATTTCAAAATAAGTATATTTTTTTCTATGAACATCTCAAATTTCTAATTTGAGCTGCAAACACTGGGAAATGGAAACATATGTTCTCATGTCTGGAGATGACTGCAAACACGAAAGAGGATGAGTATTTGAGCTCTGTAGGCCAAGTGAAGCATCTGAATTATTGTCTAGGACATCTATGATTTTTCTTAGGACTATCATTTTCCTCCATTATGACCCTGGGCAAGGTTCTCCATTTTCAGATTAATCTAAGAATTATCATTTTTAACAGATCACTTAATGAAAGATGAGCAAAGAAGAAAGGAATCATGGAGAAGAATGTTATGCAAATCCTGCTTAAGGGCAGGAAGAGTTATACAAGTCAAATTTCAAAACTCAAGTAGTTCAAAACTGTATGTGTGCTAAGGATTGTACTTTCTTTTGTATCAGTGTGTATAGATGAGGTAGACAGGACAAAAACTTTAAAATTTCATTTCTCTATTATGTTATATGTGGAATCAAAACTAAAGGAAGAAGAGAAACACAGAATGAATGAAACTAAGAAGAGCAGGTTAAATCATCTCCTAAACTCGAGAGTGTCAAGCACTGTATTGATTCACTGATTTTATCTTATTTTCTAAAAATATCAACCTTTCTCTAACTATCTTCATAAGTATATGTTTAGCAAATGCAAAGTCCTCCAGTCACTTCATCTACTTCTATTTATCAAAAAGGAGAAAACAAAACAAAACACTGTTAATAGTTGCAAGCCTTCTTCATCTGAGCTAGAGTACTTCGTTCTCCTGGCAGTCAGTAGCCCTGGCAACATATTGCTTAATAAGACAAGTTTTACAGATAGTTTATTAACAATAAACCAAACAAAAGCAAGAGAAAACTTGCAGTGCCTTATGAGCCCCTCTGAAGTCCAAGAAATACAATTCTGTCCAGTACTTCCGGAAAGAAGTACAACTCTGAATTGTACCAAGGTGTACAATTCTGTATAAAGTACTTGAGTGAAGGGATTTGGATGAAAATTTTCTCTCTTATTCTCCATTTATTAGCTTGGACTGCTTGCAACCTCAAAATCACCCATCACCAACTGGAAGAAAAACAGTGAAGCCTCCTGAGTCTCTGTCTGCCTTTTATTGCCATTCACCTCACAATCATTTGAGACTATGGAACCTTTTGCTACTGCCTACAAGTTCTGTCCTCTTTTTTTCCCCCTTAAGCTTCTGAAAGCACAGTTTCAACCATACAATACACAAAATGTTCCTACACACAGTTGTAGGACTAGAGGATTCAACAGTGTGTAAGCTAGTCAGACATATAAGCATTCTCTTTCCAACCTCTCTTTCAAAAAGTAAGGTAAGTCAAGAATGCTTGGAAGAGGGATGCACGTTTTAGATGAAATATAATGGTGACTATATGATGCTATGCTTTAATCTCAATTAGATCTCTAGATATTTGCAGCATAGAAAGGAAACCTTAATTAATGTAAAGCTTAAAATGTGATTTTGGGGGTTGGGAAGTTGGCTCAGTGGTAGGGTGCTTGCCTCCCATTCCTGAGGCCCTGGATTTGATTCCTCAGTACCACATAAGCAGAAAAAAGCCAGAAGTGGTGCTGTGGCTCAAAGTGGTAGGGTGCAAGCCATGAGTTGAAGGGCTGAGGGACAGCGCGTAGGCCTAGAGTTCAGCCCCCATGACTGACAAAAAAAAAGTGATTTTGGATATGGTTAATGCCAGGATGATATGCAGGATGCTAAAGCCATGTCTAACTGTACTGTAATGTATAAAGCAATCTCACACTGGTGTAGCAATGGTACAACAAAATGGACTCCAATAGAAGGGTATCAACAATTCTGCTACTTATCAAGTAGAATGAAACTGAACAACTACGTAAATGGATGTCATGGGATACCAGCCTGGTTTTACACTGTTGGAAGCAAAGCAGGTTACAGGAAAGCAAAGGACTAAACTAGATTGACCTATGGGATAAAATAAGAGGAAATGCAATACTTTTGGCTAGTTCAATATCTACACTGAAGGTTACATTTGCTAATAGTTATACGTATATGTCTCATATTTTCTTGTTCCATCTACTGTTGCTATTGTGGCATGACTTTCCTCATACCAGTAAATATTTTCCATTTTCCCAGCTGTGTTCCTTGCTCTGCATATTGAACATATTCTTTCTTCTTTTTGTTTCCTATATTTGAGTAAAATTATTCATATTCATTTCTGAGGACTTTTTTCTTTTTGCTAGTCCTGGGGCTTGACCTCAGGGCCTGGGCACTGTCCCTGAGCTTCTTTTGCTCAAAGCTAGGACTCTACCACTTGAGCCCAGCTCCACTTCCAGCCTTTTCTGTTTATGTGGTACTGAGGAATCAGACCCAGGGCTTCATGCATTGTAGGCAAGCACTCTACCACTGAGCCATATTCCCAGCCCTCTGAGGACTTTTTCATTAAATTCTTGAATGGTACCCTCTGCCCAACTCCACTGTATTGTCTCTTCGTCCTTCTGCCTAGCACAGATTCAAGCTCTCTTGACTTCCTTAGACTCTCAGCTATAAACCCTGAATGCAGGGGCTGGGAAGGTGGCTCAGTGGTAGAGTACTTACCTTGCATGCATGAGGCCCTGGGTTCGATTCCTCAGCATCACATAAGCAGAAAAAGCTGGAAGTGGTGCTGTGGCTCAAATGGTAGAGCGCTAGCCTTGAGCTGAAGAGCTGAGGGACAGTGCCCAGGCCCAGAGTTCAGGCACCATGACTGGCAAAAAACAAAACAAAACAAAAACCCTGAATGCAGAGAATTTGTTGGACTTTATTTGGCTTTATTCTCTTTGCATTGTAAATTAGAAACTCTCTGAAAGTGTTTAACCAGGGTAATATTCAGGTTCATCTGATTTATTCTGTATTTCTATGGGATCCTATTCTTCACTGTTCTTCAGTATCTGAAAGTTACTTTTCTATATGTTCACTTACTCTCATTGTTGTTATAAAAGGCATCAAGAGAAAAATACAATATTGAAAAGTACCTAACATCTAGATGATTTTTAGATTTTTTGGCAGTATTTGGGATTGAATTCAGAGTATCCCATTTTCTAGGCAAAGACTGTACCACTCAAATCATGTCTGCTTTACTATTTATTTGTTTTTGTTTGTTTGTTTATAGGGTCTTGTATTTCTTTTCTGGTCCAGCCTCAGATATTGATCCTCCTACCTCTGCCTCTCTTGTAAGTTAGATTACAGAGCACAACACCAAAATCTAGCCCACCAAATAATATTTTTATTTGACATATATTTTATTTCTAATTACTAAGCACAATGCTTCGCACTAATGAGTTGATTTGTTCAGATAGTACCAAACACAGAACAGAGAGTAACAATTAGTATGCAAAGAAAAGTATTCTCTCTTACAGTTTGTTATTCTTTGGTATTTCACCCACCTGTCACTGTTAGCTCTGCTCCATGACGTAGAATGTAGGAGAGGAGGATGCATCATTTCTTCACTTCGTTGCAACCTGTGAAGAATCCTGGGATAGGAAAGAATCGGCCAAAGGAAAAACTGCTGCTGCTCTGTGTTTTGAAACTCCCCATGCTGAAATAGGACAGGAGTGAATTGTAGGCAATGCAGAGGGACACCCAGTGGCACAGATCTGTCACCCATGACACACTGCTGTCGGTACCAAAGGGTTTTTAGGACTGCGTCCAGCAATCCCTGACAGATTCCATGGGACCAACAACGCCATCCCAGTCTCATTCTTGCTGTGATTTCATTTCAGCCCCACAAAAATCTGTACAAGTTTTAGTTTCGGGGGTTTTGTGGGTCTCATCATGGCCAAAAGAAGAGTTGAATCTCACATTCACTGAGTGGGTCTTCTTTCCGTAGGTCTTCTTCTTTCAGGCGGCAATGGGCAATAACCTTTTCCAGAAGGAGGTCTTGGACACTGTGGTGAGACAGGGGGATGGTTGCGTTTCTCTCCCTGACCTTTACTGTTCCCCTGGAGACTTTAGGAAGTCATTTGTTGAAAGTCCCAGAACAGTTGGCAGTCGAATCAAGTAGGGAACTCAGCCTCCTCGGTTCCAATTTCTAGGCTTTGTCTCGGACAGTTTCTGACAGCTCATAAATGAGCTTGATGGGAAGACTTTCCTTAGAGGCTTTTTAAAACAGAAGCAATTGGGGATGTTTGATGAATTCTTCTTACTGTGGCTTCTCCCCCTCCTCCCGTCCGCCTCCCCCCACCACCCTCCAGCCTCATGTGTTGTACAGGCATGCAGTCAACAGTAAAATGTATAAGTGCACATAAATGATCCTTGTATTGTGGAAATTGCAGCCGAAGACAAGCAATTATGGAAGGGAGTACATTAGGCAATACTGTTTCACTTAGTTTCGAGGCCTCGGCTTTATTCTGAGTGTTGAACTCAATTTCCATATTACTCAGAAGACATTGATCATTACTAGCCTAAGTAAATATTCATTTTGATTGTCTCAGCAGGTGACTGCCATGGTCATAATTTAACTCCTCTCGTGCAGGCAAAAAACAAACCTTTGATAGCATTTTTTGCTGGTCTCTGCCATTACAAAATCGACCAGGCAGGTGGAGAATAATAATAGCATGCAAAATAAAGTCCTGTAAACACTTATTTACATGGCAGAAATACTATACTAGGTTTGCCTCAAATTATCTCTGGAGCATATATAGAAATAAAATGGTTAAAACTACTCTCCAGGTGGATAAACTAAAGTGAAGAGGGATACTTTGCTAATTTCGGTGGCTAATAAAAATGTGTCGTAGCCAGCTAAGCCCGGAAAACTCCCATACTTATCAGAAAATAATCTGTTCTCTGTCCCTCTCTCCTCTTCTTTTCTCTGCCTCTGTTTCAGCCTTTGGCTCTCACCATCCCCCATTCTCTTCTCAATCTCTCTTCCTTGTCTTGAGCCTGTCTCAGAGTCGGGCATGGCACACAAATGGACATTCCCACTATGGAATGAAGATAAGTTTAAGGTCAGCCTAGAGATTCACAGTGAGACCTTGCATCAGAAACAACACACACACAGACACAGACACAGACACAGACACAGACACACACACACACACACACACACACACACACACACACACCTACTTCAATCTAATTCTCAGCCTATATATCACTCCAACACATCTTACTCTGAAGAGTTGCCAAATTCATTACTTCCTGGTGCTGTATCCTTGTATAGCTTGCTCTTCTTTGGATCCTTCTGAGTTCTATTCCCTGACTGGCAAACATCTTTCTTTTAAGTGTCTCTCCTTCACAAGGCTTCTGCTACCTGCCCCATGGCAAACTGTCACAAGTCATCTCTCTAACTGTTGTAGTGTGTGGCGCTGGAGCTTCTAGGAAACTTGGAGCTCTTCCTAGGAAAACACATGGATCTTTTTCATCTTTTCTCCCCCTTTTTTTTCTCCTCAGCAACTGATCTATTTATTAGGCATCAGTTGGATTCAAGAGATAGAGTTCCCACTCATGAACTTGCCCACAGGTAAACATAAAAATCTTTATTTTTCAATCTAGGGTTAGTGTGGAAGTTCAAAAATGGTGGAAATATTTATAGTGAAAATAGCAGTCATTTCAGTCATTTCACACACATGAAATCGGGTAACAATATGCCTTTTCCAGTAATAATTTGCCTATTTCACAGATTGAAAAATACAGCTTTAGTGAAATAATCTAGGTTGCTCTAGCCACATACTTAATGCTTAGAGGGTGACTTGGGGTATCATGAATATTCAAGTATGTATACTTTTTAAAATCTTTAGACGTAATTATTCATGGCTGTAATTTTTATGGCATTTTAAAGCAGAGAAAAGAGACACTTGATGCTGTTTTCTTATTCCTAACAGCTATGACTCTTTCACAAACAAAGACCGGAGAAGAGAAGTAATTTAGTTAGCATCACTCTATTAGTAAGTAATGATGGAAACAAAATTTGACTTTTTGCAGCTCTGGGTCCATGACTTCTGTACATGTCATATGCAAAGCATGATAAGAAATATAAAAGTGAACATAACTTTATCCTTACAAGACACAGTATACAACATCTGGATGTAATCACACATCTTGTAAATATGATGAATCCGTGTGTGTGTGTGTATGTGTGTGTGTGTGTGTGTGTTTACAGTGAAATTATTTCTTTGAATTGGGAAGTAGACACTTTTAATTTGCTCACACTGAAGAAATATCAAGTTGTTACCTATTCCATTTCAGTTGATTTTTTTTTTCTTTTCATTCCCGTTTCCAGAGACTTTCTGACTTCCTCTGAGAATCAGTGTCTGTTCATGAAACACAAATTCTCTCAGTCATTCTTCTATGTGACTTACTATTACCAGCGGCCATCCAAACAATTCCACCAAGTGTCACATTTTGCCTAAATTGATAGTAAAGCCATTTAGCATAAGCTAATTAAAATTTGGATGTCCTTCATGTGCTCACCACATGACTGATGGAGATGAGTTCTAGCATCATTATAGGGCACATTACTTTTGTCGATGTGCCTTATAAAACATCCCAGAGCTATTTGTTATGTTTTCATGAGCATAAAGGCTTGTCCATTTCTTCAATTTAAGAACTGTCATTTTAATCATGTTAGAGTTACACTTTGAATTGCATTCTGCATTGCTCTCCGAGGCTTTGTCTCTTCTTTATTCTCTTTGTTTTATCCTTTCATCTTCTAGGTAGGGTGTGTAAAGCATGGAATATTTCCAGAACATAAAGTTATAACATATATTAAATCAAACTCACTACATCTAGAAAACTAACTACAGCTTTTGAGATTAAGCTCAAATTGTTATGTTCAGCTTTTGGGTTTTGTGCCAGTATTGGGGCTTGAACTCTGGGCCTGGGTTCTATCCCTGAGATTTTTTTTTTTTTTTTGCTCAAGACTTGGGCTCCATCACTTAATCCAAAGCTCTACTTCCAGCTTAGTGTGATTAATTGGAGATAAGAGTCTCATGGACTTTCCTACTCAGACTAGCTTTGAATCTTGATCATCAGATCTCAGCCTCCCGGGTAGCTAGGATTAGAGGTGTGAGCCACTGGTGCTTGGCTAGACAGTTATTTTTTAAATCTATTCATTCTCCCTGTACTGGCATTATGCTTCTTATTCCTCCCCAACAAACTCTTTTCTTTGAAGAAAATGATGTACATTTTTATTATCTTTAAGTAGTTGTACAAAGGAGTCTCCATTAATAAAGCAGTTTATGAATGATCAATGTCTCCCCTTTCAGCATTGTTATCCATCCCTCTCATATTCACTCTTTCCCTCATTCTTCTTAATTTGGTAAAATATGAATTGAATTCTTTTTATTTTAGAAGGCTTTGTATTGTAATTTACTTTATTATTATTATAAAGGTAATGTACAGAGGGATTACAATTACCTGAGTAATTGTACATTTCCTTTGTTGTCCATCTTTTATTGTAAAAATGCTGTACAGAGGGGTTACAGTTACACGAGCAAGGTAAAGAGTCCATTTCCTATGGAGCATCGCTGCTTTCTCCTTTGTCTTCCTCCCTCCCACCTCCACCACTGCCCTACATTTCCCTTTTACAGTGTCTTCCTTTCCCTCACTGTCTCCCAGCTCCTCCCTCCCATCTTCACCCGTGAGTTTAAGTTTACTTTCCCTCCCATCTTCACCCGTGAGTTGTGTAGTTTACTTTTATCAGTGTCCAATGAGCTTCACTGCTGCACTTTTCCACTCAGTTCCCCTTGAGCTCTGCACCCTTCCCCCACCCTCTGGAAGCTATGCACACAAATATGTCCCACATAAAGAAGATATGACAACATCACTAAAATGAATTTTAATGCGACTTTATTGTTATTGTAAAAGTGATGTATGGAGGGATTGCAATGATATAAGTCAGATAAAGAGTGCATTTCTTTTTGAACACTGTCACCTCTTCCCTGGCTCTCTTCCCAATTTTTCCCTCCTATCCCCACCCACCAGTTGTATAGTTCGTTTTAACATTGTATCTAGTGAGTACCACTGCTGCATTTGTTCACCCTTTGTCTCTCCATTTCTGTGCCCCCTGACTCTCCCAAAGACAGATAAATGAACAAACAAAACAAATGGAAAAGAGAACAAAAAACAGCAACAATGTTTCCATTTCCTTGAATTCATATCCATTAATATTATTCCATACGATCAGATGCACAGGTATTATGCCTTTGTTTTCCTACTTTGGTCTCACTGTGTGTGAATCCCTCATCGAATTATTGACTGTATTCGTCTGCTCTTTCTTTCATTCCTTTTGACCCCACCCACCTTTTCAAATAAATGCTTCCTGGTGTTTATTTGTTGAAATTTTGCCTTTGTAAGGAATTTGAGTTCTCTCTTGAATCGACAGTATACATTTCTGTATGAACTCTCTTCAGTCTACCATAAACATTTGTATATGAACTCTTGATTCTGTAGTCAGTGAGTTTTATAAGTGCCTAGAGCTGTCAGCTCTTTTTATCCCCTGAATTGTTGCACACGTGGGGTTCATACTGACTTGCAAAATCTGTTCCTGTAAGACCTTGATTGATTTTCACCTCAAGATTGAGTTTTATCTGATTGAAGTTTTTCTCCAAGAATACCAGTCTGTGAAGATCATCCTTCCAGTTCTAATTAAAAAGGTCTCTCATTTCCAAGTATGCTACTCCTTTAAGAAGTCTTTTGGCTCAGGTTTCTCTAATGAATGTAATTTTAAGCCCCTCCTTCTTCAAGCCCCAACTCAGAGAAGTCCTCTGTATCAGACCACTTCTTAACAAACAGACATACACATGGGGAATGCCTTCTTCAGTTGTCTCAAAGAAATACAAATGTAGAATTTTTATGCAAAAAAAAATCATTTACATCATCTTTCCAATGGTTGGCTGTATAAGAACTTTTAAGTACATTTCTCTACCTCTGTTGCAAATTGATCATTCAGGTGGCTTTGAATTTACCAGGAAAAGGCAGTGTGCAGTAAATGCACCAATATCTATTACTAACAACTTGCACATAGTCTTCAGGCACGTAAGAACTAGGTTTAGACTAGAGACTTTAGGATAAGCCTCATCATGGGACACCAGTATGGAAATATTAATTGCTAAATCTTATTTCCAGTACTTGCATGTGGGGAGTTTTGACTGTGAAGATTCATCCTGGAGATAATTGCAGGGAGGGAGAGTTATACCACAGAAGATAAGACCCTATCATCAGCATGATGACTGACAGTAAATTATAGTGGTGTTGATGACAGATCTATAATTACATTACAAATATTTATCTCTAAGAAATCCTCCCTGAATTGCCTCTTGTATGATATGACTTCCTTTCCCCTCTTTTCCTTTTGCTGAGATCAATTGCGATTGACATCAAATTTCTAGTCTAAAGAAAAATTAAAAAGCTAATTTGATTAAAAATATTATAATAATGATCAGCCAAGGAGGCAGTTCTTCCTGATATTTTAAAGTTTGAATTAGCATCAACTAGTTGTACAAGGGGTTCATTTTGACATGTCCCTTTATACACACAATGCATCTTGATGAGTCACTCCCTCGGTCACGTGGAACTCTCCTCCTCTCCCCACCCCATACCAGTTTCAGTAAGCTTCATGGCCTGCTTTCATGAAGTAACCATCCCCTTCCCAGTAATACCCACACTCCAGGCTAGACAGCTTTCACCTTCCTAAAATCCACTTTCAATAAAGCGCCAGTTAATTGTTCAGAGGAGCTATACCATGACATCTCAAATTTGTGTGTAAGATATGTATTTCAGTCAGGTTGATCATATATCTGCATCTACATAAATACACTCACATATTTATATATATTTCTCTCTATATGAGGTCATTGTTATAGATCTATTTAAGTGCTCGATATCATCTTGGCTTAATTTTGGTATGCTGAGTTTATTTAGACATGTACCCATGTCATCTACATCTTTAAGTCCATGGGGATAGAGATTTTTTAAGTATTCCTTCAGAATCTTCTACATTTTCCTCATATTTGTTGGGAAATCCCCAATTTTTTGGTTCCTAATTTTTTTATTTGGGTCATTTCTTTCATCCTTTTAGTCGTACTGGCTAAAGGTTTACCAATTTTATCTTTTTGAAGAACTTTTTTGTTTAATTGATTCTTTGTATAGATTTTTTTCCCTTTCTATTTTATTACACTCTACCATAATATTTCTTTCTTTCTGGAAGATACTTCAAATGGATAGAAAAGTTAAGAATAAGGAAAGAAGAAGTAGGGAAACGGACCAGTGTGTGTCTGGCAGGGGGGATGGTGAAGGATAAGCAACACAAAACAAAATGCAACAACAAGGAAAACAACAACAACAACAGTTTTTCTTCCTTGTTGAGCAGAAGAGGGAATGCTTATTGAGTTCTGCCTGTCCACTGGATCTGTTAATCCAATATCTCTATATCCTGCATAGGGTAGACTTACTATACTAAATAGGGAACCCATTTAGTACAGCTGTTGAAAGAGAAATCACACTGTCACTCTTACAACCCACGCTTTGTCCTGATGAGAATACTTTCTGGGTCCCCTGGCAGCACCCTAGGGATGTGGCCAAATTCAGATGGGTCACTAATGCTTTTTTTCCCCTTCCTGTGTCTGTTTTTTGTGTTGGGAGAGGGGGGGTGACAGCTGTCATGTTTCAGTCATTCACCCCCACCCCCATCCCCAACAATTGGAAGCTTATTCTGCTTCTGAATTTGCTGCATGATCCAACATATTCTTTCACACACACTGGATTGAGGTGGATTGTGTTCCCAGGGATGACATAGATTATGGAAAGTTCTAGGCCTTTTGGTCTGTGTGTACTTGCTCTGTTCAGCTGATATCCCTCATGGGTAGCTTCTCGCTGAAGAGAAGGGAAAAGGGAAGAAGAAGAATCAGCACAAGTGCAGGAGCTCTCAGCCCCCGAGTGGTTGAGCACAGAGCAGGTCCTGTCATAATACCAAGGGATTTTCAGGCTCCATGTGACCAAGAAGTGTTGAGGTTTTTTTCTTCTAATTTTGCTTTCCTCTTTCTTTTAGTGATGTAAGATTCCAATTTATTTATTTATTTATTTATTATTCTTTCTTGTGTTGTTGGTCGTGGGGCCTGAACTCGGGGCCTAGACACTGTCCCTCAGCTCTTCAGCTCAAGGCTAGCACTCTACCACTTGAGCCACAGTGCCACTTCCAGCCTTTTCTGCTTATGTAGTGGTGAGTAATCGAACCCAGGGCCTCATGCATGCAAGGTAAGCACTCTACTACTGAGCTACCTTCCCAGCCCCAGATTCCATGGTTTTGATGTCCACCAGTCAGTGGACATGGGTTCTCCTAGCAATAGAGGTGGAATAGTAATCTTGCTAAAATCTACATATACCCCCCCCCCAAAAAAAAGAATGGCTTTGAAAGTTCTCTGCCTAAACAGTTAATATTCTGAACACTGGTTGAGTACTTTCACAATTTACCATAACTTTGAGTTCCTGGTATCCAGTTCCTTTGATTCTATGAAGTAATCTATCAATTAAATTAATCTACCTGCATTTTATTTCTAATTATGTCACTGTAACCAGGCCCTTAATATTATTCTCCTGGGTTATTGCATTAGACCTACAATTTGCCTTTTTGCTTCCAATTGACACATTTTTGTAATTATTGCTGAATTCAATGGACATTTTGGCAAAAAAAAGTCTGCATTTAAAAGACAAGATGAAATCCAAAGACGACACAATAAAACACAAACTTCCTGCTTAGCTTTTATAAAATAAATAATGAGAATTCACTCTGTCAATTTCATGGTTAATAATAGAGAGAAAGAATACCATGCCAAGGTGGCCATTTTCAAATGCTGTAGGATAGAATTTCTTTCAACTTATGATTATTACCTGGTGTCACATTTGCACAATAAGGTTACAATCGAAACATTATTTTTATGTTAAAGTTATAGATGAGAAAAATGAAATGTGGTAACATTAGCCTAAATCACATTGTTATAAATTAGAACAACTGGTATTGAGATGCATGCCAGGGCGATTCTAAACCCAGTTTCCATTTTCTTGAGACAATAGTACTTAATACAGAGAAATTTCTGAACAGAAAGCAAGAAAAAGGTCCTCACTTTTTTAAATGATCGTGTTTAGATTCGACCCTTTTTATGTCTACTATCTGAAAGAGATTTGAACCACTACAAATTTTTCAGTATGAGCCATTTATGATCTTGTGACTATTGAAGAAAGGTGACAGGAAAAAGTTACTAATTGTGACAAGGGTATATTTGCATGTGTGCCTATTATGTGACTGCAAATGATCTCTCCAATCATCTTGCTTAATTATTGTCATTCTCCTGTGAAATCAGGTTGACTGGAAGGATAGATCGAAGCAGTGACATAGAAGGTATGTTTACACTATTAATGGAAAGATTTCTCTGTACATGGTTTCATTTTTGTTTTTGGTTGTTGTCGTTTTTTTAAACATCAATTTCTTCTCCAACACAAAGGCTGTAAAATGCTCTGAGATGCAACAAAAAGGCCTGGGAACTTCAGCTCCTACTCATTCAGAAACATTAGGGATTTCTAATCACAGACAGGTATCATTCAATTTTAGTTATTACTGTGCTAGACTATATCTGTTTAAATCAGAGACTAATATGGTTTCTACGGCAACAGTTTTTAGAGGTATCCATAAGTGAAGGAAGATGGGACACCAAATACTGGTTATTTTTATTTGGGGGATGAGATGGTTTGTGATAGGATTTGAATTTGGGGCCTCGTGCTTTCTTGGCTTTCTTGTTTTGCTGATGCTTAGCTATTTGAGATGTACATATAGCCCTTTTTTATGGTTATTTTGGAACTGGACTTTTCTTCTCTGGCTAGCCTTGAACCATGATTTTCCAGATCTTAGCTTTCTGAGTAGCTAAAATGACAGGGGTGAGCAACCAGCTTTTGGCTGCTTATTCTTAATTCACTTTAACACCTCCTTAAGAATGGTTTGTAGTTTTCATCATTTGCCTTTGAACATGAGTAAACATTCCTCTCTGATTATCAGTAAAATAAAATATGCATATTTCACATGTATCCATCCTGGAATATTCAAGACAGACTTGAAGAATTTCCATGAGTCTGTTTAGGGAGAAAATTTGATTTTGTGGTTACTAACATGAAAATGCATGATTAAATAACACAATTATTTAAAGTATGGCAGTAAAAAAAATCCACTTATGAGCAAGGACTTTTTCTTGGATTTTTCTTTTAAGATATGTGATTGGAGGTGCATGAATGGGTCAGACTAAAAAACAAAGCAAAACAAACCAAAATAAAAACAAAAAAAAACAACCAAAACACTCATTTCCAACATAGTGTCTGGCGAGTATCACTGTTGCATTGGTTCACCCTTTTGGCCTTTGTCTCCAACTTTAGGTAACACTGTTCAACAAGGAATATACTTATTACCTTACTCATATAACTGTAACTCCTCTGTACATCACCTTTACACTAAAATAAAATATTATTAAATAGGGATACAAGTTGACCCATTTTAACAATGAAATATATAAGACACCATGTTGAAAACAAACTTTATAACTTCAAGCTTGGGATAGGGGGGAGGAGCTGGAGAGGTGGGGAGGGAAGGGATGGAAGGAGAAAAACAAAGGAGGGGGTAACAATTACCTTACTCATGTCACTGTAACCCCTCTGTACGGTATCTTTACAATAAAAAATATATATTAAAATATTATTTAAAAATGCTAAGGGACCATGCCTAAGCCCTGATTTCAAACCCTAAGAACAACACACACACGCACACACACACACACACACACACACACAATAGTTCATGAAAGATGAAAAAAAGTGTTTAACAGTCAGATCTATATGGCCGGCCAAACTTATTATTTCAGTTGCCTCTTCCACATGTCTCATGGTACTTGATTCCTTCCAGCCTTCTACCTTCTAGCCTCATCATTTGTGCTATTATAGCTCCCAAACCACATCCTTGATGTTGGTTTTGCCCCAAACCAGTGATTTCTGCTGGTTTCTACACCGAATTGGAGCTTTTAAAAATTACAAATCAACTGTGCTGAAATTCTATCGCAAGTTCCATATTAATTACAGATCACATCTGACTTCATTAAGGATGCCAGTCAGTCTCTTAGCACCTGGCTCTGATCCATGTCTCTCCTTCTGTCTCTCTACTTCATCTCCTTCACTGTAACCATTGTGCATAAGCTGGACTTTCCCATCACTTGTTATCATTTGCTTATTTTATATTTATTTCTAACAATTACTTCTTTCATTTAATTGTAAAGGACTCTAATAGGCCAGTTTTTTTTAAAAAATAGGCCTTCTCAAGAGAAAGCTGATTTTCTTACTGAACTGCATGTAGATTAAAGCAATCATACCAAGGACAAAGTAGCCCAGAGAAAAACCTTCTGCCAGGTCTCCTGGCTTGAGTTTCTGCTCTCGGTGTGGGCTGGCATCGTCTTTTCTCACCAAACACTGTCTTCTCCCATGTGGCCTGTTGCGGGGCAAAGCTGCCAACACATGCAGAATCACATAGTCTTTAGCGTCTGTCACTAGAAATAGTCCCTCTCTTTTACAGTTTTATGAAAAAAAAAAATCCAGAAAATTGTCAGATTAACTATCTGAGTCATTTAAACACCACTGGATGGACTAATTCTAGAGGGGTGGGCAGAGTTTTAGAAACATCCGAGACAGTTAAAATTCCTTGGTTGAAATGAGAGGACAGTTTATTAAAAACAAGAGAAGGGACGTGGTAGAAAAGAGAATTGAGCCTTCAAAGTCATATATTTATTTATGTGTCAAGACCCCCTCCTAGACATCAGCTGTTCTAATAGAACTTTTCAACACTTTTTAATTTTTTTACTTTTAACACCATGATAATTCCATATTTTCTCATTGCTTATTAAAATGCTTAGTAGCTTCTGTTTTCTAACAAAAAATGTTTCATTGTTTGTTTCATAATGAAGGAAGTAACTGGGTTATGGAATTGAGCTCCTATTTTTTTTAAAAACTCAAATATATACCTATATAACTATGCCATTAAGATACTTAAAATATGCATGCATATATATGTATATATATATATATATATATATATATATATAGAGAGAGAGAGAGAGAGAGAGAGAGAGAGAGAGAGAGAGAGAGAGCGCATTTATGGGAGCTGGTCTGGGAAGAGCATGATCCCAAATTTACAACAGTGTAGTTGGAAAACTTTAGTTTTTGTATTTTGATGAGCTTAGATATGTCTATAGTTGAGTTTTACTTTTCATAAATTCAGTCTAACTCCATTTGTGCCATAATTGAAGCATGTTTATTACTAAAATTTTTCATATTTCTAATCATCACATAGTATTCCATCATATTATCTATTTAAAAGGCTTTCTTTTTCCTAAAATTTATATGCAATCATGTGTTTTAAGCTATAAGGTAAATATTTTAAGAAATTGAAATGCTCAAGCTTTGCTCTTGCACATAATTTTCTAGCTCTAAAAACAAAAGGTGCACTTTATTACGTGCCTAATATATGATGACAAATTATTTTCTAACATATAGACTTGAACTGTATATTAAACTGCTTTGTGATAGATACAAGAATTTTGAATTATTGTTTTTAGTAATGATCTCAAAAGAGAAAATAAGTAACATGTTATTTTTATTTGTAAAAATCATGTAGTATTATTACAAGCTTATATAGTTTTCTAGACACCCATAAAACAATCACTTTATAGCTCTAAATGTACATCTAACTTTCTATTTCAAGTGGAATTTCAGTCATTGACTATAATTGATGCCAGTCATTAATATAAATATTACACATATAATTTATACCTTGAGTTATTTGCTCCATGAATTTATGAATAGCTTTCATTGACAACTCTATCCGAATTGCTTTATTACTTAAAAAAATTGAACATCATTTATATGCAAAGATACCCTACGATGAATGTCAAAATGCCAAATTTGTCTTTCTTGGAATTCCAAATACTATATTTCAGGAAATATTTTGTACCTTACAGTAGTTTGCAAGGATGAGATAGTGTCGTGATTTTTTTCCCTCAGATATTTCTACATTTTGTAATGTTTGGATTTCACACAGGGATTTCTATTTTAAGAACTGGAGGGATTATAAAAATCTAAACAAAAGTGCTGAAGAAGTAAAGAACACTGGCAGGGGAGAAGGAGGGAACAGAATAAAGTGTCCTCCAGATACTGAGGACTTTCTAATAGGATCCCAAATTCCCGCACAACTGTAAGAAACTAACGATTACAGTAACTATCCTGGACCATATACCTCCAAGTCATTATTCTTTTGCTTAAGTTCATCAGTAAAAGGCTCAGGGAGACACTGAACAACAATACTCCATTGCCTGACATTGTTCTTATCTTGACATCTACTGTGATTATTTTCCTAAGAATTTTTTTACATGTCCTAGGTCTACATGAACAGAACAATATGATCTAGGTTGCTGCAAACAGTTAAATTTCACCTCTGTTAGTTCTGGAGAGACAAATACAAATTCAAGGTATCAATTGGTCTGAGCTCCTCTTGAGACCCTAGGTTAAATCCCTCCTTCTTCCAGCTTCCAATGCTGAACATTGATTCTGATATTTGCTGTTCTTTGCTGTCATATTCTCCAGGTCTCAGTTTACATGGCTTTATTCTTGCCACAGGCTGGGTGTGGGGTGTATGTTTATCAACTCAGCTACTCAAGAGATAGGTAGGTATATGGTCCAAGGTCAGCACAGGACAAAGAATATGAGAAAAAAAAAACCATCTAAAGCAAAATGGGTTGGGAACATGGTTCAAGAGATAAAGCAAGCATGAGGCTCTGAGTTCAAACCTGGAAATTCCCCTCAAGACTAAAATAGAAAACAGAAATACCAGTCACAAAGGATTAGACCTCACTCCAATGACCTTGTTATAAGTTGATTGTCATTCTTATGACACTATTTTCAAAATGAAGTTGCCCTCCTTAGAACCAGTGGTTAGAAGGCAAACCTACCTTTTGTGTAGACCCACTTACATTCACAATACTTTCCACTGCTCCAATGCATGGATTTCTAGTTAAAGACGTTTGAGCTCCAGAGCAAGGAATAGGAACTGAGACTGAAACACACTGAACCATGATTTCTGCTTGGCACGGTAAATCATACTAAATATATTGGTCTAGGGAATTTTGCACAGAGAAGTTCAAGGCTGAGAGAGGAATGAGGATGGGAATGAATCTCAGAAGAGAAAGCAATCCAGACGGAAACGGAAAGATTAATGATTAGCCTTCAATTATGTGCTCTTAATTGTACTAAGGAAAAATGACTTAACTCCTCTGTGAAAGTAAATGGATATTAATTGGTGAATGCTGTACTGAAGAATATTCTTTATTTAGTGTGTTATTTGAATTAAAAGTCCACATTCTTTTTCTTTTCTTTCTGATTTATTTATTTATTTACTTACTTCTGACTTAGTGGTGCTGGGCCTGGGACTTGAACTCAGATCCTGGGTGCTATTCTTGAACTTTTTTCCTCAATGCTAATACTCAACCACTTGAGCCATGGCTCCACTTCCAGGGCGTGTGTGTGTGTGTGTGTGTGTGTGTGTGTGTGTGTGTGTGTGTGTGTGTGTGTGTGTGTGTGATTTATCAGAGGCTTTCCTGTCTATGTTGGCTTTGAACCATGATCCTCAGATCTCAGTCTTCTGAGTAGCTAGGATTACAGGCATGAACCACTGACCCTGGTTAAAATCCACTGTTATTAAAGTGTTATTCCTATGACATTCAATAGCTTGAAGGCTTGGATGCCTATCTGTAAAATGGAATAATAGTCTGCTTCAGAGGACAGTCAGGAAAGTAGGGAACACCCAACAGGTGATGAAAAATGGCACAAATGTTATTTTTACTTGGAAGTTGTGAATTTTTTCTCCAGTGACTTCTTTCATCTTTTCCCATTAGATTGGTAACTCCATAAAGGTGAGACCTTTGTCATTCTGTACATAATACATAGTCTAGTGACTGAAACGTAGCACTAATGTGAGAGTTGAAGGACTATAGGAAAGAAATGAATCAATTGTCCCCTAAAGATTTATAGCCAGAGGTGCTGGGGGAATGGCTCAAATGATAGAATGTTTGCTTAATATGTGCAAACCCTGGGTTCAGTCCTCAATAACATACACACACATCCATACACACAGAGATACTTCATATGCTGGAAAATTACAATAAGCCTATCCTGAAAATGACAGACACAAGAAGAAAGGAATACAGTTAACCCCTTAGTCTCCATGGGGAATTGGTTACCAGACCTTCCCTAAGAGATCAACGTTCATAGATACTTAGGGCTTTTATGTAAAATAAGAATTTGTATACAACCTAGGTCTGTCTTCTCATACACCCTAAATGATCTCTAGATTATTTATAATACCTTCTACAGTGTAGAAGATCTGTAAATTGTTGTTGAACTGCATTATTTTGGGGGAATGATGACAAGTGAAAACAGGTCTGTACATGTCCTGGACAGACACAATTTAGTTTTGAATAGTTTCTATTGATGTTTAGAACTGAAGATTCAGAAGTCTGAGATACAGATGACTGACTGTTTTGAACTGCAAGGAGGCAAAGCAGGGCCTTAGGGAGATGGAAAATTAAAAGTATATTTGTGTAAAAAGGGCATAGGGGTTAATAGAAGCAGTTCCCTCCGTTGTGAAGCTTAATTAGACTTGTACCATGTTTTGCCACCTTTATTTGATTCACTGGAGTATTTACGGCACTACTTGCTCCCTATCTCATCAAATGCTATATGCCTGGGCTAGGCCTGAGGAGATTCTATGAGGTTATGAAGCAGGGAGAGTTGGAGATACTTTCAGCGTTTGTGCCCCATTCCCCAAAGCTCATGGTTGGATCCACAGCGTGTGCAACTGACAGTTACTAAGCCACAGAAGTGACAGTGATGCCATTGCAGAAGAGGTCAGCCACCCATTGGGCCAGGCATAGGGGCTAGAGGGTGAAGAAATCAATAAAACTGAAGGAGAACTGGAAGTTGAATGCTTCTCGGTGACTCAGTCTAATGGCACCTGCTGATTTTGTTCAAAAAGATCATCCTTACCCTTTCACCTGGCTTATCTACTTATGTTTTAAAGTCAGTGTCGGATATCAGCTTTCTAGGATGTTCCTGTGAGAGAGGACTCCTGTTGCTGGAATGGGGTCAGATGGAGTAGATTGCTTGTGAGTGCGTGGATAAGGGGAGCGATATTCATTCACTTGCCTTCCACTTGTTACTGCAATCCATCCTCATATCATCGCCCCCGAGAAAATTTTGCATCTCCTCTTTACAGACATGTTTTCTGCCACAAGCTGTGGTAAGCTAGAACTTCATTTTGATCCTGGTCTTTTGAACTCCTTTTTGCTGTGTTTCCTTCACAATGGAAAGCAGTAAAGTCTGGTTTGCTAAAATCAAAAGGACTATTATTGGCTACGGGTTTACTAACTGACTTGTGGGTAGCTGGGAGACTACACATCCACAAGTTGTAAAGTCTTAGAGCCATGTATTGGTGAGCTTGGATAAAGTATGATGAAGCTCAAGTGAGCTACTTTGTAAAGAAAGGAGGATTCTGGGGCTGGGAAGATGGCTCAGTGGTAAAGCGCTTGCCTTGCATACCTGAGGTCCTGGGTTTGATTCCTCAGAACCACATAAGCAGAAAAAGCCGGAAGTGGCGCTCTGGCTCAAGTGGTAGAGAGCTAGCTTTCAGCTGAAGAGCTGAGGGACAGCACCCAGGCCCAGAGTTCAGGCCCCATGACTGGCAAAAAAAAAAAAAAAAGAAAGGAGGATTCTTGCTCTCCCAGTTTGGAAACTTGAAATCCACATAGCACAGTGCCAGATCTGGTGAGATCCTGATGTGACCAGGTCACATGGTGCTAGAAATGTGTGCACATCCATGAGAATCTTTGTCAGTATTAAGCAGCAAGGATTCAATCATAGAGACTCCATGTTAAACATGTTAGAGGGAGTCTCTCCCTCTAAATGTCATACTAGGACCAACTTTCTGCCCTCTTAAAACCATTAACATATGCCTCTGGGGACTAAAACTTCTGCGTGAATTCAAGTAGACAGATCATATGTATGTAAAGAGCAAATGGCTGTTTCACTTGTTATATAATTTTCATTGTTAGCTCCATACCTGACACAAAATGGATTCTTTATGAGGAATATTTAAATGAATTAGTAAAGGTCTCCCAACTGACTCTTAGCAACAATATCATCCTGGATGGCATGCTCAAATTACGATATTAATAAGGATCTGTTGATGGAAAGGAGAAATCAGTATATCTTGCCACTTTGTATAATGAAGTCCCCTTTGAGTGAACGAATAAGTGCTTTATGGAAGAGGTGACAAGCAATCCTACAATAGCTAGAGATAAAATGTTTGATGGCAAAGTCCTTCCTGATTCGGAATAGCAAAGAGTGTTCTTATGTATTTCTTGTAGGTCTGGATTTGCAGAGATATATAAGGCTAACTCTATGCTAAGAAATGTCTGGATCAGAAAACTAAGAACAATAGGAACCTATTTTCTCATTCTGGAGACTAGAAGTCCAAAACCAAGATGTTGGTATAGCTGTGATCTCTCTGAAATTTGTCAGGAATAACCCTCCCTTCCAGGAGGGTTGTTGTGCTGGCTTCCCTGAAATCTTGGCAGGCATGTGTTACTCCTCCAACTCCTGCCACCATCTTTCACTTAATCTTTTCCACTGATCTTTTCCACTGATATCCATTCTCAAAATTCCCTCTTCTTATAGGACACCAAAATACTGAGTCCTGGCTTACTCATAGAATAACCTCATCTTGACTTGAGTGCTGCTATAATGGTCCAATTTCCTATTTCCAAATAAAGCCACAGTCACATTACCAGGTAAAGAGGATTTGGGGATGAGGTGGGGTAGGGAAGATATCTACTTCTTCTGGTACCACCTCTATAGCGACAGAAATAAACAAAGATGTGAATGAAGTCAGTTTGACCTACCTTTCATGTGACCTGTATGTATTGGGATGCCTGTGTCCTGACTAATTGGAATTTAAGGTCTGCCAAAACCTTGCAATATTTTAGCTTACCTCCCACTGCTGTCTGGCAGTTTCCTCTGAAGATATCTTGCTGGGACTCTCTCTCGGTTTCCCCTCCTGCTGCTCTGGTACTAGCAGGCTGCTTTAATGGACACTAAATTCTACTTTCTCTACAGTCACTAAATCAGGCTCTTAATAGCATCCTATTAATTGTATGAAATAAGGATTTGAAACAAACCAGATAGTTATTTTTTTGCATTTTAATTAAATTCACATTGATTGGGGAAAACAGATTTATTGAGGTCTTAACAAGCATACGAGACACATAACTGAGTTGTTAAGTCTCAATAAATATTTTTTTTGGAAATCAATTGACTTTTTTGATTAACAGCAAATATCTGTTTTAATAAATCTCAATGAACTAAGTTGTTGAGTGGAGATAGACATTTTAATTAAGCTGTACTTATTCTTACTACTATTTCCCTTAACCTAGGATTGCTTATCCCAGCCTTTTTATTTCAGAAAAGGAAAACAATCCATTCATTTGGGTAAGTAGACAGTGTCACTTCTGAATCTGCATTCAGACTGAATATAAGCCTGTAACAACCTTTGCTTCCTATGATTTCCACCTTCTCAGTGACTCATGCTCCAAAGCTACCCTGTGCAGAATGTTGTATCATTCTAATGTGGGAGGATTTTTCACATACTTTGAGCAACTCAGAATCCTGTCATTTCATTCTGTGCTCAATATTTGGATAGCAGACCTTTCCTTGTACTGTGAGCTCCTGGGAATTAGTGAGCAGAATCAGTGTCCACTTTATTTCGAGAACCAAACAAACCTCTGGAATCCATGTATCTTCCATGCTGTCCATCTATTTTATCTCATCTATTCCTGTACTTAGCTGCAAAAATTATTAGCTTACAGGTCTACATGATTCACTAAAATATGGAGTTATTTCATAATCTGCTCTAGAGCCCTGGCCATTGACACTAGAGTTTGAGCCCAAGCCCATGTAAACACAATAAATATTTGCTGAACAAAACAACATACATATAAAATATTACAGCAAAGTCTATATCGAGAGGTTCTTTAGGCTTCTACCATTTGGCTGAGAAGAGATCTTTCTATCCCCCGGAAACTCTTTATACTTACCTAAGTCCAAGTTGAGATTACATAGCTGTATTTCCTAAACACTTGATCTATATCCTTTCCTTTGATATTGATAAACTGTTGACACCTTGCTTCATTGGACATCTAAAAATAAATTGCACCCAGTATGCCATAAATTACCACCTTGAAGTCATTTGTCCAATGTCAACACTTTGCAATATATTGTAGCAATATCCACTAGGGAAGGGGGAAAAATTGAAAAGAACCGAAGCCATTCTATCTGCAAATCTTTTATAGAAGCAACCAAGGAGGCAAGGAGAGGAGTTTTGTTTTCATCTAACGTAATGGAACTCAAAGGTCTTAGATTCTTGGGAGTTACTATGAATTCTTATTTCAAAAGATTAGAGAAGCCAGATCTATAATTGGGTGACAATCTGAGCATGTTTTATCTTTCAGGCATGCTATGCTTAGTAAAAATTTTATGGTCTCTCATTATTGTGCCATAACTTCTTAAATTAAATATGTTTTTATCTTCCTTTAGCATTTAGAAAACTTGATATTCAAAGAAGTCATTGTATCAATCTAAAGCCACACAGAAAACAATGTATTCATGTATTTGAGGTTTGGACTTAGAGATTCCAACACTAAATAAAATACCTTTTGTGGTTAACCCTTCTGATAATGTGACTATGCAAATGGTATTGGCAAATAGATCCTACCATTTATTGGTATTTAAACAGCTAGATGGGGGTTATTTCAGAAAGGCCAAAGGTCAAAACATTTGACAGCTAGTAAGTAGTAGATCAATATATTGTATGATTAAAAAATTCCATGAGTATAATTTGTATACAACGTAGAGACACTAAAGAATATCTTTTCCCCCACAAAACAACTGCTATCCAAAGTGGTTGAGTGACTTGTCAAGGTCATAAAACTAATACACAAAGAGGCCAGGGGTTCTAGTCTGGAATAGATACTTTAGAAATATCTCTTAAATGCTCACCATTTATCCTAAGAGGAACAGTCCATTTAGCTGAAATCCAAGTCTCCAGTCACAGTCCCTTGAGTTGATAACTGGGCTTGTCGTTTGGTTACACTTTTTCCTCTGACATTTCTTTCTCTCTTTCCCTTATCACCATCATCTGTTGATTGACAACCCTGAGAAGATTGTGGGAACGTCTCCCCTTGAATTCGCTAGTGCAGTCTACTGCCTGCCTGATATATGTGTCTGTTCAAAATGTGGCACAAATGTTTGGTTAAAGATAATGACCCAGTCTGAAAATGACTGTGATAAAAATGTCATGTAATTTTCCAGGGTGACTTTGAAGTAAGGCTTACCATATAAATGTGGGGAGATTCAGAGAGCCAGCTATTTTTTTCCCCCTTGATGAGCATTAAATTATTGTCTCTGTCAGCCCCAATGTAGTGGGCAGTCTCCAGTTGCTAATTTCTTTCCTCTTCTCCTTTGGCTGGGCTAATGCAATGCTCAAGATCCTGCCAAGATAGCAATTCTCAGAAGCATAGATTTTCCTCACAAACTACTGCTTCAAATCCCCCAAAAGTATGGGAGTTTGAGCCAGGTGCCAGTGAATGCAAACCTGTAATCTGAGCTATTCAGGAGGCTGAGAACTGTGGATAGGGTTCAAAGCCAGTTTGGACAGAAACTTCCAATTAATCACCAATCAGAAATGGAAGTGTGACTCAAGTCTTGAGCAAAAATGCTCAGGGAAAGCACCCAGATTCTGAATTCTAACCCCAAGACCCCCCCACTCCCACACACACATGTTTGAAGTCAAACGTATTGAAATAGCAACTACTTCTATATGGATGTATTTATATATGCATTTATATGTGTTTATTTATTTTAGCATGCTGAGTTTAAAAACATCCTCAGTTGTACAACAACAGTTTCAATTCAATATATCAGTATGTGAATAGAATACATCTTGATTAATGTCACTTCTTTTGTCATTCTCCCTGTCTTTCTCAACTACACAAATCCTTCAACTTGTGTCACATGTATACTTAAGTATTAGGACTGCATTTTCCCACCTAACCTCACTTCATTCCTTTAGAGCCCTACCCTGGACCACACAATCCCCCCCTACACATCCTAAGTTCCACTTTCTTGGTAATCATTTTGTTAGAGGGTAAGTTAGTTGTTCAAAAGAGTTACACTGTCATACAAACATACTTGCATATACTATACTTTGATTAATGCATGGGTGTATTTTATATGTATGCATATGATCCTGTATAGGTTTACATATATATATGTATATATATTTATAAATTAGAATTAATCTCCACATTTGAGAGAAAACGTGGATTCTTTGTCTTGCTGGGCCTGACTCACTTCACTTTCTATGTGAGTTTCAAGAGCTATTTGAGCCCTTGTGTATTCTCCCATACAATGAAATCATATTATAAGAAATGAAACAACATTTGAAAAATATCTAGGATGTGCATTAACACTTCCCTATTGTTCATATGAACCTGGATGATAGTTGCTAAAAATACAATATTGGGACAAGGGCCCATGAGATTCTAATTTAATGTCTGGATTGGAACCCAGGCATCTTGATTTTTTATGAACACCATAAGTGTTCATAAAAGTGAACTAGAGCTGTACTTTGGGAAACAGAGGTATTGAATAAATAATCATTGGGATAATCATACTATACTTTTTATTCATTTTGTATGACATGCCAGGCCCTACATATTACCGTATGCTATACTCGACACAAAGCATGACATCATAAAGCTTTTTGTTTCTCTGACCTTTCCTCTCTCTGGATGTTTTCTAAGTGTAGTAGAACCCCAGACTGAGTGTAGAATAGGACATGGCTCACTTTAGGAAACAGAAGTGGCTGGTCAGTGGAGGATAGATCCTTGTCTAGACAGTTTTCTTCCCAAGCTGCTCCTGGCCTTTAACACTTATCCAGTCCTCCTGAAGTCTTGCGCAGTTCTTCTCTCAAGAGCCTAGCATGGATTCACCTATCTTCTGATACAGCATACCAGTCTCAAGGTACCATTTGTCCTATCTCTACTCCAGTTAGACCCCTCTTATTTGTGAACACAATAGAAAAGTTTCAGCCTACCTCTACTTGAAGACAAATCTTACTTATTCATGCTTCTGCTTTTCCATAAACTTTCTATAGCATTTCAGCATTTTAGAAAGTATATATGTATATGTATATATATATACATATATATATATATATATATATATATTTCCTTTCACAACTGAAATCACCTTATCTTTTATAACAACTAATGATTTTGGAAATCACAATGCAATATAGAAGCAGCCCATTAATATGAATCTACTATTTTAAACACATTCTTGTTCCTTCTAGCTCCTCATTAGACAAACATGCAATGGCCGAGTTCAAACGTGTTCACAAATCTGTTCTGTGTAAGCAATTTGCCTATCTCATTCTGAGATCTAATGTTTAGTTGGAAATACACATGGTTGACTGAAGACAGTACCGATATTCTCTGTGAAGGTCAAAACTTCTGTCGAGTGGCTCAGTCTAATTAGGTTAAGCTTAAGGTGATAATGTGTGGATTGTCAGCAGCTAGAGCATTTACTCTTTTCCCCCCTCTCTTTTTCTCTCTAAACCAGTGTCCTTGGAAGCAGCCAATTAACATGCTGCAGAGAAATGCAAGCTGATAACTTGAGATGGAATTGAAAGGCTTCCCTTCCCCTGATAGAGCAGAAAGAGAGGTTGAGTACCTGCCTTCCCCTTCAGAGTTAGTGATCCGTGCAGCACTTCTGATTGGAAAGATGTGAACCTTTCCAGTTCTTCATGTACATATAAATGGAGATGCTAAGGAAATTAGTTAGAGTCTAGCCAAGAAGAACAGAAGGATAGAGAAGCCTACCTATGGCTGTACCTAACAGTGTCTGGAGTATTATGTTTTCCACTTTCCTTATTTTAAATCTGGCTTCAAGCAATCGGTAAGGGTAGTAATATCTAAAATGTGAGTTGGCTTGCAAAAGAAAAGAAAAACAGAGAACTGAAAATAGGAAGTCTGTGGTCCAGGCATATGCCTAGACTGGAAGTGAGAACATAGCTCACAAAATAACCTGATGTAAAACAGCTGGAGGCATGGCTCTGTGAGAATAGTGTCTTACCTAACGAATACAATACCTTGAGTTCAAACCCCAGCACAGCCCAAAAGGAAAAGAAATAATGCAAGGACTTGAACAAAGTCAGGGAAGTAGAAAAGAATCATTGGACAGAGAGACCTGGATCTGATTTCTGACAAATCTTTTTACGATGCCTATAAATGCATTTACAAATCTTTCAAAATTCCCTCATCTTTTAAAAAGCAGCACATGCCTATAATTATAGCTCGTAGGAGACAGGATAATCTATAGTCCCAGGGCAGTCTGAGCTATAGAATGAAAGCCTGCAACAAAACAAAACAGAAAAATAACAACAAAAAAAGTAAACAATAGTCACAAAATGAGGCGGTGAGCTCACCGAATCTTAGATCAAGCAAAGATCTTGGAAATCACAATATAATTTTACGTGGGACAAACTGTTAAGAAGGAAAAGAGCTTGTCTCTTTGGGAGTTACAGCAGAACTCCTTGCTTACGTCACAGGGCACGGAAAGATGAAGTGGCACATGAAATCACCTGAGATGCATTATGCAGCTTTGGAACAGAGTAGGGAAGCTGTTCCCTTGGACATAGGGAAGGGCAGGGGCAAAGTCTTAGTAGCAGGAAAAAGCGTAGTGTGACTGCTCACTGCTAAGACCAGAGTGGATGAATCACAAAGGAAATAGGAAGGTAAGTGAAGGAAATAGGGAAAGTTCATGAGCTGGATTTTAGAGTGTATCAGTTGGCCACTGCAAAGCCATTAGAAGATTTCACACTAGCCAGCCATAGCAGGATCACCTTTGCACTTTGTCCAAATCGATGAGTCTCATGGAGACGACATAGAAGCCAGATGAATACCAAAGATCACAGTAGCAGCTTCTTATGGTCACTTTTCTTTTGTTTGTTTTTTGGTCTGGGTGCTGTCCCTAGGCCTCTTTGAGCTCAGGGCTAGTGCTCTACAACTTGAGCCACAGTGTCACTTCTAGTTTTTGAGTGTTTAATTGGGGTAAGAGTCTCATGCGGTGGGGGTGGGAGTATGGGAGGGGAAGGTGGCTCAGTGGCTCAGTGGTAGAGTACTTGCCTTGCATGCATGAGGCCCTGGGTTTGATTCCTCAGCACCACATAAGCAGAAAAACCGGAAGTGGCGCTGTGGCTCAAGTGGTAGCATGCAGTCTTGAAGAGCTGAGGGACAATGCCCAGGCCTAGAGTTCAAGCCCCATGACCAACAACAACCAAAAAATGAGTCTCACACAGACTTTTCTGCCCAGGCTGACTTCGAACCACAATCCTCAGATCTCAGCCTCCTGAGTTACTAGGATTATAGGTGTGAGCCCTGGGCACTTGGCCTTATGGTCAAGTGGCTTTTTATGATGTGATAGTGCTCTAAGAAAAATGAATATGATGGATATGGAGAAGAGTGTATAGAACGGGGCTATTCTACACTCTTCTGGCATCTGCAAGTTCTAGAGTCTAGAAGTTTTAAGACCAACGCTGTGGTAGATTCTTTTTCTGTTTTCAGTTGGTCATGGGCCTTGAATTCAGAGCCTGAGCATGGTCCCTAAGCTTTTTTTTGCTCAAGGCTAACATTCCATCACTCTGAGTTATAGCTCCATTTTCAGTTTTCTGGTGGCTAATTGGAGGTAAGAGTCTCATGACTGTCCTGCTCAGGCTGGCTTAGAACTGCAATCCTCAAATCTCAGCCTCCTGAGTACCTAGGATTTTAGGCATGAGCCACCGCTGCCCAGCTTGGTAGTGGTAGATTTTACATCTAGTGAGAGTCTACTTCCTGCTCTTCAGATGGCAATCTTAAGAAAGAAAAGAATATATGATACCAACTCACCTGTCTATCTAAATTCCCT
Organism: Dipodomys spectabilis; assembly: GCF_019054845.1. NCBI lineage: Eukaryota > Metazoa > Chordata > Mammalia > Rodentia > Heteromyidae > Dipodomys > Dipodomys spectabilis. The sequence continues at coordinate 2,134,979 of NW_024870844.1, forward strand.
AGAATGTTTATAAGCAGCTACTAAAAATGTTTAGTACCTCTTCAGCATCAAATTGAACAAAGAAATGATCATTTATCCCTTTGGTATACACTTTACAGACACCTTCTACTTTAATTTATCTGTAAGTAGATATTCTTTTATCTATGTAACAAATTAGAAAAAGGTGAGTCTTTTTAGAGACATGTAAATACTTTGGCATCTGTACAGAAGCATAGTTATACAGCAGAATTTAATCATTTGTCTGATCTTATATAATTGTCTCATTTTCTTTGAGACTCTTGTTTCTTTATTGGGAGCAATGTACTAAATTATCATAGTTCTCCTACCTCCGAATTTCTGCTGTTCAGCCTTCTTCCCATTTTTCTTCCAACTCTCGTCCTAACTTCTGATTGTTGACTTGTATAATCACACAGCAGAGTAATTAATTACATGCTAATAACTATTCCTGCCTGTATTGTAGCACAGACACAGTACTTAAAAAAAAATTGATAGGCTCTGATCCTCCAATCACTGAGTACTGGAAAGGGACCTTGATAGTCCTTAGATCTTAAGAAAACCAAAGCTGTTATAGCATGTGGGCCTCTTCTTTCTTTACCAGAGATCTCATTTTCAAAGGAAGACAGGCCTGGGTCTGCATTTCAATGGGAAGCAGGCTCCTCCATTAATCAGCCATCACAGAAGAATGAGCACTGAGCTCCGACCATCATTCTCTCTCTCGTTAGCAGACTTACACTATATACCCCTTGGATTTATTTTTATCATTATTCTTTTTTTGCAAAGGAATGTCAACGCCTAATTTCTCTATTAATATTGATGTGTCCAAGTCCTCGAGGCAATTACTTTAGACAGTAAAAGTATTTAAGCCATGCTTAGAAAAAAAATTCTCAAGGATGTTAACATGAGACTGTAATGCATGGTGTAAAACAACCTTTTCATTTAGCAAGTTTAAGGAGAGAGATGTGTCATAAATTGTTATTGCTACACTTTGAGGAAATTAATTCAGGTCCTACTATTCAAGTTTTATAGGGAGGACACCTAGAAATACCTTTTGTTTTCCCTTTTGAGACATGGGAGGGGGACTATGTCTGTTTTTGTTCTATGTGGCTCAGCTCCAATTTGTTTTGAATATGCTTACTAATGGGGTCCTCCTGTTATTATGTGCCATATATAACTTGAATTCACACCTGTGTTCCATTACAATGGTCACTCTTCATTTGGCCTGACATTATGTGCAAATAACATTGTTCCTTCAGTCTTGAATCATTATAGGCATTCTCTTCATAAAGTCTGGAGATGTTTGTTCATCAGCTTTCCATGTTTAGCATCCTTCAATGGCTCTTCAATTTTAGTGTGAGAAAAATCTCAATCTTGGCTGTAGCACACAAGGGACTATGGGATTAGCACCTATTTCCATTCTATTCCTATTGTGTGCTTTGCATTCACTGTTTGAGAGGCTATCAACAGTCCATAAATCCTCACTCTCAAATATATATGTATATATGTTTATATATACACACATATACACACACACATATATAAACACACACACACACATATATACCTCTACTTATCAAAGAGTTATATCCATATTGTTCTAAATGCAAGACAAAGAATCTATAATTTAATCAGTTAAGGCACATTCTGTTTTAGGATGAGTGAAGAGCTGGGATACTAACATAGCAGAACATTTTCAGTCACCAAGGGTTTTTTGTGATGGTATAGGATTTTGTCAGACTATTGATAGTAAACACAGAAAACATGAATCAGGACCAATGGCGAATGGTTTTAGAAGTCATTTGAAAGAATAGTTAGTAGGCAGTATGATAATTGGTATAATTTACCTGAAAAACTCATCCATGAATCTATATATACATATATGCATATGTATACATATATAGTATATATATTGTATAAACATATACTCTCTCTCTCTCTCTCTCTATATATATATATATATATATACACATACACTAACTCTGAGAGAGGCATGTTGAATAATGTAATTTATGTCTCTTGAATCTGACATTTTTTTCCTTAATTTTGTTGACTGAATCTTATTTTAAATATGGTGATATAATTCATCAGCACCATTTTTCAAGTCTATTCAACTACATTTCCATTGAAATATCTTTACAATCATTCTTTGCATGGGGTCATTTTTCCAGCTATTTTTTCCCCTAGAAATGTTTTCTGGGATTTATGACCTGATAATATATTAACGTGAAGCTATTTAACCTATGTGACCTTTCTACTTACACACAAATATGGGATCCAGGCTTTGACAACCAGGAGGGATGGGGTTTATCCAATGATTATGGAAGAACGGTGATCTACACATTCTGATAATTAAAAGGGCATCAGAATTTCTATTCTATTGGAATAAATTGCATTTTATTAAAAAAAAGGTCTGCTGAAGAAAATAAGAATAGATGTTATCAGGCAGCTCCTGATAAATTACTATGTTAGTGGCAATGACAATTATTCCTATAGGATTTGAAGAAGGGCCAGAGAATTTTCAAGGTAGAGAATTGCATCTGGGGATACAGGGACATTTGCATGGATTGAGAGGAGAGAGCATTCTTGGAACGTGATTCTGTTTGCTGCAATTACCTTCTTAAGTAGATGACAAATTGTCTCCAATGCACAATGAGATTCTCTCTCAGACAAAATATACAGCCAGGTCTACAAATGAGACTTCTGTAACTGTCAGGGGCCTTGCAGCAGACCAACAAATGGTGGGGAGATTAGAAAAGACAGCAGTGAAAGATATGTTTCCTTGTTAAACTCAGGCAAGGCAACAGGCTTGGATGTTTCAAGGGAAAAATGTCATTAGAGTTGGAATGAGTCATATGAAAGACTGCTTGTCATTGGTTACTCCACTTTGGGAGGGGACTGGTCATATGTAAGATTTCATGTGATTGGTCACTTTGGGATAAATCTTTCAATGTTCACTTGCTTTTTGAGTCGTTATCATGTATCTGACATGGGCATCATGCTTTATCAGCTTATGAGCATCCCCTGCTCTTATTAATGCTGATCTTAGACAAATTTCCTGTCATCACTTTTAAAAAGCAGGTTTTTCCCCCCAAATGAGAATGAAGAAAGGCAAATAAATAAAACTTGAATCCCAGTCTGACCTTCTATATTGAAGCTGTATCCTTCTACTTTTTTATAACCTTTCTGAACTTCAGTTTTCTCCTCTTCAGCACAGAAATAACAAAACTTACAACATTTATTCCACCAGCACACCTTGATAAGTATGTCAGGGTTCTCAATAATGAGAATGCTGTCATCAAAAGTGACAGAAGTTTTGTATGACTTATGGTTTACATAAAATCTGCAGAGATCCTGATTTAATCCAATGACTTAGTTGGGACCTAGTATCAGTAATTAAAAAGAAATCTTCCCTAGGTAGTTGTTATTTTTTGCTAAAAATAAGATTCTTTGACATAAAATGTACTCATTGTGCAATTCTTGAACAAATTCTTGAACAAAGAAGCTAATGCTTCTTTGTTGTTTTTATACATCTTGGAAACCATGCTGGAATTAAAGATATTTTATGATGTTGGTTACTAACAAAGTTGTATGCTAAAATCTCACAATTTAATAATAAAATAAACAACCCAATCTCAAGTGATTACAGAGATATATTTGAACAGATATAGATTTATAAAAAGGATGGCTAGGTAGAAAATAAACACATGGATCAGTTAATAGAATAATTATTCTTCAGAGAAATGTAAACTACTTCAATGTATACTATTTGAAGTCTTGGTTACCTGAAAAAAATTCTTACTATACCAATCATTAAGCAAAACACAAATTCCCATACATATTGGAATGTAAATGGCACAACTACTATGGGAAATATTTTGATAGTGTTTCACACAATTTGACATGTCTCTACTATATGATTAAGACATTCCAACCCTAAATATCAATTCAAGAGAAACAAAGAATAATGTATCTGTGTATGTATATATAAAAATATATATGTGTGTGTATATACACGCATAGACACCCACATAGACATGGTACAGAGATGTTCAATGCAAATTTATTTGCAATAGACAAAACTCTTGAAAACATTTCCATCAACAGGTGCCTAGCCAAACAAACTGAAGTAGATTTTTTTTTACCATGAAATGCTACTCTGAAATAAAAATAAAAATGAATTAAAAACAAACATTTAACTTTGATATCAGGAATGCACTAGTGAAAGCTTTTTGAGCAAAGGTTTTTGACTCATACACAATGTAAACAGACTTACATTAATTATATGGAATGAATAAGAAAATAGTATTGCATACTAAGAAAATCCCATATTGCCTTATTGCTCTGGCTAGGAATTCCAGTACAGTATTAAAGAGGAGTGGAGAGAGTGGACATTCTTCTCTCATTCCTGATTTTAGAAGGAAGACCCTGAATAGCAATAACAATCCTTAGCAGGATGAATAGTGCTGGAGGAACGTCAATACCAAACTTCAAACTCTATTGAATATACCCTATCTATCTATCTATCTATCTATCTATCTATCTATCTAGATCTATCTAACTGGATACTTTGAAGATATGTATTCAAGTGTCAACATAATTGCATATTTTAAATATGTGAAGTTTGTGATATACCAACCAAAGCTATACAAACTTGAACTTTAAAAAAATACAAAACTCTATCTTTAGGGGAAGGCTGGGGTAAAAATCTAACTAGATTATTATTTTCTTTGAGTCCCTATTATATAATTTTTGAGCCTCTATTTTAATCAAGTTATATGTGTAGAATATCATAACTGTATATATTTCACTGAAACATATATTAGTTACCTAATACATAGAAAACACCCTACATATTAGACATTAAAAGTGACAACATTGGCTGGGTGCTGGTGGCTCACATCTACAATCCTAGCTACTCAGGAGGCCAAGATCTGAGAATCTGCAATTCAAAGCCAGCCAGGGCAGGTAAGTCTGTGGGACTCTTATCTCCAATTATCCATCAAAAGCTGGAAGTGAGTGGGTCAAGTGGTAGAGCAATAGATTTGAATAAAAAAAGTCCAGAGACAAAGCTAAGGCCCTAAATTCAAACCCTAGGACCCGCTCACACATGCACACACACATGCACACACACACACACACACAAAGTGACAACATAAACTATGTGTACTCAAACTGAGTCTGGAATCTTACACCATTTGAGTTCTACCTCATATAGGCATATACCCATGTAAGAAGTTCAGCTATACTGAAGTAATATTCAAGAGATCTTTTGGAAATATTTCTTAAACAGGAATGTGCCCAAAGTGCCCCACAGTACCAGTGTCATCAACCTGAGACTTTCTGGATCAGCACATTTTCTACATTAGTGAGGAAATCTGGTAATTCCATCCTAAGCCTATAGGTTGCTCTGGCCAGTTCCTATGCAGCAAAGACCAGCTATCTCTGCCACTTCCTGTCTAGAAAATGTATTTGTAGGCCAAAGAGATATTGTATTAAGCCACTATATCTTGTAGTCATTTTCTTACAGAAACATTAGATAACAAGAAGATATGTTAGTAGAAGGAAATAGGATGTTTTTGCTATTCAGGGTCTTTTATTACTCTATATGAATTTTTGGATTGTTTTCTTTATATCACTGAAGACTATTGTTGGGATTTGATGGTTATTGCATTGAATTTGAAGAATTTGGACATGGCAAAGAACATAGCTAGCAAGATAAATAGAAAGCCCACAGAATGGAAGAAGATTTTACTAGTTATGTATGGGGAAGAGGTAATACTGTTCAAAAAGAAATATACTCTTTGCCTAACTTTTGTAACTGTAATCCCTATGTACATCACCAGTATGATAGTATGACCAAAAAAAAATCTAAAATATGTGGTTTGGTGACCAATTGGTATATAAAAGCTAGAATAACCTTAAGGATACAGTTAGTAAAAGTATAAATATTCTGGAAAAGATCTAATGTTCCCCTAGAAGGCCAAGAATTGGGCAAAATACATTTTCTGTAGCTTGAGGACTGCATGTAGATTTCAGGTCATATTCTTATTGACTGGAAGTGGTGCTGTAGCTCAAGTGGTAGAGCGCTCGCCTTGAGCTGAAGAGCTGAGGGACAGCGACCAGGCCCAGAGTTCAAGCCCCACGACCGACAAAAAACAAAAACAAAAACAAAAAACATATTCTTATTGACTTCAGATTAGACTATATATATATATATATATATATATATATATATATATATATATATATATATATATATATATATATAGTTTTTGGTCCGTTGTGGGGCTTGGGCACTGTCCCTCAGCTCTTCAGCTCAAGGTTAGCCCTCTACCACTTGAGCCACAGCGCCACTTCCGGTTTTTTCTGCTTATGTGGTGCTGAGGAATTGAACCCAAGGCCTCATGCATGCAAGGCAAGCATTCTACCACTGAGCCATCTTCCCAGCCCCAGATCAGATAATATTAATAGACCTACATCAGAAATATTTTAGTCTAAGTTTGATGTGAAGCAATGAACTAGTTAAACAATGGAGTGATATGGTATAGTTTGTACTCTGTATTTTATGTGTGGAACAGATTTACAAGACCCAAATTGAAATAGATCAGTGAGGAGACATATAGTAGACCAGGAAAGTGCTTGATAGAACCCAAGTGGAAAGTGGTATTAATGCAGAGAGAGGGGGAAGGATGAGCTTAGAATATATCTTAGCTATTAAGAGAGTAGCCAGGTCTTCATGCTAAAAATGAATGTGTAGCAAAGATATCCTCCCACATTTATCTGAGGCATCTGGATTGGGTCAAATCAAATAATGAGTCTTTAAGTGTTTCATAAGTATAAAGCTTTTAGAAAAATGATCGTGACCTTTCATGTCTACCAATACATCAAGAACTTGAAGAGGGTTTGTTTGACTCTGCTTCTAAATCTGTCCTCCACAGCACAATGTATCTTGTTCAATAGTCTTAATGCATGCATGAATACCATAGAATGCGTTTGTCTGCTGTATGGATCAACACTGACTGTATCTAAATGGTATCTCTATTTCCATTGAATACTGCAAACTGGTATTTGATCATTTCATTTTCCTCTGGAAGATGAAACATTATGATTTTCAATAATCCATAAAGGCAGGCATTTGTTTCCTTTGTGAAACTGTACCCTTCAATGATTATGCTTCACATTAATCATAGTAAAAGCAACGCTTAAGGTAATCTCTTTCTTCCTGCAGATAATAAATGTCTGCTGTTGACAGAGAAAGTGTGGAAAGGTGAAGCACAGGGTGAGCTCTGTATGTTTGTGAGATAAACAACTGTCATCATCCTAAAAGCTAAGCTCATGGGAGGCCAAAGTGGCCTCTTTACATAATGACAAGAATAAAACTATCTTTTTTCCGTGATGGATGATTGAAATGATTTCAATGTAATATCTACCTTATAATTTCAGTCCAGAAGTTTGACTTTATTAGAGCCCATCAATTCATAGTTTGTATTGTTAAATACTGAAGAAATTAGCTTCTGAAATCACATTTACATCTATTCTGCTCTTGGAAAATCATTGTTGACTAATTGGTCCATTGAAGTCTAAGATAATCTCGCTACTTCCTGATCTGAAATCATTAAGAATGTAATCAAATATGTGACACTAAATATGAGTTTAATAAAAGATATGCTAGATAAAATATAATTGAAGAAGAGAACTAGTAAAAAAAAACATTGTTACATGTTTTTAAGTACTATTTTTGGGGACACACTCCAATGAGTACACAGGACTATTTGACAAATTCATTCCATTTGACATGTTTTATAAGCAATGAGGTAGGTTTGGGAATGACATTTATTTAATGCCTATTTTGACACTGCATTTTATGTATTGTTTCATTTACTTCACATGATATCCACGCAAGCTAGATGTCACTATAAAAATCCCATGTCAGCTTTTAAAAATGAGTATAAATGGGGATATTTAACTCACATAGGTTAGAAAATGTCTCAGGTTTTTCTAAATGGTGGCATCTTTGAAGGCTGGTATTTCAGATTTGCAGATTATGTTAGAACTCTTTTGGGCCAAGCCTGATCATGTATCCCTCCAATGAGATTTTATAAATGACATTTCAAAAAAAGGTTTTAACAGTCTCAACTATTTTCTGTACAGTATCACTCAGGTACTATAAAATTCCTAACGATCATTTATGTGCAATCCCTTTCTTTAAGAATGCATTCCCTGTTCAGAAGACTCTTAATATTTTAAGGCTCAAATCTCATGACCCAGAAAAAACGTTTTGTCTTCTAGAAATACTTAATCTAAGGTACACTGGAAGAAATTCACACAAACAAACACACACACACACCTATAATACTTCTCCAATTCTTTTATCTTCAGCATAGAGTTGACTGGAAAATGGTGTGTAATGGAGTGGGGAGAGGTATTCCTTCATTATTATTATTATCATTATTATCATCATCATCATCATTATCATATTCACCATCAACTTTAAGTATATGTCCAAAGGAGTTAGCATTTAATAAAGCTGTTTATGAATACAATGCATCTTGATCAATGTCACTCTTCCAACATTCTCCCTTCTTCTCTCCCCTCCTTCCCTCACTCTTCTTAATTTTGTAAGCTATACATTGAATTTCTGACTTTCTCCTCTTCTCCTCTTCATTCACCTACATCTTTCCACTTGACCCCACCCCACCACTTTCAAGTAACTACTTCCTGGTGTTTATTGAATTTGATTTTGCCATTCTATGGAATTACACTGAGACATATTCTTGACACAAATTTCAGAAGGCTTTTATGCCCCATGAAACTTTTCACATTTTACTTTGTTATCAGGAGTGAATGTTTTTTGAACAAGTCATATGGGTATTTTAGAAAAGTTGCTCTAGGAGGGCTTGCTAGCCTGAAGGGAGGAGTGGTTGGTTGTGAATTAGACAGTAAGGGAGTGAGTTAGGAAGAGACCGCTGAAGGCCAGGCCACAAAGAAAATTAACAAGAGAAAATAATAAAGACCTGAACTAGGACAGTGTCTGTTGAATGAAGAGACAGCAGATGGAAAATAAATTTAAGAGTAAATTAAATATGAATTAATTATTTTTTTGTGTATTTGGGTAAAGAACTTTAGAAAGCACCTTGAAATTCTGCGTGCGTACTAGGATATATGTTTATCATGATTAATGCTTCACATCTCAGTATAAAAAGTATATAGGTGAATAGTTAAACTAATTTACATGCAGATAATGGTAACAAATACAAATTCATCTTTTTTTGCTTGTTTGTTTTTGAGACAGGGTCTTCCTATATAGCCTAATCTGACCACAACTCTTGATCCTCCTAAGTGTAGACATGACAGGTGTTTACTACAATGCCCAGGTCAAATTCAACTTTTTATTTAAAAATATTTGAGATATTTAAAATCACTTATCTTAGTGTATTTGACTCCTGATAAATGATGTAGAATAAAACTGAAGAAGAATGCTGGAGACTAATATTTACAGTGCCTGACTCCATAGAAAAGAGAAATTGGAAATATATATTACTTATATATTTATAAAATGTATTTAATATATTTATATAAATTATATAAATATAAACATATATTTATATTATATATAATATGTTATATATTTATATAATTTTTTCCTGAAGGTTAAATACTACAGTACTTTGAACTTTGTTAAGTGAACTTTTATGTCCCACCTGTATAACTTAATAATGTAAATTACAAATAGAAGAGCTATCATCTTTTTTCCAATATTGTTCTTGTGTTTTCTAACCTGTTGGCTATCATCCTTCCTCCCCTCCTAATTTATACCATCCTACTATTAAAAATTATTCCTATCATCATAACAATTAAAAAAAACAGTAGTATTGAAATCCAGATAGTAAATAAATTTCAACCTAACCTGTTGGTTACCTTTAAGGATTTTGCAATGACAGAAAAGAGAAGGGAGAAAATCACAAACAATAGCCTGTGATTTCATGCAAAAAAAATAATAGCATCAATATATAACAGGTTTATCAGCAAATCTCCAAGGTGGCCTTTAAGTTTTTCATTAATATATCCACCAATAATTATTGACTAAGGTATGGTACACCTGGGCACAATGATTTATTTCCTTTCCTTTTTATGTCATTTAAACTCTTGGTGATAAGCATGCTTGTTTCCTTTTAGTGGAATTATTGGTTCAGGTTTAGGATGGTTTGCTTGGGCCCCTACATTGAATAATTTGCTTGGGGGAGGACAATTTTAGTTCTATGAACTTGACTGATAGCTTTTAACTGCCATACTTTATGCCATGCTTTAGGTAACAGGATGGGACATTAATTGAAAATATAACTCATTTTACTCCCAATTTTTTATAATATATACAAAATGTTCTTGACATTTTAGTCATCACCTAGAAAGAAAAAAAAAGGAAAAAAATTAGGGCAAATCCCTTAGGAAGATGGTTATTTTCCATCCTTAACAAATCTGATTTCTTTGGAAATAATCAACTCATAAATATTTAGCTAATATATACCCTGAGCAATGGATTGTGCAAAATTAAATGCCTCATTGAAACAATTAATTTCAAATGGGATGATTTATTGAGCATACTTTACTGGAAATTTAATAGAAATATGGACTGAAAGTAATTTAAGCAGAGGATGTTTGCACTGGCTTTGATTTCTGGCCAGCATATATTCTTTCTTTTCCTGCAGGTGAACCTCAACCAAGAGTAAACTTCCAGGAAAGCTCACTAATTGAATTTGTGGGTCAGAGTTTGATGAGAGGAGCTGATGACCACAGCTTGTAAAAAGACGACATAAATAAATAAATAAACAAAATGAAGTAATCCTTTCCCATTTCACGAACCTCCCGCAGTTAAGCCCTAGGGGAGAAAATACCACGTCAGTAAAAAGCTGTTGTCATCATCTTCCCATTTCAAAAGCATACAGCTCAGGCTTCTCAGAGCATCAATAACCAAATATATCCTCCAGGCATCTCAGAAACAGTCCTGCATTTTCCCATAAGCAAGCTTGTACTCATGTTTGAGGGAAGAGTGGAGTGGAAGGGAAGGGAATAGAAGGCAGAATGGGTAGTGATAGATCTTGGATGGGGTGGTTATACGTTGATGGTGAAACAGGAATGATATAGGAGAGGTTTCTGGAAAGCTATTTAGTGTCATGGGTTAATCCCATCTGTTTGGATTTGTAGCATCGAAGACATTGAAGTGGGCCACTGAAGAACTCATTGCTAGTTCTAATCAAGCTATTATTGACCTCCAGAAAGTGATTCTCATGTTTGCTAGACCAAGTTTTCTAGGAAATAAAGTGGGAAAAATTGGCAACATAAACTCTTAAGATTTCCTCCAATGTTGGCTTCATTGACGTTCTAACTATGTAAGTTGACTTGGTTCAACTACATAAAAGCCACATATCTCTAAAAGCTTTTGACTTCAACACAGGGGATTTTCATTTTCCAAGTGTTTGTTAATGATTAAAATGAAACCATAAGCGGTCTTGTCCTGGATACATACCTCTTTGGTGTTTATAATTCAGACAGCTTTAAATCAAGCCTCGTGCTTTGGCTTTGTTTCTCAAATGAATTTATTTTAGTTTTTGGAACATGTTTCTATAATAAAATCAGTTAAAAAATTAATCACTTTCATTCTTAAATATTCTTAATATTTGGAATCCTACTTCCAAACATCACACTGATTTCTAAGTAAATATGGATTTTGCTGATTTTTTATTCTCCCATCAATATCAGTATCTTGGATTCAACTCTTTCCTGTCCCTCCAAGCCTCATTTCCAAGCATGTCAATAATAATCCTGACAGACACATTCCTGAATGTCTTTATTTGAATTCCCCAAAGGTTAAAATGCCTCATTGAAATTGAAAATTGAAAATTCTGAAATTCAATCCCAACTGAATAAAATTTCAAATGTTAAAATCTCAAAAACCTCAAATCCCCCAAACCACAATCTTTATCTACTATAAGGCTATATACAAAGAGTAGGCAATCGAATCTGAATACGGACTGATACATTTTCAGTTCTATGCAGGTTAGTATATATTCTAGTTTTCCCACCTAATACTCATGATCTTGAGTCTGTCGTTTTGCTAACATTTTCTCAAGGAATTGTAATAATAAAACATTGTCAAATGACAAATGAAAACACCTAAATCCATTCAACAAAACAATGGCAGTATTCATCATGCTTCTTAAGAGAACAAAATGTGAGTATAAAAGCAATCTGTTTGACATAAGGCTTTTTAGTTACCTCTTATCTGTTCTGTAGTTTTGATGAGCTACTTAAGAGTTTACTCTTACTCCTGCGGGAACTCTAGGGAAGTCAATTTGATTCAATACAAGTAATCACTAGTTACTTCCTGTTGTAAAGGATAACAAGCTTGTGTCAGGCACTGTACTAAAGCTTTACATGCCCTATGTAAATCTTGACCAAAAGCAACAACCCTGTGCCAGATCCTTCTTTCCTCCTACCACAGGCCAGATTTTTCATTAACTAGTTTTGGAAATCCACAGTTTAATAGAACCTGAATTCTCACCCAGAAAAGGAATAGTAAAGGATCATAAAACAAAGTATCTAAGTATTTACTAAGATCTTAATTAAAAAGAATATTTTTTTCAAAGGTGGAGTTAAGACCAGCATTTATATCAAATTCTAAGCAATACTGATAATTTTGGTTTAGGATGACACTTGGAGATTCAAAGGAATCAGAGACAGTTGTCTACAATAGAGAAGACAGAATTCCTTCTAACTTTTGCTCTGACCAAGTATGCCTTTGTTATCAATTTTCCTGAAAACAACCATAACAACCAAACAAATTTAGTGTCTGGGACTAATAGAATCTCAGTAATTCTTCAGTGAGAAAGGGGTTGGTGGTGACAGTGTTCCAAAAGACATATACTCATTCCCTGACATATGTAATTGTAACCCCTCTGTACATCACCTTTAAAATAAAATTAAAAAAATAAAAATAAATTATTCAGTTAGTTGAGAGATAAGTAAAGGCTTCTCTGGAGTGGCTGTCAGTGGATGTGATAGCTAGAAATTGTAAACAAGAGGTTCAAAACTGTTGAGGTAGAAAAGGACAGGATTGATAGGAGACCAAGTGAACTTGAAACAATGTTTCTCAGTGTGAAAGCCTTTCCTGAGCTCCATGATCAATCTGGAAACATGATAGAAATGCTAATTCCTAGATTCCATCCAATTCCACTGAAAAGGAACTTCTAGGTGAGGAAGTGGGGGTGGGGGATTGGGCAGGAATCCAAGTTCTAACCAAGATCTTTATTTGATTCAGATGCTCATGAAAATTTGTGTGCCTATGGCATAAAGAACAGACTAAAACTCAAATTATCCGGAGTATCAAGTAAAGTATATGAAGATGAATAAATGGTCTAAGTAGATTATGATTTCCAAGATGGACAAAGACTTAACAGGACCAAAGAGGTTATTTCCTCATTGTTTTCCACACACAGAGCAATAGATGAATCCCACATTTGATATACTTCACTCTCATCACATGTGCAAGAACAAGGATGTATAAAAGGTGATAGAGAATTCAGCCCAGGGACCATAGAAGTGGAGGCTGAGTAGGAAGCATGGAGAGACTCGGGAGAAAATACTGGAAAACAAGGAATGAATCAGAGGTTTTATTAGAGAGATAGAATATCAATATTACCTCAAATCCAAAAAGCAGGAAGATCATTTGAAGAAAGGATAAAATGAAGACTGACTGAATTTGTTATAATTGATAGTAATTAGTAAAGATAGAATGTCCAGCATGAAAGTATTGTCCTGATCTTAAACAGAACTACATTGATTGAGGAAGACAGGAAGTACTAATTCCACACTCAAATGCTAGGATACCTGCTGTCTATGACAAAATTCTCAGCAAAGCAAAAAATGGATTTTCTAGTAATGGAGAATCAATCACCAGTTATTTTTTAAGTAGCATAGCTATTATTGAATAACAACTTTTAAAAGCAAATCTACACCAAGAGGGTCTCAATATTTAAATGTACATAAACAAAGTGTTTTTCAGTGTCAATGGCAAGTATTGAACACACACTTTCTGAAGGGCTGGGAGGGGCAATCATAAAGCCTCCTATTCATAGAAACCCAGTTTGGGAAACCTCAGATCAAAAATCATAGAAACTCAAGAACTGGAGCTCCATTTTTACCATTAATTCTGTGTGATAGTTTGGAAGGTCTCTTCCATGGTCCACAAGCATTGGAGTTCTATTGGAAAGTGGCGGAATCTCTAAGTTGGAGACCTCATGGTTGGAAAGTAGGTCATTAGGAGTGTGTATTTGGAAGGAATATGATATGTCAGAATGTTCCTTTTTCTGTCTTTGCTTCCTGGATACCAAGAAATAATCAGTTTTCTGCACTTCACCACTCAGTCCTATACTGATTGCTGCTTTGGGACAGGCTTAAATGAAATAGAACTCATTAATTATGAACTAAAAACCCTCAATACTGAGAGCCAAAATAAACCTTCCTCATTTTGCAATTATCTCAGGAACTTTGTTCCAGTAACAAAAACCTGTGACTCCTGTTGAATTGTGTCCAATCAATCTCTACTTAGCAGTTCTTACCTCTCAAACTTCAACTCCACAAACTTCAATAAGATAAACCCTGAGAAAGTTAAGATTGCAAAAGACTAAGTACAGTACAAGTGAGAAAACTAGTCTGAAACTATCCTTGTCTAGTTTATTTTGTGTCATAGCTCTTCAGTCCTCTAGATCTCTGAAGTTTTGCAAAAAAAGTAATTCAGTCATATAGATACACACACTTATAAATTATTTTCACTTCTTGCCGTGATTCCTTTGATATATCCACATGTAAATCTCCGTAAATTTTTCAAGTTATCAGCAACACCAATATCATCAGATAAAAATAAATTCCCTGCCAACCTGAGACATATGATTTATTGATGAAACTACAGACTCAATTATTTACTTTTTCCTTGTTTATTTACATGTCCCACAGATTTATTATTTATTGGCAGGTAAATAAGAGAACAGGAATTATCTTCATTGAAGGAGGACACTGATCCTTATTTCATGATCAACAATAAAAACAAACTGTGTGTCTTAACACAAAGCTAAGATTTATAAGCAATTACTATGTGCACTTATTTAAGTTTATTAAAGTTGATTATTTTCCAAACTCACCTGTTGAGACAGACAATTTTCTAATAGCTTGAGTAGGTGTAGATAATACAACTCCTTCAATGGAATATCTACATCCTCATAGAGTCTTATCTGCCCCTATTTTTAATGAAGAGCTTTTAACTATTAGATAAGTCATCAAGCTGTATGATTCCAGAGCACAGGGCTCCAGGTACTCTGAACCATTATCCTATCACTTGCATAGAATTAATCTCATTATGACTCCCAGTTTTCAATTGGTCCATTCTTTCCTACCCATACCGTGATGCATGCTGTTGTCCAATATATAACTTGCTGACTAGACACTGAGAAAGTAATTAAGTGAGTTAAACACATAAGTGAAGAAGTGTGGTAAACACATATTAGGTATTTCATGATCAAGGAGACACCAAATTCGAAACCACGTAACATGTGATTGTTACTGCAGGGAGAGAAAAGTGACATGCAAGAGGAAAATGATGATTAGAGGAGGAAGAATAAACGCTTCTCATTCTCTTCATGACCCACCTATTGACCATTATCACTCCCTTCAAAAATAAAATAGGCCTTGCCAATGTTCACTCAAGAGCAACACAAATATACATACGTACAGTCAACCAGGGTGCATCTTGAGAGAGAAAGCAGAGAATGTCAGCATAGGAAGGAAACACAGGTACACATAGCACACTGGGCTGGTGGGGGAGGGGTCATTGGGAGAATGAGGGAGGTTATTGTTGGGGTTAATAGGAAGTTTTCCATAAGAATTTTGAATACATTCTAGAGTTAAAGCATCCTAAGAGAGGAATGACAATCTCAGAGTCTGGCTATGTGAATGCTCACTAGAACATAGAAACAAGATCACTAACAGAACTTTACAATTTAGGCAGGGGTGGGGGGTGAGGGGTGGGGGGGTGGGGAGTGTAGTTGAGGAGGTGGGAGGGACGGGATGGAAGAGGAAGAAGAGGAAATCAAAGGAGGAGGCAGCAATGCTGGATAAGAAATGTATTCATTACCTTGCTAATGTAACTGTAACTCCTCTGTACAGTATTTTCACAATAAAAAACTTATTAAAAAAACTCTGGTAAATAATGCTGCAATAAACATAGTTGTGCTGGTTAACTTTAGTGTGGTCTTGTTTGTGATCATTCGGGTAAATGCCCAAAAGTGGGATTGCTGGGTCATAAGGGAGCTCAATGTGGAGTCTTTTGAGGAACCTCTAT
Organism: Dipodomys spectabilis; assembly: GCF_019054845.1. Lineage (NCBI taxonomy): Eukaryota > Metazoa > Chordata > Mammalia > Rodentia > Heteromyidae > Dipodomys > Dipodomys spectabilis. The sequence goes on from NW_024870844.1 coordinate 2,151,366, forward strand.
ACTACTCAGCTCACATGAGAAAGATCAGGATTGAGGTTGAAGTAACAGTGTGAATGGAGAAAAAATAGTACAAAAGACTTGAACACATATTTTATTTTTGTAAAATCTCACCTCATAGCCAGAGGTGGAGTAGAAGAAGGTTAACCTGATCATCAGGTCCCTTCTTCTGACACCTTAGTAATCTCCCTTCAGGGTGCTGATAAAGTACTATTTAGTAGCTTCCAAATTAAATTTTGTCATCTTTCCTTTTGCCTTGTTAATTATCCTTATACTATTTTTAGTAGCATAAGGCAACAGGAACTTCAGGTAAGTAGAATTTAACATCCAGATGTGTAGAAGTATCACTATCTGAATCTTCAGCAAATTTTAAACTCCTACTAAACATATTTAATTTAGAATTAATAAGGTAGCAGTATGGAAATTAAGTCCCCCATGATTGTCAGGGAAAGGCACCTATTGAGAGATAAGTATATGAAAGATAAATCTACTCTCAATGTAATTAATTCAAATCTGCAGAACCAATAAGTGTGTGACGATGTTCCTATTATTACATTACACTTGTGAGGAATGCTCAGGAATTTAATTAGCATTTACCCACACGACTAAAGAAAATGAGATATTAAGCATGCTATCTAATTAACTAGCTATAGATTTCTTGTTAAACAAATATTAAATGTATAAACACTCGAGACCAGGCTGAAAATGTGGCCCTAACTAGATATCCATTTACTCATGAGTCTTAAAAAAAAAAAGTAGTTAATTTTAAGAACTAAAAATACACAGAGGTTTGCAGTGGAGTCTGTACACTTTATCTGTGTGATTATTTTCTTTTTTAGCTCATTACACATTTACCCTTAACTCTCTGATCATAGTTAGGGTAGAATTTGACCCAGGAGATCAAATTTATTTCCTAAGGAAATTGTCACAACACTCTGATTATGTTAGGGGGTTCACACCCTTATTTTATAGATATGGTGACTGAAAGGTAGACAAGTTCATTTCTACCAATACCACAATGAGGGGAAGCGTATCATATTTTCTTATAAAACAATCATTAGTTAAAGCCCCACGGCCGATAAAAAAAATAAATAAATAAAAAATAAAACAATCATTAGCTAGATTTAGTTCCTTACAGTGCAGCCATTATGATGTTGATACAAAATCAAATGCCAGCAAGGTATAGATGGCTCCTGTCTGTAATCTTACCTATTTAGGAGGCTGAGAATTGGAGGATCTATCTTTAAAACCAGCCTAAGCAGGAAATTGCTTGAGACTCCATCTCAAATTAGCCAACAAGAAGTGTGGCTCAAGTGGTAAAGCACCAGTTGCAAGCAAGCAAGCAGCGTGAGCAAGAGGCTCAAATTCAAAACTGGATACAAATATTTTTTTAAATTTAATTTCACCGAACTCTTCAACATTCCCCAAATATTTTCTTACACCATAAAGAATAATGCTTCTTTAGTTTTCAAAACTTTATGAGATAAGCCCACTGCCAATAGCCCTTTCCTCCTCTGGTTAATCTTATGTCTGACCTCATCTCTCACCTTGCTTCATCTCTCTCTAGTAAGTTTTCTTGTTCTTGGTAAACAAGCTCCATGGGCAGAATATTTGTATAGCAACCTCAGTTGCTCTCCATCTTCCTACTGATATCTCCTTATCAAGGACCTACTGGTCTATACCATAAAGGAACAATCTCATTTCCACAATAATTTTACTCAATTTTATTTCTCCCCTGCTATACAATATGCTATGTATTTCACATATTTGTTACTTTGTGCTCCTCCAACTCAGATGTAGAGTCTACACAGATAAGAACTCACATCTGCTCATTATTATTTCCACATCATTTGTATTAATAGCGTCTAATGCATGCCAGTGCTTCACCAGTACTCAAGGGAAGAATAAAATGCGTTGTCAACAATGGCACACAAGGAAGTTTCAGTGGGTCACAACAATCCCAATTTGTACTTCGATTTGAGAATACTTTAAAAATCTTTTGCTCTTATTAATGCTGTCCTCTGTTGTGTCACCTTGAGGTGATTAATGCTCTATGATAAACAGTTTTTTTCTTTCAATCTTACTGCTTTGATAAGCATCTATGGATGATCAAGCAGTCTAGAGGACTAAAGAAAGAGAAACTGGGTACACAAAAGGGGTTAGATGGGTTAGTTAAGTGAAAAGGGGTAGGTAGACAAGTGAAGAGGAAAAGAGAGAATGCAGTCAAGAAATCAATCTACTGGAGGAATAGAATTCCATTGTGTATATATGCCTCCATCAGAAAGAATGACATTGCCCCATTTGTTAGGAAATGGAAAGACTTGGAAAAAATTATATTAAGTGAAGTAAGCCAGGTCCAAAGAAACATAGGTGCATGGTTTCCCTTATTTGCAATAACTAGTATATGTCTGAGACAAACAAAACGGTCAGATAAGTTGATGTTAGGTGAAATGAACCCCAAGATAAGGACTCAAATGGTTTTTCTTGTTTGCTATTGTTTCTAACATATTTATAAGATGATTTCTTTGTTGCTTTGTATGTCCCTCCCCCATGGTATAACCCCTGCTTTCATTATATTTGATGTTGGTATAATTTGTGGAGGGGAAGGGAAAAAACTAATTGTTTAAATAGGTATTCAGGTGGACCCATTGCAACAATGAGATGAATAAGAGGTTATGTCGAAAAACAAACTTTACAACTATGGCTCAGGTGGTGGGGGGAGATGGGAAGGGATTGGAAGGGGAAACAAAAGAGGAGGCAACAATGCTTGATAAAAAAATGTACTCATTACCTTGCTCATGTAATTGTAACCCCTCTGTATGGTATTTTCACAATAAAAAAAATCAATCTGAGCAGGGCACTGGTGGCTTACACCAATTAGGAGGCTAAGATCTGAGCATCGAAGCTAGCATGGAAAGAATTGTCTGTGAGACACTTATCTCTAATTTAACACCAGAAAGCTGGAAATGGCGATGTGGCTCAAAGTAGTAGAGCACCAGCCTTGAGCAAAAGAGCTCAGGGACAGCACCCAAGCCCCTGAGTTCAGGTCCCAAGACTGACAAATAAATAAATAAATAAATAAATAAATCACACAGATACATAAAAGAATTCAATTATAAAAATTAAGAAGTGTGAGGGAAGGGATGTATAGGGGAGGGAAGGCTGAAAAGGAAGGGAAAGTTGAAAAAGGAAATACTGATCAAGATACATTGTATTCACAAACTGCTTTGTTAAATGTTATCTCCTTTGTTCAACTACTTGGTAATAACAATAAAAAAAGCAAAGAAGTGGAGAGTACACCAGATATAAAGAATTTTTTTTCCTTTAGGACTTAAATATTTAATCATGTTTGTCTTACAAACTAAAATTTTTTTAAAATAGTAAATATGTATATATGATGTTTCAGGAAACTTATTTTCATCTATTTTACATTATAATCTAAAAACACTATATAAAAATGTAATATCTTGGGTCAATCATGTATTTTTTTAGCTTTTAAAATTAATTTTTAAATTTTATTTATATTTAGTATTTTTATTTTCTTAAAGCTTTTGTATGAAAGAATTGCCATTTGATAGAGAGGTTTATCAATACAGTGCTACATCTGAGGCTGCTGGTTCAAAAAGTTGCTGTTCTGGTTTTTTTTTAAATCCCAAGAGAGAAGAGAAAGTACCAATATGAACGTGGCTCACAAATACATAGTCAAGATTGTTTTAAATACAATAAACATGAAATTCTGTAAATATAAATTTGCATGGAAATACAGAAAGACTTTGTAGCCATCTTAAGAAGAGAACCATGGCTAAGAGAACAGAATGCAAATACAAAGTCCTTTTTATGTAATTACAGCACGTGGAACCCACATAGATGACATGGGAGATGAATCAAGACTTCATGAGCTTCACATGTGGGAAGGGGGGCATAAAGAAGTTGGTCGGTGATTCTTTGTGATGCTGTAAAAATATTTGAAATTAAAACTTGTTTTTTTTTTTTTATTGTGAAAATACCATACAGAGGGGTTACAATTACATGGGAAGGTATGGCAAAACCCCTGTTTTCACTGTATTTGATGTTGGTATAATTTGTGGAGGGGAAGGGAAAAAACTAATTGTTTAAATAGGGATACAGGTGGACTCATTGCAACAATGAGATGTATAAGACATTATGTCAAGACTTTTTTTTTTTTATAAAATGCAGTCAATTCCTGGTATTCAGTGATACAACTTCTATGATCTATTCCACTCAGAGGAATGATGTGATTTACTCTCACACAATTATTCAAATGGATACCAATCTGAATGCAAACATAAGCAGAATGATAAAGAGATAGAATGATAATATGATAAAATTTTCATTGATATGTCTAGGTGAAGGATTTATAAATATTTATCAAACAATTATTTCAACTTTTCCCTCTGAAAGTTTTTTTTTTATTATCTTTTCAAGATAATGAGTAAATGAAAATGTATATTTAGGGATATATTTTTTTCTAAGTTAAAAAATGGTTTTGGTCAGATACTCGTGGCTCACACTTGTACTCCTAACTATCCAGTAGGCTGAGATCTGAGGATCAGTTTGAAGCCAACATTAAGCAGAAAAGTCTGTAAGACATTTTCAATTAACCACCGAAAGGCTGAAATGGAGCTGTGCCAGAAAAAGTTAAGGGCATTATATTCATAAATGACATGTTGAATTGAAACCCCTTTGTATTACTACAACTTGTCACATGTAATAATAATAATAATAATAATAATAATATTTTTAAAGCAGTACTCAGTGCTCAGAGCCTAAACTCAAGCCCCACTACTAACACACACACAAACACACACACACACACACACACACACACACACACACACACACGCGCGCACGCTTATTTTGCATGGGTTCCACATATGCATTGTCTAAACTCTCTGTAAGATCTATAATTCAGAATCACATTTCTTTTTAAGCTCATATGTAAATAATGAACAATGTCAATATTGAACAAAATTATAAAAATTTGATCAACTCAGAGTTTCACCCTTGAAAATAGATTTATGATAAAGAATAAATGATATAATTTGTTCTAGCAGCATCTTAAAAATAGAGGTGATTGAAACTTAGCATCATTCCAGTGTCACACTAGCTCTTTGAGCAGCTACCCTTCACAAAATAACATAGGAGAATTAAATTAAAACGTCTCTCCTTTCAAATTGATCATTCATTCATACAGATAGTGCTTGAACTCAGGAGCTCCCCCTCTTCATTGGCTTTCTTGTTCACATGGTGCCCTTTAACTTGAACCATGCCTCCAGCCTGACATTTTGCTGTTTGGGGATGCATTCTTGTAGACTTTTTTTTTTTTGAACTTCAGTCTTCAAGATCTCATTCTCCTGAATAGCTAGAATTACATGTCTCTTGGCTATGCTCTTCTTCATTCTTTATTATGTTGTATAACTTGTCCACAATCTAGAATCAACCTTTCCTTCCTCCCTCCCCTCCTCCCAACCGAGGGAACTCTTATAACTCATATAAAGTTGGAGACAAAAAGGAAATTGTGGTTTTTACAGTATGAAATTCATTGGGGTGAGGGACACAAATACAGAAGTTGCTACAGAGTTCTGGGCTGTTCTTCTTGGTGCATTAACCAAATAAGCAGAGGCTGCCGGCACCTGCCATGCATGCATCAGTGGACTCACAGAAACTGCAAGGCCTCTTTGCTTGTCCATCTCAGAAGCTGTATGTAAGTCAGCACTATGTTTCTAAACCTCTTTCTAATTTTGTAAGTTAGACAGTAGTTAGATATAAATTACAACTTGAAAATACATTTCCTTGGCACTATTGGGTTTAGGTTTGGCTGTGCAAATTAAATTGAATAAAGGTAAATAAGGTGAAAACAGAAGAAAGAGAGAATAGGATTTCACTGACCTTCACTTCCCCATTTAGCCATCAGTTAGAATGCATTTAGATAACAGAACAGTAGGGAAAGTATCAGTATCAGGTAACCAACTGCCTTGTGCCACCATTGCCCTGGGCCCACATGGAAGTGACAAGGAGCATCTTAGCATCTTTGGATTGATAACCTCTCAATGCATTCACATGCTCTCCCCACACCGACACAGACATGCACATGCATGTGCGCGTGCGCACACGCGCGTGCGCGCGCACACACACACACACACACACACACACACACACACACACACTGATTCCTTGTAAGGTAAGAGGTGAGGGTTTTTGTTCAGTGGAATAACATACCACATTTAAATAACAAAGAGTCTGAGAGGGAAGGCTGTTTCATCATTAGTAATTGCTAGTTCCTATGACCATTTAAATTCATTCCTTTTCGACTCATTAATGTCAATGTCATTGACTCCTTCACTGTGTGGGGCTATCGATGAAGGGCTAAAGTGACTGATAGTGACTTCATTCTGATTTATATTTGCGGTGGCCTCTGTTTTCTAGTAGGAATGAATGAAGCCTGCTCTATTTAAATCATAGTTGTGTGCTAAATGTGTGACAATTATAATCCCCTTTAATTAAGGCGCTGACTCCCTAGAATGAGCATGCTAGTTCCTTACAGCAGTTTATCACCAATTTGATGAGGATATACATTGGATTAAATATACTAACCACTGTGCTCAAGATCAAGTATGTAGTAACTGCTGGAAAGAAAATTCAGTCTGGTCTATTTGTACTTGTAATTATGGCCCTTCTTTCATTTGACTTTTCTTGACATTTCTTAAGAGATAATTAATAATTGTCTCCTTCTAGGTGCTTTATTTCCTCGCTACTCATGTTTCTTAACTACAGATTCGTATGTGGATCCCCTGCTAGACCATGAGCGCTACCAGACTATCTGTTCAGCACTAAATATGCAGCACCTGATGAAATGTCTGAAGCAGAGAACACAGCCAGTAGTAAATCCTTGTGTTCATTTGGAAGCATTACATAGAGGAAATATTGAGTGCCAAAATGCTTAGAGATGACATAAGAGTGATTAATCTTCACTGGCTTTGGGACAGCCAAGGAAAGCCTTTCGAAGCAGGTGGCATTGGAAATGAGCCTTGAAGAATGGATAATGGTACTAACGACCATTTGTTATACTCAGGAAGATGGAAAAAGCCGGGGAAACCAGACAGAGGCATCCTCTGTTTAAAAGGGCATTTCAGCATCCCCATAAACCAATAAACAAGCTAAAATTATTCTCCCAATGCTAAATTTACCGACATAGTTGTCACTTGACTTCAGGGCTTTTGCAAGTTGAGTGTTTTTCAAGTTAAATGCTGGAAATCAGAGAGCTGTCAGGAGTGAGGAAGAGAAACAGTGACATCTCTCCTGACCCAGTCTACACTACAACACACAGATGGGGAAAAGGACATGCCAATTGCTGGCTGGAGTGGTGCGCAATGAACCAGAGAGGGTGATCCGGTGCGACGGCCTGGAATGTGTCTGAGTGGATTAGGGACAGAGGTCAAAGTTGGCCACCGAGTGACTTACCAGCTGACAGCTTCAGAGTTGAAGTTCAGACTCTCCAGAGAGTCACCAGAGATGCATGGGAGGCAGTGGGCTGTGCAGGCGAGCTTGTAAATGTGGCTGCAGATGGCAAAGTCTCTAAAGATGATGCCTAGCTAGGCACACTGTATTTGAGTGAATATGTAAGTTGTGACACCAACTTTTCCTCTCCTCTCCTCTCCTTTCCTCTTCCTCTCCCCCTCCCCTCTCCTCTCCTCTCCCCTCCCCTCCTCCTCCCCTTCTGCTTTCTCTACCCCATTCAACTTCCCTCTTCCCCTCCCCTTCCCAGTCCTTCCTCCTTCCGCCTCTTTTCCCTTCTCCATTCCTCTCCTCTGCCCTGTCCTCCCCTTTCCACCCCTTTTTTCTTTGCTAACCTTTTTGTCCCCTCCCTTCCATTTTGTTTGTCCTTCTTTGTCCAGCTCTTCCTCTTCCTCTTTTGAAAGAAAGGAAGTTAGATTAGCTAAAGTACGACTCTAGATTAGCTAACCCTGTTTATACTTCCTATTATAAAGCAAAAAATGATTACAATAAATTCTGGTTTATCGCTTCACTTTAAAAGTTGTTCATAGTTTCAAATAATCATCATTTTCCCTTCTCAAACCTCAGCTCTTATAAGAAGAAAAAAAGGGAGGATGAAGGAGATTAAATTTTCCAGCCATTGTTGAGCCAATCAAATGATTGACTATTACGCTTGAACACCATCACTGTGATTGCCTCCTTGGAGTCTTCCTCAGTGATTCAGTATCATCAAGTTTGTGCTTGTGCCAGAGCAAAACTACTTCCGTCTTTGCCTCCACCTTGCATAGACAGTGGCTTTTTTTGTTTGTTTCTGACTCAAAGGCTACAGTTTGGAGAAATGCATCTTTGCTTCTTTTTGTGTTAATGCCTAGATGGGTCTCCTCTCCTCCACTCCCTGCTCTCCCTCTCTCTCATCTCCCAAGGGATTTCCAGTGGGTGAACATTAGGAGAATAAATTTTATCTTAATACTGAACAACATTGTGGTGCTTTGAGCTCACACTACTTCTAAATTATTGATACAGGCGGGAGGGCCATTTTTCCTTGTGAACTGAGTGCAATTACAGAAGTAGTCATCTCTGAAGATTTTGAGCTTATGATTTGTGTTTTTATGGAAAGTCTTTTTTAGTTCCTTTGTTTTTTGCTATTTTAATCTGGGTGGAAGAATTTAAAGACTTGGTCTGGCAATTAAAGGCCTGTTGATCTTTAAATGGTGTAGAAATGTCTCCGAATCAGTTTTACTACACTCTTTCTATAGCACAGCTGGCTTGGGCAAGAAGCTTCCTGAGCAAGATTGATTATAAAATACAATGTAAGCCACTTTCGAGTGTGTGAAGGGTCTCCATAAATATGGAAATCATTTCCATCTCTCAGGTACCCCCCACTTTGCAAAGCCTCTCAACGTCAGATATTTAATTAACTAATTATTTTGCATGAGGTTGAAAACCAAACATAGAAAATTTTCTTTAAGCAATTACTATATCAAATGTCAGATATATTTATGAACAAATTTGTGGCCTCAAATAAAAGTTTCCAAGTTCTCAAAGCATAAATTTTTTTCAGTTTATTGTTTGGTGCTAATTTATTTAAAATTATCACAACAAGAAATAAGAAAAGGATAAACGGAGCAAAGAGGTAGAGTAGAATTATACGAGGAACTGCATTTAATCGATTTTCTGTGTGCTTTCATAATATAGGGTTTTTCCTACTTTTATAATGTCTTCTTATAATATTGTATTTCATAATAAAATAAAAATAGTAAAACAAAATAAAAATAATAAATATTATTTCTTACACTCAAGGAAATGGAAACTAAAGGAATTAAACTAATACCCCTAAACAGAGTTTGAAGATAACTCGAATTCAAATCTCTATATAGGTGGTCCCAGAAAATAATCATCATGTGATTATTCATGCTTGCCTTTTTCCTTGTCATTTGAAAAACACTTGAGATAGTGTGAGTTTGAGAGCAAGCCCATATTCTCACTCATTTCAATAGTAAGTAGAACTAGAAATGAATTGTGTTAGCAGTATCTGCTTTTACATGACTGTATAATTGGGCCCTAAGAAAACACCATAGAAAGTTGGACAACATAGTAAGCATATTGTGGGAAAGGTAGAGGAGTAGAAAAAAAATAGATTGGGGAACAAGAACAAAAACAACAAAAAGTATGGAAAGAAGCTATTTCAAAGGACAGAGAATATGGCCTTCTGCTTGGCTGTGGAGTAAATATTTCTATAAATTCTCTATAAATACAGTAGAGATGGCTACAAAGCTCTTTTGCTCACTTGGCTTGGCATGTCTTCCTTCCTTCCTTAACATAGTAATTAAGTCCACAGAGGCCTTTAGTGTGTTACACAGGTACCTGGTCTTCCAAGAGCAAAAAAAACAAAAAAAGGAAGCTGCAAACCAGGGAGGCGGTTTATAAATCAAGGAATCGGGTCTCTGTGGTATTGTCTCATGCTGAGCATAGACAAGAGTCTACATTTCCCTTTACATTTGCTGGTACAACATGAACCCTGGTGTATAATGGATTATGTTACATATATCAAATTATGAAATGCACCATTCTTTTTAAATTTCTCTAAAGGGTGCCCTCTCATCATTTTTTATGCATTCCAGGGCTATATGAGATATAAATTTAACATTTGAAATTCAAATTGTTATAGTTATAAAGCTGCTGACTCGTAAAAACAGGAAATCTAGCATAGATCAGGATCTGAGTGCAATGCCTGATTTGCTGAACTTTTATGATAATTTCAATAAATTATTGAATTAGCTCTGTAGCTTTACAAATATGCTTGGAAAATGTGCAAATGGTTATAGCAATGAATAACATTTTTTTTTGGTCTTTTACCCTACTTGGAAAATAAATTTCAGCTGACAAGCAAATCTGAGGCACAGTCACCCATCAAATAATAATAAAATTCAATTATTTAAATTTTTGCAAGGTCCACTAGAAAATTAGCTTGAAACTATTATAACCAATCTGGCTTTTGCTACTGTTCAATATTAAGATGTCTATTGACCAGCAGTTTTTCCAATAAGATATCTATACAGTTAAATCTAAACTTTATGCAAAGTAGTGCAGACTGATAGAATTTTAAAAGGTTTTATTGTGGTTCAAAATTGGAATTGGAATGAGAGCCAGGATTTTGCAATGAGAATTGAGACAGAAGCTCATGTTAACTGCTATGTAATATTTTGCTGACATCTGTACCACCCATAGATTCTATTTATGTAAATATGGACTAATTGAATCAGCATATAAAATTGAGTTCAATCTCCCTGTTCCCTCTCATCCAGATATGAATGCAATTTACTCAGTTTTGCTGTCATTTTTAAAATGTGGATGACTCAGGATCTCCGAGTAACACTTCTCCAACTCATTTATCTTCTCCCTCAGGCTTCTTCCTTCCTTCTTTCCTTCCTTCTTTCCTTCCTTCCTTCCTTCCTTCCTTCCTTCCTTCCTTCCTTCCTTCCTTCCTTCCTTCCTTCCTTCCTTCCTTCCTTTCTTTCTTTCTTTCTTTCTTTCTTTCTTTCTTTCTTTCTGTCTCTGTCTCTCTTTCTTACTTTCTTTGTCTTTCTTTTCTTTTTACAAATTGAGTTTTGATGTATAACCCAGGCTAGTCTCATGAGTTCTCAGTCCTGCTGCTTCAGCCTCCTGAATGCTGGGATGCATGCCGCCATGCAGCTTACCCAGGTTTTAAAAAAGAATTCAGAATATTAGGGCAGATTCTCACAGTTAGTAAAGCACTATTTCCAACTTTGTTTATAAGCTTTAAATGTACAAGGAAATGAGTAATGTCTACATTGTTGAACAGAAATCTTTCTCAGTAGTTGTTTGTGTTTTGTGTTTCAAGTTATTATTTTATTTGTTTGTTTAGGACAAGGTCTTACTCTGTAGGCCATTCTCGTAGCCAGCCTGCCTCAGACTCTAGGGTGCTGGGATTACAGATATGCGTGATCACCATACATGGTTATTCATTTATTCATTTCTGATATAACCAGAAAAAACACAAAACAAACCCTGTCAAGATACTTCTCATGTGGAAGAATCCACAATTGCATCCTCAATGAATAGAACCTACATCTCTAATGAGTGAGTATATTCTCAATCAAACTTTTATATGTTTGATTGACCTAATCATAATTGGCAAATAAATCACAAAGAAACAGTTATCTAAATTAAATCAAAATTGGCATTTTCAGTGGAAAGAATGTTATCATTAATGGAAGGATTATTTACTGTATCATTTAAGGATATGAGCCTTTACGTTTATTTAAATAAATTCAGAAGTTGTTGACACAATCCTTGACACAAATGATGCATATGACACAGATTTTATATCCATTCTTTATTTAATTTTCTCAATACTGTCAGGTAGATAAGAAATGGTTATTTACCTACCTTTGGTGTTAAAGATTTAGACTCATAATTTTTTCTAAAATAGAAATGGGATGGACATTTAAATTTGAAGTTAAAATTGGATTATAAGTGAGTTGCACTTGGAATTTATTTCAAACATTATTACACTAAAGCACAATGGTAAAAAAACCCATAATAGACTGTGGACTTAAAATTAAATAGAATTCCTTTTTTATTTGGTAACTACATGTGGTTAAGATAGAGTTATACCATTCAAAAATGTATGTTTTAAAGTTCATTCCAATAAGCATCATTTTATATGATGACATACATATAGCTATTGAGTCCTTGTGATCCTCTCCTAAGAATATCCTCCTTTGGTATCACTGTATGAATGTTCAGAGTACTATTTAATTTGTCATGTCCAAGTGTAATTTTTTTTAAAATAAGTTTTTTATTGTGAAAATGCCATACAGAGGGGTTACAATCACATGAGCAAGGTAATGAGTATGTTTCTTATCAAGCATTGTTTGCCTCCTCCTTTGTTTGCCCCTTACCATCAACTGCAATTTTTATTTTTATTTTTTTTGGGCCTGAACTCTGGGCCTGGGCACTGTCCCTCAGCTCTTCAGCTCAAGGCTAGCGCTCTACCACTTGAGCCGCAGCTCCACTTCTGGCTTTTTCCTTTTTTGCTTATGTGGCGCTGAAGAATTGAACTCAGGGCCTCAGGCATGCAAGGCAAGCGCTCTACCACTGAGCCACCTTCCCAGCCCTCAACTGTAATTTTTTATTGTACTGTTTTTCTTCCCTTTTTCTTTGGTTCATTCCCTTTCATTACTGCTTTTGATTTCTGTACCCTTTGCTTGTATATATTTATCTGATTTGGGGAGGGGAAGGCGAAGCACATAAACAGTGGAACAAAGGGTGAGCCAATTCAGCAGTGATACTCACTAGACACTATGTTGGAAATTACTATACAACTTGAGGAAGGGGCTGGGAGGGGAAAAACTGGGAGAAAATGAGGGAGGGGGAGATACTGTTAAGAAGAAATGCACTCCTTACCTGACTTATGTAACTGTAACGCCTCTGTATATCACCTTTATAATAAAATATTTTTAAATGTACCCTTTGATTCAACTCAGGGTAATTTCTACCATGACGCATACTTTTAAAGTGGGCACATTGAATCATAGCAACTCCTAGTCACAAAATTTGGGAAAATTGATATCTCTAATTTGTGTAATTAACAAGGTGGGATCTATTGACATAATATTCACCCAGAATTACATCTAACAAAGGATTAAAGATAGGGAGGTGACATTCTTTCAAAGTTGTGTGTCTCTCTCAGTTGTGTGTTTTCTATGTAATCCCTTCCCTCAACCAACATAATTCATTGAATTAATACAGAATCTAATGTATGGAAATCTATAAGATAATCAATTACATTAAGACAGATTTTTTTGCATTGATTTACTTAGAATCATGAACTCATTTTTACCTGATAATAATATAGTTTATTGATATTTCATTGGACCTTAAATTAAATATTATATACTAACTTCCCAAATAAGATGCTTTTCCTGTATAGGTATATTGTATTAATCATAGTCACCATCATGTTTTATTTGGAGAGAAAATGGAGCTTGAAATGCACTTCAGAGCATAGGATTTTGATTAGGTAACAAAGGCTTCTCTTTATCTTTAACAGAAGTTCCTCATTTGTGTCATTTGTTTTGATATCAAGATCTACACTATTGTTCCTTAAAAAGTACCTTGATAAGATACATCAATTTGAGACAGAAAGCAGTATTGTTTTGTGATTGAGATTATGGTAGATGAGTCAGACTGCTTGTCAAGCCTGTCTCCTTCTTTAGTTCTTATTGTGTGCCTTTGGCAAGTTATTTAGCTTCTCTGAGCCTTAGATGTTTCATATATAAAATAGACATAAAGACAATTCTTAGCACATCTATTAAAATCCTTGCACCAACCCTAAAGCCAAAGTACCTGGTGAATTGTGTGCACTAATGAATATGACTTCTTCTACCTGTGTTTGATGGACCAACGATTATTCTTTATGTGGAAGTCCTTTGTTAAACCCACTTATGAATATTTTTGTATCCTTTCCTTTTATTGCAGTACTTTCATCATGGTTTCATTTTGTGTTTGGCTACAATCTCCAGCTTTACTTTGCCCCTTCTGTTGTCTTTTTTAAAATTATTTATTGTGAAAATACTGTACAAAGGGGTTAGAATTACATGAGCAAGGTAATGAGTACATTTCTTATCAAACATTGTTGCCTCCTTCTTTGTTTCCCCTTCCCATCCCTTCCCATCTGCCCCTGATCCCCCACCAGGCGCCAAAGTTGCAAATAAAGTTCGCTTTTCTACATAATGTCTTGTACATCTCATTGTTGCAAAATGGGTCCACCTGTATCCCTATTTAAACAATTTGTTTTTTTCTCTTCCCCTCCCCAAATTATACCAACATCAAACAGTGAAAAGAGGGGTTATACCATGGCCTTCTGTTGGTTATTAATATGTTATTAGTTATAGCAGGAGGAATACAATGGAAAGATTGTGTGTGTATCACCAGAGAACACACACACACACACAGAGACACACAGACACACACATACACACACACACACACACACACACACACACACACACACACACACACATATATTAATCCCAAGTCTAATACTGATTATCTATAGACCTGGGACCTTTTTCTAAGTTTCTATCCTCTTTCTTCTGTATGTGTAATATTTAGGAAAAACTGAGACAAAGTGTCTCCAATACAGATAGAGCTCAATAAATACTAGAGATTATACCACACAAAAAGAAGTGGTATATAATCCCTTTAAAAGGATAACCTTGGGATCACAGTCCTTCTTCTAATTCTTCTCTACTCTCTACTGCAGTCATTCACTTACAAGCATTGTCAAGTAGGCAAACATTTATTAATAATATAAGAGAGAACCTTGCACAAATGCAAGACTGATCTTCTCATTCCGATCCCAGATACTTTCTCAATACATACCTAGCACAATCTGATTAGACTCACTTCCTTCTTGATGTGTACTCAAATGCAAATCAGGGGAAATGGTACATGTTTAGAATGTGTGGGCATCAGATGGTGGTTTCAGTAAGCAAAGGTAAACCACAGAATAGGTGTACAAATGATGCCTAAGGTGTGGCTGTGACATCCATCACTCCTGCAGTGACATTCAGAGAGGAAAATGTTGGTAAAGATCAAAATGCTAACCAGAGCATGCTGGGAGAGCTGGTTGTTCCCAGCTGTAAACAAAGCAGCAGGTTGTTTGAAGCAGCTGCACCATATATTAACACCAACTCTTCACAGGGTTGTCTGTTGAAGCCATAAGAAAAATGGCCGGAAAGAAAACTCAAGGAAGTAGACGTTGCAGAAACGTTAAGAATGACCACAATTCATTCTAGAGAGGTCTAAATTGTCAGGCAGTAATTTAGGTGTAAGAATTAGAAAGTAGATATGTTGAGCCGAGTCCAAAATTTAATAATAGTTTTTCCGTTATGAGTCTGAGTAACTTGAGGATCTTTGCCTCTAAGATAAATATTCATAATGAAAGCAAAGCAAGTGAGTGCATGTACGTTAGAGATTTTACTATGGTGAGAAAATTATTTCAATATTAGCAGTTTAAGGCTATGATCACTAATTATCTCAGCATAGTTTAGGGGTCTAGGAGAAAGTTTTGTCCTGGTTGAAGATGAGGGTGAAGTTAGAGTTGAGCTGTTGATAAAGACTGCTGTCATATACACCTCTAAGCTCAGTGCTGTGACTGCCAGCAGAAGACATTTCCTTTCTGACAGGAAGATCTTCATGTGGGTCTCTTTGTAGAACTACTTACAACAACTGGACATGGCATTGCTTTTGCGACATTGTATTCACTACAAGTGTTTCTAAATCCTTGGCCTTATCAAGGGGGAGAGATGGACTTTCTAGAGAAAACAATTATCCTTCTCAGGGCAATAACCTAAAACTGTATCTGTGCTCAATAAATAGCAGTTGTAATCTAAGGAAGCATCAAGCAAGAGTGGTGTTTTACACCTGGAATCCCAGCTACTTAAGGGTAAGATCATCGTTTGAGGCCATGATTCAAGCTGCATGGGAGATGTAAATAGGAGGATTCCAATCTGAGCCCCTCAACAAAATCACAGGACCCTCTCTGAAAGACAAAGCAAAATAGAGCTAGGGTCAATGCATGGCTCAACTAATAGGGCACTTCCCCAGCAACTATAAAGCCTTGAGTTCAAACTCCAATACCACCCAATTGATTAAGTTAATTTGTCTTAATATAGGTTTAGCTGTCTTCATATAGGTGTAGCTGTTGTAGAATTTGTTTTCAAGTTTGCATGTCTTCGATGTGAGACTGAAGGTAATACTAGATAAATAATTAGTGTGAGTTCTCTCCATCTCCCCTACCTAAAAACCCAATCTCCCTTGATACTGAAATAGTTTCATAACACATTGTTTTGGTCTGTGGCAAGCCATCCAGCAAAGTTACTAACAAAACTACTACTACTAACAAAACTACTCTACCTCTAAAGAGAAAAACTTACCTTTCTCTTAAGCAATATTAAGGAAAAATAATGTTTTGTTTTGTCAAGGTGATGTACAGAGGGGTTCCAGTTATATAAGTAAGGTAATGAGCACATTTTTTTGTCAAACTGGTTACCTGCTTCCCTCCTTTTTCTCCTACTTTCCCTCCACCAACCTCTACCCCTCAAGTTGTACCTAATGAACATGCTTAAGAATTTTAAATTAAGGAATACATTACCTTGAGAATTATTTCTTGCTTTTATAGATCAATCTCCATCTCATTTTACCCCTTCCAAGAGTGATGGTTATTAAATACTGCTATTTTTAAAGATTCAAACATTGATGGGTGGAGCTCCACAGGTCTACATTTTCCCTTGTGGAAAAGGCATGAGGCTGGAGAAGAACCTTCTCAAACTTTGAAAGCATTGATTTCTTCCCTTTGCAATGGACTGGCTTCCTCACACTACATGCTATTCATTTCTAAGGAGAAGCAGCACCAGTTTTCTATATCACTCAGCACTGTGTATGGAGTCACCTACATTTCCTTTCTCATTTTTACTCTTGACATCTCATCCATCAGCAAGTTCTGCTGACTTTAATTTCTGTATTTTACTTAAAACTATCAAGTCATGGATGGGAAATTCTCTAATGTGTCCACTTCTTCATCTTTAACTCAGCTACCTAGGGATACTAATGTGATGTCATTCAAAGGTATCAGTTGGATTTTAAAAAAAGCTCTACCTTAGCAAAACAAACACCAGAAAGAAAACCTTTCCAGCTTCCATCAAATTCTGAGCATGACTCGCAGAACAGTATAAGCTCTGGTCCTAGACTACCTCTTCAGTTTTATATTCCATTCTTCTAAGCTATTTCACCCTCTTCTGCAACTGAATACACACACACACACACACACACACACACACACACACACACACACACACACACACACACACCCACTGCTTCTTTTGGCTAGAATAGCATTTCTTCCTTGTCTGTTTGGTAAATTCCTGTACCCACATATTGATTCTCCCAACCGTTCTAGGACAGGATCTTCAAGCTGGGAAAAGGCAGCAGCTTGTTTTTCACTGCTGATTCTATGTCTTGTAAACCTTTTGGTATCACTTTTTGTATGTTTGTGTGTGTGTGTGCTTTTTCTGGGACTTGACCTGATCTCTGTGTCTTAGCTTTTTTTGCTCAAGGCTGGCATTCTACCTCTTGAGCGACGTCTCTACTTCCTATGATCACTCTTTTAAGTCTATTCCATGATGTATCTGCTCTAAGCTGGACTGTACAATGCAGTGAAATACTTCCTTGGGATGCTCATTTCATGAATGTCCAGTATCAGCATGTCTGCATTGAAAACTCCATAATATCTTGATATTTTTTAATATATGATGATGCGTGTCCATACAGAACTGTATCAATGTTTTCTATATCCCTGTGCCCTCCAAGGATACTCCTAAATAATCAGACTGATAGACAATAGACAGAGAGACAGAAAGACAGATAGCTACATTATAGATAGATGATAGATAGATAGCTTTATATATTGAACATATTTTTAAAAGTCTTGGCATTTTTGCCTTTTCCATTCAGGAATCAAGAGGCACATAGCTGGGTAAATCAAGCCCTTGGAAAGGAGCCCAGTTCAGTGCTATGGATGGAAATATTTATTCTGTGGGAATGGTGGCTTTAGAGCTATTCCCTCTTATCTCATCAAGCCATTTGGCTGTTCATCCATCCATAAATTGCCTGGCAAATGCTATCTCCTCCCTCTCTTCCTTCCTGAGGAGGCTGTCATGCTGATCAAAATCTTCCCAAAGACCTCCTCCACTCCGCCTGCCTGGCTCTCCCCACACCCCCACACCTCCCCACCTACCCCCCAGGCATGCTTGTATTTGGCCAGGTACTCAAATCAATTTGTCTTTGCTTAAACCTCCAGGGGAGATGTCATACAGTGAGTCACTTTCCTGATGTCTGAAATTTGTCCAAATATGTGACACAGACTCAATATTTCTGAAAATGAGGCATGTGTTTTGGTCATAGTTTGCGATGAATGTGAGCTATTCAATTTTTGTCAAGAAATGCCCTTGGGTTTCTACAGGCTCAAGAATCACTTTGAAGCTGATGGATCATGCCCGTGCTTATTCAATAAACATTGAACTTCTAATAGGTGTGTAGAATGGCACTAGAGCCTATGGGCAATAGCAACAACAATGATGACAAAAAACAAAATTGAGTAAGATGTGTTCCATGATCTTAAGAAGCTTCTAAACTCCTGTGGGCAAATTATTGTCCTGGTATTGTAAAGCTTAATAGCATATTAACCTAATAGATGATAGGTATTCAGTAATTGTTGAATAAGTTAATGAAGTGCTAGTATCCAACTGTCATCACACTAGTATGGACAACAAGAGGAAGGCTAACTGATTTAATGGTGTGAAGAGAAAATATCCACCCCTGCTTCTGCTTTTCAGAACATTGAAAGCTGCGTACCTTCAAGGCTCACCTTAACCGTATGTGTGAGAATGAAAAGGCTAAATGGAAGGCTTCTATCTAAGCAAACTTGAAAGAGGGCATGATATGTTTGGGATGTGATGAACAGATTGTGAGATTATGGGGGGTGCTATCAGGCTGAGCTGGGCCAAAGATAGAATCATGCGATAAAGACAGATTGAGAAGATAGTTTGTGACAACTAGATTAACACAGATTCTATCTAAAAAAAAAGCAAATCCTTGAAAATATCTTCTTTTGATGATAGTACAACATCAGGCTAAAAGACTTTATAAATGAAGAGATTTGTACAAAGTTCAGTTTATTAAGTAAATGCAGAATAAACTAAACGCCATTTCAAGGAAATATATCACAGTGGTCATTTATTTATGTATTTATTTTGTTGGTCACAGTGCCTGAACTCTGGGCCTGGGCATTTTCCCTCAGCTATTCAGCTCAAGGCTAGCACTCTACCACTTGAGCCACAGCGCCACTTCCAG
This sequence comes from Dipodomys spectabilis, assembly GCF_019054845.1. Lineage (NCBI taxonomy): Eukaryota > Metazoa > Chordata > Mammalia > Rodentia > Heteromyidae > Dipodomys > Dipodomys spectabilis. The sequence goes on from NW_024870844.1 coordinate 2,170,818, forward strand.
CTTTTTCTGCTTCTGTGGTGCTGAGGAATTGAACCCAGGACCTCATGCATATGAGGAAAGCACTCTACCACTGAGCTACTTTCCCAGCCCCAACAGTGGTCATTTAAAAAAAAATTCACTTCTTGGCTTGTTTCAGTACTTAGATGGATATTTTCTTCTCTTTGCCTAATTAAAACAATGAGATACTTGGCTACATTTGAAATGTAGCTCATGTAATTTTTAAAAAATTTTTGCATGTATGGTACTTAATAAGAACTATTAAAGCTTAAGATCTATCATCTATTATTTTTATGACTTTGAGCAGGTCACTTTTGATATCTGACATTTAATTCTAAATGGAAATTTGTTAACTGAAACCCAAAATCATTTCTGGATACAATCTCCCATAGATCTGTAATCTTGTGACTATAGTTAGCAATTTCCTACAAATGGCACTCAACCATCAGTCTCTTATTTTCCTATTAGTATGTGTCTGTCCATCACTGTTGTCTGCTTTTCTCTGGTCCTCAAATAGACCAGCAATACCACATCATCATTAACTTGCCAAATATATGATCAGTTCAATCTCTATCTTGCTAAGGTAGTTAGACCAATAGATTTTTGCTTCCCTGTTAGGATCTCAAGAAAGGATGAATTGCTTAGTAAAACTAAGTAAAAGGGTATGCAATTCAACTTCCTGCATGCACAAAATCTGTACAGAGGAAAAAAAAACAGCATTTGACAATTGGATAAATTAATCTTTGTATTAGAGACAATTCTCTATATCTTTGTGTTTCATCCTTAGAAAAACTCTCTGGATTCTCCTTTTTGTTTCATCTATGTAAATAATTAAACATGATCTTTTTCTTTTCTGCATTGAAAATATTCACTTGTGACTCACAGTGAAGGTAATGGTCATAGTTACCTTACACTTATGAGGACCAGATGAGGCGCATTATGTTTCTGACAACTGTGAGAATTGATGTGACTTAACCAGCTCTAATCTATGATCCAGTAATGAGAATATTTCTGCATTCTTACATGCTAAAAGAGATATACAAGGAGTGAGTTATTTGTAGAACTTAATCCAGTTTCTGTTTTTATAGAATTGTGCTTAATAACACTCATTTGGACCTCAAAAGTCTACTTTCTTTTCCGAATAGCCCCCAACATCCAATTAGTGAATCCTAGACTTTTGCACTTTGGTTCCATCTGGTGTGGCCATGTGACAGCAGGAGCCAGGTACATATTATGTGGGCAGAGCACAGATTTTCAGAAGTCATGCATAAATAATTTATGGTAATGAGATGTGAATCAAGCCTAATATTCATTCCATTCCTTGTTCTTTACCAGTTTTCAGATTTCCTTTCAGATAACAACAAAATTATGTTATTAACATTTTGAGAAGTACAGAGAAATAGTTATACAGTCACTTAGTAAAATTATAAATATCTGGTAAGGGGCATTGCTCTGTCATTTTAAATTGTGAAGTATTGTTCTAAAGAATTCCCATGCTCTTTTCTTTTAATAATTGCCAGTGTTACCAGCATTATAACAATAGTGTGTATCAGTTCCTTTTGATTTGTATCTTCATCAAATTTGAACATTATATAACGTGCACAAGCATTGAATGTCACTCATTTAATGTATTATAAATCCACAAATAATTACACCGTTAAACACTAATAATTCAAAAATGGTTGCAAAAGGTGACAAATATTGTCTCAGCACTTTTCCTTTATGGAAAATAAAAGCATTGTTAGCAGCTTTTTTACAGAGAAGTTGTGACATTAAATAAACTAATGCATGTAAATTTTTCCCTGGCTCTGGGAGTCAAAACAATGTGGTTAATTTTGCCTGTCATATTCGGTCACTTAAGATTATTTATTGATCAAGGCACCTATAATCTGAAATACTAAGGATCCTTGTTCTATGCTAGGGAAAGCAGACAAATCTGTAAGACTCTTATTTTTAATAATTTAATGCAAGAAATGGAGGTGGAACTCAAGCAGTAGAGTGCCATTCATGAGTCCAAAAGCCAAGCAAAGACCTGAGTTCAAGCCCCAGTATAGGCACATACCCCAAAATTGTTGAGAATTGTTTTTATGAGACAATTTGCTAGACAATCAAACTTCTGATTAGAACAAAAGATGCAGGGATCTCACGATATAGTGTTAAAAGACTAACCAGAAAAAAATATGATCAACCAAAATGAACAACTAATGGGATGAGTATATTTTAGAAATGGCTATGATAGATTATAAGCAAGTTTTCACCCAAAGTATTCCAAAAGTTCAAATTGATTTGAGATTTGGTTGAACTGATGAGGTAATTTATATGATAATAAAGGACAAATGGGGGTATATCTAGGGAAAACTCATAAGGAACACAAAAACAAGCAAACAAAAACAAGCTTAGAGCATTTAAAGACCAGAAAGGAGGCATTGTGACTTGAAAGTGGTGAGGGGCAGAAGGAATGGGGTAACATGAAGCAGGGTAAGAAATATGGTAAAATATATGAGCCAAGTTATGAAGAGTCATGAGTAAAATACCAGTTACATTGCTATCATATTATTCTATATATATATATATATATGTATATATATATATATATATATATATGCTATGAAAGAAGATAGCAAACTCTAAGGCTCACAGTGCTGCCAGTGTTTACCATGTAAAGAAGACATTTTAGAGAGAGAAAAAGACTCCTTGCCTAGCCCACGTGGGTGACAGAGATGAATTGATCCAGGATGTGACCATGAACGTAAACACCACTGCTTTAGAAAAGCTCTTTTTCAGTGTCATTTTTGGTAAGGATGGAAACTTTCTATTCTGAATGCTTGAAATATGCTCAGCATGACTGTGAAACTCACTTTTTTTAAAAAAAATTATTTGATCTTAATTAATCTAAATTTAAATAACCACACATGGCTTATGATCCCCCCCCACCTTGAGCCTTAACATTCTAGAAAGTGGCAGATTGGCATCAGATTGATGCCTCTTCAATAGTCCACGTGTTTCACCACAGCTCTGTAGCGCATGGCTTAAAAGATGCAAAACAGTGGCCTTTCCGAAGCTCTGTTTATGACTCCTCCTGTTCGACTTCAGGCACAGAGGAGTCTAGCAGTAGTGCCAACAGTATAAATAACATGCCACCAGCACTTCCCCAGTGCTGGTCCCTCAAGTTTCCAGGGTATCTTGATCACAACATGTGGCATAAAACAAGCAGGAGAAACACAATTTGCTTTCTAAGAACACTTCACTGTCCTGGTAACGAACTGAGTGGCAAAGACCTGCTTTAAATTGTGGAGAGGTTGCCTTTCAAACTATCTCTCTCCAGTAGATTGTTAATTGATGGCATCATTATAAGTGACAAAAAAATGCTCTGGGATGGCAGACACACAATTAGATTGTCACCGTCTGTCAGCTGTTTTACTGGCACTTGACCTTTTATGTACTCTTTTCGTAGGCTTCTACTGCTAATAATAATAATAATAATAGTAATAGGAACGGAACTTGCACTTTTCTTTAAAGAAGGAGGCATAATTCTGAGTGCATCTCTTTTATTCCCAGAGTGAGGTTCAGCATAGAGTACTGAGTCTGTATTTATTCCTCAAGATTCTGCTTTCTCACTTGCCTGCATCTTATATTCACTGTAAGTTTTATTTTTTAGCAAATAAATAAGTAAATACACAACAATAACAAAATACCTTTAAATGAAAGACTTGCTGATGAATGTATTCAATCTGTCTCCTTTTTCTCACGTGATCTCATTAGTTAATGCATGCTTATTTCAAAATTTGTCTCAAAGCATGTTTGAAACTCTGTGCAAAGAAAATGCCTAGAGTCTTCCAGATGACTTGTGCAGGGAAGATATACTTGCTAGCTTAGGGTTAATTTTCAGAAACTCTGGAAACTTAGATCATTAGGGATGAAGCAAGCACTAGTTATACATATGGTACACACTTAGAGACATGCGTGCACCAGTAGCCTTTGAATATTCCAATACTCTTACTATGGTCTATAGTTACCACCATAACTTTTGAGAGAAAAAAAAACCAAAACAACAACAACAAAAACATACCCCACAATTGCAGGTGTGGGTTGATAGCATGGTGTTGGTGACTATAGGAGATGCTTTTGATTGCTAAAAAATTCATTATGATTTTCAAATACCATTAGGATGTATAACAAGAACATGTTCTTCAAACTTCTCTGATCCTAAGCAGAGCCATGTGACTGTCATTATCATTGGAGTAAGAAAACCATTTTAAGGGATGTATGGTGAAAACAGGTCTTTAACTTTGTTTTCTCAAGATAAATCATGATGAGGCACTGTAAACATCCCAAGGGCTCCTAGGGGCAACTATGGATGTCTTAGAGTTGTTCTAAGAAGATCCTAGACTGAAGGAACCCTGCACCCTTTCAGCTGTTTTCTCCCTAGAGCTGCTAAGAAAACCTCTAGCTCATTACAGCAGAATATCTTCCGTGGATATTAAGTTGGCAGTCTAGAGCATTCATTTTAGGGATTTGTCTTAGAGATTCCTAGATATTCCTTCAAATGATCATTCGTAGGGAAGAAAAAGGAACACGATAATTTTTTTTCTTCAGAAACAAAGAGACTATAATAATTCAACCATCATTATCTGGGTTATTTGTGGGGAAACCATCAGAACCGAAGCCAGAGCACGTCAGGGCTTGGTCACTGCCTACATGCAGAATTTATAGATACCCTGACTGTCAGTGGAGATCCCACCCATTTCCAGTATGGTTCCCATTAAAGTGCTGGGCTCACACTGCACTAACAACATCTGTTGCTCATAAAGAATTCACAGTATATGTTCTGACTTTTCCCTACACAGTTGGTTGTAGTCAAGTGTCACTGATTACCAAGAAACCTCATCTTCTCTAAAGCACATGACTAAAGTTATTGTCCACTATCACTGATGATTACGTTCGATGAACTTGAAGGGTAGTTATCCAGGAGGAAGTAGAACATAAAATAGTTATTACAAAATCAATGTCTAAGAAATTATCTGATTTCAATTCTCCAAACATCCCTTTCCACCAGTCTACTCAATAAATATATCAACATACACTTAATTGCTCAGCTCATAATAACTGAGAGTTGCTTGTTTTCCTTCCTTCCTTCCTTGCTTCTTTCCTTGCTTCCTTCCTTCCTTCCTTCCCTTTTTATTTCTGTCTCCCTCTTTTCCTTTCTTCTTTCTTTAGTTTCTTCATCCCCATGACTAATTCTTCATGTTGGTTCCATTTAACCACTTTTTGCAACCTACTGTATACTACTTCCATTGTTCCCAGACTATTCCAAGCCACCAGAGTTACAAATCTTAGCCATTTTAATGGTTATTTTAATGTGCTTTCTCTCCCACTTGTGCCTGACTATAAACAGTTTAATATATAGTAAATAGAATGCTATTAAACTAAGTAATTATTTCTGAAAAAGTAAACTAATCATTAGACATTTATTTAAAGTTCAAACCATGGCCAAAATAATTGTATCTCATCTGCTCATCAAATACACAGCTCTTTCTCACCTCAGTTAATTTATGGGTGTCCTGATGCTAACGTTCTTTCCAAGCCTTCTCATTTGGTTGTCTGCCTTCATAACAACATTAAGATATTTGTCAGTAAGCTTACATTGGCAAAACCACTCAAAATTGCAAAGTCTCCCTTGTCCTTGTTCCACCTGCTCCCTTTTGTGAAATTCTCATTCTAGACAATGACTTTGTTCATCTGAATACCTTTTATAATGTTAATGTGCCTTCTATGGGTACAAGAACATACTATGGTATTTTTTATAGTCGATGAAACATGAGTATAAGTGCATAAGTACACATTAAATGTTTACTGAAAGAATGTATGAAGAGATTTTGATCGTGAAGACCGTGTTAGGAGTGCTCTTTGATCTGCCCTAAAGATATGTCATTGTGTCTAAGGGACCTTGTCATTTCTCCTCTTCCCCATGGTATTCCACAAGGAGGCAGTCCCTTCTTTAGAAACAGGCCTAGAACTACTGCTGACTGTCAGGGAACAATAGATGCTCTAAATATAGTACCTCATGTTCAGTGATTTCACAATTGCTCTCCAGAGACTGTTTAAAGACTTCCATTCAAACAAGTCACCTCACAAATTAATTTGCTCATTTAAAATCTTTATTAATGCAAATGGATTGGATACTGTAAACATATACAGATGACTGCTCATGTTTCTCTGGTTCACCGGCGTACTACGCGGAAGCAGTGTCACATTACAAGCCTCACAAATGGTCACAACTTTAATAGAGAAAATACTTGAAGAGGCGTCCTTTTTAACTGCTCTATCTTGATTTTGACAGAACTTTTTTTAAAAAAAAAAAAAAAAGAAGGAAAGAACATCCTCACCTTTGCTTAAGAAGGAGATGAGGAAATGCTCATATGCCATGTTTTCCCACAAGGAGCATCAGCGGAATAGAAACTGGAAATATCTTGAAACTGGAAATTGGAAATATTGGGAATATTTTGGAAATAATTGGCAATTGGAAATATTTTGGGAACATCAACTTATGAATGATAGGACTTCAAAACTGGTAAGTTTGAGCAAAATATGTGAAAATGTTAAGTTCAGTGGTAGCTACAGCAAAATAGAAAACGTATTCATGGAAAATGGAATCATTCCTTCAGCTGTTTTCTTTGGGCGAAATTGCAGCCTATTTCCTAGTTTGAAGAAAAGTTAAGAGTAAAGGCAGAAGATAAATATACTTTTGATTCATCTCTGAAGAGAAGAGCACATTTTTTCCATGATAATCCTCCTTTTTAAACTACATTTTAAATATATATATGATTCTGTTTTGAAATTCTCATAACAAAGAGCATCTATCACTTTAAAAGGAGGCATTATTTTTCTTATAAGTGAACTCAAGTGAAGATAAGGAAAACAAGGATGATTCTCGAATATTAGAAAAATAAGTTTTGTATTCATTGATGGACAGTCATATCTTGGCTACTGTAAACACTGTGGCAATGAACAGGACAGTGTAGACGTTTCTTTGACATATTGATTTTCATTTCTTTTGAATATGTTCCCAGACATGAGATTGCTGGAAAAAAGAAAATATTATATATATTATATGTTATATATAATATAATAAATATGAAATTATATATTATATAATATAATGATGATATAATAACTATATTGTATATAATAAATATGCATTATATTGTACATAATATATAGTGCTACTCAGCTTTTCCACTGTGGACATAAAAAATTAAGCTGTACAATAAAGATAAAAAGAAAACTCAAGCCAGGTGCTGGTAGATCACACTTGTAATCCTAGATACTCAGGAGGCTGAGATCTGAGGATCACAGTTCAAAGCCAGTCCAGGCAAGAAAGTCCGTGATACTCTTACCTCCAATAAACCACTAGAAAACCAGAAGTGGTGCTGTGGCTCATGTGGTAGAGCTAGTGCTGAAGAGCTGAGGGACAGTGCCCAGGCCCAGAGTTCAAGCCCCATGACTGACAAAAAGGAAAAAGAAAAAACCAACATATTGTTTTTCATAAACAGTAAAAAATTATCTTGTAGATAACTTTTTATGTTGATTATTTACTAAAATGTTAGCATATTAATATACTGGGGTAACTATTCTTAAAATTAAATTAATTCATTAAATTATAATACTTAAAATTAATTTTAGAACTTCATGTGTGTTGCTTGTACTAAATATACATGTATATACATATTTATATACATGTACACATATAATATATACATACTTGCATATATACATACATATATCATATACATATATGCACATGCTTGTACACATGTGTATGTATACAGATATATGTATGTTTTTCTCAACAACTCCCATACTTTCTAAATAAGCAAAATTTTAATAAATATGTAGCACAATTTATGTCGTGTTTGAACTTCATACACATATAATAAATAATAGTCCCTATATTCCATTTTGTCCTAATTGTTTGCAGATTATTTTTCCTTCTTAATAAAACAAAAATACAACCTTATCCTGTTACATTTTCAATCCTTAATTTTGTAATTTTTTACTTATATATACATTTTAACCTTGTAAAATAATCATAGATCACTAGGCATATTTAGGGTTGTTTGTTTGTTCATATTTGACAAGCTGGTTTTGTTAAAGATCTAAACATATCTTTATTAATTCCGTGGTGGCTCTAAATTGTCTCTGAAACTAATATTTTGGCATTTAACTTCACAGAGTTGTCTGGTTTAGTAACACAAAATGCTCACTTGCTGAATAAGGCTGTAATTTTAAAAATTATTTTGAAATATTTTAAATATCTGAAAGTTATATATAAGCAACGAGCCACATCACACACACAGAAATACACACTCACAAACACACACACACATATATTAGAGATGAAATGCTTTTGTCAAATAAGACTGAATTGAAGCATCTCTGTCTTAGAGCATAATCCATAAGAGTAGATAGTGAAAAAAATACATATTCTTAAGAAGAAACAAGGCCACACTAAAGCTACCAGCACAATTACGTTTATTGCAGCATTATTTACCATAGCTAAGATGTGGTACTAACCCAGATGCCCCTCAGTAGATGAGTGGATCAATGAGATGTGATATATATATAATATCTCATAATCATATATATTGCAATATATATTGCAATTCTATGCCTCCATCAGAAAGAATGACACTGCCCATTTGTAAGGAAATGGAAGGACTTGGAAAAAAATCATGTTAAGTGAAGTAAGCCAGACCTAAAGAAACATAGGTCCTATTGTTTCCCTCATTTGCAATAATTAGTATACATCTAGGAAAATCTTAGCAGATGAGCAGAATAGCTCAATAGCTATGTGCAAATGACCACATAAGATGATAATAAGCTGGGTGCTGGTGGCTCAAGCCTGTAATCCTAACTACTCAGGAGGCTGAGATCTGAGGATCACCGTTCAAAGCCAGCCCGGGCAGGAAAGTCCATGAGACTCTTATCTCTGATAAACCACTAGAAAGCCAGAAGTGGTGCTGTGGCTCAAGCAGTAGAGCACTCACCTTGATCTGAAGAGCTGAGTTACAGTGCTCAGGCCCAGAGTTCAAGTCCCACGACTGACAAAGAAGAAGAAGAAGAAAAAAGATAATAGTAAGCGAAATGAACTCCAAGACATGGACAGGAGAAGTTTTTCTTTGTTGTTGTTCTCAATGTACTACATGATTTCTTTTTTCTTTTGTGTTTTTCCCCCTATGGTTGATCCCCTGTTGTCACTGTATTTGATTTTGGTACCCTGGGTATTATAAGTTTATCTGACTAGGGAAGGGGAATAACAAAATGGTGAGACAAAGGACAAAGGGGACCTATGCAACAGCGATACTCACAAGACAGTGTGTTGGAAATGATCTGTACAACTTGGAGAGGGGAGGGAGAAAAATAAGGGAGGGGTAACAAGTTAGACAGGAAATGTACTATCTTACTTATGTAACTAACCCCTTTGTACATCATCTTGACAATAAAATTAAAATTTAAAAAAAATAAAAAAGACATTTGTATTTGCAAAAAGAAGAAACGTTAAGACATCAAAAATGCTTTATTTCTTAAGTTTCAAATTTTGTTTCTGAGATAGGTGATTTTCCCTCCATTGAGTTGTTTCTTCTTTTCTTAAAGATGTTTGTATGTACATCAATGCATTTGGTATAAAAGAACTATTCGGGCTACTCAGCCCTTTTACTGTGAGCACAAGAAATTAAAGTGTGCTACAAAGGTAGAAAACACATTGATTTTTTTAAACATATGTAGTACACAATTATCTCACTGACAATTTTATGCTGATACTCTACTGAAATGACAGCATATTAATACATTGGGTTAAATTTCCTTAAAATTAATTTTGCCTGTTCATTACTACTCTGTGTGTGTGTGTGTGTGTGTGTGTGTGTGTGTGTGTGTGTGTGTGTTGTATGTGTTGTCTGTACTAGAACTTGAACTTAGGGTTTGAGTGCTGTTCCTTAGATTTTATGCTCAAGCCTGGTGCTCCACTACTTTAGCCACAGCTTTACTTTCAGCTTTTGGCTAATTAATTGGAGATAATTACCTGAGTTGGCTTTGAGCTGTAATTCCTGGATCTCAGAGTCTTAAGTAGGTAGAACTACTGGTGTGAAACACCAATGCCTAGTTTCAATTTTACTTTTTATACATGGCTACCAAGAAATTTAGAAATTTGGAATCTTTTTACTTCCATCCTCTTCACAGGAAAGAACAAATGTTCCTCTTCTTTTTTCTTCCCAATTTTCCCTATTTCATCCTGTTAGTCTAAATACATTTTTGCAAAACAAGAGAAAAAGAAAAGAAAGACATTTGTGTCAGGTGCATATAGAAGGTGTTCACTCAACTATTTAGATATGTGTTTGGAAGCTATAAAGGTGCAATAATTGGTATTTACTATAAACAAAACCTTCCTCATCTATCAAAATTTGAATGTTCAAAAGATTTTTACACTTTAAAAATATATTTAAAAGATACTAGTGACTCATTTCTATAATTCTGATTAGAATCCATGTAACAGAAACATATTTTTAAGTTTTCATAAAATTCTAGCACATATAGGTAAAATGGGCAAAATCTATTAAGTAATTAGGGCAAAAACATGGTTCATAGGTAGAAGGGAGATAAGGACATTGTATATTTTTGTAATTTAGGATCCTGACAATTTTTTTCTTTCATAATTCATTGAGATAATTTTTATTAGGAAACACTTCAAAATTGAGAAAAAAAATCTCAAGAGACACACAGAGTAGTTTGAGGGAAGGTACACACCGTTTTGTTTTAAAACTATGTTTTAAAGAATCCACGTGCAAATGGTAGATTAAGATGATAGCTTTGTTTTTCTCTAATGATTTGTATTTATAAATAAATTGACATTTGCTTTTGTTTCACCTTAGGGGCAGTGAAAGTACATTAACCTTATTCTCAAGTGGATTCTTTAAGAGTTACCCACAAAACTTTGAATATTAGTGGGCACCCAGTGGTAGAACGTGTGAGGAATTCACTCTAACATTGATATGCATGAAGAGAATGTTTCCTGTAAATAGGACCAACCTAAAAACCCTGCTACTAAAATTTTCTCTTTAATTAGATGCATAATCTAATCTGCACAGCAGAGACACAGTGCAGCAATGAGCCTGAGGCCACATGCATGCAATCTACCTCCCAGGTAATTTGTCATCTGATTGCTGTTTTCACATACGTAAATGGCACATGTAACTCCTTGCTGTCAGCTTTGTCTAGGAGACAGAATCTGAGTCTTTGTGTTTGGGTTGTGATGAATGAAGCTCTTCTGTTAAATTTCAGCAAAATTTGAACTTGGAAGGGTTAACGATATCTTAGTCATTCCTAAATCAAGATAATGCTTTTGGCAAAAGCATTTGAGGTCAAAAGAAAATTTCAAAAGCAGAATAAAAATCAAAATGTGATGCTTTCTTTGGGAAATATAGAAAAATATTTTTTTATCTAAATGGATAAAATATATAGATTTCCCTGAGCATTTGTGTAAGAAAATTGAAGAAGTAAATGAGGAGTCAAAGTCACCACAAATAAGGAGACATTTCACTTGGAAAATGTTAATAGAAGTAAAATGCATGGAAAATAACAAAAATTGGTCTGCACAAATAAGCACAGGTGGAAAAAATATGTATATAATCATATGCCCACTTAGGTGCCAAACATTGAAAGTGCTGGGAGAAAGACAAAAACAAACAAACAAAACCACCTATCAGGGAATCAAGATGGTTTTCATTCAAGTTGAAAATGAAAGCTTATAGATGGCATTTGCAATGCAAAATAAAATATCAAATATTGTCATAGGGAAATTTCTTTTTCACCAGTATAGAATATGTTTGCAAAACTAGCTTTACAGTTCTCCAATAGCCTGGAGAATGTAAGAGTTACACTTGTGCTAATTAGGGGTTGCAATTATTGTAGAACATCCCTCTTAAATAATTAACTTACCTCTATTTTCTTGCATTCATTAATAGAACAAATACTCATAAAGTAGCCACTATGTGCCAGCTAATACTAAAAATAAAAGGATAAAAATGTACAATTTTGTCTCCCCTTTTAGAGATTATAAGGAACGACACATATGAATATTCAAATTATATATTTTTTAAAATCAAAACTGGCATGCTTATAAAAAGAAGGTCATGATAATAAAAAGAAGTGCATAATGCTTGTATTAAAGCCTTGGAGCCAGGAAGACTTCCCTAAGGAGATCGCAAGTTCCGACTGACAGATAAATGGAGATTAACCAAGGACAGAGAAGTGATGGATGACTAGGCTTTTCTAGCCTGAGAACAGAGTCCTTCCTAACTCAGGAAGGAGTGAAGGTATTCCAGGCATAGAAAGGACAATTTGAGTAGAGTGAAAGTACAAAGAGAAGGGTGGTGTCTAGAAGTGGAGGAGGGGAAGCCAAAACACAAATAAGGGTTGTGTATTTGGTGCCATGAACAACAAAATCTGAGAGATTAAATATGTTTTTGAAAGAATATGAGAGGTTCCATAAAATAACTAATAGGTATTGAGCACTAAACGATTTCAGTACAGCTTATCTGAGCTCAATGATTTGCTGGCTCATTTAGCTGGAGAGAAGACATCTTGGCTTGGACAATAAAACAAGAATACTTAGTCCAAGAAAGCTCAACACAATGTGTTACATTTTCTAGCATGATCATCCATTTCTTCTTGAACGTTCATAAGGTGCATTACCATATACAAAGTTTCACAAGCATATCCACAGAAATACCCATGTCTCTCATGTGTTTTAAATCTGTGTAACATTTTTTTTTCTTACATGATGAATTAGGAAGTTTGTAAGAATTCCTACACAGATAATAGAACAAAAAAAAAGTTTAGGTAGAATATTATTGGATATTTGACACCATTGAGATGATAGATTTTTTTATGGAAATATTGGGGACAAAGAAAAAAATGTAGTATGGGAAGACCCATGAATTCTTTCTTTGAAAATATACCTAAAATATGATACTCTATCATCTTTGGGCTGAAAAGTACTCTCATTCTCCAGCCATAAATACTGGAATGGGAAGACTTACACACTGTTTTCTGAATGATGTATTTTGATGATAACTGGCTTATCTTCTTTAAACTCCCAGATATTTGGAGCTCATCTTCGAAAGCGAGGATAAGTTTGAAATTTTCTTTGAAACACAGTAGGCTGCAGGGTGGGTGTAATGTCTGAAACTACTTGAGAGGGGTAAATGCATAGACACTGCTAATGTTCTGGCCATAGACTTGCAGCTCCCTCTCTGTGACTGGAGTCTCAGGACTTGCTGATTCTAGTTCCCAGAGTCATTTGAGAAGAAACTCTACTCATTCTGCTCCAATGTGTCTCAGTCATTTGAAAATCTGTAAGTGAACATGCCCCTCAAACTTCTTTTCACATTGGACCCATTTGCGGAGTGGAATTCATGACTCCTTAAGGAGTTCACAAGAGCCTTAACTCACCCTGGTTCTTCGGGGTCCTGGCACAACCCAGATTCTCATGACTGATCACCTTAAATTATGTTGTGAAGGGACTTGTGATTAAATGAATGAGCACCGGAGTTTGACAACAGTAAATCAGCAAATAATCACAGGCCTGGTAAAATATATGAGTGCAATTTCACAATGCCTCATATATCTGCATTCGCCTTGACAGGCTTGGATACTCCCTGCTTCAAACTCAAAGTCATGTTTTATACCTAAATCATGGGGACAAGAATATTCAACTTTGTTTATTCTTGTACACAACCACTTATGTCAAAGTACCCACAACTTCCCACTTCAGATAGTTACAATGTGCTTTTATAGCTCTCCATATGTAATTTGTGGAAGACTGGTTTTTTTTTTTTTGAAATGTAGCTTGAATTTTTAATGTTTAAGATTATATGTTGCAGGTGCTATTAAAAATCACATAATAATTTTGATATCCATGTACTTATTTTAGATGTATTTATTCATTGGACAGGCTAATTACTTTCTATATAATTTTAGGGCTAAATTATATGTGTGGGATACCTTTGCTATGGGAATGGATTCCACAGACAGCACCATTTCAGTTAATTTAAATTTGATCATTCCAATTTATGCTAAATTATTTTACCACGACAGAAAGTTTTAAGGCATGTACTAACATCCAAACTCTGGACAAGTTCACGGATAATAACCAGTTGCGTTATCTTCGGTGGTGCATTTCATAAACTCATGGTTCTCTTCATGTTTCTTTAGCCCCTCATGAATAAATAGAATGCAGAATTCAGGTTGGGATTTTTCTTGGAAGGGGAAAAACAAAGTGCTGAAACAAGGACCCAGGATCACCCATCTCAACAGTGACATCCACAAGACAGTATATCAGAAATGAACTTTACAACTTGGGGGGAGAGAGTGAGGGAGATGGAGGAGGGAAGGAATAGTAGGATAACAACAAGGGAGGGGTAACAATACTTGACGTGAAATGTACTTGTTGCCTTACTCATGTAACTGTAACCCCTCTATACAGCATCTTTACAATAAAAATTTTAAGAAGTTATATAAGAATATCACCAAGGAGTTTTGTTTTTCCTTTCCATTGGTAGGAAGAAAAAGAAAATCATAGACCATTATTTTAGTGATAAGAGGATTTTTCTTTTTCGATTGTGGGGCTTGAACTCTGGGCCTGGGCACTGTCTCTGTGCTCTTAAATCTGAAGGCGAGTGCTCTACTACTTGAGCCACAGAGCCACTTCTTGATAACAGGATTTTTATATGCTTACTTTTTGTTAGGATTTGCAATTAAAGTGTCCTCCAAAGAAGGCTCAATTGTTTAAGGTTTGTTTCCCCATTTGGTGATGTTGAGAAATGATTGGTTGATGAGGGTACTTTACTCACTAATGAATTAATCCATTGAGTTCAGAATTCAGTGAGCTATTAGGAAGTGGAGCCTAATCGGAAGAAGTAAGTCCCTGGAGCCGGTCCTTGCGAGGTATCTTGTGCTGAGACCATTCCTTCCCCTCTTTCTCTCTGTGTCTCTGTCTCTTGTCTCTAATTCTCTCTCTCTCTCTCTCTCTCTCTCTCTCTCTCTTTCTCTCTCTCTCTTTCTCTCTCTCTCTCTTGTTTGCTGTAGGGTAAATAGCATTTGTTCACAATAACCTGCCTCAACAGAAGCTCAACACAAGGGAGCCAGCCAACCCTAATCAGAAAGCTTTAAACATAAGAACCAAAACAAATCTTTTTCTCTTTAAGTTGACTTTGTCTCTTTAAGTATTCTGTCACAATGATGAAAACCTAACATACTTCTATAGTCCAAGGAGTCCTCAGAGTCACATTTTTTCCTTAGAGAGAGATACTTCTTTTGCAGATTTTAAAACACATCCTTGTGATTTATGCATATAGCATTTTTTTCATTTCTAACACACTAACAAATATAAATTTAATTATACCGTTCCCCAAATACTTGATTCTATTTCAAGACAAGTGGATATCACGAACATTTTCAGAAAGTTGACATTATATATTGCTAAAAATATCAAAGGGTTACTTTTTTGTATGTTTTTTTATTGTAAAAATGCTGTACAGAGGGGTTACAATTACATGAGCAAGGTAATGAGTACATTTCTTATTGAGCATTGTTGCCTCCTCCTTTGTTTTTCCCCTACCATCCCTTCCCTCCCACCTCCATAACTACCCCATGGCCCCAAAGTTGTAAAGTTCATTTTCAACATAGTGTTTTGTACATCTCATTGTTACAAAGGGTTATTTTTTTAAGGGTTATTTTATTTATTTATGTTTTAAAAGACATAGGACAAGTGTAATGTGAATCTGGTCAACTGAAATGAATTCACAGTCGGTTTGGTTCATATTTAGTCTTGCTCTTATTGCTGTTTCCATATTCCAAATGCATTTGAATTGTTTTGTGGATATGCAATGTGCAAAATATGAGTGATGCTGAAGATGTTCCAGAGTACGAACCTCTATGTACATTAAACAGATAGATAGCAATGGTCATATAAATAAGGACACATTTATTACATACTATGTGTAATACATATTCTACTTAATATGAAAATAATGTGAGATAGGACAAAGTTTTAAGCAGCAGAAGAGACAAGTCTGGTTCTGGTCATGATACTTAACATTATCTGTGGGATTTCATTTGGGTATCTTTTTTAGACAGGCAGTAGATAATCGGACACTTGAACACATGGAAAGAAAACAATGAAGATACAGACTTAGGATTCACTTGGGCTGGTAACACAAAGGAAGATATCAGTAAGTTGGCATCAAATGATCCATGTCTAAGTATATGTTGAAAAGGGGATAAACAAAGCGGAGTACTTATTCCCCCTTCAGTCTGGGAAGAACTTGAAGGTTTTCCTTCTACTATTTAGAGCAAAAAGATAGACAAATTAAATTGACAGCTTCTCTTGCATCCCTCAGAAATTATGGTTCACTGGGGAAAATGATCAACTGTTAATCTGTAGAGATGAGGGGACTAAGAAAGAAAATAGTAAGTTCTGTTTATCATGAGCAGGAACCCTGGGAGCCAGACTTATAAGTTCATTTCCATGGGGATTTTAATGAATGATTGCAGTGTGAGTGTGGGAAATCTTGAGAAGGAGGGAGGACCATGTAGGATCACCAGCTTCATACAATGATGCACCAAATTGGCAATGATGGAGGATAGAGTGAGAAAATACGTTATTATTATATATCCCTTACACTATAAAAGATGGTCTAAGGACAGATGGGACACATGGCCAAAGCCTTAAACAAGCTAGTGAAAATTAACTTTTCCATTTCAGATCACCTTGCTATCTGTGTGTGTATGAGAGTGTGAAAATGCTGTAGGTGTGAAAGATTGTCTAGAGTTGTAGAGATTATTGATCGAGTCACAAAGACATAGGCACACTAAAAGATGGAGATGTAACTGGACAATTACAGAATGCCCCCAAACTCATCTCCTGACAACTACCCCAATAGGGACTGCGGATATTCACCATGAATTATGTATGAAAGAATGGAAAGGAATATAGACCTTCTCTGAGGAGAAGTTAAGGAATCCTGGGGCAAGTAGAGGACATAAAAGTATCATTAGAGAGCTGGTAATGTGGTAGAGTGCTTGCCTAGCAAGCATGAAATCCTGGGTTCAATTCCTCAGTACCACATACACAGAAAAAGCTGGGAATGCTGATGTGGCTCAGTGGTAGGATGCTAACCTTGAGCAAACAAAACTTAGGGACAGTGCCCAGGCCCTGAGTTCAAGCCCCAGGATTGGCAAACAAAACAAAACAAAAACAAAAAAACAAAACAAAAAATATCATTGGAGGAATGTGAAGCCTTTGGCACAACTACCAAGAATGCCGTGCTCAATCGAATTCCTATCCTGATGAATGTAACAATGTTAAAGGTCTGTGTAATGTATGCAGTTTGTCAGGTTACAGAAAGAACTATTTAAAGTTATGCGAAAACCAACAGATAATATAATCTAGAGACAAAGTAGTTGCTAGAACTAAGCTTCAGTTATGATATTGGAATTATCAGGCAAGAGACTTCAAGAGTCTATGCTTAAAATGTTGAGTCCTAATAAGAGAAACTCATTTTTGAAACTCAACAATTGGAAAACTGACACCAAATTTAAAAACTGGCAAACCTCTGAAAAAACAAGATTATAATAATCATATTAATAGATAGTCAACAACATATCTCACCAAGAAGCAGAGGTTACCCATGAAATAATTGCAGAAGGTAAAAGAAAACCATTCATAAAGAAACACATCAATTTATGTAGACAATCTACCCTCAAGGAGTCAGAGTGTAATTCTGGCTCCTTAAGTTTGAGTTGTGCCTAATAAATTCCTTCCAGGGAATAGCATATGAAATGAGGAAAAGAGTAAATTCACAGTGAGGAGACAAATTGTAAACTTGCCAGGTGATCAGAGTTAATTTATGATAGATGTCTTTTTTTCTTTTTACTTTTTGTTTTCTTTATTTCACTCCCTCCCTCCCTCTCTCCTCCTTCCTTCCTTCCTTCCTTCCTTCCTTCCTTCCTTCCTTCCTTCCTTCCTTCCTTCCTTCCTTCCTTCCTTCCTTCTTTCCTTCCTTTTTCCTCTCTTCCTCCTCCTCCTCCTCGTCGTCCTCCTCCTCCTCCTCCTCATTTCTATACCTCTTTCCCCTCCCCCTTCCACCCCCTCCCCATATTGTGATTAACTCAGGGCTTCCTATAAGCATGTTCTCATTTAATTCATTCCCCTAGTCCTTTCACTTTTAGGTTATTTTTCAGATAAAGTCTGGTACTTTTCTCCAAGCTAATGACATTGGCAGCATTCTTCCACCTCTGCCTCCAAAGGAGCTAGGATTACACATGAGCTCCACTATGTCCACCTTTTGTTTAGTTATTTATTTCACTTGAGATAGGATCTTACCAACCTTTTGCTAATGCTCGCCTTGACCAAGATCCACTCCAACACCAGAGTGGCTGGAAGTGAAGATGTGTACTACCATGTCCAGCCCTAGTATGTACTTTTAACACGATAAAAAGAGAATGCCTATTACCATTTTGAGTTTTCTCCCTCATTCATAATTATTGTCTATGCATGAAAGAAACATCTGAGACCTCCCTACTCAGCCCCTTAGAAGGTTAATGCAAAATATCTGACTGGAATTGTCAAGGTTGTTAAAAATCAAGGAAAATATGAGACACTGTCTTAGCCCAAAGAAGCTTTTGAAGACTACATGATTAAATCTAAAGTCATTTTCTGAACTGGATCTCGGAGAAAAAAATTTTATTCTAAATAAAAATTAAGACAAAACTAGAAATTTTTATTAATTTAATTTAATAAGAATTTTGCCAACATTGAGCCATCATCTATCACAGAAGCATAATAAGCTTTATATTCAGCACAGGATAACTCAGTGTCAGTCCTATTCCCTACTATTTCCTCAATTTTTCTGTAAACCTAAAATTACTGCAAAATAAGAAGTCAGAGAGAAGAAGTTTCCTAGGGAAGCTGGCATCACCAAGCATAAACAGGCACGTTTTAAAAAGAAAGGGATACGGAATAAAAGCAGACACCTTGAAAACATCACAGGAAGGAATAAGAGAAACTCTAGGCCTCCTTAGCCCAGGGTGAAATTTTCTTAATAGAGACCCAGAAACACAACAAATCAAAGGTTGGACAAATAGGATTCCATTAAACTGCAGAGATTCTGTATGACAAAGGACATAGCTAGCAAGATCAATAGAAAGCCCATGGATTGGGAGAAGATCTTCACTAGCCATACAACAGACAAGGGTCTCATATCTAGAATATACCTGGAACTCAAAAAATTAAATCCCCCAACAACAAATCCTCAAAGAAACAATTGCCCCATTAATAAGTGGGCTAAAGACTTAAAGAGAAAGTTCTCTAAAGAGGAAAGAAGGATGGCCAATAGACACATGAAGAAATGCTCTACTTCTCTAGCCATAAAAGAAATGCAAATCAAGACAACATTGATTCTACCTCACCCCAGTTAGAATGGCTATAATCAAGAAATCTAATAACAACAGATGTTAGAAGGGATATGGCCAAAGGGGAACCCTACTACATTGTTGATGGTTATATAAATTTGTTCAACCACTTTGGAAAACAGTATGGAGGTTCCTCAAAAGATTACACGTAGAGCTCCCCTTTGACCCAACAATATCACTTTTGGGCATTTACCCAAATGATCACAAACAAGATCATACCAAAGCTACCAGCAGAACCATGTTTATCGTAGCATTATTCACCATAGATAAGATATGGAACCAAGCCAGATACCTTGAATGGATCAAGGAAATGTGCTATATATTTACAATGGAATTCAATGCCTCCATCAAAAAGAATGAAATTGCCCCATTTGTTAGGAAATGGAAAGGCTTGGAAAAATTATATTAAGTGAAGTAAGCCAGGCTCAAAGAAACATAGGTCTCATGGTTTCTCTTATTTGCAATAACTAGTACATGTCTAGTACAAGCAGAAAAGTTCAATAGCTATGTATATATAACCATATAAAATGATGTTAAGCGACATGAACCCCAAGACAGGGGCACAAGTGTTTTTTTTTCTTGCTTGCTACTGCTTTTAATGTACTTATAATGCACTATGTGATTTTTTTTTCTTTTGTATGTTGTTATTCCCCCACCGTATAATCCCTGTTTTCACTGTATTTGATTCCAGTGTTCTGCATCTTGTATATACATTTTTATAATTTGGGGAGGGGAAGGGATATAACAAATTGTTTAAATAGGGATACAGGTTGACCCATTGTAACAATGAGATGCACAAGACACTACATTGAAAACGAACTTCACAATTTCGGGAAGAGTTAAGGGGGTGGGGAGGGAAGGAATGGTGGAGGTTACAATGCTTGATAGGAAACAAACTCATTACCCTACTCATGTAAACGTAACCCCTCTGTCTAGTATTTTAACAATAAAAATATATATGAAAAAAAAGAAAGAGGTAGGCCAAACACTGGCGGCTCTTGCCTCAGGTCTGAGGATCATGATTCAAAGCCACTGGGACTGGAAAGTCTATGAGACTCTTATCTGAGACTAACCACCAGAAAACCAGAAGTAGAACTCTGTCTCAAAGTGCTAAAGCCCTAGTCTTGAGAAAAAAAAAAAAAAGCTCAAAGACAGTGCCCAGGTCCAAGCCCCCAAACAAAACAAAATAAATAAAAAAGAAAAGGAAAAAGAAGTAAACAACTATGTCAAATCAAAATATTAACAAGCTATTGACATAATTATTGTTATCTGTTCATACAAAGTAATAAAGTGCTTGGAAATATGAACCATCTTCTTTAGACTGGTGAGCAGGTTTGTTTTCCTGATGCACCAAGCACCACACACACACACACACACACACACACACACACACACACACAAATAAATAAATAAATAAAAAACAGTTGCTTAAATAAATTAGTTATACATTCCTGTTGCTTCAGTTGTATATTCTGGTGTTAACCCTTTTCATTACACTGGATTATTGATTTCCTGGCAATCATTTGTGTGAATTTACATGGGAATGCCAGAGCAGAGTCAATTTCACCTCTTAGTGGAAAGCCAAAGGGCAGCACAGCCTGTAATTTCCAGCTGGCAAAGATGGAGAAATAGAGGAGGAGAAATGTTGGCAGTGGACATAGGAAAACCTGTCAATTCTTTAGCTGCATGGGTGTAAACTCCATGTGCTTCCAATCACACACCAATATTTCCACACCGCTTGTGCCATTAATTCAGCTCTCTTTATCCTCCTAAATTCAGAGAAAGAGTCCACATGATCGAAGGTTGAAATCCATTTTAAAGGGGACAACATGGGAGTTATTCAATATTGGATGGCTTTCCCGTACATTGCATTGTAAAGCTGAGTTATGGGTCAAATACCACATATATCCACTGTAGTAATTTCGTCAGAGTATTGAATCTTTGGAGAATAACCATTCAGACCATTTACCAAAGACTGGGTCATAAATTCCATGCTTTTTCCCATAGAATTTTAGTCTGGAACATTAGTATGAGTTGAAGAGTTCTTAACAGACTGTAATCTGAATATATGAATTCTACAAGGTGTTGACCGTGCTGGGGGATATCAAAATTTACAACATGAATATGTAGATATATAACAATTTAATGTATGCCCAATCTGAACATAGAAGTAGGTTACTTACTCAAAGAAATTATCAGTAGGGGGAATTTATTTTTATTTTTTTCCTTATGATTGTATTGTTCTTTTAAATTGAATAATTTAGAATATGGTTTGCATTGGTTTTGCTTTTCATTCTGAAATAACTATTGATTCACAGGAGGGAAAATTCAAAGTGAATTAATCTCCAATGCAATTCACCCAGAAATATCCTGCAATGTCTAATAGGGAAATTGCAAATTAAAATTAGTATAGAGCCCAGAGATTGTTCAGATGTCACCTCCTTTATATGCATTTTTCTGTGTGTGCATGTGTGTGTGTGTGTATGTGTGTAAGTGTTGGTCTTTGTATATTTCTGCATAATGAAATTGCAAGTGTTAATCCATCAAACCAACACAATCCAAATCGAAAAATCCAATCACTACCACACTACATATGCACACAAGCAGATCTTCCTTGCCCACATCTGTAACCTCTGCCAGCCAATAAACAGTTCTCAGCCTCTACAATTTTTTTTATTTGTGGAATGTTATATAAATGTCATTCTCCATTACATAAAATATATGAGATTGATCTTTTTATCAGTGTAGCACAATCCCTTTGAAATTATTTTGAATGTGAAGTATAGTAACACGTCAAATGTTATTAGAACTCCTTTGGTTTCTATAAAGTTATAAATTCCCAAGGCCAGACAGCAAGAAGTGTGTACATTGTGTTTCCATCCTGCCTGTTATATAAGGCAGGGACACAAGATCTCCTGCAGATGATAAAAGAAAGTTTCTCTTCTGGTATTAAGAATTCTTTTGGTATTACTGTAAGGTCGAAAGGTGATAACCTTAGACCTGTAAAAGAAAGGAGCAGGTAGCCATCAGAGCCAATGGCATATGCTTACAGAGACAAACTCAGAAAGAAGTCAAGTAGTATAGCCCACACCAATAATCCTACATCTCAGAAGGCTGAAGCAGGAAGATGACAAATTCTGGGACAATCGCGCTATATCGTGAGACTCAGTCTCAAAAACAAAACTAAATAAAAAACAACCCAGAAAGATTTAGCCACAATGATATCATAATAAAGGAGAAACCCACCATGATTAAAAGATATTTCACTTGGTGATGGCCCTACTCACTTTTTTAAAAAAAATATTGATCTTGCCTTTATTTTTCCATACATGCTAGGAACCAGAACATAGTAAACATTATGTTTATAGTTGACAGTCTTAAGTCAAGCAGCATCATTGTAGAGTAGGCATTATTTTTGTTATAATTTCATCATTTCCTTAGATTTTAAAGCAATGTGATCAGGAGAGACAATTTCATGAATTCCTGGAATGTCTCTCCTATCCTTTAAACATCTTTCCAGGGAAGCACTTTTCTATAATATGTTTACGCATCACTGATTTCTGTGTGTGGGAACTCAAGACTAAACTTATTTGTATGAACAACAATTAATTAATTCATTTCTTCTGCCCAGGAACATGAATCTGACAAATGACAGGAATCCAGACAGAAGTGGTTGAGGAAATAGTGACAGAAATAGTCGTTCAAAGTCTACTTTATGTTTTCTTATACACAGGAGAGATAAAGTATCTCTTACAGGGGTGTTGATTTATGTATCTTATTTTTGGATAATATTCACTGAGAATTGAAAGTTATACTGAGTCCTCAAGTTAGGGTCAAACACTCATTAACAGTTGGAAATATTCTTTAAAAATATTTAATGAGTTCATAGATTGGTGTAAGACCCCATGTGTGTCATGTGAATAGGAGGGAAGTTACTGATATGGATAGAAAAATTAATATATACACAAAGAGACTGAAATCTGAAGTATACTGCAGAGACCTGCATTAAACAAATCCCCCACAGACACAGTATCTTAAGTTATGCCCAAGAAATGGCCGAGTAAACACCATCACTATTGCCATTGCTTTTTATGAGAATATGCGTACCTAATTTTATGAGGCTGCTTCTTTGCATCATTAATTTTAATGGAGCTTTGCACACAAAAATATATTTAGCTATTGTATAATGCATAGCAAGGCCTATGAATCCCAAATAACATAGCTAATATCATTCTGAATCGAGGCATTAATAAAGAATTCAGACATAGCATGTTGGTGTGGTACTTGGCATCAAAACCTCGATCACCACTACCACTACCAATGTTGCTAATTGGCTTTTCTATCCAACTCATCACAGTTTTCAAGGTAGAAAAGGACACACCTGTACACTGCTTGGGGTTGTTTTTATGTATTAATACCTTCCTCATTTCTTTATTCTTTTTTATTATCTTTAAGTCGTTTCACGAAGGAGCTGCCAATTAACAAAGCAGTTTATGAATGCCATGCGTATTTGTCAATTTCATCCCATTCCACATCCTCACCCATCCCTTCCCTACCCCCTCCTTCCTTCACTCTTCTTAATTTTGTAGGCTATTCATTGAAGTCTTCCCCCTCTTCTTTATTTGTCTATTGCTTTCCCCCTGACTCCATCCTATCCCTTTCAAGTACCTGCTTCCTGGTGTTTATATTGAGAAGAAGTATTTTTTACATAGCTGAGAGAGTTGAAACTGGTGACAATTGAGCATGCAAAACTAGTAACATCTGAACGAATTCCAGATTACATTCACTTGAATTGTGTGATTCCTTTTTTAGGAGATTATGTATGAGTTCTCTGTGGTCAGTTTTGAAAAAAAAAGTTACTGTAATGTAATGCAAAATGTAGGATCATTGCAGTCATATGTCAATCACAAAATTCCTTTAGTTAACATTAAACTAAATTATTGATCTAAAAAGACTTTGTGGCTTCATTTTAGTAAATATTGATTAACCTAGAGTTGAGTTTGTAATGTTAGTATCAGAACAAAACCCCTGGATTAAATGCAGAAGATTCTCAAAGTAAGAACTTAGCGTGTCTGTAATATATAGATATCATCATTACGCACCAAGATCACCTATGGAAAAAGGTTGCTTGCAGTAGGTCTGAGTAAGATGTTGATATATTATTATTGCAGACTGGGGTCTCGTATTTAGCTTGGTGCTTCATGTTCAGAAAAGAGAACACTGGTTTGCTTTTGAACAAATCCGTAAAGTTTCTATGGCAGTTGACATATTTAGCATTATTCATCAATACATTACCAGCTCATAAATCCTGACCATTCATTTCTGCTTCTACAGGTATTAAACTAAAAGGTATATTGGAGCTGGGCACAGTGGCTCATACTTATATTCTTTGCTACCCAGGAAGCAAAGAGTAGAAGAATCAGAATTCTGGCACAAAATTTACAAGACCCAATCTAACCAAATAAAGGTTTACACTGGTCATCTCAGAAAGACTGTAGTCCAAGATAGCCAGGTCAACAAATGAAACAATATTGAAAGAATAATGAAAGCCAAATGGCCTGGAAGGAGTATGGCTGTAGTGCCATACACCGAGTTTAAACCTCAGTACCACCTGCCCTCATTCCAAGGTACACTGGTCTGTACAGAACAATCGCATTTTTCCTATTCCCTCCCTACTCCATTTCATAGTGCTATCAAAAATTAGTCTTAATTCAATCTCCATCAATCCTTATGGTTAGCCTTATGTCTTGGCAAACTTGTGGAGGGGATTTGAGAAGCAGAAACAGTCATCAAAATGGAAAAGGTGAAAGAATTACATTTGCCTGGACCTTTTGCTTTAACTATTTCTTTTCACAAATTCATCCTATCCTTCTGAAGGTATGCAATTACTTTTTTTAAAATCATGCTATTTTTTCTGCATTAACATTGTTTTCAGGAGGGGATATAAGATTCATCATCACTTTAGCACATTCTCACTGTCCAAAATAGGAACTGGACCCAAGTACTAAAAATAACTGTTGTTAAAGCAAATGTGTGTTGCTATCTTTCTCATTTGTACCCTGTATTGATGATGTAAAACATACTTGTTTATTTTTGTCTATTTCAAGATGTCCAAACTATAAAGTTGGAAAGTTATGACACTTCAAGAGTGATTAATTAAATACATAACTGCAATTTTCTATTCAACATGTTTTCTCCGTGTTACTTAACATATCTTCAATATAGCTTTCTCAATCTTAGCTCAAATATACATTTTTAATAACTTTTAATGTTTTTTTAATGTGTGGATGATGTACAAACATGCATCTCTTTGTGCTCACCCCTCTCCAAGGAGCTCTGAACTTTGCTAGCTAGAGGGAAAGTCCAATACAAAAAAGGTAGAATTGTTATTTTTTACTCTTGATTGCTGTTGCTTTCTGTTTTTATACTCATGTGAAATGTTAAAGCCTTTTGATGGGAATATAGATCATCCATAAAAGCATTGAAGCCCAGGTGTCATTTTTAAAGGAGGGTTTCTGTGGGGACGCTCCCAAAGAGTAGTGGTGGGGATTCTCCTTTGCTATCTTTCCTGAATCATCTCTGAAATTTCCAGTGATAAAATTTGTTTCTATTTTCAAGGAAGTGGGATTCTAGTACAGAGAAACAGATGGTTAAATAAATAATTCATTTGCCATTTATTAACTACAAACACTACCATTTCACTTCCAACAATATTTTACTGTGTGTGTGTGTGTGTGTGTGTGTGTGTGTGTGTGTGTGTGTGTGTGTGCCTGTGCCTGTGCCTGTGCCTGTGCCTGTGTACATGTATGTTCAAGTACTTGGGCTTGAACTCAGGGCCTGGGCGCTGTCCCATCGCTTTCTCACACAAGGCTGGCACTCTACCACAGAGCCACAGTTAGCATCTTTCTGCCTTTTTGGTGGGCAAGTGGAGATAAGTATCTCACAAACTTTCCTGACTGGACTGGTTTCAAACCTCTGTTCTCAAATATTAGCCTCCTGGTATGTGAGCCCATCAGCGCCCATTTATATATTTCACTTTCTTGGGCTCATTTATAATGTAGTGTCAAGTCTATATATCACTTATTCCTTTGCCTGATTATATATAAATGTATATACACACTTGTACATATGTATACATGTATGTATGCACACACATATGCATATATTTATATGTATATTTGTGTAGATATATGTATATATCTATAATATGCACACATATTAATTTATGTTTAATAACATCCATGTAATATCATAGTTTTGTGATAGTTTTGTTTCCTTCCTTCCTTTCTTTCCTTCTTTCTTTTTGATTCTTTCACTTTGAGCCACAATGCCCTCCAGTTTTCTGGTGAATAATTGGAAATAAGAGTTAAGAGTCACATGGACTGGATTTGAACTATGATACTCAGATCTCAGCCTCCTCAGTAGCTAAGATTACAGGCATGAGCCACGAGTGCCCAGCTCATTGAGGAAGTTTCCAATCAGAAAGATACACCTGATAAGTTATAAGGTCACAATGATACATATGAGTTTGGGCATCTCAGTTCTACTTAAACGCTACAGTATGCCTAAAGTTAAAAATGTGTTATATATTAAAAATGTATAATGGATAATATTATAATAATAGATAATATTCCACAATGCATATGAATTTAAGTGCTATTTTTGCATATTATAATCTCAAAGTGATTCATTATGCATTTCCTTATGAAGTCTTTTGGGGATATGAGGATATTACTATCAATACCAGATCAGAAAAAAAAACAAACTAACAAAGAAAAAACTTTGTGAAGATATGGATAGTCCTGAAGAGTAAGCAATACTGGAAGCATCCAGTCTAAAAGACAGAGTTTCTTGTAGTATATGTTCAATAGATATTTCTTGAATACAAGAATTGATAAATTATATGTCCATAGAATTCCTTTGTTAAATTTACTTGAAGCACTGTGACCAATTAACTCATTTATTCCTCCAGAAGTCCCAATATATCATTATGACTACTATATAAACCATATTTGTTTAATTGAACATGCACAACTTGAATACAATTGTGTCTGTGTCTGTCTCTGTAGTCTACATGTTGTTTTAATTTTCAATTAACCAGTTTATACTTATATACTATATGCTTAGAATATTGAAAGTGTTACTATGATCTCATTCTTTAATTTATTCATTAATCCATATGCCAGTCTATTGAGTACTCATAATGTACCATGTTCTATTGTATTCCTGAAAAACACTGGTATACATTGAAATGAGAATATTTGAAGAAATGGAAAAATTTCATTACTCTGATTTGATCATTACATGCAAAAATTTACAACATTATATCCTATAAGTAAATTTATTATATCAAGTAGTATAAAATAAAATTTTAAATTATAAAATAAAATTATTAAAAGAACTTAAAAAACCCTGATAAGTATATGTAGTCATGATCATTTTTTCCCATTGGGAGATCACAGTCTAGCTAGACATAAGCTGTAATGACAGTACTTGGAAGATTAAGACTGTTGCAGGGCAGCACTAATGAGTGGTTTAATAGAGGATTTACACTGCCATGCAAAAAATGAGCCACACAAAAATGCAAAGCTATAATTCTGATTGTTACCTGAGATGGTAAAGTACTTCCCTATAAAGACAAATAAACCAATTCAGTAAGAAATAGATTGGGTTCTACAGGTAGATACACCATTAACGCAAAATGCAATGTGGCAGGGAGAAGTATTAGTATGAATGAGCATCTAAGAGAAATGCTAAAATGCTAAAAGAGAAATGCTAACTAAAACACAGAGAGAGACAGAGGCAGAGAAACTGAGAGAGAGAGAGAGAGAGAGAGAGAGAGAGAGAGAGAGAGAGATAGAGAGAGAGAGAGAGAAAGAGAAAGAGAAAGAGAAAGAGAAAGAGTCCTTGTAGGAAATGCAAAAATGTAGGCAGTGACTACATTAGGCATTGGCTGCTAAAATATCTAAGCAATTGTACCTTCATCTGTTAGGTGGTGGCAATTCATTTTAAAAATTCAGGCAAGGAAGTAACATGATCAGATTCATGCTTCAAACAACAACAACAACAATAACAACAACAACAATGATTCTTGGTAGTCCCTACCTCCTAGCTATAAACCCACTTAGATATAGAAACTAATTAATGTTTAGGATCACTCTTTAACTGTAATTGTCTTTGATTTCCTTTTTACCCATCAGAGGAAGAATTAAGAATGATCTCCACTGATGCTTTAATCACTGGAGGACTGTTCCACTTGATCAATGCTCAGAGTTCTTTCAATGCTATCTACTTTATAATAACAGGACATTTCCCATGGGTCATTCTTGTGTGCTGAGAAACAAATTTCATAATTATTAACCAAAAAATTAAATCCAGGGTTCATTTACCAAAATTGAAAGGTTGTTTGTAAAAAAGATTTTAACAACCATGGAGTTGACAATAGACACATTAATTAAATTACCTAATAGTAAAATTTGAGAATCAATTACAAAAATAATTAAAGTAATGAGACTAACAATGTTTAGGAGATAGTATAAAGAGAGCAGTTGTGTGAAATGGCAATTGTCTCTGGACTCACTTAATAATTACAAACACTTAAATGCATTATTGGTTCCAAAATGGCCCTGTGGAGAAGAGGGAGACAGATATGCATTCTACAGATCATGTTCTTAATTACTTTCCCAAAATAAGCAATGTACATTAACTTACAAATATATTAAAATTGATTTGTGCATTCAAATTATTATTGTTGTATTACAAAACCACTGGAGTTCTTGTTTGAAGGTATAAATTATTTTGGGGGGTTCTTAAATCTGTAAAATGTATCTACTTTTTAGATTGACTTTTTAGATTAACTATCAGAATTTCAAATAAATGTTGGCACGTATTATATTGAATTTGTGAATTTTTGTATTATCCATGTGAACTCTATGGTTGGTTAGCTATGCTTAGGTTCAATTTTGCCTCAAGAAAAAGCTAGCATTAGATAAAGAACTTTTTCTTGGTTTACATAAAAAGAAGGTTCTCACAAAGTTATATAATAAATGTGATTTGAGAATTAAATAGTTCACATAAAAATGTTTATAATCCAAAAGCCACTATTACTAATTTATAGAGTCTAAATCAAGAAAAGTATTTTCAAGTGTATAATAAAGTAGTTTTGACCACTCTTCCTATGTCTAGAAGTCACCAAAATTAAAAAAAATTTTCTTGACAATTTATTCTTTTTATTCTTATTACAAATCTTATATGTAGTTAGGTCTTCTTTGGGTCTCATTCAAAGTAGTATCTGCCATCTGTAGACCACTTTTTCTTCTACAGCATGAATCCTCCCAGGTTGGGTAATGACTAAGTCATATACTGTACTATCATTTTGTTTGTGTTGTTTTCTATTTCCAGAAAGAGTTTGATACAGACTATGATGATATACATACACATATGAACAAATATAAATGCAAATGTTTATGCTAATAGACTGATCTTCATTTGCATGATTCAAGACCCCTAACCTGTTCTACACTATTGTCTCAAGACTGGATAAATAGACAATACATGCCGATGTCTATCTATTGTCATTTTACCTAGATACCTTTCCCCATCAGCCTATTTAACTTTCTGACTGATTGACCATCTTGATCTCCCTGGTGTTATACAAACTTTCTCATTATCTATCATTAAACTTTTGGTATGTCTACTGTCATATCTATTCTTTGGGTTTGGACATCTCTGTTGTCGACCTGGGTTTAAGTTGCTTTAGTTTGATTGGACCAGGGCCAACTAATCATTTGAGGAGCTGAGTCTTAAGAAAGCTCCACTTCATGGCAAAGAGATAGATATGCTTACCTTGAACAGTCCATCTTACAACTTCACTTAGGGCTTTTATAGACACATTTCTACATTGAGGTTTTATTAAAATGAGAGGTCTGGAATTTCTGAAAAGCCATTTTCCATTTTTATCAATTAACAGTATAGTCCTTTGTATTGCCAGCTCCAAAATTTTGAGTACTGAGATAATAGCAAATTATCCCAATAACAAAGTTATTAGGAAAGACAAGAAGGAGTCCCTTTTTAAATAAAGATGTGGCAGGATTAGAGACCAATGGAGTTCCTCAGTAATTTGAGGAAAAAGAAACATATCCCCCTCACCCCTTCAGCAATTAGACAGCTATATTTTGCACAAGTTAAAATTGAAACCAGGATACTGTGCTCAAGTTGCTTGAGCTAGACATAGAATTGAATGTAATAAGTTAGAGTGAAATGATTCTTCCTGAGTGCCCACAAAAATATAATGTTCAACTCTGCCCTAAGCTTCCATATTTTAATGTTCTTTCTTTTCCTTTCATTTATTTTTTCTCTGGCTTTTCTTTCTCTTTCCTTTCTTCCCTCCCTCCCTCCCTCTCTCCCTCCCTTCTTTCCTCTTTCCTTTTTTCCTTCCTTCCTTCCTTCCTTCCTTCCTCCCTCCCTCCCTCCCTCCCTTCCTTCCTCCCTTCCTTCCTTCTTTGTACTTTCTTTTGCTTTTCTTGTTTTCTTCCTTGTAATTCTTTGTCTTTACCTTTTTGTTCAGAAGACAGATTCCAATAGACAAAAATAAAAAGAGATTCAATGGTTAAATGTTTCAAACAATAAAAAATCAGTAATGTAATCAAGAAAGTCAGAAAATAGTGCTCTACAGTTCAAAATTTTTATCTTTTCTCTCATATCTTCCCATATCTTGCTTATGAATACATTCATATTCTTTAAATATAGCATATAAGGATTAAGTTAACTTCAAACATAACTTTTAAACCAGGTGCCTGGATCATACCTGTAATCCTGGCTATGTGAGAGGCTGAAATCTTAGGACTGTGCTTCAAAGCCTGCCAGGACAGGAAAGATGGTGATGTTCCTATCTCCAATCAACCACCAAAAACCTGGAATCGGAGTTGTGGTTCAAGTAATAAAACACTAACCTAGTGCACAAAAGCTCAAGAACAGAACCCAGGACCTAAGTTCGAACTCTCTCTCTCTCTCTCTCTCTCTCTCTCTCTCTCTCTCTCTCTCTCTCTCTCTCACACACACACACACACACACACACACACACACACACAGATTAAAGAAACACTAGTATATGTCTGGGACAAGCAGAAAGCAAAATGAACCCCAAGATAGGGACACACAAGTGGTTTTTTCTTTCCTGCTGTTGTCTGTAACGTATTTATAAGGTGATTTTTTTTGTTGCTTTATATGTTCCTCCCCCATGGTATAACCCCTGTTTTCACTGAATTTCATGTTGGTATAATTTGGAGAGGGGAAGGGAAAAAACAAAATGTTTAAATAGGGATACAGGTTGGTCCATTGTAACAATGAGCTGAACAACACACTGTGTTAAAAAAACAAACTTTAGAATTTAGACAGGCGGGGGGGTGGTAGTTGTAGAGGTGGGAAGGAAGGAATAGTAGGGGCAAAAACAAGGGAGGAGGCAACAATGCTTGATAGGAAATGTACTCATTACCTTGCTCATGTAATTGTAACCCCTCTGTATAGTATTTGTACAATAAAAAACATATATAATAAAGAAACACTCGTAGTAAAATGAAGTGGTCTGGCTTAGATTTTACTAACATCTTTCTAAGAATATCATCACTTGCCTTTAAAAATCATTGAATAAATAAAAAGTTTTTTTGTGTGTGTACCAGTTTTTTATGTTTTTCAGAGATCATATTTGATTTTAAGACTTCTTCAGAAGAAAGTGTCAAAACAAGTGTTCTTTTATTGCTGTATTAAATGTCCAGAAAATAAAAGATAATAAAGTGTGCTTATGATATTGTTTGGCTTTCATTTCATATGAGATTTAGGAAAATGAATGTATAAGTACAGAAATGATAGCATCCTCTTCCTTCTGAGTTGGGCTCACATTTAGGAGAAGATGAGACGGTGCTGGAGTAATTGGGGTGTGTATCATGCATTAATGTGAAACCACTTTGAGATCTCGCAGAACAAAAATATGCACAGCATGTTGTATGACAAAAATTCCATTAGCATTTTATTGTACTAATGATACAGCGATTATTTATACATTCTCAAAGTCCTTTGAGTCACTCCATTTTGAGCAATATCTTAATAATATATGTAGTAGCCTTTTACCTGTGGTAGTAATATTATTGATCTAACACCATTAACGTTCGTAGCATTTTTAAGACCCATTACTCGATTGCATAGTAGCCCTGCTTGGCAAAAGCACATCACATTCTCTGTTAAAGTTTGGCAGACAACAACACAAAAAAAGCAATTTTACCTGCTACAGTGTCTGTCTGCCTGCTTGATAATGCCAATCAATAAGTGAATTCACTTTCCAATGGTCTCTGATAAACAAGATGTCTGCTCCATTTCAGATGCAAACAAAAAGAAAAGAGCCACGATGTAGGTGGATCACAATAAAGTGTTTTGGATGATGTTTAATGGGCATGTGGAGGAAGATTGGAGACAGAAAATTATATCCTCTAAAGAAAATATTGACTGAGTTACTCCTGACACTCGTAGTACGGTAGCCTGGGAAAGGTTGCAGAAAGATAAGACAGTTTTGTAAGATATTGACGAGAAGCCATGTGAATTGAAATGCATTTGAAGATAGTCAGATAATCTGTCTAAGTAGCCAGTTATTTATCTTTTTACTTTCTACCAATTTTTCTGTCCGTAGATCTGTCAATAAAAAAAAAAACTAGCTAGCTAAATCTCATTCTGTTTACTTTTTGTCTATCTATGTCTCTATTATCTAAATTTCTGTTTCTATGTCATGAGTGTGGGGCACTATAGAGATTAATATTAATCTCTATAATTAATTACTAATTAATCTCTACAATTACTATTTTAATCTTTTATTATCTTGAAGGAGTTGTACAAAGGGACTTCATTGCAGCCTATCAGGATATCAATTCAATGCATCTTGATCAATATCATCCCTCCCCATGTCTCCCAACCCCACTCATTCTCTCAAGTAAATAGTTCTAATATATATATGTGTATATGCATATATATGTATGTATATCTAACTATAGAGACATATATGTTTATAAATAAATAATTTTATATCTGCGCTTACACTATTTTCAATAAACCACTGTCATGTGATTTAGGGCAAGCAAACAAGTAAGAATTATAACAGTAATAATAATAATAATAGTGAGAATTTTAATATAGCTACAGAACACAAGAGAACTATCCAGCTATTTCTCACCAACTGCGTACTTCGGTCCTGGGTAGGAATACACGGTTTGGTTCACACAATACATATGAGTTTCAATCTCCAATTGTTATGGACAAATGGAAAGTTGGGTGTGGATTAATCTGCTACAACTTTAGTATATAATCACTACTGTGAACCATTCACTGGAGATGTCAGAAAATGAACATCTCCTTCTTTGTCTTTGAAGACTAGTATTTCCCTCTGTTCTTCCTTACAAGATTGTGTTCTCCATCTGTGAGTTTATCCTTTTCAAAATGATTTCAGCTATCTGATGTGCCAACCGTTCCCCATCCCCCCCACACCAATAAAATAAGCTTCATAAATGTTTATAAGGATCAGGCATTTTTTAACCCACATTACGACAAGAATAGTAAGATATACTAAGAGACATTAGAGATTAACTTGTGACAGGCACCCATCTAAAGCCTCAAAGATACTGTGGAGTAAACAGATGGAGCATTCAAATGAGTTTATCCAAAAATAAAAGGAGCTGCTTATCAAAAAGAAGCATAAACCTTCTGAAAGAATGAAAGCTTAAATTAGGATGGTGAGGCACTGTGGAACTGTCACAGCGATACATCTTCAACACCTCTTAAACTGAAGACAAAATCTGAACGTGTTGAAGGCCGGTGAGGACTGAAGTTGTGAAAGGAGAGGCGCCCAGTGAAAAATGACCTGAACTCTCTTTCCACTTACTCTGCCATCTCCTGCAGATGCTGCTCAAGAACTGAAGAACTTAAAGGGTGGTGAGGACATAGTAGGGCATTCATAGAGGTCATCCTGCTGCAGGAATGAGCCTGAAAGTAGAACAGAGAAGAGAGACTGCATGCATGTATGTAAGGGAAATGAAGAATACATGCATGGTGTTTATTCCAGTAGAGCCCTGCCATTCCCAGAAGATTATCCTGTATTTCAGGTGAAGAAATTGCCACTCAGTGGTTGTTCAAGTTGTCTCTGGTAATTGATGGCAATGTGTTCAATCCTAGCTTTGTCTAGCTCCACCAACACAGCAAGTAAACACACACATGCTCTCTCTCTCTCTCGCTCTCTCTCTCTCTCTCTCTCTCTCTCTCACACACACACACACACACACACACACACACACACACCATGTTCGGATTTAAAAAAAAGGGATTGCCAAGACTTCAGTTGAATGAATAACCTAATATGCATTAGGTTTGAGAAAGTTTTGAAATAAAGACCTTTTCAGTTCACAAACATTTTGAACTATATTGCAATTGATTTTCACAGCCACACAATTGTCAAGCTTAGGAAAGGAGCTTTATTGCCATTTATAGATAAGGAATTTAAGCTGAAAGAGGCCCAAGAGTTTGTTTGCAGTCTTGCAATCAATGTTAGAAGCTGCACTCAAATCCAGGCAGTTTAAGCTTTAGTCTCTATACCACTATATTCCATTATTCAACACAGCTTTGTGCATCTAACTTAAATGGTAGCATTTTATGCTCATCTTAGCAATCTCCTGTAGTTAATGAAAAGTAGTAAACTTGTATAAAAATAGCACACTTAGACCACTCAAGTTGCTTCAAAGAGTTGTAAACTCCATTTTTATAATGTTTATATGTTTTGATTTGGGCATAATTACTTGGCCTACAAAGCAAATATTAATACATTATTAAGTGATCCCACAGTACAACTACAGATGACCTTTGGAAAGATGGAGATAAGCTGATGAGAACAGCTCCATGCAAAATAATAAAGGTCATTCTGATTTTATCATTTAATTTTCATAATGCAGATGTCACATGGAACCTATCATAAAAAGGGTATATTTTGATACCAGAGAAGGTGGCACTGTGAATTGTATTAGTTGAACCGTCACAATGAATTCTGGTGAGTACTCTTTACATTATACAAAGTCTGGTGATTATTCTTCCAAAAGTTAGAATGGAGGTAGGGTCTAATGAACAGATAAACTCTTCGAGTGGAATGGTCCTAGTACCATCTTCCCTCTGCATTGTGTCTGACTCAGTGGCACTCACTATTTCAATGATCTATTATTGTCTAATAACCTCACATCCTGATGTATACCAGGATGTATGATTATTCCTTACAGTTCACTTAGGTGAGTGGTTAAGATTCACTACACAGCTTTATCTAGTTTAATAATGACCCATCCCTTGGAACCAGTAATATAGCTTCAGTGATATGTAACATTAGTTGGGGCCATAACATTCAAAACAAATGCCTTCACATGTCTGTAGCATCATGTTGGTAGTCAGCTAGGAATCTGTGACTTTCAGTGCATGCGATCTTTCTCTCCACCTGGCCTCTCAGGATTAAGAATGGTCTAGCCTGAGTTTCTTCCCATGACATCTGAGTGCCAAGAATGCAAAATTAGAAATTTCTCCATTCTATCGACTCAGCTGGGGAACTGGTATGATGTCACTTCAATCAGATTTAATTGGTCAAAATGCTATGAGTGTAGAAATAAAGTTAATCCTTTAGGGAGGAATGCCATACTCAGGGGTGAAGGGGAAAATAGAGGAATGGTGGAAATCTTCCATATATACTATTGCCAAGATCTAAGTCTAGGCAAAGGGTAAGCATTGGGTAGACCACATGCTCTAAAAAATGAAATAAAGTTTTGGATGGAAATAATAATTCAAACCATCTAGTGTAGGGCAGAACTTTTAATAATCAAGAGAAGATGATTTCTTAGAGGGATCCAATTGCCAAGACTTGGACAATAAGACCTGATTTCAAATTTTCTGGCTTAAAAATAAATCTTGATATATGTGTTATAGTATCATATTCTTCTTGATCCTACTTTTGCCATTGCCAGGACTTAGGACTAATGGATATTTTTGAGAAGATGATGTTTTACTAAACATGTATATTTTTTAATCGATGCTGCTACATATTATTATCCAAGCCATGTATTCCTGTACCTGATGTCTAGTCTTTCTCTGAAAGGGAATCAAAGTATTAATGCATTAAATTCTTCCAGGCGCTTTTTTGTTTACATATAATCTAATAGATTTGTAACTTTGTTTATGAAAAAAGTGAAAATGAAAGGGAGGAAGGTTGACACACCAAATACTCTTATTTACCCTTAACAAAACCAATCCTAATGGTTTACCAAAGTTGCCTGTTTCTATTAATATATACATATTATTTGGATATTTTCATTCTTTTCTGGAAATACTGAATGTGTTCTGGATGATATAAATATATTGTAATTTATTTGTTGGCTTGATTAAGTGACATTTTAGCAGAAATCTTAAAGTGAAAAAACATACTTTGTAGATATGGGAGGAGAAAAAGCATTAAAAATAAACACAAATGTTCATAGTCAAAATAAAATTAGATTATAAAAAGAATACCCCTAAAATAAATGATAGAAATACAAAACATTGTCAGACAGTCAGAAAATGTGGCTGTAGAGAAAATGTGGAGGAATTTTAGTGAATCTTGTGATCCCTTGTTAGAATTTTGGAATTAGTTTTCATAAAGACAAAACTGCATTGGAGAAATTTTAATAAAACCAGCATGCTAGCATTTGCAAATGAAAAAGTAGGAGGAAAGACACACCAAGGTAATGTAAATCTATATCACAGTGCATCATCAACACACCTGTTAGGATAGTAGGTTCTAAAAGAATTAAGGAAAACAAAACCTCCAAAATATCAATAGCAATATCAGGATGGGAGAGACTAGAATGTGGAAGAACCCTTGTACACAGTAGAAATCCAAACATTCCATCTTCTATAGATACCAATGTGAAGGTCCCTCAAAATATTAAAACTAGAATTACACAGGTTGTAGAGCAATTCTAAATGTGCTTGTATAAGACAAGGCTTGATATCATCTTATCAAAGAAGTATTTTCTTATTGCCATGTCACTTTGGTATTATT
Organism: Dipodomys spectabilis; assembly: GCF_019054845.1. Lineage (NCBI taxonomy): Eukaryota > Metazoa > Chordata > Mammalia > Rodentia > Heteromyidae > Dipodomys > Dipodomys spectabilis. The sequence continues at coordinate 2,208,445 of NW_024870844.1, forward strand.
CATAATAGCCATCACATGTATTTCTGTTGATAGAAAAATGGATAAAATGGAAGCATAATACTAGTATATACATAAAATGCAGATATTTTTTCTCCTTCACAGAGGTTATTGCCTAAAACCTTGGAATAAGAACCAGCAACCCTTTTTTTTTTCTGGAAATTACTTAGGGTGTGTGGTCAAAAATCACTAGAGTGTGAAAAGCAAAGCATTTCCATCACACATTCATTTGAAAGTTAAAAACACTTTAGAACTTTTGAAATGTTTGTGTCCAAAATGGAAAGATTCCCTTAATAGTGAGACAGGAATCCATGCGAACGATACAAAAAAGGTAAATAAATTTTAGTAAGAAAAGGGAAAAAAGTACATTATAACTAGAAGAAAGGAACAGAGGCAATGCATTCATGGTAACAAAGTTCAACTAAGATAGAGAAGGGGAGGAGCAAAAGAAATAAGGAAATTAGGAAGAGCATTAAGTGGTGTATCATTTTAATTATTATAGTTAATATTTCAATTAATATAGTTAATATTTCAATTAATATAGTTAATATACTTAACCAGCATATCTTTATTTATCAATATTCAATGTGACTGACAGAGTCCAAGGAAGGAAAAATAACCTAGTCATCTATTATAATAATGGCAGCCATGTATGAAAACATTCTCATAGCTCTACAATTAGCTGGTAGATATTGGAAAATAAGAATAAATTTGACCAATTGACTAAAAACTTTTGCTTTGTCTCTTTCTTCTGCCTGTATGTATACATTCTTCATTCAATACCACAATATTTGTTTCACCTACAAAGTAAAACTAGACTATTAACCTCCACAATTATTACAAATTTTTCATTCCTCAGCACAGCTATTTCCAAGTCACTACAGCCTCTGTAATTAAATACTAATTAAACTTTGACAACTGCAAGTCAGCAAACACTGGTGTTCCAAAAGTGTGGCTTATTATTTTCAATAATCCAGTGATCTCTAACTTTTAAACACATAAGTCACAGGGCATTTTTCCTTTAATTATGAAGTATTAATAATGGAAAGGGCTAATATTAAATCAACAGCATGGACCCTGTAAGTTCAAAAGAAGATGAACACTCAAAACCATTAAAAAATATTCTCTCAATTTGAATGGTAATACTAGTTTAGCACATCCATTAGTACATTAATACTACATGAGACCATTACATTGTTTCTCTGTACCTACTACCCTGTTTCTGCATGTCTATTAATGCAATCAGTGGTAATATAAAAATATTCAATATTTTTGAAACATTAATAAAAGAAGAATTTATTATGTTTTCTAGAGAAATTTAGTTTGAGGAAAATTTATTTTCTATTTTTTTTTGAGAAGGAGCACAAGAGTTTTTTCTTTCCTTATCATATGATGATGATTTTTTTAAGTTATTATAACCATCATTCCAAAGATCTATATTATGATAGTTAATACAAAAAAATAATATCTGAAAAGTGAGCTGATCAGACATTGTCCATGATTAGGGTTATAGCTCTGAGACTGGTATTGCTTGAGATTTATATGAACATTTCCAACATTTATTTTCATTGTGAAGTAGGCTTAAGTCACTCAAAACTTTTACAATACCGTTTATTCACTTATTAAAATAAGGATGATAACATCTACCCTACGCCGTTATTAAAATTGTAAGCCCATTTTCACATTGGATGGAACGCTGGAAGCTCTTAATGAAGGTCAATTTTTGCAGTTATTATATTTTAATGTTCACACAGTGATTTCCAATGAAGTAGATGTATCATTGCTTTATTATAAAAAATGTGCTGAATTTAGCCTTTGTATACACAGACAAGACAAGGAGGTTAGAAATGGGCCTCTTTCTGTGGTTCGACATAATATAATAGTGAGCTGATTAGCATAATACCTAACAGAATAAGCAATCAGCAACTTCAGAGCCAATACTTTTGTTGGTTCTGTACCAATACTTTTATTGCTTCATCATGTATCTTTCCTATTTTGATTCTTACCTGACTGTTTTAACAGAGAATATGTTGGAAGTAATAAAAAGGTTGGAAAGGAGCTGGAGTTGGCATAGACAGGATACTCTGATCAGGTGGGTTGGATCTGCAAACATTTGGCCTTCTTAGTTATTCTTAGATTTATTGGGGATGATAATGATGATGAAACCATTTTTAGCCATCAAATCTAAAAACGTAGTCTGTTGGCCACTAAACTATGATAATTTGTGTCACTGGTGGTTTATCTTTCCCTTCCTTCCTTTCCCTCCCTCCCTCCCTCCCTCCCTCCCTCCCTTCCTCCCTTCCTCCCTGCCTTCCTTCCTTCCTTCCTTCCTTCCTTCCTTCCTTCCTTCCTTCCTTCCTTCCTTCCTCTCTCCCTCTCTTCCTCTCTCCTTCTCCCTCTCCCCCATCTGTCCTCTCACTCTCTGCCCTCCTTTTCTTTTGTGTAAGTACTAGGGTTTGAACTCAAGACCTCACACTATTGATGGTATCTTCCATTTAAAGCTAATACTCTACCACTTGAACCATATCTCCAATCTGGCTTTGTGCTGGGTAATTAGAAATACATTCTCAAGGACTTTTTTTTTTTTGTCCTGGCTGGCCAACCACTGATTGTCCAATCTCACGCTTCTGAGTAGTTAGCATGACACACATGAGTCACTGGGACTGGTCTCCTTGGTAGTTTCTTTTTATAAAAGAGTTGACTTGGGCTCTTGTTCTCAACTCTGACCCAGCTATTGCTCTACTTCTGTTCTTAAATGTTCCATTTTGATAATTTGAGAGGAAAGGGGTAGAGGGAAGTTTAGGACCTATCTAAGTCCATGTGGGATCAACAGGCACTTTGGCTACTGTTCAGAGCAGGCATGCAGGTTTGATTTCTCTTCTTCCTTCCAAGAGCCAATGCACAAAAGCCAGACTTATGTCTTCTTTCTTACTTGTAACTTGGTTTGATGAATACCTTCCAATCAAAAATTGTTTATTTTTTTCCACAATAAAGCGCCTACAGAACATCTTTACTTTTTCTTTCAAATTTGGATAAGTTAAAACTAATTTATGAAATATGATTCACTATAACAGATAGTAATAGTGAATCCTACTAGATACATTTTTTTAACATTTTTTAAAGCATAGATTTCAGAAGGTAGTGCTAGGTAATTCAAGGAATAAATACCGTAGAACCATCTCACTTGCAAAACTAATTTCTCATTACAGATGTCTTCAATTAAGAAAGGCATCATACAGTTCATAGATCAAGTTTCTGGGCACAAGGCACGAAAGTCTATGACATAGCTGGATAGCAACTTGGGCTCCAGACAGTTTTGTGTGTGTGGCTGAAAAGAGGCTGTCTAGTGTCATTCTGCGATCACTGTGAGTATGTCTCCCAAGCTCTACCACCTGTACTCACTCTTACTTCAACCCTCTGAGGTAGCTGGAAAAGAAAGCTCAGAGAAAAGGTCCTATTTTGGGCAGATAGCTCATGTCTGTCTGAAGGAAAAGTTCATTTTCTTCTCTTTATGCTATTTCATTTGAAAAGTGGTATTTAAATGATTTGTCCTTGCTTCTTGCTTGAGCTAGTGAGGAAAATTACAGACTATGGACAAACAGGTCAGTGGAAGAATTCCAGAAAGTTCCCCCAAAGAAATAGTTTCAAAGTCGAACAGGGGGAAAACATTATAGTCATTTAATGCGCTGGTCATTGATGACATTATCAAATGTATATTTTCATAAAATTCTCTTTGGAATTCTAAAGTAAAGGGATATTAAATCACACAGCTATATCAATGTCCATATGCAGATCTGCTAAATCCAGATTTTCCCTGTAGTCTTTGCTCTGTGATGGAGCTTTGTAATAGTTTTCTTACACTACTGGTTTATTTTCCAATAAAATACTCGTGCAGATTTGTTCAGAAAGACTTATCTTTATATATAAACTGGCATAATATGAATTTTGCCCCTAAGGATGTATTATAATTTCACATGATCAATACTAATAATATCAATAAGAAGAAATAACTATGATAACCCTAAAATCTATTTGCTCAATTTATAAATATAAATATATAATTATAAAGAATTACTTGGGATATGTTTGGGTCTGTGTCTCATAGTATTGACATGCAAATGTGATAACTCAAAAAGTTGAGCTAACATATTCTTTTCTATTCTTTGTTTTTCATTTTCATTTCTCAAGTTTACTATGTGTACTGTTGCAATTTAGTCGGAGATGACAAGGAAGAGAGAAAATGATGTCTGCTTGAATACACCAAAGGAAAATTAAATTTGATGTGTTTTTAGTTGATGTAGTATATGGAGGTGTTGGTTAGCGTGTCTTCACATACAAATAATGCATTTTGGTCAGACAGCACTTTCTTCAGTCTTCTTCCTCTCCCCTCCCCTTTCCCAAACCCCTCTCAGAAAGCTTCAGTGTTTCATTTTCACACATGTGCCTAACCATGTTCACCTTCTCACCATGTTCACCTCTATGTTTCCCTTCCTCCTTCCACTAGCTTACACACCCCTGATGGGACCTCTCTTACATTCCTTTTGTTCATTTTGTTTGGTGTATGACAAATGTTCAAAGGAGATTCACACTGATATTTCATCCATGCGACTACAGTATCTTAATCACATTGTCCCTCTTGTGTATTCTTATTTTCCCCATCTCTTCCATCTACTATTTAACAGCTTTCACTCTAGATCCAATGGATTTACCTACTGTTTACCTACTCACATCCTTTTTCCTCTTCCACCCCCTGTTCATCCCCTTACAAAGTCCCACAGGTACCAAATTTACACACACACACACACACACACACACACACACACACACACACACACACACACAGGTTCTGTATATGTTTGGTTAAGTCTTTTGCTCAATAAATTGAATCTCTTTCATTCAGTCTTCAAAACCACTCTCTACTCACACTTATGCTTCTGTTCCACAGAGCTAAATAAATGCCATGCTGGGTTCTCATGTGATCTAGTTGGTGATTGAGTTAGATCAATAGAAGTTATAGGGAGGAAATTCCATATGAAGCTGGAGAGTAATAGAACAGTGAAGTTGAGGGTTTATTCCCAAATCCCATCTCCCTCTGCTTTTGGCCAAACCATATCCAGCTCCTCTTTTTCTCATTCACCTAGAATTCTTAGTTATCTTCCTCTTTACAATTCCTGAAATACTAATGGCTTCATTTCTAAGTTTTGCTTGTAGACTTTCAAAATAGTTTTTTTACAGTCCACTTGAGTCATAGCTTTACTGACAGGCTTTTTGTTCTTGTTTGTTTGTTTGTTTACTTGTAGCTTAATTGGAGATAAGAGTCTCAGGGACCTTCCTGTCCTGGCTGGCTTTGAATCACAATCCCCAAATCTCAGACTCTTGAGTAGCTAGGATTATAAGCATGAGCCACAAGTGCCTGCTAAGTTTCTATGTTTCTCAAGAAAGAGAATACTTTGCTGTTAGATAAACACTAAGCTAGAATATGCTGTTCATTACAAACAATCTTCTAAGAGATAGCCTACAGAAAAGGAAACTTTATCCTTTTACCTATACAATTAGAAATAACCCATTACATACTTTTACTCAAAGACAAACAAAGCCTCATTTTCTAATGAAAGGACTTGACAGCACTATTTCTTATATATAGTTCATCTTCAATTCATTTAGTAATAGGATGACTCTTCATGTGAAGTGATTTGATTTAACCAAAACAAAACCAGATTTCTCCTTACAAGAGATAGTTTTGTAGCTTGGGAGAGAAAGACCAGGAAAGATAAATTTCTACTGGAGCAGAGACCTGGTGAAATAAGGATTACATTTCAAAGAGACAGCTACCAAGACTTTAAGGAAGATATTCTAGGTCCTAAGACTGGTAAAAGATGTATTAACCTTTTAAAAGATTTACATACATTTCAAAGGAATAGAGAAAAAAACTTTCCTAAAGAAATATAAATGCTTGTATCTACCAGGAAAATTAGATCTTTGAAACATATATCTTTGCCCTTACACACACATCATCATCAAAATTACAATTTTTGCTTTTAGCACTAAGAGAGAGAATTCTAGGTACTTACATCAAACTTACCAATTTTCCTGGTCTAAAATATAAAAGATGTGTCATAATTTGGTAACCTTAAAAGACAAACATTTTTTTTAATTTAATTTTATTTTATTTGTGAACATACTGTACAGAGGGGTTACAATTACATGGGCAGGATAATGCGTACATTTCTTACCAAGCATTGCAGCCTCCTCCTTTGGTTTACCCTTCACATCCCTTCCCAGGCTCCCCCCTCCCCCCCAATCCCAATCCTTCTCCTTCCCCCCCTTCCCCCCCCCACCGACGTTGTAAAGCTCGTTTTGGACATGACAACTTGTACTTCTCATTGTTGCAACAGGTCCACCTGTATGCTTAAACAACTGGTTTTTCCCCATCTCCTCCACAAGTTATACTGACATCAAATATAGTGAAAGCAGGGGTTATACTGTGGGGGAGGGACATACAAAGCAACAAAGAGATATTCTTATATATGCATTAGAAACACATGCATGAAAGAAAAAAAACATTAAAATACATATCTAAGGGTTCATTTTCCTGACATCACATTATCTGACCTTTTCCGCTTGACTCATACATATACTAGATATTGCAAATAAGGGAAACCATGGGACCTATGTTTCTTTGGGCCTGGCTTACTTCACTTAATATAATTTTTTCCAAGTTTTTCCATTTCCTAACAAAAGGGGAAATGTCACTCTTTCTGATGGAGGCATAGAATTCCATTGTGTATAGATACCACATTTTCTTGATCCATTCATCTACTGAGGGGCATCTGGGTTGGTTCCATATCTTAGCTATGGTAAATAATGCTGCAATAAACATAGTTGTGCTGGTAGCTTTAGTGTGGTCTTGTTTGTAAACATTTGGGTAAATGCCCAAAAGTGGGATTGCTGGGTCATAGGGGAGTTCTATGTGAAGTCTTTTGAGGAACCTCCATACTGCTTTCCAAAGTGGTTGAACAAGTTTACATTCCCACCAACAATGAAGTAAGGTTCCTTTCTGTCCACATCCCCTCCAGCATCTGTTGTTGTTAGAGTTCTTGACTTTTGCCGTTCTAACTGGGGTGAGGTGATATCTCAATGTTGTTTTGATTTGCATTTCTTTTATGGCTAGGGATGTTGAACATTTCTTCATGTGTCTATTGGCCATCCTTGTTTCTTCTTCAGAGAAGTTTCTCTTTAAGTCTTTCGCCCACTTATTTATTAGGCAGTTGTTTCTTTGAGGATTTGTTGTTGGGGGGTTTAATTTTTTGAGTTCCAAGTATATTTTAGATATGAGACCCTTGTCCGTTGTATGGCTAGTAAAGATCTTCTCCCAATATGTGGACTTTCTATTGATCTTGCTAGCTAAAGACAAACATGTTTAATATCTGTTTCTTTTCCTTTAAATAGTATATTCAAAATTACTTTATTTCTTCATCTGTGGTTGAGGGTGTTATTTTTAATATAAAATATTATGTTTATTTTGTTTTGTGTTTTGAGACTGGAGCTCTCTACAAAGATTTCCTCAGACTCCAAATTTTCCTTTGCTGAAGAATCTTGGAGTCATGGTAGCCTAAAACTATGGAAAACCCTAGTCAGAAGATGGTAGAAAAAAATGTTGATTCCAGCTTGATTTAAAGGGGAAGAAACCTGTGTATCTCAATTTCATTTTCAAAGGCATAGGGAATATAAATGAATTTTATGGGACACAAAAGATTGAACCGAGGCAATGAGCTGAGATGTATGGCCTGGGAAATACCCTTTCTTTCAGAAAATGGGATCAGAATTTTTTTTTTTTTATGAAACTACCATACAGAGGAGTTACAATTACATGGGCAAGATAATGAGTATATTTCTTATCAAGCATTGTTGCCTCCTCCTTTGTTTCCCCTTCCTATTCATTCCCATTCCCCCTACCCCCCCATATCCCCCACCCACAAAGTTGTAAAGTTTGTTTTTTGACATAACGACTTGTACATCTCATTGTTGCAATGGGTCCACCTGTATCCCTATTTAAACGATTTGTTTTTGCCCTTCCCCTCCACAAATTATACCGACATCAAATACAGAGAAAGCAGGGGTTATACCCTGGTGGAGGGACATACAAAGCAGCAGAGAAAGCATCTTATAAATATGTTAGAAACAATCACATGAAAGAAAAAATATTTGAATACTTATCTTGGGGTTCATTTCACCTAACATCAACTTATCTGACAGTTTCTGCTTGATCAGAATTTTTGAAAGTCATCTTGATCTCTGATCTCCTGGGGCCAGCATCCTTATTTTCTCTTTTTTAAAAAAATAAGTTTTTTTATTGTGAAAATACTGTACAGAGGGGTTACAATTACTGGAGTAAGGTAATGAGTACATGAGTACCTTTCTTTTTTTTTGGGAGGGGGGGGGATCCGGTCGTGGGGCCTGAACTCTGGGCATGGGCGCTGTCTCTCAGCTCTTCAGCTCAAGGCTAGTGCTCTACCACTTGAGCCACAGCGCCACTTCCAGCTTTTTTCTTTTTGCTTATGTGTGCTGAGGAATCAAACTCAGGGCCTCGAGCATGCAAGGCAAGTGCTCTACCACTGAGCCACCTTCCCAGCCCATGAGTACATTTCTTATCAAGCATTGTTTCTTTTCTTTTTGTGTTAATATGAGAAAATAATAGTAAAATCAGGTAAAAGCAATAGTATATATTATAAAATAAATTTTCTTTCATGGTACACTAGTTCACAAGAATATGAACAGTGTGGGTAATCACATGGTTCTAAAAGACATTCAAAGAAGGATTTTTTAACTTATCCCTATACATCTTCTATCTGCTCTACTTTGCTTTATCATCCTTTGTAGACAAATACTCAATTTTCAATTACAATTTTAAAAAAATCCTGAAAAGTGGTCTAAGAGAAGGCGTAATTTGAGTCTTGGAATTCTGATCCTCAGAATATAGTGTGGGAGCTTAAGCAGTTTTGTGAAGGTGACTCCCCCCACAAGGTTTATTGGGCTTTTCCTTCTCTTTCTTCAAACCACTTACAATTCTACATTATAATCATTGATTTCCTTGTCAGTCTCTTCTTCCATAAGGGAAGTGCCTAAGTCTTATTGAACTCTTATCAAATAAATGCCTAGAGGTTTGTAGATGCTTAGAGATACAGAGATAATAAATAGTGAATAAACAGAAGAATAAGATTAAGCCAGGAAAAGCAGGTAATATGTACTTTATTCATGTGGGTTTACTCTCTCAAATTCTCAGTACAAAATGATTGATACATGAAAATTATTTCTCAGTTTAAGTTCTGTAGGGACAGAACGAAGGAAGAGGATGATGTTATTTCTGCTGCATTCTTCGTGAAAGACAGCTGGTACCCTTACCAGAAATCACCTGCCCCAAACTGTTATTCACCTGTAACTGTCAGGCACCAGACTGCCAATCACCTGACTGAGTCAGGTGATTGCTGGTGTAGGCTGGTGGTTTGGTTCAACCCTCACAGATGTAAGGGTTACCTACCAGCCCAAAACAGTATGAAACGACTAGTTCAGAAATCACATGTAAAGATTTAAAATTTAAAGCGACCTTTACATGCTGTCAACTACACATTATAGAAAAAAAAAGATAAAAATAAAAGATCAGGGCTGGGAAGGTAGCTCAGTGGTAGAGTGCTTGCCTTACATGCCTGAGGCCCTGGGTTCGATTCCTCAGCACCACATAAGCAAAAAGAAAAAAGCCGGAAGTGGCGCTGTGGCTCAAGTGGTAGAGCGCTAGCTTTGAGCTGAAGAGCTGAGGGACAGCACCCAGGCCCAGAGTTCAGGCCCCACGACCAGACCCCCCCCAAAAAAATAAATAAAATAAAAATAAATAAAAGATCACAAAGGTAGACAAAGCAAATAGTACGGGCACTATGCTTAGGAAAAGTGCATTGATAATGATATTCTGTGTCTCGTCAATATGTTTATGCCTAGGGTGCTAAGTGAGAGACTGTAAACCAGAGGTTTCAAGCAAATTATGTCGTCCCATTAGCCCTACAACCAAATTGAAAGGTAATGGTAAAAACAGGAAAGAAGCAATAATTAATATCATTATGCTTGGAAGACAAAGTTTAGAGTCTTTGAGTTCTGTCTTATGTGGTACCGACATGAACCCCAAGATTATATAAAGAAGAGACAAAAAATGAAGTGTAGAGAAAAATGTAATTAATCTTTCTTGGTTAAATTTGGTCTGGTAGGAAAGGAGTAAAAATTAATTTAATGTGAGATAGTATTTGGACTGTGAAAGAAGCAAAGTGGCAGACTAATAATGAAGATATTAACTTGAAGGACAGGAGACATAGATTTTCATTTCGACTCTGCCATCAATTTGTCATATGGCATTTAATGAAAATTGAGGTCTATTTACTCAAATAAGTTAAGAGCTAAATAAACAGTTCCAAATTAGCTTCCTAAACTTCCAACAGATCCACAAATATAACAATGAGGCTCTTAAGCCTATTTTTAAAACTAACATTTAAAAATATATTAACAATTTCTGGGTACCAGTGGCTTATACCTGTAAACCTAGCTACTTTGTAGACTCTTTTCTCCAATTAATACCCAAAAGCTACAAGTGGAGTTGTGACTCACGGAGTTAGAGAATCAACCTTAAGTACAAAATGTAAGGGACAGTGCTCAGATCCTTTCTGACTTTATGCTCCAGTAACAGCAAACACACACACACACACACACACACACACGCACACACACACACACACACACAAAAGAGAAGGTAATAAGGGAGGTGAATATAATCAAAGTGTGGTTATATTCGTGCATGGAAACCTCATGGTAAACTGATTATTTTAAGCAATGAATACATGTGAATGAGCATCTTTAAAGAAAGATAAAAAAGAGAATCATAGAAGTAACTGATAGCTGTTACTGACATATTATTCTCTGATACCTGGAACCTTATTTGAGCTTAGTTTGGTAATTTTAACTTCCTCCAATAAACAAAAGGATTTTGATTCATGGCTTATATGCTCCTTTGATCAATAATGAATTGGTAGTCAATGATTATTTAATAAACTCCTTGGGTATGGAAGATCACAGCCAGATGGTCCTGTGGTTCCTGACCTTTAGTTCCCCAAGATGATAGTTTCATTACTTTCTTCACTCTTTTGAAATGTTTCAAAATAACCTGGAAATACTTAGGGACTTTGCTTCTATATTAAGAATGGATCCATATCTTGTTCCTCTGAGTTTTAGTTTTATCACCTCTACAATGGGATTGTTGGACTCACCGCACAGGATTAGTATTAAGTATAAATGAGGTTTACATTTTCGCCCATGGTTCATATTTTATATATGTTCCTTTCTGCTGTCAGCTTCACATTTTGATACCTTAGTGTTACCTTTCCTAAAGCATATCACATGTCAGATAGGACCAAAGGGGATTGCACAGTTTTGAAAGGAGAGATACTTTACCAGAAAGGAATTAATAAAACCTTAAGCAATTTAGCCATAAAACAGTTTCACAATCTGCAATGTATCATACAAAGGCCAAATGACCAAACTCATGTATTTTATCATAGGAGTAAATTGAGAAAGCCATGCATTAAACTGAACAAATACCAGTGAAACATTTTCAGCGAAGAACCAGCATTTTAAGTTTTAAAACATGCAAAAGTTATTGGACACAGTAGATATTCTTAACATGTATAGCAAATATGATATACAATGTGCCACAGATTACAAGCAAGTCCCTTCCGTTGTAAAGCCTCCTATAACAAAGTGAGATCTTTTTCAGAAAGAGACAAAGAGACGAGTTGGTTCTAAAAGAAATTAGAGAATGTAAGGCTCCAACAAGATGGAGAATACAAGGAGGGAGTCCTGAACCATCTCGTAGGCACTGAAACAAGGAATCTCTGGGCAGATTCTTGAACTGCTTTGTAGTTATCCACAATCTTTAAAAACAAAAATCTTTTACAAGAGCAAGTTGGAAGTCGCTAAAAATCCCCAGAAGATAATCACTTTTGTAAAGCCAACATAGAGGTATACAGATACCCAAGCCAAACCCCAAACCCCAAATTTCCAATTCCAAAACATTTTCCAAGGCTAACAGAGAAATAACCGATATGATTCTTTCGAAAGCCATGGAAACCTACTTTCCCCAGAGTCGTTCACATATAGACACCCCCCCCCCCACACACACAGTATTTCATGGGATCAGAAACACCTTCAGATTCAAAATATTCCATAAATGTAGAAGCTGAAAAATACTGATACATATGCCAATCTGCTACTTTTTTCAGGTCAGTATTGAGAATCTTTAAGCAGTATCTGCAACCACTACAGCCTCAATGAAAGTCGGAGAGAGAAGGGGGAACAAGAACTGAGCAGCCATGATGACTGGATCCAATTGTCATCATAATACCCTCACAGGACTGTGCACTCTCAGTGCATGGCTTGGAGCATGAACCTCAGTGTAGTTTCTGGTTCAGACTCAAGACATTCATATACTATATTTCAATTAATTAATCAGAAAGTGATTTCTCTGGCAACACTGTCAGCTCCCAAGGAACAGAAGAAATTGATTTTTTCAAGTATATATTTAAAAAAATGGCACCCAAATACGCTTTATCTCTTTGATCTAAAGATATTTTATTCAGTGTTTAGGAATTGATGGGTCTACTGGGAAGATATCCATATTAAACAATGTATGAGATGATTAACAAGTGGTGTCCTATACCACTGACAAAACTGCTTCATGTCAAGCACACTGGAGCATTAAGGCCAGTTTCAACCAGTCCCGGGGCAAATCCTCTAAAGCACCAGTAGAATGGCTAGGTAGCAGATGGAAAACTATCCCCTGAATCTCAGAAGCTTGGGTATTTTTCTAAAAGTTTATGAAAATTAGGGTAGAAGGCAGTATATATTGCTTAGATTGACCCTACATAGAGGAATAAATAAAACGATGTGAAATGATTCAAGTCTGAGGGTGGAGCAGTAGTTGATGAGCAGTGTTTGCTGTTTCTCGTTTAATTTATTTTACAAACAGAATATGTTATCACATTGACAGCCAGTTATCAATATTTAGGACAGATGCTTGGAGACTAACTTTTCCTAACTTCTTTATTGGTTCAGATGGAAGCTGACAAAAACTCATCTTTTGGAGCGAGGTGCTGGTAGTTCATACCTGTAATCCTAGCTACTCAGGAGGCTGAGTAATCTGAGGATTATAGTTCAAAGCCAGCCTGGACAGGAAATTCCATTAGACTCTTATTTCTAGTTAACCACCAAAAAACTGAAAGTGACACTGTAGCTCAAAGTGATAGAGCACTAGCCTTGAGGAAAAAGATCAGGGACAACGTTCAGGCCCTGAGTTCAAACCCCACAACTGACCAAACAAACCAACAAACAAAAATCCAACTCATCTCTTTCTCTGTTTCACTGTTCTGTCTGTACCAGAATTTAGGACATCCAAAGTTCTTATCAAACTCAATGAAACTATCCACAGAAGATAGACACCACACAACAAGCAAAACTAATAAAGGATGAAGAGGGAGGTTGTAGCAGCCAGCTTTATGTATTGACACATAAATTGTGTTAGAGGAGAGAAAGGTCAGGCTTTTATTATTCTTTAGTACATATTCTTTATAGAAAAAACAAGCGTATTCCAGGCATCCAGAAGGGCTTCTTGTCTCTATCAGCACCTCTCAAGTGGTGATGTTGATGTTGTCCCTAACATCTGAACATCTATTTCAACCTTGAGATATTTTTTGTTTGTTTGTTTATTAAAAATTGGATGAGGACCTTCAATGAAAAGTTACCAGGGATGTTAACAAAACGTCCTGGCGTGTGCTCACCACAGTTCTAGAAAACAAACACTCATCAGCTCAAAAGGCTAACAGTGCTGGTGAGATATAGATAGATAGGTAGATAGGTAGATAGATAGATGATAGATAGATAGAGACAAATATTTATATAATGAGAGAGATATCTCTTTCCATATATATCTATATCTGTACTAGATAGATATCCTTATAGAATAAATATAAATACATATAGACATGTGTATATATGTGTATATATATTTAGATATTTATATCTAAATATATATATAGACATATGTGTATTTATATTTATTCTATTTTATTATTGTCAAGTACTGCATGAATTTTGTGATTCAAGGGTTTCATTCCCTCTATATCTTTTGTTCAAAGTAGTCATCTAAATTGATTAATTAAGAGCATAAGGTTCATAGATCTGTGGCATCTCTATGCTAGACCATATACCAACAATCTCAAAGTCAGATTTGGAAACCTTCTCACCCTGCTTACATTCACATATGTACTTTGTTGTACTTGTGAGCTGAGGATTTGGTTTCTGTGGCAGGATGGGGCCTTGCGGTCTCTTTTTTTGAACTGAATGCTGGAAAAACTTCAGTTTTAATTAAAATGATAGTATCACCATTTAAAGGCTAAAATACCTACAAGGACACGGTAATAATGGCCTAGTTTTATATGGCTTAGTGGGCTGGCTATCACAAGAATGCTTCTTTTGCGCCTGGCTTGCTTTTCTAAAGATATGAATTCTGGATCTGATTGCTTCTCTGAAGAACATTCAAAAAGGGTTAGGCACCTCTGACTGCAAAAGAAAAAATTCACTTCACGTTAAAAGTTTCAGTATTGGCTGCAATGTAAGTCCCATCCACTTTCCCAAGCAAAGCTGGGACCACAGATTCTCTTGCTACAATAGGAACAGGGCGTGCATCTAACAGAGGCCTGCTTCCTACAACTTGAACAAAGAAAAGGCTGTAGAAAGAAGGAAAACCCCCAGGCAATTAAAAGTATGTTTGACCTCAGTAGTCTTCATGTTCACAGAACGTGACCTTTCTAGCCGACTTGCCACCAAATTATCACAGTAAGTTACCCATCTATCCTTATGCATTAGATTTTGTATATGTCTCCATTCATTTTGTTTTCTTGTAGAACTAGATTCTCCTATAAATGTACAACTAGTTTCAAGTGAGTGTGTAAAGTTTATGTGTGTGTGTGTGTGGGGGGGTAGATTGTTTCATTCATTGCTGCATCCTTTCTACCTAGCAAATCACTTAAGACATACTAGGCAGACTAAATAATGATTTTAAGTAGATAATCAATGCACTGGTTTCATATGTAAAGTAAGGAAGGCAGGGGGCATTCAGTTGGTACTCAGAAAATCCTCTGAGGGAAGCATGGTCTCCTTGCTTTGATGATCACCATCTAAGATCTTATCTTCAGCATTGCAAGATAGGAAAGAGTGCACTAACATATATCTTACAATCTTTCTCACACTCTTTCTGCTTTAAATGCTATTACTTTCCTGTTCATGATACTCATTGCTCCCTGGTATGCACATGTGTGTTTGGGGTGATAAAAAGTAAACTAGAAAGTACCTTAGCCATGGATGGAATCAGCAGGAACTATGAAGACATTAGCTCAGGGATAACATATTGGAGACTGTCACAATTATGTGAACTCGACACTTTCATCTCCACACGAAGTTTATGCCTGTCAAACAGGTATGTTTGATCTCTATCCAGCTATCCTGTCTGTGAATAATGATGGCGACGCTGACGTATTTGTCTCCTATGGAATCTCCAGTGCTAGTATCTCTATATCATCTTCCACTCTTTTGCATCCTATTGCTTTGGCAGAATCTGGGAAATGTGTGGTCATTTCAGCTTTCACGTTGCCTAGATATTTCTGAATTCTAAAAAAAGGCCTAAATGGAATATAAGTGTGACAGACCTTCCCACCCTTTACTTTACATGAAAGAACCAAGCTTTTTCCAGAGACAGGATTCTTCATCATTAGCTAGGAAACCAAGATTAAAATAGGAACATAGCTATTGTTTTAGATACTAAACTATTCTAAGGTAGAGAAAGTAATAATGTTACTTTGCCTGTCAAGGCTTATACTCTATGATATATTAGGGCATATGCTTGTTTGCTTGTTTGTTTGTTATATTCTGTGAAGGGGTAAACTGTAAATTTAGCTGGACATTAGCAGCTCATGACTATTTTTCTAGCTACTCTGGAGACTGGGGTTGGAAGGAATATAGTGAGGCTAGCACAGGCAAAACATTTGTGAGACTCCTATTGAACTAATATCTGGGCCCAATGCCACATACCACTTATCCTAGGGACACAGGAAGTCTAAGATCCGTTGTGCCCAGGTGCACACTAGACAGGAAACTAGACCTAATCTCAAAATAGCCAGCAAAAGTCAGAACAGGAAGTTTGGTTCAAAGAGTGGAAAGAGCTTCTGTCTAGCATGCATGAGGCTTGATTTCCAACCTTAGTAAGGCCAAAAAAGGGATAAAGAAAACGAATCCACTAAGATTCAATATCTTCCACAATTCAAGCAATCTTATGTTTATCTATAGACTTTGAACTCCCAAGGACATAGACAGGAGTCTAAGTGTTTTAAACATATGTAAGACCACTAAATAGTGCATGTGGTAGCAATTATGCAACAGTTGCAGTGAATATAGGTAAGTAATAAGTCTATACACAGTCAGATGCAAATGGC
Source organism: Dipodomys spectabilis (assembly GCF_019054845.1). NCBI lineage: Eukaryota > Metazoa > Chordata > Mammalia > Rodentia > Heteromyidae > Dipodomys > Dipodomys spectabilis. The sequence continues at coordinate 2,225,019 of NW_024870844.1, forward strand.
TACTGCAAACTAAAAGATGTATGGAATGTCTCAGAAATACTGGGGTGTCTTTGACATTAAATGCTGAAGGCAGATATCAAATCCCAACCAGAGAAAGTTTTCAAATATTACTGGCTACACACCTGTGCAGTCTCATTTTGTGCTCAGAATCACCATTAAAAACTAGATGCCGTGTAAGTGTAGAATCTGCAGGATCAGTGCTCCATGTTTGGAGAAACCGCCATTTTAAATTATTTCCCACTTGTCATGTTTTCTTTTATACTTTGTGTAATAAATAACTAAAGTTAAAAAAAGTAAATTTGCAATCAAATGTGACTTGAAGAAGCCATCTCGAAGATAAGAGGCTGGGAAGGTCTGAAGGGACAATTCCCTTCAGTGGTACTAAGATATAAGGAGCTTTGAGGAAACAAACAGAGCTCAAGTCTGTGCTGCTGAGTAACAGAGATAGTCCTGATATTTGACACCCATGGACAGCATCTCTCATGGGACAAATGAGGTGAAACTTGTCAGAATTCTTTGGGTGATAATTTTTTATCATCTTTATTTAATATGACCTTTTCCTCCTAAAAGGTTTAGAATCACTTGCTGTAAATAGCAAGTGGATCATGCATATATATATATATATATATATATACACACACACACACACACACACACACACACACATATATATATATATATATTGTTGGTCATAGGGCTTGAACTCTGGGCCTGGGTGCTGTCCCTCAGCTCTTCAGCTCAAGGCTAGCGCTCTACCACTTCAGCCACAGCGCCACTTCCAGCTTTTTCTGTTTTATGTGGTGCTGAGGAATCGAACCCAGGGCATCATGCATGTGAGGCAAGCACTCTGCTGCTGAGCCACCTTCCCAGCACCAGATTATGCATTTCTGCTTTTGATTTTCTCTCCTTTGTCAGCCAAGTTCCATATGAGGCTAACAAGGGGAAGCTTAAGCTTTGCACCACTTTGATTCCCTTGGAAAGTGGGAATCTTGTTATTCGCATGCATGCATCAAGTTTTTCAAATGGATGAATGGAAGAAATTTTTCTTAGGTATATTTTTCTTCATATACCAGAAGCCATCTTATTTTCCTTTCCCTTTCTGCTGCGTGGCCACCTGTTTCTGGCAGACGCTTTTATTATTATTATTATTAACCCTTTAACTGGTCATTGCCAGATGATCATTCCTTGAACTCCCACAGTTCTGAGCTGGCAAACTTTCTATCTTTCCTGAATGAAATTATTCAGCCATACATGCATATTCTCCATCCCTCACCCCCCTCCCCATTCCCTCTCTTTTTTCTCCCTCCCTCTTTCTCTTTTCTACTTTTCTCTTTCTCTTTTTCCCTTCTCCAAGCCCATTTTACTTCCTTTGGTACCTTCATCTTTTGCCTCCAGAGCACTGGTGCCCTAAAATCCTTGATAATTTGCAAAATTGGTCTGTGTTGTTTTGAAAAACACTACCTACTTCTCCATGATTTGTTTTGCAGCCATGAGGAAACATAAGCCTAGTTTTTCCATTTGTCTCTTGGGGGAGAAACAAACCCTACATGAAAACTGAATTGCTTCACAAGGCGGTCATGTTCATTGAGTTACCTAAAATATTTCAACTAAACTGATTTCTAAGAATCTTCAGTGGTTCCTGCTTTTCTTTTGGTTAGACTTAGAAAGCATGTGATCTGATCAAAGGATGATGGTTTCTGTGAACTGGTTCTTAGAGATAGTTCTCTCAGTGACCTTAGGATATTATGGGTGGGATAGCATCTCCCCCACCCCCATGGGAAACACTGTGAAACCTAGGACTGTTCTCTACTCTGAACTCAAAGAGGTAAGAGAGAGAATTGATCATAATCCCATCCTCATCTGAAGCTCATCACCTGTGATCATGTACTCATTACTTAACTTCTCTCGATAGTTCTAAGCCATGAACAGGAATTAATAAAAAAACAGAAACATTTTTCACTTAGGATTATCTGAGATTTAGAAATACAACTAAAATCAAAGGCATGCTGTAAATTCCCTAATATGCAACAGATGCTCAGAAAACTTTAGGTTCTGTCATGTTGTATTATTTAAATTGCTTTTGGTCCATCTGCTTTCTTTTCTATAAAGAATGACTTTGTACTGAAGGCTTTGAGCATACTTGATTATTTTCTAGTATGTTTACTTGGTTTAATAAAATAAGAAATAGAAATGCAATATAGTGTCTAATGTAAGTTCTTGGTACATAAAAGCTATTACTATATTTTGTTATCTTTATGTCACAAGACCAATGAATCTGGTTCTTCTCCTGGATAGGTCTGTTTACAGGGGAAGAAGATGCCTTTTGAACCAGTTGAGTCATCCACTAATGGAACTTCCTCTTTCAAAATTGTCAGTTATGACTTGCAGGAGACAGAAATCAGCTAATGGAGAGATCCATGACTTGAAAGACAAGAAAGGTGGATTCTAAAAATACCAAAATTTGCCCCCATTTTTTATTGTTATTCCTGTCTCTACAGCTCATCAAGAGCATTCTCAAAGGCTAGATGTGAAGCGAACAGATGTCCTGCTTTTTAATTTAATTTCTGCTTAATTTTATGCAAGGACTAACCGTTTTTCTTAAGTCATTTTTTTTACAGTTCATACAAGAAAGAGCTCTTCCAAGTAATTACTTCATAAAACTTGGGGGAATAAATCACAGAACTTCAGGATTAATGGCCAATGTGGGCATGAATCTTTCTTACATGCCAGGAGAGAACCTCCTGAAATAATACGCTAAAATCACAGCATACTAAAAGAGGATCTGGAGTAGAATGAAATACCTTCCCCAGATACTCTACTTGGTCTGTTGGAGAAACTGAACCCCTGATAACTCAAGTGAACTCGTGTTCCATCATTGAGGTGTGTTACTCAACCTGTTTCAAAGCTGGACTCGAGTCTTCATTAACCCCTGTGGATGAATATTCGTAAACGCTAGAAATCAAAGTTTTGTCACTTGCCAATAAACAGAATTAAAGACAAAAACTTTAGGTTGTGAGGAATAAATCCAACTGGCATGTATCAACTTGGCTCTGGTGGCTCACACCTGTAATCTTAGATACTCAAGTTGCTGAGAACTAAGGATCATATTCCTAAACCAGTACACGGAGTAATGCCCTTGAGACTCTTATCTCCAGTGAATCAGCAAAATGCCAGAAGTGGGGGTGTGGCTCAAGTGGTAAAGGGCTATTCTTGTGTGAAAAGGGCAAATTAGAACTCCAAGTCCTGAGTTTAAAGCCAAGTATGGCACACACAGGACTATTTAAGTGTACATGGCTTTCAATTTGGGCACAGACTAGTGCAGGTACATTCTACGTATCATTGTTAACCACCTACCCTTCAGAAGTACCAATGTATTCTAAAATGACACATGAAAGGCAGGGAATGTCAGTGCCTTTGGATAAAGCCTCAGATGTTGGAATTGACCCCTTGGGGGAACTAAGAAGGCTCAGGCACTTGGGAGCTTATTCTAGTTTTGTTGAAAAATGTTTGCTACAGTTCAACATTTAGGATTTAGCACTTTTCCCTTGGAGACACCGATTTCACTTCTAAGATAATTTCCCTCAGGCCTGTATGGGGGAAAGGAGTTTTTTTTAAAGCATATCAGGCCAGTTGAGGGTGAGTATTTTTCAAAAATAACTGAGCTGTCAATATAGTGTGTAACAGAAGGTTATCAGGAATCCAGCTATAAAGTGACCCACAGTTGTCAAAAGCAACATAAATTGCACAATAAACTTGATCAGAATTTACTGGGAAGTCTTTTCTTCATTAAGAATTTGCCTTCTTTAGAATAACAGAAAGACAGAATAAGTACTTCTAGAAGCAGAAATCGTCCTTCAGGACAGTCTAGCTCAACAAACAAACACAGTTGCAAATGTCCAATAAAGTGATTTCCAAGGTTCTTTCAAGCACAGGAAAAGTTAGAACACACAACCTCACATCGGCTGTGTTACGTTCTTAATGCAGTGTGACCTACAAGTAAGGTATGGAGGTTCATTTTCCAAGAATTCTCTGTGAAGAATTCAATGTTTAAGAATAGAATTATGACAGAAGTCAGGAAAAAAGAGAAAGGAAAGGTTTTCAATATTATATGGAAAAATGAGGAGGAATTAATTAACAATACTGATTTCCACAATTAAGAAAATAATAGGAAAATAAAATAGAGATATATGGGATAGAAGATTGGCTTGTCTTCTGCTTTTTACCACCCCAATTAATGTTTGCAGAAAGTGACAAATGACAAAATCAAAGTGGGTCAGAGAGTGAATGTTAGGCATTTTAAGTGTTGAAGATCCAAAGGGAGGAGGCAATCAGTTCAAGCAGGCCTCATGCAGGCATGGTGCCCAGTTCTGACTAGTTATCTAGTTTTTCATAATAAAGAGAACATTTGGATCGTTTCATGGTATGTTCCCTTTGGTCTTGGTAAAATAAAGCCTATTTCTTAGAGAATTCACTTAGGAGACTAGCTTATGCTCTCGATCTGTGTTCCCCACCACAGAGCAGTTCATCATAAAATTTGCTAATATCCAAACAACCTAGGATCTTTCCTTTCCCCCTTGATATCTACAACAGTACTGCCAAAATGAGAGGGAGAGTCAGAGATACAAAGCGTATGAGTCTCACAGCTCAAAGCAATCTTGTTTCATGCTCTTGGTCCAGATGTGAGATGATGGCAGTGGGGAAGGCAGGCAGCAAAGAAGCAGACATGAGATACCTTTCAATAACACAGTGATTCAAAATAACCTTTCAACAACAGGTCTTACACATCAAGCAGGCAGTTATGCAATTAACAGCAACAGGACTAGCGTGGTCCAGCATGGAGCCAGTGAGTCAGTTCACTTGCCAGTCAGGAAACACACAGTCACAACCAGAAAGGCTGTCAGGAGAGATGGGCGCTCAGAGACAGCTTAAGGCTTGAGTTCAAGGCTGAATGTTTGGTATTGTGGCAAAGGGAGAATAGTTGTTATAAGGGGTAAATAATGGTATTGTTTGTGACAAAGGGGTGAATAAGCCAAGAAAGAAACACAGTGCTTTACATGACATCATGATAGCCTGACTCAGAAGAAAAATAAATGAACATGATTGGAGAGAACAAGATTTAGATGTTTAACCATTTAGGTGTTAGCCCCCCAAAAGAGCCAAAGGACAACACAGTATGTAACATGGTGGATGGAATAGAAATGCCAGGCTATGATCCTGGCTTATATTGTGGACACAGTTCCACCTTGTATCTTCATTCTTTTTCCATGTTCGATAGGTTTTGGCCAGACAGCAGTTTTAGATCCAATAGTAGTTTCAAAGAGTCCAGTGTGTGGTTTCCTGGAAGGTGGGTCATATAATCGTCCTACATCAGTATAATAGGAAAAAACAGATGAGAAGTGTTCTTGCGTACAGAAGTACTAGGGTTCTCTCATTCCATTAGTTTCCTCATGATTCTGCATGATTTTATTCCAGATCCAAGGAATTTAGAAGATTAAAGTTTCATTCAATTTATATTGCCTCAAAAATTATGTAATCCCTATATTCTCAATAATTAATATTTTCAATTAAAATATGATGATTAAATACACTAATTATTATTACATACTATTAATTAATTATTATTAAATTAGTAACTAATTATTATCATAAATATGATTCTTAAGTACATACTAATCGGAATACGAAAGAACAAATTAGACACCTTTGAAAAGCAAAAATGTCTAACTCTGGAGGCTTTGTTTTTTCAAGTTAGGGATATATCATTGCTCCTATTGAACAGATTAAGCATAACGAGGCTTATGCTTGTTAACAAAATTGTCTGTGGAACTGTGGCGTTCAGCTCTATCTGGGATTTTTTTTCCTGTCAAGGTGATGTGCAGAGGGGTTATAGTTGCATAGGTAAGGTAATGAGTACGTTCCTTGTCCAACCTGTTACCCCTTCCCTCAATTTTCTCCTACTTTCTTTCCCTCCCTCCGACTCCTCCCAAGCAGTACAGATTATTGCCAACCTATTGTCTTGTGTATATTGCTGTTGCATTGGTTCTCACTTTGTCCTTTGCATACCATTCTGTTGTTCTGGGGGATTTATTTTTTATTGCCTTGGTTAAAACCCAGCTAGTTACCCCCCAAATACAAGAACTGGATAAACAGCCAACTATTCAGGAATTGTTATTATATGTACTATGAGATATGCTCATTATGCTAATGTTAAACAACCTACCCTAACTGCATAGAAAATTCTAGAACCTCTGAATACAAAGGTTCCACTCCTTACTTCCTAAGAATAACTATCAACAACTGTTCATATTCTGTAAGCCCGCTAAATTACTGAAGCTCAGTTTGAACAGATAGACCATATACTCCAATCGGAGGGATATAATCATGACTGTGTTCAGGTGCAGAGGGTAGTATCTCAGTGTTCTCTTTTCAGATGGAGTCTACTTAACTTCTGAGGAGGCACCAAACCAGACTGATGTGTGAATTCCCATCACTTAGCATTGCATTCTCCCCATTATCACAGGCAAAAGAGACAGTTTGCGGAGAGCAAAAGGCAAACAGTCCAGTGAGTTAAGATGATACAGGAGGATATTCAGTCAGCTCTGAAATGAGTAACCGCATATATTTCAGTTTTGCAGAGAACAACCTTAGTACTGTGCTCTTAAAGTGGAGCTGTTTCTTTGACACCCTGCTTGGTGGGGGTGTAAATTGGTGCAACACTTCTGCAAATCTGTTGGAAGCATGATTTGAAAGCCTATAAAATGTTCACACATTTTGACCTCATAATTCTAGTTATGTTCTTGGGAAATTTGTCCTTAAAGGAAAATTAGAGACATTTCAATCAATATTTATGTGCAACAGTGTTGATTACATCGATAATTATAATCAGAGGTCATTGTAAACAACCTACACTTACCAAAATTAAACATGAGATGTGGAGAAATTATTAAAAATCATTCATATAAAGTATTTCATGCCATGAAAATTAAAATGCAAAATTGAACTGATAGTATGTGTACTATAATATAGCATGATACACTACTATAGAATAATTATATGTGTATGTATATAAGAAATATTACACTGAATGAATATTTATACTATGCAATATGTAATACAATCTTAATTCACTTAAAACTATGATAGGAAAATAAAGCAGTTAAAAACATTTATAGTTCTTGGTAGTTGAATTTAGACTTGACCTATTTCTGTTTTGAGTTTTGAATATGAATGTTTTCTAAAGCAATCAGAAAAAAATAGTTTTTATAATATAAAAAGTAATAGCAATTATATGAACAAATGCCTCAAAATAATAGATTTTTTTTTAAATGTGGGAACAGACTAAAACAACAGAATGGTGAATCCAAGATAAGACCTTTCATATGTACCAAATAAGTTTACAAAGACCATTAAATTAGAAGGGGCTGACTTTTAAACCAATGTTAGGAAACCTGTACATCTCCAGGCCAATTAATGAACCTAAATGCTTTCCATATAGTACCCAGGAAAATTAACTTCATGTTACAGTTGATATGTATTAGTAGATTCATTAAAAAAACAGTATGGAGATTTCTAGAGAAAGTTAGAATAGACCTTCCATATGATCTAACAATTTCATTGCTGACATGAATCCACAGAAAATGAAATCAGTGTGTCAAAAAGACATTTTCTCTACCATATTTATTGTGGTTTTACTCATAATTGCCTAGATATGGAATCAACTTAAACATTCTTCCAGAAGATGAACAGATTTTTAAAATGTGATGTATGTACATTTGACTATCACTCACCCATGATTATGATAAAACTTTTATTTTAGAGACAACATATAGAAGAAATAGAGGGCATTAGACAGAAAAGGCAATACCCCATGGTTCCACTCATGTGGAATCTAAAACAGTTGATTCATAGAAATTCAGAGTATCAAAGGCTGAGGAGAGAACAAAGGAGGAGAGAGGAGGAGAGGCTGAAGGGCTGACAATGGGTGGTCAGAATTAATTCTGGTGTTCTATTGCACAGTAATGTGGATTAAACACACAATTATGTGCTATATATCCAAATATAAGATAAGGCTTAAATGTTTTACTCAAAAAAAATGAATCTTCTCTCCACAAAGAAATAGTAAAAATTTAAGGTAGTATAAACAATAATTACCGTGAGTGTATCATTATATAATGTATGCGTGAATGCAAATACTATATTGTACCCCACAAATATGTGTAGCCACATGGCAAAGAAAAATAAAGAAAATAAAGACAAAAATAGGTCAGACTTATAGGTAAGAACTAAAACTTCAACAGTGCCAGATGATGAGAACTTTTAAAGACATTAAATTTGCTGTTTTCAGATACAACCCGAAAAGAACAAGAACAGAAACGAAAACAAAATGGAAGTGGCACTGTGGCTCAAAGCTCAGTGACAGCTCCCAGGCGCTGAGTTCAAACTTCACAACAGACCAACCCCCTCCCCTCCCTCAAAAAGAACTTCCATAATCATTCCACCTCATACACTTGGAATGAACATTGAGTGGTCAAAAAAACACAATTAAATTTTTAATGGTTAAAATGAGTTTTAAAAAACTAAATGAACTGATTGTTAAAAGGTTTAACTCGATTTTGAGAACATCAACACATTTAGTGTAGCAACATGATGTCTACACAGATAGATTAGGTTATTCACATAGTTAATTTTGCAAGGACCATGCAAATAACCTTTTAGAGCTATAAATAGCTTAATCATTTAATCAGTCATATCATCCTCAGAGAAATTGAAAGGGTGTCTATACTTTGTGCTTGTTTTGCTTTTGTTTTGTTTTTATTACTTTCCCCCCCCCATCTTCTTTTTTTTCCTTTCTTACTATTTTCATTTCTATTTTCTCTTCTCTTCCCTGCCTCCTTCTTTCTCTTCCCTTTCCTTCCTTCCCTCCCTCCCTCCCTTCCTTCCTTCCTTCCTTCCTTCCTTCCTTGCTTCCCTCTCTCCCTCCCTCTCTCTTTTCTCACTTTCTTTCTTTCTTTCTTTCTTTCTTTCTTTCTTTCTTTTTTCTTTTTCTTTCTTTCTTTCTTTTCTTTCTTTCTTTCTTTCTTTCTTTCTTTCTTTCTTTCTTTCTTTCTTTCTTTCTTTCTTTCTTTCTTTCTTTCTTTCTTTCTTTCCTTTCTTTCTTTTCTGTCTGTCTGTCTGTCTGTCTGTCTTTCTGTCTGTCTGTCTTCCTTTCTTTTTTTCCTTCCTTCTTGGAGGGCTCTTACTTTGTATTTCTAGCTTGCCTCATACTTTTTATGCTGCTAAGTCTGGCCTCAAAGTCATAATCTTGCCTCTGCCTTTTAAAATCTGGGATGACCTATGTATGCTACCATGCCTGATCTCGTGGAATTGTTTAAACCAATGTTTTTAAAGTGTCCATTAACTCCAGTTGGTAATTCATTAGAAGTGCAAGTTTTCTACTCAAATTTAAAATTCATTAGTTGAATCACATCAAGAGTGGGCAGTCATTTATATTCTAATTTGTTTTCATATGTTTCTCATGAATGTTGATGCATGCTTGAATGTTAGACCTACTGGATTAACCTATCTCTAAATTAGACTAAGAATAGATCACAAATCACATTAGCCAAAAATGTCAACTCTGGTACTTTCCAGTAGCTATATAACTTTCTTCAAGATATTTTAAATGTGAAAGATCTCTATTTTCAACTGTCTTAAAGGTTACATCTTATCACTTGATAAAATCAGGCACTTTCAGGGTGGAATGGATATAGATATTCTATGCCAAGTGAGCACTTAGACCTAGCAACAAGAAGTACTTAATCACAGCAAAATAAAATTTTCATTTCATTCTCTTGTGAGTAACCAATTGACTAAAGAAGTGTTCATTTTCCATATTCAATGATAATAGGCTTTGATCCTCATATGCTCTTGAACAGTTAAAGAGCAACAAAAGCTGAAATCTGCATAGTTTTGAAAACTTTCAGTGTCTGTCTACTCTTTGATATAAAGTCACATAAGATCTTCCTTCTGAGAACACATGCCCAATAACCTAAAAGCCTCCCACTAGGTCCCACCTCAATAATTCCACTACCTCTTAATAGTGTCACCACTCTGATCAATGCTTTACTATACATGAAATCTCAGCAGGTCAGAAGTACACCAAGCTCATGTAAAATAAGTGAAAGGCAGGTCTCAAATTGATCCGATGATATTCATAAGCATTATCCACAACAACTAAAAGGTTGAAACCATCAATGCGTCCATCAAAATGGATTATGGATAAAGTTGAAGTGGTACAGCCATGAAGCAGGGTGCTAGTAAGTCTAAAAATAAAAGACCTCTTGACACATCAATCCTGTGAATAAACCTTTATGACACCATGTTAATTGAAGCAAGCTAGTCATGTAAAGTTCATTTATGGCAATCATCTTGAGAGCTTGAGTACTTAAAAATCACAGAGTTGAATGGATGAAAAAGAATCACAGACTCTGCTGTCAGGGTGTAGGGACAAAGGGAAAATACGTACAGAGTTTAAGCTACATCAGGTAAAGTATTTCTGGAGACCTGATAGAAATATACAAATATGGTTTACATTATAAGACTACTTAATTATGGATATATTATTTAATAAAACATGTGTAGTGGAAAGTTTTATGATATACATACTTTATTAGTCTTTTAGAATGGAAGAGAAATGGATGTTGGGCAGGGATAGTCTATCTGGGGAAACAACCTAAGGGGAAAAACAAGGACATAAAGGCGCAGTCTCAGAGAATTTAGAGTTTTCTAGTGAAGAATTGTAAGACAGTATTAAATGAGTGTGTTGTGTTGGCCAAGGGGTCAACGTGCTGAAGTGTAAAGAAGCAGGTGGAGAAAAAAAGAGATGAAGGTAGGTAAAGCATCAAAGTCCAGATTGTCCTACATTGTAGTCATGCAAGGAGCCCGAATTCAATTTTCAGAGTAATGGAAAAATCAATGGAGGATTTGGAGAAAGAAGATGATCTGATCTGATTTAATTTTTCAAAGTCTTGCAGCTGTGAAAAGGGTTTTATGGAAGCAAGAGCAGAATGGAAGACTCTAGTTAAAAACTATTTCATCATGCAAGGCCAAAAGAAGAGTGCTGTTGGGTGATTTTGGCAAATTACATCCCCTCAGGGGGCCTTAGAGAGTGCAGAAGTGTAATTTTCTTTTAGGGATTCAGGAAGCCAAATTTTTTTTCCCATCCAAATAACTATGATTCTATAAAGAAATAGAGAGATTGACAATCATAAAACACCATCAGGATGAAACTTAAGGGGAAAAATCCACTTAATTGATTGTCCTGTCTTGTTTCTGCCCCTGGCATACTTGTTTTGTGCAAGATTCATATTTGATCATTTTGATTAGGGAAGAGTTTGGAATTGGCACTCCAAGCAATGTAGTCATTTCTCATCCTCCTCTATTTGACATAAATGCTACATAGTTGAGAAGACTGAGGGCTATAGCAAAGAGCAGAACCAGAGAGAGAAATTAAGCTAGAGTCTCTATAACAACATCAATATGGGGCTTTTGCTTTGTTTTTATTTTATCTTTTAGTATGCGCAGTATAAAATTTCTTTTAAAGATACAGCAGTACAAAATTTATCTTTGGGGAAAACCAACTCCAAAGTCTATCTCTGACACTTATGACTTGGGTTGCCTTCTCAAAACTTTTAAGTCAAGAATATTGTGACTTTGACTTTTTCTTTCTAAGGAATTATGCTATTTGAGTTCTCTCTTGAATCTACTGCATTTCAGTTAATACATTTGTAATCACTTGCATGCCACGCGAAGTGTTTACTTACAGGTTTATAGGCTAATTCTCTCTTCCACATATGACAGAAACAATGCAACTTTTATCCCTCTGGGCCTGACTTCCTTTTTTGAAATACATTTTTCCCCCCAAGACTTTCCATTTCTTTACAAATGGTACAATATCATTCTTTCTGATGGAGACAATTCTATTGTGTAAATATACCACATTTTTAAGTACCAGGAAATGGAGCAAGAGGGAGCCAACAATAGAGGGGTAGAGGAATGAAGAGCATAGAGGTGGTGAGGAGAATGCAGTCCAGAAATCTATCTATATCTGTATACCTATATATCTCTATCACTATCTATCTATCTATCTATCTATCTATCTATCTATCTATCTATCTATCTATCTATCTATCTATCTATCTACTAAAAATGAAGTAAAAGAAGGGAAAGGTTTGGTTGGGAGGGTGGGATGAGAATGTTGAAAAAGGTGACATAGATCAAGACGCATTGTGTTCATAAACTGCTTTGTTAAATGGAAACACCTTTGTACAACTACTTAAAGATAGTCATAATAGTGATGAAATAATAAATATGATTTAGAAAGGGAAAAAAGGTTGTGGTTGTTTTGATTTTAAATCCCAGTTTGAACTGCACTATTGTTCTGTGAATATAACAAGTCTTTTCCAGTTTTCCTCTACATGAACATGGACTTGGTTTTGGCACTCTCTGCATAAACAGAGACCCATTCATAAATTCTACATACACTCTTTGTACATTCCAAAATCCTCTTTAATTTCTATGTTATTTATCACATCTGTATCTATGTCAATGCTGAGTAAATTGTTTATTATATTATCTACAAAATGAGAAGAAAAATGTCTGCCAACTACAGACATAATTACTTTGCCTGATTTTTCTTTCATCTACAGTTTGTTGAATTAAAAGAAACTACCTATCTATACAGAGAGCTAATGAATGCTTTAATATATATATATACAAAATGTTGAAGGTATTTGAATTATTCCTAATACCAGATACATTATTCTCTGGCTTTATAAATTTTGAGTAATTCTCCAAGATTGTCTGAACATTAGCTTTGTTGCCTAAAAAGGAGTTAATCATGCCTACCTCTCACAGTGAGCCTTTAATGTTGGTTTTTGTCCCCAATTTTTCCTCCTCTCCTCTTTCTGTTTGTGGGTAGATTTTTAAAACTGAGTTTCCGTTTGTGCCTATAAGTTATATTCAAAACTATGTCAAGTAGCTTCTCAACATTCAGTTATCTCAAAGATAAAAACCCAGAAAAATATAATATATTATATACTATATAATACATATGTACATGTATATTAATATACACATATGTATGTACATATATAATTATGTATATACATATATAAATATATCTATATACACATATGTACACATGTATATTCATATATTCACACATGCACATATACACATGTATATGTATATATGTACATATATACAGGTATATATACATATAATATACATGTAATACATATATACTATGTAATATGATATATATGTGTTAGACATAATATAATCTTATATATATATTATACCTAAGGCACTCACTAGAAAGATGTTTTATGGAATGTGCATCTGGTGATAATTTGTAATTTTCATTCTGTCATTATTTGGTTCGATCACTATAATTCTAAATTTGGTCAGTTCTCTAAATTGGAATTTGTTTCCTTTATCTCTTAATTGCCTTGGAAATCATTGACCCAGTCGAAAAAAATCCTATGTAAAAATGTAAATCAATAAATTACATGTCTGTTATCAGACTACTTGTCACCTCTCTCCTACTATAGATCTCTCTCTTCTCTCTCTTTCTCTCTCTTGGAGATCTTTATTGTTTAACTGGCTTGGAATGTTGGCACACTTCTTGCTTACATCAGGCTCTAAGATCCAGTGGACTGCTCCCTAGACTCCTATGATACTCGGTTGTCTATGAAAATGGTCTCTGTTACAACTGATAGGATGCGTGTTGTTTTTCAAAGATATTAAGACTTCTTGCAGTGATCAAGTGTGAACAGATATTGCCCTTGTGAGAGTTCAAGAGAGAGAAAAGATTAAATATACAACATAAGACACATCGCAAAGACTAGAATGGGGTTTTGAAACTAGAAGTTCATTTGGGTCATTAGCAACACTATGATGTAGTGCAGCCATGAGGAATGGATGCTCACATGCCAGGTGTTTGGCACTGTGGTTCTTGATTGATTCCACATTCCATTATCTACTTATGTCAGAATGGCTACACCATGTTTGAAACTTTCCTCCCTCTAGCTGCCTCATTGGAAAGGTGAAGGGCAATTTGATTCTGGGCATTATATTAATATACTGTAGAGGATAAAATAGAAAGGTGAATGATTTCTTCTCCTTTTCCTTCTCCTTCTCCTCCTCTTCCTCCTCTTTTTCCTCCTCCTCTTCCCCTTTCTTCCTCCTCCACCTTCTTTTTAGTGTTTTCTTTTTAAAGGCTTCTCTTAGGAAACAATTTTTCCCCAGATCTCAAGTTTCAATACTTGAAGCATTTTTGTTGATTTCAACTATATTTGATTTTTGTTGTAATCAAACATTCTCAGCATTCTTCATGCATTTCTCAGAAAGATGATAATTACATACATGTTTTTTCAGAGAATATTTTATCTGTTGTAACACTTCCCATCCTCTATTGAGTTAGGCAGAAGGACATGGTTGAATTCTGGGTAATAAAATAAAAGCAATACTTGCAAAATGGGAATTGCAGTAAATCTTTTAAAAATACTGTGTTTGCATTCATTTGGATTTTATTTTGTCTTAATTTATATTATTTTGCTATAAAAACTTAGGTGTCATTCACTAAAGAGAGAAGAATAGGTATTTTATTAGCCTCAACTTTAAGTTAGTATGCTCCATTATTTTGCAGACAGAGTCAAAAGCTATGCTCAAAATGATTTAAAGATGTTCTTTAATGATTTCAATGAGCTATATCCTTTGACATTACAGTTTAGCAAATAGTATTTTCCAGGGTAATGGTACTGATTACATTATTCTGAATATCTTCAGATGGCCAGCCAAAGTATGCACTGAACATTGTTTTTAAAATTAAGACTTGAAGGTTTTTTATTTAGGATGCACTATGATGAAGTAAGAAAAATACAAAGCTTGGATAAGATGTAAAAGTTATAGCCCGAGGAGCACTAAATTATGTGATATCTTGGGAGAATCGTGTGCTGTTTCTTTCTCCAAAAGAACTAATATAATATATGCCCAGTTAACAGGAGAAAATAATAGTTTAGACAAATTAAATAATGGGCCCATGATCTTCACACAGACTTCCTATTTGAGCTGTGGTCCGTCCCCCCCATTTGTTATTACTATCTTTTTTTCCAGACTTGAGCCTCTCCCAGAACCTTGCTCAAAAATAGTTGTCAATATATTTTAGATGATTACAAAAGTCAACAATTTTCAATCCTAAAAGACAGAAATGTGGTTACTTACTGATCAATCAGGATGGGAAATATAAGGCATATTTCTCAAACTCTATCCCACTAAACAAGTTCAATTTTGTTCAATTGCTTACACTTTTTTTATCCCTATACAGGTAACACTCTGTGTTTTGCTGTGTGGATCTGGAGTGGAGTCAAGAGACATTAACAACTCTGTTCTCCTTCTGTCCCTTTAAGAAGAACTTAGATGAAAATTGAAGGTGAGAACATTTAACAACTTTTTTTTTTTGGTCTTCTCAACATTTGTTGTTTACCATTGCCTCATAGACCAAGATGATGAGGAAAAAATAAGAAACTAAAAATAAACAAGGTCTTCCATTCACAGGAGTAATGAAGTTACATAAGTCAAAGTGGCAGGTCATACGAACCTTTCTGTGAATCCCTGGGGTTTCTTTCTCATTTCACTGGCTAGTCAGCAGTGAAACAGTAGGATATATATTTTTCAATTAGGTTGTCAATATTTTTTGACCAAACAACCTATTTATAACACTCAGGATTACTCTTCTGTTTGTGAAAATCCCTTGAAGCTGCTGTGTCCCCAAAGTCCCCCAAAGTCTGCCTGGAGAAATGAAACCCATGCCTAAGTAGGATGGGGAATTCACTTCCCATGTTTCATCTGCCTGTCCATCAAGTTGATACAATACACTCCAGATGATTAAAAGCAACACTCAACTTGTAGATGCTGCACCTGCTATTGCTAAACCCACAACAACCCTTCATTTTACATGAGATAAAAATCACAGATCATTGCCAAGTGCAGTGGCTCGCACCTGTAATCCTAGCTACTCAGGAGGCTGAGATTTGAGGATCATAGTCCCAAGTCAGTCCCGATAAGAAAGTCCGTAAGATTCTTATCTCCAATTAACCACCAAAAAGATGGAAGTAGAGCTGTGGCTCAAGTAGTAAATCCCTAAGCTTTGAGCAAAAAAAAAAGCAAAGGGACAACACCCAAGTCTTGAATTCAGGCCCTAGGACTGACATAAAAAAGTCAAAGATTATGAGTCTCCTTGGAGTTGAGAGTTTGTGCATCAGAACCAGCATTATACCAGCCTCATGGAAACCCCATGAGATACTTCGGTGCATAATAGCATTGTCTTTTCCCAGAGAAGGAAATTGTACTGTTTATTGTTCTTTGCTCTCCCCAAATACTCTTTAACCTCCAGAGACCATAGCTCTCTCCTTGCTTTGGGGAAAAGAATGTGGATTTTGGTGTCTTCATTATTTGAGCTTGAACAGATCCTTTAACTCCCAAACATTATTTTCAACTGATAACTTAACCAAATTGATTGCTTTTTAGCAAATTATTAGAGAGAATACAGTGAATAATAAGGTGACTTCAAAATAAAATCCCCAAAACACTATGAAAATGTTAGTTACCACTGATATTGAAAGTAGATAGACTCCTATGCTACATTTATAGAAAGAGACCCGAATAGAATTATGAAAGGACACACTCAGATTCATATAATATACATACATGTTCAATGAGTTCAAATTTCTTGACAATACCAATAGCTTTATGGGCTTAAGCTACTGGCAGTAAACACTGAATTAGAATGCATTACAAAGGAAAAGGAAAGGAAAAATGTTTTTTTTTTTTTTTTTGTAGAAATAGAACCCAGTACTTTCTTTCACTGAAATTTTCTCTGATAAAATTGTCTCTTCATTTAATAAAAAAATAAAGCCTTTTTATGTTTGTTACTTCAAAATTTTGAGGTCTCAGTGGACACAATTACATACCACTCTACAGTTATCTAGTGAAACAGAAATGTCTTTGTTCTAACGTATCGCAGCTTATATCAGATCTCCTGTGGAGAATGGAGATATTAAATGCCAATAATCAATTGACCCACATTTTAGACAGACTTCAGAGTAACAGGAACATGTCGAGAGAAAGCAAAATCTAAGAAAGGTCTCAAGAAAGCTCCCTTTTTAATGTGCTGAATAAATTCATAGAAATGCAAAATACAAGTACTTACATGCTGTGGCTATTTAAAAATCTAAACAGAATATCTCAGGAGAAATTTGCTCAGAAGTAATATTCAAAATGCCAGAGTGAAACAGAACAACATGAGGTCATAAGATTTATTTTTAATGACTCCTCTTCCTTCCTTCTGTAGTTTATGTTCTTTTGTTTGTCCCTATATAATTTTTTTATTAGCATTAGGTATTTGTGCAGGAAGATTCACTTGGTCATGGCTCTATGTGCCTATATGCACCATTCCTGTCACTCAACTTCATCCCCATCTGCCCCTTCCAAACTAATTTGAAGAAACTTCTTTGTTCCATTTTCACTTAGGTATATAAAATAACTTGGCCATATCATATCTTCATCCTCTCTGTTCACCCTTTTCCCACAGTAACCTCACAGAACCTTTTTAAATCAATCAGTCAATCAGTCCATCTGTCTGACTGCTTCTCTCTCTCTCTTTCTCCATATGTACATATATATGCATATATATGTTTTTGTCTATCTATAGATGAACATTGATATTTAATAGATGATTCGAGAGATACATGAATGAATGGAAGTGACTGTAAAATAAAATCCAGAAAATACTATGCAAATATATGTCTGTCTATCTATTGATATAGATAGACATATACACATATAAACATATCGATAGATTGTATACGTATATTTATAGATAGAAGAGATAGATAGATAGATAGATAGATAGATAGATAGATAGATAGATAGATAGATAGATTCACAAATGGTACACTGAATGGAGTTCACGGCCATACCTTTCACTACTACTACTACTACCACTTGCGCTGCTACTACTACTACTACTACATTCCTATAATTATTATTATTATTATTATTATTTTGAGATATAATGTGACTGTGTAACTCAATCTAGGGTCAAATGTACTATTCTCCTTCCTTGCCTCTTAAGTGCTGTGAATACAGGCATGTATCAGAACACCAATCTTCTTCCCCTTAATATAATGGATTTAACAACAAAAACACAAATTACCCACAAAGTCTCTAAATACCTGCTGAATTGTTCACCTGTTACTCCAAAACAACTTTCTTGGTACTTCAATATCACTTCTTCAACTTGAGCTCCTTTGTTCTTAACTTTCTTTCTTTCTTCTTTTTTTTTTGGAACTTTTTAGTTAGCAATGATAGTTGTGTGTGTGTATGCATATATATATATATATATATATATATATATATATATATATATATATATATATATATATATGAGGTACAAAAGTACATGTGTACAATATAGTGGGATCCAAGAGCAATAATTAGCATATCAGTAGCAGAATTATCTTACTTGCATAGTTAATAAAACATGTATGCGGTGAGAAAGATCAAATGAGCAAGGGAATGTAGGGTGAAGGTGTTAGACAAGGTTGTCAGAGCAAACTTCTGTGGAGAAGTGAAATGCACTCTGCATTCTAGATGATCAAAGAGAACCAGTCAAGTGGATTCATTCTGGGGGAAAAAATTCAGTCAACCGTAGGACTACATGTTCTTTATGGAGAGTCAACTGGGAATGTTCGAAGAATCCACATGGCTGGAATATTGTTTTAAAAGCCAACAATGCAAGATAGGAAGTTGGCATGCACAAGGTAATCTTTTATGCATTATTCCAGATTATAAACCCAGATTTATGCCAAGTGCAAAAGTAAATCCCTAGAGGCTTTTAAGGAGGTAAAACAATTTGCTTTTAGCTTTTTATATATATATAAAAAACTCTGAATACTCAGAGATTGCTTGAAAAGGAGGGAGAAACAGATTGGATGAGATGATTGGTGAACAGATTGGTGAATGACATGAAAGAAGTGAGTTATAATTAAAGTTTAAATATATTTTACAAGTATTATACGCTGTGCTAAAGCATTGAATATAGATAGGTACACTTTAGTACCTCCCTGGTATAACTTGATATTCAGTTTTGAGGAGATGCTGATGGAGAACAAACAAATAAACCAGAAGTCTGAAGAGAGACTTCACTAAATAGTCTCATGACAGTTAGGATCTACATCCACGGATGCAAAGATGAGCAGAGTTGAGGACATGTCCTTGCCTTACTTTTATCTTGCCAATGTGGGTTAAAAGTCACTCTGGCCAGGTACTGTTGGCTCAAGCTTGTAATCCCAACTACTAAGGAAGCTGAGATGTGAAGATCATGGTTTGAAGACAGCTCAGGCAGGAAAGTCCGTGAGACTCTGATCTCCAAATAATTACTGAAAATGAGGCAAGTAGAACTGTTGAGTGCAGAAGCTCAGAGATAGCACTCAGGCCCCAAGTTCAAGTCCCAGGACTGGCACAAGATAACTAAGCAAATAAATAAATAAATAAATATGTCTGCTCATTCCTCAGATCTTCAAAACATGTCAGACCTCTGGCAGTACTGATGAATCATTCGTATATATCAACAGTTAATGTCTTGTTGAAAAGAATAATCCAGAACAAAATGTATCTTGTATTAACAATCTCATAGTGAATTGATTATAAGTGGCATAAGACTGTCAAGTTGGAGTAATACTTCTATGACAAATTTTGGCTTCTTGGGAAATCACAATTTGAAATATCCATCACACATGTGATCCATATGAGGGAAAGACACAGCGATGATTAGAGGAAAATAGTTTTAAGTGGTATGGCAGCGGCATAATATAAGTGGATGATTAAAAGCAGAGCTCTTAATGTTAATCAGAATCATGATGAGATGTATCTTCAAGCTTTGTGACCCTGTGGCAAGTTACTCAATCTTTCCTAATTTGTTTTCATATTTGTAATTTTTTTAAAAAAATGATGCCTGCACTATAAGCTTATAATGAGGACTAAATTGGACAATTCTGAATAAATTTATATGCAAGTGTTCAATACATCTCAGCCTTGTTACTATAGTCATCATAGAAGTAATGAGCTAAGGTATAAAGCAACCTGGGATGGTTAGGAGAAGGAATCAAGCAAAAATACCTGGCTTGACCATTATTTTCTCCACTATATCTCATGATTGTTATTCCCACTTAAAAGACAAAAGAACAGCAACTTCTGGATTAAGTCTCAAATTTCTTAAAAACAATTATCTTCAAATGGTTGTACATAGGAATTTCAATTTCATATATCTATTCATACATATAATATGTCTTGGTGAGTGTCATCTCTCCATTGCTCTCCTCCATCCTCCCTTCTGTCCCATCTCCAACCATCTTCTCACGCGTTATGCTCCCATTTTCATGATTTTTTATTTTTGTCAGTCATGCGGATTGAACTCTTGGCCTGGGTGCTGTCCCTGAGCTCTTCAGCTCAAGGCTAGCACTCTACCACTTGAGCCACAGCGCCACTTTCGGTTTTCTGAGTGTTTATTGGAGATAAGAGTTTCACGGACTTTCTTGCCTGGGCTGGCTGTGAACCATGATCTTCAGATCTCAGCCTCATGAGTAGCTAGGATTATAGGCGTGAGCCACCGGCGCCCGGCTCCATTTTCATGAATTTATGTCAAGTCTTATGACTGTAATTGCCTACCATGCCTCTCTTTAGTTATTTTGATCATTTAACATATAGTCCTGTATAATTCTCATTGTTTCATATTTTGTCTAAAAACAATGCACTCATTGTCATTTCAATACTTTCCAATTTTTTCCAAATTTTGGTACTTTTTACAATATATCTTTAAAAAATGATTGTCATCCTTTTAGCTTCCTTTCTTAATTTTAAATACCTTGTACAATGTTTGTATCTTCAGTGCTTAACAGAGTATCTGAAACATAATAGTGGTCCAAAGTTTGTCAGGTATGTGGAATGATGGTTGAGATACACTATTCCAAAACTTTAGGTTAGACGTGGCTGATCATAGCACCCCTCTCTTCCCTACTTCCACTGTTGCTTTTCTGTGATCTGTGGCCTTTGGCTTGAAGACAGATGGGCTAAATTTGCATTGCGGTACCAAAGCCCTTTAGATCTAATCTCCCCAAACCTTTTCCAAATCATCATCTTTGGCTTTGGTTAAATTTATTTCTTTACACCTCTGGGTCCTCTATACTTCTGCAACTCACTGAAAGTTTCAATTCCCTTAAAGACTTAAAATACATCTTGAGATGATCTAGTAAGGGGGTAGAGGTTATGTTTCTATAGATTTAGTATTGTCAAGTAGATGTTTCATCAAAACATAGGAGTTCAATTTTTGTTTACAATAGGGCGGATTGGTTGTCCAGATTTTGGTGACTTTTTAACAGCTCATTCTGGCTTCCATGGTTTATGTGTTCTTTATTATTTATTTTTACATCCCTGCCTCCCCTGAGCCACCAATTTACTCTCTTTTAGGTGGCAGGAATGAAGGACTGTGATATATGATATTTATGATATTTGTTCCCAGATTCCCTCTCTCCCATATATATATATATATATGTATATATATACATATATATATACAAATATATATATATGTATATATATCTCAAAGCAAAACAACATAGCTGTCTGTGAAACCCATTTAGATCTAATCCTCACATTTTATAGGACAGGAAATTGAGGTTCCAAGAGGGAAATTGACTTTTTGTAAGGCCAAATAGGAAATCAGAAATGGTATTCACTGAAATCCAAAGACTGACTAAGCAAATTAGGCCCCTGTACGCAGCATGAGCAAGATAACCATCAGGAATCCTGTCACCTTTTGGCTTGGCTTTGCCTTCAGCTGAATTAATAGAAAAATATCTCAATTAAAACAAGTGTGCAAATATTACGCTCTCTGTAAATATTTATTATGTTATTTTCAAAAGGAAATACTGCTTGAAAACAAGTTTGCTGCAAGTACTTACCCTCTATCGTTAATGAATAAGAATCCCAATTGTCATAAAAAAAATACTATTGTTGGTCGGGCACTGCAACAAAAAAGCAAACCCACAGAAAACTATTGTTCTAAGAAAATATTAATTTGCCTTTATGCTTCTCCCTCTCTGCATTAAAAGGTGAAAGAAAGGAAAAGTCTAGCCAGTATCCTCATAATTTTCATTTTCCTATATTCTTCTCTCTATATAAGCACATATATTTATCTGTGTGTATTTTTATTGAAATTTAAGTGAAACTGAAACGTATTATAATGTAAAAATAAGAAATGCTGTTTGTCAGGTTTTATTATTGCCAAAGATCAGGTAGATTGTTGAATATTTTATAAATCAATCTGATAGAGCCTTAGAGATGCTATCTCGGATATTATATTCATATAATTGACCTTCCATCTTCGTAGGGCCTGGATCTGAGGATTAAACTGGGCAAAGATGGAAAATATTATGACACAATTATACTGAGCATATACAACGTTAGTAAATGTCTCTTCCTTCCATACAAATATTTGTATAGCATTTAGATTACATTAGATGTCATATATAATCTGGAGACAATTTAAAATACAAAAATACATATATAATCTATATAAAATAACATGTCATTTTATATATGAGAGTTGAGCATTCGTAGATTTGATATTCGTGGGGAGTGTTTTTTCAGCGGATAATCAATGGCACCAAGTGATAACTGTGCTTAACTTCAAATTCAATAATGGACAAAAAATAGGAATACTGAACTTCAGATAATTCAGGAAATATACCAAATACTTAGTGAGCTAACTAAAAGGGGCTTAGACCGATTTCTGTGTTTTTTTTTAAAATTTTTGAGTTTTGAACATTCATGAAATACCAGATTTTTTCCCCCATCTAAACAATCATCTCCCTCCATTTCTCTTCCCAAATACATGAATTCCTAGCAATGCTTGTAGTCTACCCAGGATGGGCAGACAGTGTGGGTATAAGAAGGATGTTGCTCTTTAAACTGAGGTTTGCGGAGAAATGAGCTTGGGATTTTGCTGATTAAAGTCTCCACCTCTCCCCTCCCACTGTTATCAAGGCAGGACTCTTAATTTCATCTTGCTTTATTTCATCATGCTTCAAAATGCCACCTTTTCTTTCCTGTTCTTTTTCTTTTCTTTCCCCTTCTTCACTTTTCTTTCTTTTCTTTTTGCCATAAGAGCCCACATGGTCTTGTCTGATTTTTCCTTGTTCTTCCATTGACCAGAGTAGAGAAGATGGATGAGTTTTTATGTGATCTAAGATGCTCCTGCTTAAGAGCTGACGTTCTTTAAGAAACGGAGCACCTGGTTCATAGTCATCAACATTTTCTCGCCCATTACCCTGAGAGGCTAAGCAGGATGGGTGCTATTATGGAGGTTGTAAAGCTGGTTCGTGCAAGCTGTTTATTAAAGATGTAAAGTGGAATACAGATGAGATCTTTTTTTTTTATTTCCAGATGTTTGCTCGAGTCTCTGTAATGCCATAGGTAATATTTGGTGTAATAACATAGACAAATGTTCTGATTTGCCCAGAAGTGAGGCTGAGGGCATTCCCACAACAGGGCACATTGAACGCAATGCTGGAGAAGACCAAGATCACCATGGACAAATTGCTCATTCAAATAATATTACTCCATATTGTTTCTCCATTTACTGTGATCTCAGAATTACTGAATCTATGTATTCCTAGATCCCATATGGGTCTGGTTACTTGCACAAGGCTAATTTAAGTATCTGTGGAAGTAGCACTCCAGGCTGACTTCCCTTCATTTGGAAGGAATGTAATTGTAATTCACTAATTCTCCTATTATCAGCATGATTAGATATGCGGGGAAAAGTAGTTTTAGACTTTTTAAATATATATATATTTATTGTAAAGATACTGTACAAAGGGGTTACAGTTACTTAAGGTAATGAATACATTTCCTATCAAGCATTGTTACTTCCTCCTTTGTTTTTCCCCTACTATCCTTTCTCTCTCCACCTCCCCAACTCCTTCTTCCCCCCCCAAGCTGGAAAGTTTGTTTTCAACATAGTGTCTTGTACATCTCATTGTTACAATGGGTCAACATGTATCCTTGTTTCAGCATTTTGTTATTTCCCTTCCCCTCCTCAAATTAGAAAAATGTACATACATCTTATATATAGTTTTATTCTTATATTCAAGGTTTCAAATAAATTTTAAAAGACTCTCTGAATAATGCATATTATTGTTATATATTATTGTAAAGATATTGTACAGCGGGATTACAGTTACATGAGTAAGGTAATGAGTACATTTCCTATCAAGCATTGTTACCCCTCCTTTGTTTTTCCCCTACCATCCCTTCTCTCCCCACTTCCCCAACATCTCCTTCTCCCCAAGTTGTAAAGTTCGTTTTCAACACAGTGTCTTGGACATCTCATTGTTACAATGGGTCAACCTGTATCCTTGTTTCAACATTTTGTTATTTCCCTTCCCCTCCTCAAATTAGAAAAATGTATATATAAGATGAAGGGCACCAGAATCAAATATAGTGAAAGCAGGGGTTATACCTTGGGGGAAGAACATACAAAAGAAACAAAAAAATCACATAGTACATTAAAAACAACATCAACAAAGATAAAATCCTCTCTGTCTTGGGGTTCAGTTTCACTTAGCATCATCTTGTATGGTCCTATATACATAGCTTTTGACCTTTTCTGCTTGTCTGGTAAGATTATCCTAGCTATATAACTAGTTATTCCAAATAATGGAAATCATGTCATATTCTAAAGCATGTAGAATAGTTGCAAAACTTTTAGAAGAAAATGTCATAGGAAATTACAGCTAAAACCCTAAATTACATAAGGACGTAGCATTGGCATCTTGATCCTTGTATTGACATGCATCAGTGTAGAAAGTGAATGTCTTGACAGATCAAAATTTAGGGAGATCCGGGAGCCAGTGGGTCACGCCTGTAATCCTAGCTACACAGGAGGCTGAGATCTGAGGATCACACTTTAAAGCCAGCCCAGGCAGGAAAGTCTGTGAGACTTTTATCTCCAATAAACCACTAGAAAACTGGAGCTGTGGCTCAAGCGGTAGAGTGCTTGCCTTGAGTTGAAGAGCTCAGGGACAGTGCCTAGGCCCAGAGTTCAAGCCCCATGACCGACAAAAAAAAATTTATGGAGTCCCAGGTTGATAAAGACCTTGTGGATGCATAGTACAATGGAATAATGACAGAGATTATACAGTATTATTTTTTTATAGAGCCCTAATTTTCCATTTTCAAGTCACAGTTGTCTCAGCTTTCTCTCTTCTGTACCATTAAATTGTCAAGAAGCAACTTCTCCTTAATATATTTGTGACACTTCGCAAATTTGTAGTTGTGTTTCTATTGGATATACAGAGAAACATCAGATACCCTTGTTTTCTCTTTTTCCTTATTCAGTGTTCCAGTTACATACACAAAAGAGACACACATACACACGCACCCCCACAAACTCACACTCACTCATGCACACAATATCTGGTATGTATTCCATACCTAAAACATGAAGTTATGTCGTCAGTTGCAGATGCTATAATTCAGGGAAATACATGTTGAGGGACAACCACTTTACAACATGAAATCTGCCTTAGGGCATTAAATCATTAGTTGCCATGTAGGATGCTGATTGAAAAGGGAAGGAAAACAAGAGCAGATTAAAGATAAGAAAGCAGATGGATCTTGTTATGCAGTACCAACTGTTTCAATTAGTGTAGCTTATTTTCATTAGTGTCCACTGATATGTGATTAAACAAAGAAAATCTATACGTACATGATCCATACATATGCACATATACAGAGTGACATCTTCTTCAACCTTAAGGAGGAGATCCTTCATATGTGGATGAATCCTGAGCACATTCTACTTCATGAAACAATCCACTCATAGAAGGAGAAGGCAGCATGGATAAATACAGTTAGTGTAGAAGAGCAATCATAGTTACTATTAGCGTATGTACAGTTTCAAGTAAATAAGATGAAAAGTTCAGGAGAGGTGCAGTACAGCAGAGAATTGATAGTTAACCATACCTTAAAAATGTATGATCAAGACATACCTTATGCTAAGTAATTGAAGTACAGTAAAACAATAGTAAAAAATAAACTTAAGGGAAGGAACTTTTTGACACTGTGAGAAGGAAGGAATAGAAGAGGGGAGAAAAGAAGGGAGAGAATAAGAAAGAGAAAAGAAAGGAAGGAAATAGAGAAGGAAGAGAGGGGGAAGGAAGAAAAGGAAAAAAGAAGGAAAGAAAGAAGAGGATGGAGGAAGAGAAAGAAGCATAGAAAAGTGTCAAAACATAGAAAATCAGAAGAAGTTGGAAAGGATAGAAGGTATTGGGAATGAGGGTTGGGTTGTATACAACCAATAACTAGAAGAGTATCCTAAATATACTCCCCATAAAAAGATAAATATTTGGGGTGATAGAATCATAATTACTCAGATTTGATATTCTTAATATTTATACAGTTATTTGATCTTCACATTGTTTTCCATAAGTATTTATAATTATATATTTATACTGTATATTTATATGTTCATAATATATTAAAATGTATGTAAATATGTAATATATCATAACAAATTTATATATTATAATTTATATAGTTAGACTATATGTAACATATAACAACATATAATGTACATATTAGATAAATATGTTATATATTTATTATATAACATAAAATATATGAATATATTATATACAAAATATAAATACTATATAAACAAAATAGAAAAAATACATAATATGAATATATAGAAATGTAAATTTACTTTATATATGTAACTATGTAAGAAAATACATGAATTATAATACATAAATATATTTTACCCTGTCAGTTAAAAATTTTTAAAAATTAAAAACAAATGAAAGAAACTGAAACTTGGAAAATGTACACTAAAATAACTTTCTGCTTTTTTTTTTAATCGGTCATGAGGCCTGAACTCAAGGCTAGTGTTCTACCACTTAAACCACAGCGCCACTTCTGGCCTTTTCTGCTTATGTGGTGCTGAGGAATCGAACCCAGGGCCTCTATGCAGCCAAGGCAAGCACTCTACCACTGAGCCACCTTCCCAGCCCCAAAATAACTTTCAAATATATTAAAACTCCTTATCTCCAACCTCTGCCTTCCAAGTATTTTATCCATTGATTAGCTCCTCAGTTTCCCCAGGTAAATCCCAATGCTGCAGCTAAAGAATGGGGAACCATGAGAAATCATTCAATTATTTTATCTTAGTGCCTTAAACTTTTCTTCATATATTTCCCTTCATGGAACTTGGATCCCAATCCTATTGCAAATGATCAACATTGTGGGGAAAAGATAGAGTAAGATACAATTTCCATGCATAAAATACATTATTTCTGCTAAGACATGAGCTTCAATATGTTGTTTTCAAAAATTAATAGTAAGCTGGGTGTGGAAGTACATGTAATCTGAACACATAGGAGACAGAGGCAGGAAGGTCAGGAGTTTTGGGACCAGCCAGAGGTACATGGTAAGTTGGTTTCAAAATCTAAACAAAGTGTTAATATCAAGGTTAATAAGAGTATCTTAAAATACTTGACATTTTCAGGTAATTCTATTCTTGCTAATTTATAAACTGGACAATAATATATTGTCTTTGAGGATTTTCTGATTTTTTGTTTTTATACTTGACCAGGGACTTGAACTCAGGGTCTGGGTTTTTTTGTTTAAGGCTAGCACTCTAGCACTTAAGCCACAGCTCTACTTTGGGCTTTTTTTGTTAGTCAATTGGAGGTAAGAGTGTTAAGGTCTGTCTTGTTCGGGGTTGGCTTTGTACCATGGTGTTTACATCTTAGCTTCCTGTGTAGCTAGGATTATAGGCTGAGCCACTGGTACTAAGGCACCAAGTCCTACTTGTATTTCCTTATGTTTATTGTTCTAAGCCCTGAAAGTAGTTCTGTTGTCAATAAGACATTAATAAATTCATGTCAAAGAAAGTTCACATATCTAAAGTATAATATTCAAAAGTACACAGGTCATAAGAAAACTCTCTGTAGTTTCTGCCTCTCTGCCCTGGTGTGGCTCTCTCCATCTTTCAATCCCCATGTTGCCTTATTCTTCAAAAACCCATATGAAATGTCATAGTTTTTGTTTTTTGTTTTTTTTGTTTTTTTCGGTTGTGGGGCTTGAACTCTGGGCCTGGGTGCTGTCCCTCAATTCTGCAGATCAAGGCGAGTGCTCTACCACTTGAGCCACAGCACCACTTCGGGTTTTCTGAGTGTTTATTGGAGATAAGAGTTTCAGGGACTTTCCTTCCCAGGCTGCCTTTGAACCGCGATCCTCAGATCTCAGCTTCCTGAGTAGCTAGGATTACAGGTGTGAGCCACCGGCGCCCTGCTTGAAATGTCATAGTTCTTAAAGGCATTCTCTGTTTTACCTCATGACTGAAATTCCATTGCTCCTCATTCATCACGGTCAGTTGGGGATGTGACTCCCTTTCCCTACAAGTTGCTAAGTGATGGACACAGATAGCACATATTTCTCTCTCTCTCTCTCTCTGAGGGTAGCACTGTACCTTAACAAAAGTAATTGTTCAACTACCTGTTGAAAAAGAATCACAAACCAAGAGCTAATGATGAAATAGGTGAAACTATTATTATATGGGACTAATTAATAAATTTAATATGGATATTACCAGTTCAACAAGTAAGAAAATTGATCACACAAAAGTCATGAAACATAACACTAGGCACAAATGAGGATATTCTAAATTATATTCTCAGGTATTAATGGTATCCTATGCTAACTGCTAGAAAATGTTCTGGAATTTGGTTAGATTTATGGAGTTAGAAAAAATGAATAATGCATATATTGACCCTGTAATTCTGATTTGCTATCGAAACTGTACTGAGTACTCAGTATATATAATAGTAATTATCTTATCAAAAAGTCTTGTGGAAAAAGCAATAAACAAGATTTCCCTGAGATCTTCTGTAGATTAACAAATTTATGGTCAATTTTAACTATATAGAAAAGTGTGTGGTCATGAAAACGATAATAATAAATACCATAGAGAAAACTGCAATATTATTCAGTAAGGAAATAAACGGAGCAAAGGTAGTATTAAATAAATCAGAATTTAGAAATACACCTATGAAGTTACAATAGAAAAATTGGAAAACTAGAAACAGATATATTTTATAAAGAAATTGTACAAATCATTATTTTCTTTATATTCTTATGACTATCTTTCCAGAAATGTATTAAAGTGAACAGTGTGAGTGTATTTGTTTATTTTATGTGAAAGAGAGAGAGAGGAATATAGAGGCAGAGGGAAGAATGCTAACCTCAAAGCTGACAATTTATGATCAGAATACTCACAAAATTTGGTAAAACATGAAAAAAATGAATAAAATGTGGGTGAAGATGAGGAAACTAATTATGCTTCTTATTGTGCCAGTAGTCATTTTTGTCAAACAATTTTATTTTTTTCCTCTGGTATTTTAAGCCTTTCTTCTCTTACATTTTATAACCTTCAGAAGTGGCTGAAAATTATCTGTAAATGGTACTAATATTAGTGTTAATTATCCTTTAAATACGGTCATTTTCAATGGATACCACGGTGACTTTGCATGTGTTCTGCAGGCATTGTTTGTGTGATTAAGCCAGGCAGGATTCTGTTCTGCTTTAGCTAGATCTCTTGTATTCTGAAACATTTGTCTTAATGGGTCAGTCTCTCCATCACAATCAGCATTTTCTGTCCCAGGTTCTCTTGGGAAGGTGTATGATTTATTTCATTAGTGGGAAGGCTCACTTCCTGCATGGAAACTCCAAGTCTTCATGGGACTGTAAAGTTCAAGAGTGCCACATGTAAGTTGTTCCACTGATGGAAAGAGGCGAGTGTCTTGCCTATGTACTCCTAACAGACTTACTAGTTCCATCTCCAAAATTACAACAAACCTTTTCTTTACACCTCAGAAATCTCAATTTATATCACGTGCAAAAATCTGAACTTGGAAACAGACTAAGGTATTCTACTAGAGATCAAGATTTCATTTCTATAGTGAAATGTCTAAAGCAGGATCACTTAATTTTTCTTATCTTTTGGTTGTTGTAAAAAGGGATTTCAATGCATCTACCAATTTATGAATATGGTGTATTTTGATCAGTGCCACCCATTCCTTCCTTCTGCCTCATCTGTCCCAACCCCACCCATCCCCTGAAGTTACCTGGATCTACTTCACATGGGTGCATGGAATAGTCTGTCTATATTCACCCACCCTTTCCCTCTCCATTTATTCTTGAATCTTCCCTGACTCCCAACAGCAAACACAAGACATCACCTATACCACCTGTTAATGTGAATTGCGTTTTTCCTTTATTATTTTTAACATTATCTTTAAGTAGCTATACAAAGGAGTTACCGTTTAATAAAGTAGTGTATGAATATGATATATCTTGATGGATGTCACCCATTGCAACATTCTCTCTCCTTGTTCCCCTACCAATAAGTGGTAGGGCAGTGGTTTTTTTTTTAAGAAAAGAAACTTCTCTTATTAATGAATTGATTTCTCTCTCAGTCAGCTTTAGAGGCGTGTACAAACAACATGGTTTGGATTTTGGAGAGGATGAAATCTGTCTGTCTCATCACACGGCACATGGAATAGCAAGAACAAGATTATATACAAGACTATATACTAGAGAAAGAGTGGCTTCCTTCAATCCCTTCCAAAGACATCATACCCTCAACAAACAAGACTCCTCACGAAGGAACATATCTCAAAAGTCTCTCTTTTTCAACATTACCACATGGGCCTGGGGCTGGCTGCTCACGCCTGTAATCTTTGATCCTCAGGAGGCTGACATCTGATGATCACAGTTAAAAGCCAGCCTAGGCAGGAAAGTCTGTGGGACATTTATCTCATAAACCACTCAGAAAAACAAAAGTGGTGCTGTGGCTCAAGTGGTAGAGCACTTGCCTTGAGCTGAGGAGCTGAGGGGCAGCACCCAGGCCCAGAGTTCAAGCCCCACAACTGACAAAAACAAACAACACACACACAAACCAAACCACTACCACATGTAAGGCAAAGATCCTATCATAGAAAATTCTGAGGGGGGCCAGGCACTGAGTGGCTCATGCCTGTAATCCTAGCTACTCAGGAGGCTGAGATCTGAGAATCACGGTTCAAAGCCAGCTGGGGCAGGAAAGTCCATGAGACTCTTATCTCCAATAAACCACCAGAAAACCAGAAGTGGCAATGTGGTAGAGTGCTAGCCTTGAGCTGAAGAGCTGAGGGACAGTGCCCAGGCCCAGAGTTCAAGTCCCACAACCAACCAAAATAAAATTGAAGGACAAAATCCACAGTATAAAATTATGTCAAGAATGTAAAGACAATATTAGCTCTTCCAATATATTTGAAGAACAAACTAGCCTCTGCTTCTTATGCTGCAATAATATAGAAAGATTTGACCATGTGAGAACCAACTTAATCAGAAAATGGATGTTTAATTTGGAGTGTCCTTGTGTCTTCAACCTGCTAATATATGAAAATACTATGTTGTTGCTCATCCATGAATGCTCCCTGAATCACAGGCTCAGCATCAGGTGAAACAGCAGAGACTTTTTATAGATCATACAGATGACCTCAGCAACAGGGATTCCACACAATCAGTTCTGTGAGCATTTAAGGGAGAAGGTTTCTCTTGTTGTATAATATCACCTGTGCATTTCCAAATGGTTCCACAATATCCAGACAACAGGTACACCCTTGTTGTGAGATTATAGAAACAAAAATGTATCTCACTTTTTTTTTTACATATGACTCCTTGCAGGAAAAATTGACTCTCTGAATTGTTTGAATTTGTAGTCTATCTCAAAGAACATATATGCACACACACACTTCAACACATTTCAGCTAACCTGTATATGAACCTCATTAGTCATTAATATGTGAGAAAGAGTAACGTAATTATTTTCATTATTTTTGTTTAGTTATTTAGGTAATTATATTTGTACTACCTCTAGTAATGATGACATGCTGGTTTCAATAGAAAACATGGTTGAAGTTCCTCAACATTTTACATGATTGTACAATCTATATTGGTAAGATTGTTGGCTTAGGGACATTTACCAGTCATGTTGAAAGCACAAGTGGAATTTTTTCAAATAGTAGGTAACTATGATGAGGAGTCTAGTACATTGCGGAGTGAACAGAAGCAGGCAAAGTCTGCATTGATCATTCATCTCTTAATCCCTGTGTTTCCATACAGAAAGTCAATCCTCTATGTATGTGCACGTGTGTGTGTGTGTGTGTGTGTGTGTGTGTGTGTGTATGTGTGAGAGAGAGAAAGCTTGTGCATGTGTGTGTGTGTGTGTGTGTGTGTGTGTGTGTGTTAAAGGTCAATGTAAGTTTCTAAGTATGAAGCTTAAAAACTAGCAATGGTACCAATGGGAAATTTCATAGCTCAGTAACTGAATATGAAACACAAAAAGTTATTCTGCTAGCCTATTACAAATTATGCACAGTTTTTAGAGTCTATTTTCTAATTAGTGTAATTAAAACTAAATGTTATACTTGAGCAAGGTGATAGCTTGTGTCAACTGCTTTTTCTTCATCTTTGTTGGATTTTTAAATTGTGAATGCATAATGAATTCATATTCAATAAAGTAAGGAGATGTGAAACACTTGATAAAATGACATATAGTACTTCCTAAATTTTTGTAAAGCAGTATCCTGAAAAGACTAAAACTTATCTGATTAAGCATCAGAGTATAATCTTCCATAGTTATATATAATTTACCTAGTCCAGATGTCTGCCTTTTATAAGACTTGGCAAAGTTCCCTAGTTTGCATTCTTAAAAAAGAGAAGAAAGTATTTTTGAAAATGCCTGGGATTTCCCCTCAAAATGGCAAATAATAGTACAGTTTTATAAGATACCTTATTGCTAGAATTCAATTGTGTCAGTAGAGTTTGTGTTTTCAAATTATAGAAACTAATCCAACTTAGCCATATTTTATAATCTTTGTATGTCATTATTGAGACACAGATTCAAGTGTAGGAAGGAAGACCCTTCTCTTTTTAGGACAAGCAGTAGTCTACAGGAAAGAGTCAGCAAGAATAAAAACCACACAGGATGGCCCCCTCTTTTACGATGCTTCTCTTCCTCCGTGTGTTCATTTACGTCTCTCCAGCCTGATTCTTTCTATTCTTCAGTCTACAAGATAAAAAAATTAAACAAACCACCCAGGTTTTGCTTTTTATGGGACACCAGATTTTAATATCACATACCTTCTCCTTGCAAAAATCTTCTTTTCCCCAAAAGAAATAATTCCACAGAATGCAAGGAGTAGAAGAAACTGTGAAATCATGTCTATGATAAGGAATTAAGTCACAAATATGTAAGGAACTCAAAATCAAGAACAGGAATGGAAAAATTAACTGTACCACAAAACAATGTTACATAGAAAACTGGAAGGAAGATGTGACCCTGTGTACAAAGGAAAAAAAAAAAACACAAAACCAAAAAAAAAAAAATCCGTGGGTAGGTAGTTAGGTATTTTGTTTTGATAAAAGTGAAGGGCGGTACAGATATAGTTCAGCGTATATAACCTGAATCTGTTTGTCTCCTTCATCCTTTGTTCTAATTAGCATTACAAAAGGGAAACACTGCATATATTAGGCATAATTTCCAACCTCAGAAGAAAACATTCCTTTAAGTTCTTCAGTGAGCCCAAGTTGAATTACTGTTTTAGCTCAGGGGAGGATATATTTAGGCTTGTTTGTAAAGCATAAATTAGAGTAAGAGCTATGGTATGATAAGTTAGGGAGCTTACCTGGGGCGCCTCTTTTCCTTCTAAATAATTAAGAGATCTGATTGCAACATAAGCACAGGTCCATGTATACAGTTGTACAAATGTAAGCGTATTTGTGTACATGTACACATCAAACAAATTTAAACATCAGCTTCCAGACAACAAAACCCTTGAGTCAATTTGATATTTCCATTTTTACTGGTTATGGTAAAAAAAACTAGTAATAATAATAATAGCAGTGATAATAATAGTAATAATAAAATTCTAACTTCTTAAACCTTGGGAATCAGTGCTAATTAGTTATTTTTTTAGATGAATCTGTTCCTTAGTAGTTGGGAGTTGTTTCCTTAGATGATCATCTTTGTGGCAAAGTAGAAGGGATCCCTTCTAACCTCTGAGGTACGTAGAGGTGCTGAAGGAAGGAATGATCATGGCTGAGCATCTTGGTTGTTGGGTTGTTGTCCTGCAAAAAGTACCATTGTTTGATCAGCTTCCTTCCGTGCTTCCTTGTCTTACTTTCAAAGTGTTTTTTTTTTTTAATTCCTCCCCAATGCCTTTGTTGTTGTTGAATGCAGTCAAGAATTCATCATAAATACTATAAATTAAGAAGAGCAAGGGAAGGGGCAGGTGGAGAGGGATGGGTCAGAATGGTGAAAGTGGTGTCGCTGATCAAGAGGCATGGTGTTCATAAACTGGGTAGTTAAATACTGACTCCTTCGTACAACTACTTAAAGGTATTTTTTTTTAACAAACTCGCAACCACGATATTAATCATTTCTGAAAAGGCACCAGTTTAGATTGGTAGATGAATTCTCAACTGCCTTCATGTGACAATATCAAAGAAGAGCAAGTCAACCCACACCCAAAGCACCTTATTGAACCATACTTTTCTTTTCCTTATTCTGAGACTAGAACTGAACTTTTTCATTGGGAACAACTGCTTTTGTGCCTTTAATTCTTAAACTTCTCTCCTCTCCTTCCCTCTCCTCACTTCCTTTTCTCTCTTCTCCACTGTCCTCCCTCCCCTTGATACCCCCCCTTCTCTTCCTTTCCCTATCCTCTTCTCTTCTCCCTTCCCACAACATCCTTCCTCCTCCCCTCCCCTGTCTTATCTTTCTCTCTCCTTCTCTCTGCCTTCTCATCTGCTCCCCTCTTCTCTCCTTCACTCTTCTGTTTCCCTAAATTCAGCTAAAAATAGCTAATAGATCTCTGCACAATCAGTCATGAACAGAAGAATCTAGCGTGCGAGCATTGGTCATGTATCTCTAAGAGTCTTGGGGAAGGCATCAGGCACTCACTATAATCAGAGTTAACATGGCCAAGTTCAAACTTCAGATTTGACTTTTGTGGAACTGCTGTCATTCACTAGCTAAAAATTATGTATTTCCACAACTTCGAAGCTTCCACCAGCACCATACCCCCAAGCTGTCTCTGCCAATGCCTTTCCTTTATGTTCATATTAATAGCTTACATTAATAGCTTACAGTAAGAGGGACAGGACCCAAATCATATATACACCCTTAGCTGCAAGGGAAGCTTGGGAATTTAGCACCGTTTTTCTTTTAAGACATAGGTGGGATTTTTAAACCATGCTGAAAATGATCTCAGTGAAGGAACAATCTCAATGCTCACTCGGGGTGCGTTTTATCCAATATCGATAAAACAGGGTTGGTGAAGGAATAAGTTGACATTAATTCTCCCAGTGCCTTTGCAAGCATCCAAATGATGCAGTTCATAACATTCATGAAAGGCTTGCATTGCTTGTGCCCCAGGCTGACTTGTAGGCCACCCTAGGTTGGCTGTGCAATTTAAAAGGTCCTCCAGGCCAGGGGAGGCAAAGGTCAGATTTGCCTTCCAGAAGCACATACTCAGTATTCCCTCTCCCCCGCTCCCCCCCCCCCCCCCCCAGAATTCTGGCATACCAATGAGCTTTGCCTTCTAGGACTATTAAATACAAAGTCACAGATGTTGGCGGTCACCCTTTATCACAGCTGAATATAATCAGTTCTGCTAATCAGGGAAAAAAGTATAGGGGATTTTATTTGGAGAGGTATTTCTCACTTTTCAATGTGTTAGGCTTCATAGATGTTGAGATCTACTGTTAGCTCAAAGGTTTAGATAGCCTGATACTCCAACTAGGCTGTCTAGGTATTTTCAAAGCTACATTTTTTCAGATGTTTTCTTGTAGTTTGTGTGCTTTTTGTTTTGGTGACTTTTTGTTTTGTTTTGTTTCTGTTGACATTATCTTGCTCTTTAAGCCCAATGTAGTCTTGAACTCATGATCTTTCTGCCTCAGCCTCTCATGTACTGGGATTTTAGGCATGTGGGATTATTCCTGGTGCTGCTAAGAGCATCTTGATATGGGAATTTTCTTCTTTGCAGTCCTCAGTGAGTGATTTTATTTGCTGGGTTAAGGATCATGATGAAGAGGACTGAGACGAAAATGTACTTAAGGAACTAAATGCCAACCTGGCACATAGCATGCCTGTAATCTTAGCATTCAAAAAGCTGAGGCAGGTTTACAAATAGACCCTGCCCCAACAAAGAATGTAGGGCTGGGGTGTAACTCAGTGGTAGACCACTAACCTTGTGAGACTGGCTAGTTCACTGTCATGAGAAGATGAGGACTCAGATGCCTGTCTTTAATTTTTGCTCTTCCCAGGGCCATTGTTAAAAAGAAGTTCATGCCTATCCAAATGACAGAATGTACAAGACTTATATGTGATGTAAATGTACAAAGAATCAAGTAACTGTTAAGAATTGAGGTGTTTAATTTCATTTTATGTTCTAATAAACCTCTGAGATAGATGTCATCCATGTATCCATTGTTCAATTGAGAACAGCCTTGTAATGAAACTAGCCAAACATCGCCAAATCCATAGTCAACCTCGAGTTCTCACTTCTGACTTTACAGTTCTACAAAAGCTAATTATTTAGGCTCAAAGATATTAAAGAAATGGAACACAAAGAATGTTCCTGTCTAAGTAGAAACAAAATGTACATTTTCTGCTTCATTAGGAGACAGAGAAGATAGAAATAAATGGTGCCATTCCTCTCATATTGATGATACATCAATATTGATGCAAATGTTTGCATTGCTTTTCTTTCATAGTGTTTTTTAAGACCTCCTCCAAGTAGCAAATTCTCTTTCCCTAATGTTCTGTCTTCTGAAATCCTTCTTGGTTTTGAACTCCATGTTTCTCTATGAAAACTTAGCATAAATGCCTTGAAATTATTGTTTCTCCTCTCAAACGAGTCCAGCAGCTACAATTAAGCTATTATAACTAGGAAAACTGGCAACATATATTATTATTTATGAATGTCTAATGTCATTCATTTTGACAACCCACAATAAATGGGTAGTGTTGTTAATTTGATGAGCAAATTTAAGTGATACTACTTATGAATAAATCCCTAACGTTTTATTACTTTATTACATTTGACCTTTCATGACTGACTTTAATATGTAAAAACAGAAAAGGTCAATCTTATCACTTATTTTTAGGTATCTGGATTAACTTTTATAGCATTGATGATATTAATGAATGGCAATTTTAAAGATAAGTCAACTGAAAAAGTAAATAAATAAATGTTCAGTATTTATGGATACTGTATAGCCATTATCAATGGTATTTTATACTATTTGCCATGTATAGGTGACAGTATTTTAATTTTCCACATATAAATATTAGAGAAAAGTAAAATAAGAATAAAAGCAGGTTCAACACAGGGCAAGTGAATATTAAGACAGTATGAGTATTGAATCCACTACTTTAATCTCTTTCATACATGGTCTATATTTTAATCAAATCTCCCCATTTGAAATGGGGTATATTTTTTCTTATGTGGAAAATTCTTCCTGACGAAAATTCGATAAGTAGTAAACGCCGTCAATAAATTGTTTTTGATGTTTCAGGCAATATTTGACATGGCAGTAAAATAGATGATGGCTTTTACTTCTTGAAGTTAGCCTAATAGCAGTGGGGAACAAACAAGATACACAAAAGTCTACTGAACAAAGTCACAAAGGGAGAAGCTTTTGCCTCTAATCCAAAGAGAGATGTTCTCTTTGCATCTTATCTCCAGGCAGAACTTCCAAAAGTGAAGATGGAAATGATAAGAAATGATGACTTTGTCTGCATTATTTGGAGCCCCTACTTTCTGGAAATTTCAGAATCTCACTTCACGTTTTTAATATTCCTATCTCTTATTATTTTCAAAGCATAGACTTCTAATCTTTACTTCCTGAAGGGGGTTTCAGTGGTTGAACTTGAATGTTCCAAGGGTGACAAGCCATAAGGAATGAGAAAGACATAACTTGTCACTTTGTAATAATTTTGATAGATTTCCCCATCATTAATAAAAAAATGTGATTTATTCAATGCTAATAGGCCGTTTCAAACTGTTATTTAAGTGGACAAGAGTCATTATGCAAATGAAACGGAATCTATTGGATGTTCCAGCCCTCTAGACGAGAAGCCTGTTACACTAAAATGTCTGCTTTGTTTGTCCACTGTGCCTGCTTTCTGTGGCCAGGCCACAGGTTCAACTCCTAGCTCAAGCACTACAAGCCCCTTGAGGAGGTGAACTGCGCAAGTGACTTCAGTTGCAAGCAGGACCAGATGTTTGCTTTGTTCCTGGCAAGAATGAATTAGCATTTTCAGTACTAAGTTATAGGAATGTTCAAGTATCATCTGCAGTTTCTGATTTGTAACAATACTACTTAATGAATGTCATAAACATGATGAACAGAAAAAACTCCTGGGTGTATTGAAGGAAGCAAACAAACAAACAAAAGTTCACAAGCGAGGAGCAGTTTTGTAAGCCTGATGATACTACTGAGGTGAAGGTCTTTTGGTTTTTCTTTTCCGCTTGTTGTTGATGTCTCCAACTCTTGTGTATTGTTTTGGATGTAACTCTGCAGGAAGGACCATTTGAGTTTGCCTCCCTGAGTTCACTGGAATATGACAATATATTGCACTGCAGAGAATTGCTCTTCTAGACCAGAAAATGTTTTGACTTTTTGGTGACTTGAGTACTCAACTCTTTGATGAAATTATATGGAGTTCAATACTCAACAGATGTCTTATTTTTGCAAAATTTTATTGCAAAGCTGATGGACAGAGGGGTTATAGTTACATACGTTAGGTAATGAGTATATCTCTTTTTGAACAATGTCACCCACTCCCTCGTTCTCTCCCAGTGTTCCCCTTCCCGTCTCTCCTACCCCACAAGGTATATAGTTTATTTCCAACACAGTGTCTAGTGGATATCACTGCTGAATTGGTTCACCATTTGTCCCAGTTTCTGTGCTTTCCTTCCTCAAATGATGTCTTGTTGTATGAACTACCTATTAAGCTTCCTGAGAATTCAAAATCAGCTACAATGTTAACTTCCTACAAGAAAAGTACAGAACTTTAGAGAAAGCTCAATGAATTATTGTCATGTTGAATATATAAAATTGTGAGGAAAATGATAAATCAGATTTCTCTTTCCAGTCATTTTAGTACTGTGAGTATAATATCACTGTGACTATTGTTTTCAAAGTGATCATTTTACATTTTGCAATCTGTCAACTAAATGAAGGATTGGTGTAAAATTGGTGACTTTTGCCCTCCTATTTTTGTGCTGAAAGTAAAGACAGCTCAAGAAAATAGAAGCAAAGGGACTCATGGGAAAATTCTGTGATAGTTGCTTCTCTGTGGTCAAATTTTAAGAATAATAAGAGTAACTTTTTTATAAAATAATGAGTGAGTGTATGATAAAATCACTGATCATGCAAATCTATCTATCTATCTATCTATCTATCTATCTATCTATCTAATCTATCTATCCATCTATCTATCTATGTCATAATATAAAATGTGATCTTCAAGGAAAGCTGACCTCTTTCTCTTATCCACAGACCTAAAGAATTTTACTGTCTCTTGTCCACATTGAGTAAATGGGCTCTGTTCTTCCTCAGCCTCTGACAGTTTTTGTTCCAACGCATTTGTTTAAAAACTGATATGGATTCCAGGCTTTCAATAGCATACTGGAATTACTCAGTACCTGAGCTGTAAATGGTCTTCTCATACTAATTGCAGTCATTTCTGCTGTGATCGTACTGCCTAGAAATTTAGAAAAATAAATCCTTATTACCTACTTGTGAATATGGAAGAGTGGTCTCCTATCTATGTCATTTACATACATGTCAAAAATATTTCAGGAAACA
The DNA here is from genome assembly GCF_019054845.1 of Dipodomys spectabilis. Classification (NCBI taxonomy): domain Eukaryota; kingdom Metazoa; phylum Chordata; class Mammalia; order Rodentia; family Heteromyidae; genus Dipodomys; species Dipodomys spectabilis. The sequence continues at coordinate 2,265,108 of NW_024870844.1, forward strand.
ACAGGAGCTATTAAGAAGACAGAATTTCTCAATACCTGAGCAGATCACTGATTTACATAACTTGTTGTCATGTTCAAACGAAAGGATGAAAGGTGTCTTTGAAAGATAATACCAGAACCTGAAAGCTATTGATTTCTGTTTCCATTTCTCTGCTGACCCTTTGATCTATGACTTTATAGGTTACCCCACTTTAAATTAAACTGGAGGAACAACAGTCAAGGAGAGAGATTGCTAGTGATAAGTACTAGCTCTTAATAATCTGAAATGATGACTAGAAGCTACTTTCCTACCTGAACTCACAATAGAAATGATCATTTCAGCAGTGTTTTTAAGTTGGGATTTCTTATTGATTTAAAAAGAAAAAATATGTAGTAAAAAGCAAACAGTTAAATCAAAATTACTTTATTATTTATTGGATTATCATGTTTGCTGTGAGCAGTGTCAGAGCCTAAATAATTAAGTATCATTGATAATACATAAAATTTATCTCTGGCAAAGTGCTAATATTTTACTAGTCTTTCACCAGAATGCTATTTGATCAAAATTCTCAGAAGTTTCTAATGAAATTAATTTAAATTTTATTTCTTCGTCCTATCTGCTCTTGTTCTATGTAAGGTAATTACATGGAAATTCAGATGTGAAAAGAATATGCTAAGCAATATTTGTTATCACGTGCATTCTTAATTTTTTTTATAGCTTGGGCCAGGCACAATTGTATACAGTACAATCTGACTTATTTATGAGGAAACACATGCAGAACACTATGGAAACCTATGACCTATATAATTCTTTGGAAATGGCAGTATTTGAAGTCCTTCTTAGAGGGGTTAGTATTAGAAGGAGTAATATATATCCCACATGTAGAGAGAATAGATGCGAGCATGCAAAGAATTAAATATTAAAAATCACTTTGAGGAGTTGGTGTACAGTAAAGGGTGTTGGGCTATGAAGCTGTGGGTTGGCCATTGGTAAATGAACCTTTCAAGCAGATCTAAGGAGGTTAAGAACACAAAGATGTATAGGCAAAAATTGTGTTGGAAAGGGAATAAAGAGGAAGAGTAGGAAAAGAAGGAATGACATGATTTAACCTGTTCTTTGGAAGATCAGCTAGTGGCCACTTCCTTGAAGAAGACTTGAGTCAGTGAAATAGTTAGGAAGGGAATGTTTGTACCCAAGTGAGAGGCAATGGAAACTCAAATCAAAGCAATGACAATGGAATTTGAGAGAAAGTGGTCACTTCAAGGGCCATTTTGGGAGGGTAATCAACAGGACATGTAAAATAATACTATGGCAGAAAGAAATTGAAAATGGCTATTAGATTTTGAACTAAGAAGGATGGTACAAGAAAATAGATAAGTGCTAGTTTTCAAAAGATATGTTTATACTATTAGTGACTTTAATGAAGAAGGCATGCCCAAATCTAAGCCCTTTAGAAAATGGCATCATATGGAATAGAGACACAGAATAGAAAGGGATTTGCATAGAATTTAGATATATACATGTTCTGTCTATTCCATTTGCAAGAGAGAGAAAGAGAGAGAGAGAGAGAGGAAATTCATATATGATTTATTTGACATATTTATAGCTGTCTGAATAGTTTAGAGATTATTGTCCAGGAACCATGTATTTTTTCTACTAAGTTCCTATTATATCAGAATAGATTACAGAAACAAAGAAGAAAAAATCATAATAGTTTCACTTGGATCCAGTAAGATTCTTTATTGGAACACCCAATGAAAGCGTTATGTAATTATGGAAGGGGACATGTTCTTCAGTAAAAACAAACTATATATCCATGAATCCAGTTTTCCACAGGGAGTTTAACTCATGCATAGTCATGTTTATAGTTTAGGCCACTATAGACAGATAACATGTAATAGCTGAAACTTTCATGTAAAAGCCTGAAAGATTTTTTTTAACAAATATTTTTACTTCAATGCCTGCCTAAAATTAAGGCATAGATGTGTCACTGGGAAAAGAGACAAAAAGTTTATATGACCAAGTTTATAATGTAGAAAGAGGTAGAGACAGGATTTGACTCAAAGTATAATGACTTTCAAGTTCATATTTTTAGTCTCTTCAGTAAAAATGATGAACTATATACACATAAACAATGTACGTGTTGGTAAAGTGAAATCTGAAGGAATATCAAATGGTAGTAGCAGGTCAGTAATTGAAATGGGGCTTTTGTGGGTAGTGGAGGAGAATTAGATCATAATGTCTTGGTGAAAGAGAATATTTGCTCCTGAAAGGCAGTCATATTCGTCTACTATTGACAATGTGCATACATCCTCATCGGATGCCAGAAATGCAGACTATTTTCGATAATCCTTCTACTTTTCTTCCAAGATCAAGAACCAAAAAAAAGTTTACCTTCAAGCTACTTTTAACTTACTCTGTGGACTCAAACCAAAGAAGAAATGGCACATGGTCCCATTAGTTTTTCTGACTAATTTCTAATTGAGCAACCTGTACTCTCGGCATGGCAGTGGTGAGCCAAGTGGAATCCGTGAGAGGCGGCAGGCAAGATGAGGGCTGGTGTGCTTCCACAAGTTGGTTCTGATCACTTTCTTTGGAGACTTCATCAAAGGTTTTGAACATTTATTCCCACTACATGACGCAAAAGAACAGTGAAGTGTTTGGATCCTGTAATTATGCTCCCAAAAAAGACGAGTCTCGGCGGTGGAGAAAGGAATTGCACAGACTTGGTAAAAATGCAACCATGGCAACAGCAACAGAGAAAACAATAAGCAAGCAAATAAAGACAAAAATAAATAAATACATAAATGAGTCATTTGAGGCTTAGAAACTACTTGAAGTAGGTAACTTCTGAATTCATAGAATGGAAACTGCATTCATTATACTATGATAAAGCAAATTCTACTTTGAGTAGAAATGCCTACAGCATAAAAATTTCTGAGACGTCTATTGCCATGTTTAGAGCTTTCCCAAAACTAGTCATCTTTAAAGTTGGACTATTAAATTCAACGTCAACAAAATTTGAAATCTAAGGGGAAAATGTCAGTTCAGGACACAGAAGAGTACTATACAAGTCACTTCTATTTTAGTAAAAAATTATAACCCCACTGTTATGATCTAGATCTTAAATATCTCACAAAAACCCATGTCTTGAGGACTTAGTTCTCAGCCCATGATACTAATAGGAAATGGGAGACCGTTTAGTGATTGGGGCTTAGGACAATAGGAATGTGCCCTCTTTTTTTTTTATTGTGAAAATACCGTACAGAGGGGTTAAAATTACACGAGCCAGGTAATGAGTACATTTCTTATCAAGCATGTTGCCTCCTCCTTTGTTTCCCCTTCCCATCCCTGCACTCTCATTTCCTCCCTCTCTGCCAAAGTTGTAAAGTTCGTTTTTCAACATAATGTCTTGTACATCTCATTGTTACAACTGTATTACTATTGAAACTTTGTTTTTGTCCTTTCCCCTTCCCAAATTATACCAACATCAAATACAGTGAAACCAAAGGTTATACCATGGGGGAGGAACATACAAAGCAACAAAGAAATCATCTTATAAATATGTTAGAAACAATAGCAAGTAAGAAAAACCATTTGAGTCCTTATCTTAGGGCTCATTTCGCCTAACATCATCTTATCTGACTGTCTCTGCTTGTCTCAGACATATACTAGTTATTGCAAATAAGGGAACCAGAGCTTCTGCATGGCAAAGGACATAGCTAGCAAGATCAAAAGAAGCCCACCGATTGGGAGAAGATCTTCACTAGCCATACAACAGACAAGAGTCTCATATCTAAAATATACATGGAATTCAAAAAATTAAATCCCCCAACAACAAATCCTCAAAGAAACAACTGCCCAATAAATAAGTGGGCTAAAGACTTAAAGAGAAACTTCTCTGAAGAGGAAAGAAGGATGGCCAATAGACACATGAAGAAATGCTCAACCTCTCTAGCCATAAAAGAAATGCAAATCAAAACAACACTGACATACCATCTCACCCCAGTTAGAATGGCTATAATCAAGAACTCTAATAACAACAGATGCTGGAATCGTGAGCCAAAATCAACTCTTTCTCCATAATGATGAACAACAGATCAACATAACTGCCCAATTATTATGTGAGAATATGGTTTCAATAAAGTTTTATCATTTTTGGTGATAGATTTCTAGCTGGGCATTGTAGAGGTGAGCGAGCTAGTAAGAACTCCTCCTGCCTTTCCTTTTGTCTGAGGCACAGTTGATACCATCCTCGTTCTCAGACACTGCAGTACACAAGATTCTCCTTTCCACTGCTCAGTAGGTTTATCTGCTCACTACTGGCCCAGTACAGCAAAAGCCTTTCGACTCCGTTTAGCTTCTATTCATGTTTGTCCTCCTTATAGGTGTCTGATGATAGGAAATTATTTATAGAGCTCAATCTTAATTCTTAAATCAGAGAGTCAGACTTTCTTGAGCCAAACTCCTGAAATGTTCTTCTATGTGGGGACAGTCAAGGAGAAATGGATACCAGAGCTCCAAGCATTCTTCTGTTTGTTTTCAACAGCTCCACTGACCATTCTGATGGCAGGTAATCAATTCAAATTTTATGTGCTTCTTCACATGATAAGAAAGTTTATAAATTTTGATCCCATTGTATGATGTTAAGCAATTTTATAGACACATATGATAGACACACACACACATACACATATACCATGTCTGTTTTTATTAACTAACATAGAGAAGGGCACTGAAATGACCAATGTCGGGCTGAAATCCAACACGCAATAGGAAATGCAAAGTTGGAATGATAGTAGTCAAAGAGAGTAGCCTAAAATATCTCTACCTATTTCTGTTTCAGATCACTGCTATAGTTACTTAAAATTAGCATATTTGACTCAAAAAAGATGTTTTAAGGGATTAACTGCAAAATTATTACTTCTCTTGAAAAAGTATAAATTCTTCATTCTATCTTCTTGAATAAGTGAAGAAGAGGCCCAGGGAGATCAATACCTTTCATTGAGGCTCAGCACTTTTTCTGGCTAGATCTATATTTTAAAGTCACTTTTCTAGGACTACATTTTCCCGTTTTAAAAATGAAGCCATTAAAAAAAAAGGTATCTTTTAGGAAATTTCAAGTTCAAAAGAATGTTTGATCCTGAGTTTAAAAAATCTTATCCTCTACCATTTTCAAACATAACGTATCTTAACCTCTTGGGAATAAATTTTCTTTTCAATCTAGAACATTAATATTTCTGGAAGAGTGGCAATGAGACGATGATATATAAGTATGTGAATATACCTTAAATTTGATAACTACTCCAGACAACATTACAAGGAAAGAAAAAAAAAACAAAATTAAACAACTAATGGCCAACTTATTTCAAAACTGTTGATTTAACAGTCCTCAGTAAGTCGGGCTCATGTAATCTTAGCTACCCAGGAGACCAGGTAGGAAATTCCATGAGGCTCTTATCTCTGATAAAAACTACCAAAAAGCCAGAAAGTGATTCTGTGGCTGAAGGGGTACAGTGCTAGCCTTGAACAAAAAGGTCAGGGTTAGTGCTCAGGCCTTGAGCCGATGCCCCAGGATCAGCACATGCACCAGCATGCGTGCACGTGTGCACACGCACGCACACGCACACGCACACACACACACACACACACACACACACACACACACACACACACACACACACATTCTCCATAAGCTAGAAATAGAGCCTGGTAGAGCACTTGCCTCGCATGCATAAAACCTGAGTCTCTGTGATCAATCATTAGTAAAAAAACAAACACAACTCAGTAACAGCAATTGAATTAATCTATAACCAAAAGATTATATACTGTGATTTAGAAGATTTATCCTTGCACTTAATATACACAAATCAATCAATGTGATTTATCACATTAACAGAATGAAAGATTAAAAATAACCCTCATTATCATCTCAATTGATACTGCAAAATCACTTCACAAAGTTCAGTGTGTCTTCTTTGTTAAGTTCTCTTAATATTTCTACATGTAGTAACTCACACCTATAATCCTAGCAATTTGCAAAACAGAAATATGGAATGTTGCTGTTTGAAATCAGCCCCAGCAAAACACCAGTGAGACTCTATCTCAGACAATAAAAAGTTGAGCATGGCTGGGCACTCATGCCTGGAATCCTAGCTATTCAAGAGGTTAAGATCTGAGGACTGTGGTTCAAAGCCAGCTCTGGTGGGAAAGTTGTCTCAACTCTCCAATTAAGCTGCACAGAGCTGAAATTGGAACTGTGGCTCTAATGGTAGAGTGCTAACCTTGAGTCAAAAAGCTAAAGGACAGTGTCTAAGCCTTGAGTTCCAGTCCTAGGACCCACACCAAAACAAAACAAAACAAAACAAAACATGGAACACAGTAGTGGGCAGATAAGAAACACAAATAGGAGAATCATGGTTCAGGCTAGCAGGATATAAATGTGAGACCTTATTTAAACAAACAAACAAAAAAAGAATTAGAATAACAGGCCTGGCACTGGTGGCTCACACCTGTAATCCTAGCTACTCAGGAGGCTGAGAACTGAGGTTCATGGTTCAAAGCCAGCCTGGTCAGAAAAGTTGTCATGAGAATATTATCTCCAATTTACCACTTAAAAACTGGAAGTGGCTCTGTGGTTCTAGTGGTAGAGCATTAGCCTTGAGCACAAAGAGGCTCAGGGACATCACCTAGGCCCTCAGTTCAAGCCCCACACTGACAAAACAAAATACAAAACAACAGTTGAATAAAAAAACGTGTTTCAAGTGGTAAAGCACTTGATTGGCAAGCAAGGCTCCGAATTTAAATCTAGATACTATCAAATATACAAACAAACTGACTTAATAATATGGATAAAGGAAGAAAGTTCTTCAACACAATAAAGGCATTTAACTAAAAATCACAGCTAATATGACAATACAGAAAACTTTTTCTGTATTTCATATATATATATTCAACATAGAACTAGGGGTATTATCAAAAGCCAATAAACATACAAGGAAAGAAAAGTACCTACATAAGTAAACCACAAACAACATCATCTCTAAATAATCTCCGTTTAGAAAAGGTATGATTCAGCTAGGCACCAATGTCTCAAGCTGTAATCTTAGCTACTCAGGACGCTGAAATCTGAGGATTGAGGTTCAGAGCCAGCCTGGGCAGTTACATAAGTAAGATAGTGAGTGCATTTCCTATCAAGCATTGTTATACCCTTCTTTATTTCTCCTCTACATCTCTTCCCCCTGCACCTCCCAACTCCTCCCTCCCCGCGCCCACCCCCAAGAAGTTGTAAAGTTGGTTTTCAACATAGTACAGCTCATTGTTACAATGGGTCAACCTGCATCCTTTTTCAGCATTTTGTTAATTTCCTTCCCCTCCCCATAAGAGAAAGATGTATATACAAGACGCAGGGACAACAGGGGGAAGAACATGCAAAAGATAGTATATGTCTGAGACAAGCAGGAAAGTTCAGGTAAGTTGATGTTAGGTGAAATGAACCCCAAGATAAGGATTCATTTTTTTCTTTCATGCGATTGTTTCTAACATATTTATAAGATGATTGCTTAGTTGCTTTGTATGTCCTCCCCCATGGTATAACCCCTGCTCTCACTGTACTTGATTTGGTATGATTTGTGGAGGGGAAGGGAAAAAACAAACTATTTAAATAAGGATTCAGGTGGACCCATTGCAGCAATGAGATGTACACAACGTTATGTCGAAAAATGAACCTTACAACTCTGGCCAGAAGGGGGTGAGGGGTGTAGTGGGGGGGTGAGTGGGAGATGGGAAGGGATAGGAAGGGGAAACAAAAGAGGAGGCAACAATGCTTGATAAGAAATGTACTCATTACCTTGCCCATGTAATTGTAACCCCTCTGTATGGTATTTTCACAAAAAAAAGAAAAAAAAATCACATAGTACATTATAAGTACATTAACAATAACAACAACAAAGGAAAACCTCTTGTGTCCAGATCTTGGGTTCATTTTGCTTATATGTACATAGCTTTTGACCTTTTCTGCTTGTCCTAGACATATACTAGTTATTGCAAATAAGGGAAACCATGGAAATTTTGTTTCTTTGGGTCTGGTTTACTTATCTTAATATAAGCTTATTTCCTTTTTATCTCAGTTGATTTTGGCCTATGATGGACACCTGTCCTGCAGAGGCCACGGTGATGGGAGAACAGAGGCTCCTCCTCACTGAGGAGTTTGGGGTTTTTTTGTTGGTAGTGAGGCTTGAACTCTGGGCCAGGGCACTGTCCCTCAGCTCTTCAGCTCAAGGTGAGCACTCTACCACTTGAGCCACAGCTCCACTTCCAGTTTTCTGGTGGTTAACTGGAGATAAGAATTTCATGGACTTTCCTGCCCTGGCTGGCTTTGAACTGAGATCTCAGCCTTCTGAATAGTGAGGATTACAGGCATGAGCCACCTCCTGAAGGCATATCTCTTTCCAGAAGGTAACATGGCAACAGTTTGTTTATATGTAAGATCTGTGGATTTGCATAAAAAACAAATCTTACTCAAAAGTGTAGGACTCTTATAGAAAAGTACAAGACTGAAAAGTACAGGATTGTTATAGAAAACTTGAACTTATTCACAAGAAATGTACTTACTACCTTACTTATGTAACTGTAATCCTATACAGCAAATTGACAATATAAAAAAAGAAAACTAGAACCTAAAAAGCATATTTTATTGAAGAGATTAATCTATTGTTTTTCTTAATTTTTCCAGGACCATTTCAGCAATTGTTTCATATAATTTCAAATATTGTTCCTTGTTTTCTGACCATAATTCTATGCCTTAAATTTAAATCAGTCTTAGTCGACAGGAGAGACTTACTAGGATATGGGGAAATAGCATGGGTACAAGCATACCCTTTTGGCAGTATACTTTCAAAATTAAAGTGCAGATATGTTGGGAAGAAATATTTTTAAGAATTTATCCAATAGATGTATATAAATGTGTCTTAAATATTCAGGCATATTTTTTACATCAAAGAAAGTTTCCTCTGCTTCGTTAATAAAAGCAAAACACTGAAAATAAGCCAAATATCTGTCATGATGAAAATGAAGAGAATGTTCAGGTTAGGTGCAATAGCTCACAGCTATAATCTCAGCTACTCAAGGCAGAAATGGGGGATGTTTTCAACTGTTTCTGTGAGACTCCCAGCCCTACAAGTTTGACATTGCGGCCACTTGGGTGGATCACAAGTTCAAGCTGTCTATGTAAGTAATATAGGATGAAAAAGAATGAACTAACCCAACTACAGGTTAGAAGAGAGAGAGAGAAATCAAGTTTTGTCAGCATGGAATAGGATAATGAAAAACTAGTGTCTATATCTATAAGTGTTACGGCTCTATTTGTGGATACAGTCTCCCTGCAGTATATTTTAAAACTCTTGGAAATGTTTATTTTGTGCATGTTTTATTTTTGCACCAAAGCTAGAAAACAATTTGCAAGCAGAAAATTTGGTGTGCATCGTGACTATTATACACAAACAAACAGAGTAAGTTTGACAGGAGGAAGCTATGTATTTACCGAGACTCCTGTGATTAGCAAAGTTCATCTCTCATTACAACCATTTGTAATTGTACTGATGCATTGGAGCCAAACTGACCTGAGATCATCCATCTTTCCACTCAAATAAAAGAATGATGGTCAAATGTTTATTATATTTTAGCCAGGCCTCTGTTGGCTCAGACCTATAATCCTAGCTACTCAGGAGGCTGAGACCTAAGGATTAGAGTTTAAAATCAGCCTAGGTAGACAATCCAACAGACTTTCTTTTCAAATAATTAGCAAAAATTCAAGTAGAGGCTTGACTCAAGTGGTTGAGTAATGTCTGTGAGCAAGAGGGTAAGTACTAGCATGTCCACTCATGCACATTTTCAAAAGTTCACTATATATTAATTTGAACATTTATTGCAGCATTGTAGGCACACGCTCACTGTTTATTTACAATATCTAGAATTTGACAAAATTCTGGGTGAAAAATTCTTCTTCAGTGCCTGATCAAATGTTACACACAGTTGGCCTCAAACTTCCTATACCAGTAATCTTTTCCTTTTAACCTGAGAATATTATCTCCACTGACCATAAAGTCTTCATTATGTGTTCAGCAAATGATTCCAAAATGAATGATACCTCCATACTTTTTCAATAGTTACAAATGTTCATGTATTATTCCTTATACATTCATTTCTTAGTACATTCATCTATGTGATTACACTGTTACCAAAAATCCTCTGAAAACTTGTATTGACAAATGAATGTGTTAGACACTATGACAATATAATGATAAACAGGATTCCATTCCTTTGCCATGAAAGTTATGTATAAAAATTGAACACCATGAAAACATTACAGGACAGAATAGGAGAAACCCTAGTCTCCTTGGTACAGGCAAACATTTTCTTAATAGAGACCCAGAAACACATCAAAGACACACATTAAAGAAAGGTCGGACAAATGGGACCGCATGAAGCTGCAGAGCTTCTGCATGGCAAAGGACATAGCTAGCAAGATCAATAAAAGCCCATAGATTGGGAGAAGATTTTCACTAGCCATACAACAGAAAAGGGTCTCATATCTAACATATAGTTAGAACTCAAAAAATTAAATCACCCAACAACAAATCTTCAAAGAAACAACTGCCCAATAAATAAGTGGGCTAAAGACTTAAAGAGAAACTTCTCTGAAGAGGAAAGAGGAATGGCCAATAGACACATGAAGAAATGCTCAACCTCTCTGTCCATAAATGAAATGCAAATCTAAACAACACCCCAGTTAGAATGGCTATAATCAAGAACTCTAATAACAACAGATGCTGGAGGGGATGTGGGCAGAAGGGAACTCTACTGTATTGTTGGTTGGAGTGTAAACTTGTTCAACTACTTTGGAAAGTAGTATGGAGGCTCCTCAAAAGACTCCACATAGAGCTTCCCCTATGACCCAGCAATCCCACTTTTGGGCATTTACCCAAATGATCACAAACAAGATCATACTAAAGCTACCAGCACAACTATGTTTATTGCAGCATTATTTACCATAGCTAAGATATGGAACCAACCCAGATGCCCCTCAGTAGATGAATGGATCAAGAAAATGTGGTATATATATACAATGGAATTCTATGCCTCCATCAGAAAGAATGACATTGCCCCATTTGTTAGGAAATGGAAAGATTTGGAAAAATTTATGTGAAGTGAAATGAGCCAGGCCCAAAGAAACATAGGTCCCATGGTTTCCCTTATTTGCAATAACTCGTATATGTCTGGGAAAAGCAGAAAAGGTCAAAAGCCATGTACATAAGACCAGATAAGATGATGTTAAGTGAAATGAACTCCAAGATAGAGACAAGTGTTTTTTTCTCTTGCTATTGTTTCTAACATATTTATAATGTACCATGTGATTTTTTTTTGTTGCTTTGTATGTTTCTCCCACACGGTATAACCCCTGTTTTCACTCTATTTGATGTCAGTCTAATTTGGGGAGGGGAAGGGAAAAAACCAAAAAGTTTAAATAGGGATACAGGTTGGACGCATTGTAACAATGAGATGTACAAGGCACTGTGTTGAAAAATGAACTTTACAATTTAAACCGGGGGAGGGGGTTTGGGGTTGAGGAGTGTTAGTTGTGGAGGTGGGAGGGCAGGGATGGGGATGGTAGGGGAAAAACAGAGGAGGAGGCAACAATGCTTGATAGGAAATGCATTCATTATCTTGCTCATGTAACTGCAACCCCTCTGTACAATGTTTTTACAATCAAAAACTTACTAAAAATAAAAAATAAATTTAAAAAAATTGAACATGTGAGAGTTTATGAAATCAAGTTGTCAAATGCTCAAAGCTGGAGTCGATGGGCTACTAAATACATTACTGCTTTAGTGCCTGACATTAGGTTAAGCTTATTAAATGAAAATATTTTAGGATAAAGTATTCTATAATTTTTAGTGAATTATTCATTTTAGAATAGTTTTCAATTTGTAGGAAAGAGGTCATGATGCTAAAGGGAATCAGATCCAGTTTCTTTTTCTGTTCACATCTTCTATAATTATGTTGCCAGTATTACTGGCCAATAGCAAGTGATCCATTATTGCCAACCAAATTATATCATTTGTTCACATTTTATGAAGTTATCTATTTTTTTCTCTTTTAAAATCCTGTCTAGGATCTCATATTAGATTTAGCTGTAAGATGTCCTTAAAGTTCTCTTTTCTTGAAGTTTGTCAAAAAAAACTTCTTTATTTTCCATAACCTTGATAGGTTTGAGGGAAGTTGCTGAGGTATTTCAGCTGAGATTCCACTGCAATTTCTCCTCCAATGCAGTTTGGACTTTTGAGATGAAGATTCCACAGTAAAGTGTTACTCTCAATCATTTATATCTAGCGATCATGACATCAACAAGACGTATCTCTGTTAATAGGAACATTGATCTGCCTGGCTGATGCTATATATTTGTGAAGGTTCTTGAACGTTCTGTATCCACAATGAACTTTTGAAAGCCAAGGGTTTAGGACATGTGAATTATATACTATATGCTTGGGGAAGGAATAAGCATTATTTAGAATTCTGTGTGGGAGAAGATTTAATTTTTTTTTCTTTCTCTTGTTTATCATTTAATTTTTAAAACTATGGAGTCCTGAAAGACATTTTATACTTTGAATTTGAATCCAGCTCTACTTTGTGTATTTTGTTGCTCAACTTACTTTAGCATTGGTCATGGGAAAGCATTCCAGGTGCTGATTGGTGTCTCTGGAACATAATTTCATCATGGGATGAGTGTGAGAAAGAATTGATACGTATGTATGCTTTGAGTCATTTTTCCCCCTCTGGCCTAACTATAAAATATTTCAGTCTTAACTATTTTTATTTCTTGTGCTTGTCCTGGGGCTTGAACTCACTGCTTGTATGCTGCCTCTGAAGTTGTTTTGCTCACGGCTAGTCATCTACCACTTTGAACCATAGCACCATTTCCAGCTTTTTGGTAGTTAATTGGAGAAAAGAGTCTTATAAATGTGTTGCCTAGGCTGGCTTTGAATCACGATCCTCAGAGCTCAATCTCCTGAGTAGCTGGGATTACAAGAGTGATTCATGGATATCCAGCTTCTAGGCTTAACTTATATACTTCCTATCTCACCCTACATTCAGTCATTTTTCTAAGGAGTCATGGGTCATCCCTTTGGAATTCGTTGGAGTAGGTATCTTGATTGCTACTTGAATGTTGTTATTGCATGTGTTATTCTTTTTATGCACCCATATTGGTAAATATCTCTCTAATTATTTTAACCTAGACAATTTCTTACCTATAGAATGCTTATACCGATTTTTCCAACTTTAACCTATTTGCGTCAATTGAGTGTGTTTTCCTTGCTTGCATTCCTACTGCTGGAAAACTTGCTCTTATAATCCATTATCCATTTGCTTAATTATATCATTCCAAGATATGTATGCAGTAGTTTCTTAACTTGAATGCACAGTACTGTATGGTGAAGGAAAAAATGAAAAGCTTTCTCAACTACAGTGCAATGCTGGTATACAAACCCTTCTGCCTTTGGTTGTCCATCGTCCACTCTCTTCCAAACTCACAGCTCAACATCTCTTTCCTTCTCCTTTCTAGGAAATCTACTCTATGGATTTCAACTACAATTAATTCCTTTTTTAGCATTCTGCAGTCTCTCCTGAGCTTGCTCCAACTTTTAGGTAACTTCTGCTTTAATTTACATCCATTGAGTTCACTTTTTTGCTACATTTTTCTATGGAGCTTTCCAAACACAATATCAGCACTATTACTGTGTTAGATGCAATAGCTTTACCATCTAAAAAATCCCTATGCATCAACTAGTCAATGTCCCAGACATGAACTACCATGACATTCCCAGAGCTCCATATAAATGGAATGATATTGCAATACCTTTTTCAGACTGAGCTCATTCAGGCTTTATTACTCATTCAAGATTTATTCACATTGATATGACAAGATGTCAATGAATTGTATGCTCTTGCACAAATTTGCCATACTTTGTTCACCCATTTACTTATAGAAGATATTTTGATGGCTACCAGATTTCTATCTCTCATGAAGGAAGTTTCTACATTTTCAGTCAGCTTTTTGGTAGCATTGTTTTACCATTTCTTGTGCTTTTTGTTTTAAAGATAAACCCTGAGCTTCAAGAAACCTATTGATATTTCATTGCATTTTGCTTTGTAATACAAGTGAAGTACATAAAAGTGCTTTACTACAAAATTGTCATCTTAAATGCTTACTTGTCTGACAACAAGTGCACTTTAAATTCCAAATTTTGCCTTCACAGGTGGCTGTTCTAATCTAATCCTTTAATCTTATCTTCTATTTGCTGTTGTGCTTGATGGTAATTACCTTTTTTATTGTCTGTCAGTCGGTTTTATGTAGATGGACTTTTGTACTTTTAATCAGACAGAATGCTTCTAATTTCTCTATTAGATTTCCCTGCAGAACTTTTCTGAATGGTTTACTAAACTCTAAATCAATTGCATCTTGTGAATAGGTTTCAACTATTACAAGTGTCAAGGAATGCTATCAGTTGTGTCTGATATCCTTCAGTTTTGTCAGATACAGGGCATCAGAAGCCAGGCCTTTTGTCTCTGAAAAATCTCTATACTCATAGTACACCAGTTAATGGAATCATACTGCGATACTTTTTTGGGGCTGAGCCCATTCATTCATTATTACTTATTCAAGATTTATTCACATCAACAAGGATGTTCACTCCTTTTTGTCAATGAATTGTATGCTCTTGCACCAATTTGCCACATTCACTAGTGCAACTATGAATATTGATTGATTCTTTGTATGAGAATAATGTTTTCAAATGTTTGTGGATACCTGTTATTCAAGTCTGAGAAACACTGTCATTTATTTTCCTTCTACTGTGAAGATATAGGGCCTGCCACTGTCCACCCTCATCTCCACCATTGACGAGTTTTGTCAACAGTGTATGTATTACACATATAATACCTATATCTGCACCTGCATCTTCTCTGTCTCTGTCTCTCTCTGCCATCTATGTAGTCCTGGAGTTTGAATTCAGGAACCTCTTCTGGCTAGGCAGGCATTCTATCATTTGATTGATGAGCTCCAGCCATCTTTGTTTTGGTTATTTTGGAAACAGACTTTTGAATTTGTGACTAAATCAGGCAAGCTTGGACCACAATCCTCTCCTTCACCTGTGCTTTCGGATATTTCTATTTGAAATCAGTTCTTCCATGACATAGTTACATTTCTCAATTCTCTCTGAACATAAAAACTTCCCAAATACAAATGACCCTCTTACAAATTGAATTATTTCAATGAGACACACGGGGGTATAAGGGCAGGTCTCAGTATTATTTCTACATTTCTTCAGATGACTGTGATATGAAGATGGGACAAGAGTAATTGTTCTGGCTCTTTTGACTCAATACTAAAACTCTTCTTGAGCATTACACAAATGAAAAGGCAGGTTCAGAAATATGGCAAATACTTGCTTTGCTTATTCCCTTGTAAGGTCTATGAGTGCAGTATCATTCACTTATTCAACCATAGAATAATTTTTTAATCATTTCTGTGTGATGGTCTCAGTTGTGAGTGGTATTAGGAAGTGAAAAGTAGCTTCTGTCACGGAATTTAACTTTGAACGTTAAAGTATATACATTGGGGTGATTAAATAAAATATTCTTACACTTTTATATTCAGTCTTCTCAGATTATATACACCACTTCCGCAGATTACTCTTCATTTTTCCCCCAAATCACATAAATAATTAAGTTCTGAGCTAAGCCTTTTAAACACTTTCACCAACTGTTCAACTTCTAGCTTTACATTGTCCTTTTGTGACAGTCTTTGGATTTCTTAATTATTGCATTTTGTTTTTCCCCTGTAGCTCAGATAATGAAACTAGAGTCTGGATGAACATTCTTCAGGCAGAAGGGAAAAAATGAAGAAGAAAAAAAAAAGCTTTCTGCATAATTTTGTGACACTGCCACGTCACCATTTTTCTCTGTCTTTGGAAATAAATTGTTGGCAGATCTGCAATTTCTTCTGTCTGCTCCCTGGAACCCCTGGCAAAGTATCACCTGTTCCAGTAGATTTTGATATTCTGGGCACAATTCAGAGCTCAGGAAGAATTCTTTACCGATTTCTTCCAGTCATTAATCATTGCCTACTGCCTCCCTATTGGGGAACCACTGCCATCCCCACATGTGCATTCAATTAAAGAGTTGATTGTTTCAGTTTATGGATTATCTGGCTCCCCATGTTTGTTTTGGTTTTTCTCTGCATTCCCATCCAATCTTCATTTTCTAACTTAATTATGCATGGACTTTTGTCACCATCAGAAGCAGAGGGACTGGCAAAAATAAAAATGTAACTTAGTCTTTAGGTTTCCGTGAGCAAATTAGGTGAAAAATGGGGAGATATTCAAGCTCCTTTTTTTTTTCTTTTTCTTTTTGAATGGAATGAGTGGGGGGATGTAATCACTGAGTTTTCTTTTGTATTTTTCCTGCCTCTTTGTCTTAATCTTTTTAAAACAGCTCTGTAGCAAACCTGAAGTCACTGAAATAACAGCTTCAGCGTCAGCTCAACTTTGACTTCTGCTTCTGTTGATCACTGTGTGCTTTTAGCCAAATTTCTGAGCCTTAGTGAGCACACCTACAAAAAATCAATGTCACAGCCATTTTCCTTTTATTTTTATTTATTTTTTATTGTGAAAATACTGTACAGAGGGGTTACAATTACATGGGCAAGATAATGAGTACATTTCTTATGGAGCATTGTAGCCTCCTCCTTTGTTTTCCCTTCCCTTCCCATCCCTTCCAATCCTCCCCCCTCCCTCCCTGCCCCCACACCCAATCCTCCTCCACCTCCCTACCAAAGTTGTAACGTTCGTTTTCCACATTAGGACTTGTATATTTCATTGTTGCAATGGGTCCACCTGTATCCCTATTTAAACGATTTGTTTTTGCCCTTCCCCTCCACAAATTATACCAACATCAAATACAGTGAAAGCAGGGGTTATACAGTGGGGGAGGGACATACAAAGCAACAAAGAAATAATCTTAAAAATGTGTTAGAAACAATTGCATGAAAGAAAAAAACCATTTGAATACATATCTTAGGGTTCATTTCCCTAACATCACCCTATCTGACCTTTTCTGCTTGACTCAGACATATAATAGTTATTGCAAATAAGGGAAACCGTGGGACCTAAGTTGCTTTGGGCCTAGCTTACTTCACTTAATATAATTTTTTCCAAGTCTTTCTATTTCCTAACAAATGTGACAATGTCATTCTTTCTGATGGAGGCATAGAATTCCATTGTGTATAGATACCACATTTTCTTGATCCATTCATGTACTGAGAGGCATCTGGATTGGTTCCATATCTTAGCTATGGTAAATAATGCTGTAATAAACATAGTTGTGCTGGTAGCTTTAGTGTGTTCTTGTTTGTGAACATTTGGGTAATTGCCCAAAAGTGGGATTGCTGGGTCATAGGGGAGTTCTATGTGTAATCTTTTGAGGAAACTTCATACTACTTTCCAAATTGGTTGAACAAGTTTACACTCCAACCAACAATGCAATAAGGTTCCCTTCTGTCCACATCCCCTCCAGCATCTGTTGTTATTAGAGTTTTTGATTCTAGCCATTTTAACCGGGGTGAGGTGGCATCTCAATGTTTTGATTTGCATTTCTTTTATGGCTAGAGAAGTTGAACATTTCTTCATGTGTCTATTGGCCATCCCTCTTTCCTCTTCAGAGAAGTTTCTCTTTAAGTCTTTAGCCCACTTATTTATTGGGCAGTTGTTTTTTTTTTTTTTTTTTTTGTCGGTCCTGGGGCTTGAACTCTGGGCCTGGGCGCTGTCCCTCAGCTCCTCAGCTCAAGGCGAGCGCTCTACCACTTGAGCTACAGCACCACTTCCGGTTTTCTGGTGGTTTATTGGAGATAGGAGTCTCACGGTCTCTCCTGCCCGGGCTGGCTTTGAACTGCGATCCTCAGATCTCAGCCTCCTGAGTAGCTAGGATTACAGGCGTGAGCCACCAGCGCCCGGCTTGGGCAGTTGTTTCTTTGAAGAGTTGTTGTTGGGGGATTTAATTTTTTGAGATCCAGGTATATTTTAGATATGAGACCGTTTTCCATTGTATGGCTAGTGAAGATCTTCTCCCAATCCGTGGGCTTTCTATTGATCTTGCTAGCTATGTCTTTTGCCATGCAGAAGCTCTGCAATTTCATGCAATCCCATTTGTCCAACCTTTCTTTGATTTGTTGTCACAGCCATTTTTCTATGTTAGAAAAATAAATTCTTCCCGGTTGGATCTTTGCTAGTTGTATTGTCTTAGAATTTAATTGGCAGATTTAATTTAATTGAAGATCAAGGTTGTTGTATGGGGATGGTGTTTATTCCTCATAACCTTTTAGGATGTCTTTTATTATTTTTTTTTCTGGTAATAGGTTCTGAGCTCAAGGCCTCGTACCTGCAGTGCTTGCTTGTTCAGCTGGTACTTTACCACTTGATCCATACCTCCAGTCTGCTTCATTTTTACTGGTTTTATTCTACCTGTGAATTTTCTACCTGAAATGCCTTCCAACTAAGAGTCTCCAGATCTCAGCCTTCTGAATAGCTTTGATTGTAATCGTAAACCATAGAGTCCATCAGTCCTTATCTGTTGGGGGGAATTCCCTTGTGACATCTTGACTTTCAATTTTTTTTCTTTTTCTTTTTCTTTCTTTTTTTTTATTGTGAAAATACCGTACAGAAGGGTTACAATTACATGAGCAAGGTAATGAGTATATTTCTTATCAAGCATTGTTGCCTCCTCCTTTGTTTCCCTTACCATCCCTTCCCAATTTTTTAAAGTTTGTTTGAGACTTCCATTTTTTCTTCATCTATAGGCTTGCTAGTTTATTTTTTAACCCCTACAACTCTTCATTACTTTTCTTAATTCTCTTTTTTATTATTAATTATTTTCCTGTTCAGATCTTTGTGCTTTTTCCTTCACTCTGATGACTTTGGGTATAGTTGGTTCTATTTTTTGATTGCCTTGAGGCATAATATTAGGCTACTGATCTGGGATCTATATTTATTTTAAATTTAAGAATACATTCCCATCAGGTTTTTCCTCTTAGACTTGATTTCTCTTTATCCCACAGGTTTTGTTTTATTTCTTTTGGTGTTCCTTTCAAGATACTTTTAAATTTTAATATTTTTCTTCAGTGTATTGGTTGTTCAGAAACATGATTGAATTTTCACATATTTGTAATTTTTTTTTTAAGATTCCTTGTTATTGGTTTCTAGTTTTCTGCTACTATGTCCTAGAAATGATACTAGACCTGATTTCAATCTTCTTATATTAGTGAAAACTTGTCTTTTATGAAGAAAAATGTTATCCATATATATTATCCATATATACTAGAGAGGCAGCATGCTACTGTTGGATATGAGTTCTGACTATCCTTTATGAATGAATTATACATGTAAAAGATATACTACTGAACCTGTGTATGGAGGAGTATTAGTATTCTGTTTTACAAATATTTCTAGACTCACAGAATATTTATCTTCACTCTTATAATGTAGAGCAACACATAATCATGTATATAAGCTTCCGTGACTTAATTTCTAAATAACTATACACATACAAAATTGGAAGAGAATGTAGATGAAGATTGCATATCTCTTCCAGTGTATTTATGTCACCATCTGAAATATTATTTCTAGTCAATAATGAGGTAGTTGCAGCTAATTAGTTTCAAAGGAAGCCATATTTATAATTGTTTTCCTTTCGTTTAGGTCTTTGATAAAGTAATATATAAATAGAGAAATTTACTTGACTCTACACATCACCCTACAAACTAAAAATCTACTGTAGGATGAGTGATGGATGAGATGATGGTAGCCAGATGACAATATAATTCCATGATTTTAGTGGACCTGTAAGCTCTATCATTGGGATTGAAAGCATTTAATGCTCCATAAATCAGAGCAGTGGTACCTTCAAACAAGTGAATATGGCATTTATTAAAGCCATAGACACTGAAGGAACAAAAGGGACTCAGATTACCTATCACCCACTCTAACTGTGTTTTGCAGAGGAGACATAGCCAGGATACCAGGTCAGAGTTCCAATTAGAAAGAGCCAATTGACAAAAGTTTTCCCCTGGAAAACTATCTCCTACATACTCTGAAATACTGCATCGGTATCTCAGAGACTTAGCAGGATGAGAGACATCTTGTTGAAATTTCTGAAAATCTGTGTTTAATTGCTTATCCTTTGACTATCTTTTCTTTATTGTTTCGACAACTATTGATGCATTTCTGTATTATGACCTTCCAGACAAAGAAAAGTAATGTGGAGGGAGAGAGAAAGAGGGTGGAGGCAGATAAAATTCTGTATTATTTAATTCAACTAGAATTTTAGATGGCTCAAAACAAAGTGTCACCTATTATAAAACTGTTCATCCCCTATCACTTGACTAATAGCATTTTCTCTTTGGAGTTCTGATTGAAGTCAGGATGGTATCACTAGGTCCTCTCCTTTAGGGACCCACTGCTCCCGATTTTCCCAATTTGCATGAGGCGGAAAGCTCTCTGCTGCATTCAGATGAGATTTACCATCTAGTACATCTATGAGCACACAGTGTAAAATACTGGTCCTAGCTCTCTTGGCTTCCTTTCTTATCCGAAAGTTAGTCCTTTCATTCCTCACCATTTCTGATTTGCTATTTCTCTAATATCTTTAAATT
The DNA here is from genome assembly GCF_019054845.1 of Dipodomys spectabilis. NCBI lineage: Eukaryota > Metazoa > Chordata > Mammalia > Rodentia > Heteromyidae > Dipodomys > Dipodomys spectabilis. The sequence continues at coordinate 2,285,848 of NW_024870844.1, forward strand.
ATCTATTTTTCAATTCATCTTTTTTTCTGTTTTCAGAGTGAGATTAGTTAGAGTTATGTAGCTATCGTTGGTGTGAAACCTGGTCTGAGACATTTGCAAAATGGTTAATGAAAAAAAAATCCAAAATATTATTTTGTAGCTTTTCCTCACACCACCACCCCTAAGGCCACGAAGTAATAGAGTAAGTTAGTCTTAATAGGGAACAAATTAGGTGAATTATTTGTTCCTAGCCCAGCAGATAATGTTCTATATTTTTCAAAGCTTGTTATCCTGTTTAAAGCTATGGAGTTTTAATTATTACTTCAATTGGATCTTTCAAAAGAAGCTAGGGGCATAATCACATTTTTTTCCCATTTAGATTCAGTTGGATTTTATTGACTTACAGATGGAGATGAAACCATATCACTCATTATATGAGTGGGGGAGATATGTTAGCAACTTGAAATTGTAACAAATAATTTGCTGTTTTCATTTGTTTAATTTTATGGCCTAAGTTTTGAAACCAATACCTTCCACATGCTAAACACAAGCTCTACCAGAGCTACATGCGTAGGCTCTGCGTGTTTTTTTCATACACAAGTGGCAAAATGACATAGCACATATTACATTTCCTTTCAAGTAATCTATTGAATTATTTTTCTATCCTATTAACTATGTAGTTTGGGGAAATAGACATGTTTCACAGAACTGGTGGATGGCTACATGAAGACTATCTTGGCCTTTTTGATATATTTTTCTTGCCCTCCTCATATAAAATGATAGGAAACAGCAAATACATGATTCTCCTCAAGTACAAACTCTCTCCTCTAGTACAATCTCTTCTCTCTGTCTCTCTCTCTCTCTCTCTCTCTCTCTCTGAAACTGGTATTTGTCACCTAGTAGATATGCTTTAGAAGACTCTATATTGAGAGAGTCATTTCTTGAGGTAAGCATTCCTTGTCATAAGGACAGATATGTCCAAATTCTCTTTCTTTGAAACATAGTTAGAATCCTTATTGTCCCATGAACCAGCATACTTGCATAGGAATTGGGAATTATATTCTTTGTTAACAGCCTGGCACAGGAAGTCTCTGTCCTCAGAGGCCTTCTCTCTAAAGTAAGACTCATTCCTCTCTCATTTACAATACATCAGGAATTATGATTGGCATTTGACTGTCACTGAATAAACATTCATTTAAATGAGTGACTGAATGGAAGAGGAGAATCAACTGCTGATTGCTCCATCCTGATAGTTTAAAAAAATAAGAATTGTATCAATCAAATTGAGATATGCGTACCTCACTGATAGTACTTTGCTTTATTGTAGTTTGTAATGTATTTTTTTCTCTTTTACCCTGAAGATTTGCGGCAATCCTGTTTTATGCAAGTCTACTAGTGTAGGTTTCTCAGCTGCCTATACCTCTGTGTCATGCATTAATAAAATCCTCCATTTCATCATTTTCTTATACCTATTCTGGTGATCTGTGATTTTATTACAGTGATGGCAACCCAGCTCACAGCCTCAGGCATGCTAAGCGAGAGATTTGCCAGTAGCTTCCCTCCCAACCTCTATGATCTTTGATGCTACAATTATAATTATTTTGTGACACCATGAACCATGCTTATACTAGACTATGAACTTAATAAACAATTTTATGTGTTCTAATTGCTCTGTGGGCTGTTTTTTTCTCTGTGTCTCTCTCTGCCAATCCTCCCTATTCCCTGAAATACAGCACTTTTCAAACTGGACCAACTAATAATAACCTTGCAATTGACTTAATTACCTTCCATGAGCCACAGTGAGACCAGCAACAGATGATGTGACAGAAACTGTAAAGAATATTTTCCATTTTGTTTTGCTTCAGTTCCCAGAAGAATAGACTATGTCAGGCAGGGCCACCCAGTGGGATCGCTGGGATTAGTCACAAAACAGAAGGAGTCATAGAAACTGTGGGCAGATACCTTCATTAGTGCCATGTGGATGGAAATGAAAGAACAAGGCAGGGAAAGAAGATTGAGGAGAGAATAACTGAAATAACTTCTGAGGTAGATGAGTACTGCTTGGCTACCTGGTCCCTGACACGAAGGAAGATAAGGGTAGGGATATCTTGGCACAAAGAGTGGAGAACCAACAAAGGAGTTGAATGTTGGGCATGGATTTAAATCTGCTGCTCAAGAAGGGGCAATGTTGACCTATACTTTCAAATCAGGGCTTTCAAATTCAGTGAATACAATGCATCTATAAGTGCACACGTGTATACACACGCATACTCACTTATAACATATTTATGACACTGCTTCCTTCTATATCCATGAAAAAGTATCATTGGCATGCTCCACAAATACTTCAGTGCTATTGCAGTAAATAGTATTTATGAGAGATATACAGAGAGAAAGAGAGCAGAGAAGAGAAGAAAGGGAGAAAGGAGAGAAAGAGAAAAAAGAGGAGAAGAGGGAAAAAGCGAAGAGGAGCAGAGAGGAGAGGAGTGAAGATAAGATGGGAGAAGAGAAGAGAGCTAGTAACTTAATCACCACATTAAACACTTTCTGTCTCAAATCAATGTACTTCTCTAAACCACATATTACTTTTAGATACCCTTTCAGTATTTATTATTAATAAATATTTAAAAAAATATTAAAATCTTTGATTTTGAATGCAATAGAAATGGTTGCACAAGATAGAGAGCCAAGGTTTCTATCTTTTCTTTTCAACTAATGTGTGAGAGAGAGCCTGATGCTAAATGAACATGCTCTACTCGGGATTTACATTTCTCTTGGTGGTGACATTTGAAAAGCAAGTAAAAACAATCAGCAAACATACAATGCACATTCTCTAACATGAGGGCTTTTAAAAGTTTAAATGTGATCATTTCAGGGTCTATGCTGAATTATGTGCTGTTGTAGAGAAAGTAGTTCTTAATGTTATCAGCATATGCTCACTTTAAAACTTAGGCTGGCCAAAAAAAAAAAAAAAATGAAATCACACACATACACACACACACATGCACAAAAAGGCTACACTAAATACTCCTACCTTTGATATTTCCCAGTGATAAATATTCATGTGTCCCCTGAAGGAGAAATTTTATCAGATGGCTATGACCTGAAGACAATTAATTTTGATGATTAATCTAACAACATGGAAGTATTTTTTCTGGCAAATATCATGCCTTTATAAAAGCTGGTCACTAATGAGATAGTTGACTTAAATGTCATCTCGCTTGCTTCCTGGTGTCTGTTTAAGTATTTGCTGCTTTAGAGATATTTAACTGTAAATTGTAATTCTACATGTTTTCTTGACACAAAATTCAGCAAGAACTATGAACATTTGTTCCTGAAAACCCATCTTTCCCTGTGGTGCAGGATTTCATAGTTACAAAATGGAAATAGAGGTTTCCAGGAGGGCTGCTGGTGAACTGTCAACTGGGGCCTATGGAGAACAAAATTTGTCAGGTGGTTAAATCATATTTAACTTGCCTTAAAGGGTAACTTCCAGTCCCATATTGCAATTCTGTTAATGTATGCTTTTATTTTTACCTTATTTTTCTTCTCAAAAATATCAACAATTTCCATATTGTTCTAGTGAGGATACAGTGGCACACAAAGTCATAATATTTAATGTATATATGTGAAAATGGAATCAGGTAGATTGACAGGATGGGTAAGGTTGGGAAAGAATAGAAGGGGTAGCGTGCATTGTCCTTATGAGCTGACTGGTTGAATTAATAACTCCTTGTACAATTACTTTAAGATAATAAAGAAAATAACAATGAAACCCATAATGTAGATTAGTAGACAAACAAGAACCAGGCGAGATCTTACAAAAGCGTATAGATATTTTTACTTATATTTCATCATTTTTTCCTCATTAGCTGACTAGTTACTACTTTGTGTCACTCATGTAACAAATGAGACATGGCAGAGGTATTGCCTACTGGGTCAATCAGCCTCCCTGTAAGATGATTTGACCGTATAAAATGACATCTTACAAGAGGTAGTTTGCTTTTGTGGTTGTATGTGATGGCTGTGTGGGCTTACAGACATAGAAAAGAATGAGCTATTTAAAATGAGATATTAAATTGGAGTAGTTTTGTGCTATGAGTGTTATTTATCTGAGAGATACAGAGCAAATATTAAAATTTCAGCTGGGTGCCAATGGCTCACCTCTGTCATTCTGGCTACTCAGGATGCTGAGATCTGAGGAGTGAGGTTTGAAGCCAACCTGGATAGGAAAGGAGGTGATTTTCAATTAATCACCAAACACACACACACACACACACACACACACACACACACACACACACACACACACACACACACACACAGAAAACCAAAACAAAAAACAAGCCAGATGAGTCAAGTGCTGGAGTGCTAATCTTGGGGCACGAAAACTCAAATTCAGCTAGACTTGAGTGGAATAGCTCAGGGACAGAGCCCAGGCCCTGAATTCAAGTATAAAATAAATAACAACAACAACAATAATAACAATATTAAGATTCCAAAATACTGCTGGAAGTTTAATTTGCAAAAGTAAAACCTGTGGGAAATAAGGCCATGGAAAAGATTTGAAAGTGTGTCTTCATTGGAATTTTTACCCAATAGTATTAGCATCAAATTCAATTGTAATAGTAAATGTCATGCAGTCCTTTGGACTGAAAACTCTGCCATTTGCTGTCTGTGATCCTCCCCCACCCCCTTTTTTTTTTTGTTGGTTTGGTTTTTCTCATTCAAGTAATCACACATTCCACAATCTCTTTCTTTTCCTTTATTCTGTAAGGCACCTTGATAGAAATTTTGAGAGGAAAGAGAAATGGGGATATATCTTAACTTTCTCTTCACTGTGTTGTCTCAGACAGAAGATGCATTCCTTTTCTCAATCTAACTCCCACTAGGCAGCTCCTTCCTCCACGGTTGATTTTCACACTGAACAGCCTCTCAGGGCGATGGCTAATGATCCAAAGTCCGCTCCATTCTGAGCCATGGGATTCCTCTTCTTTCTGCTGAATGGTAGGCTCTTAAGAGTGGTAGCGTTTCTAATCTCAGGGTTTCTTCACTATTTTGAGGGTGTTTCTATGTCTTCATGACTAGCATGTAAATATATGTATATATACATATACATATAGATCATATACATATAAAAAGAGAGTTGAGAAGACTAGAATTGTTTCGGTCTGAAATCCTACTGTAAACTGAAATCTGTAAACTAGAGTCACATCCAACAGGTACACTCAATGCGGAATTCCAACCTTTTAATTTTTTCTTCTGTCAGTACATTATGGATATGGTTTTATTGCCCTTCTCCAAAATAAAATAGAAAAAAATGATTTATTTGAATCATCAGAGAAATGGAGTTCTCAATTCTATGTGTCCATATGTCCATAAGTAGAAATAGTTTTTCCTAGTCATTTCTTCCAGATCTCTTATCTAATCTGCTTAGAAAATCATACAGATGTTTCAACTATGTAGAAGATAGAATTTGAGATTGCATTTTTTTCTGGGTGCTGGCAAATCATGCCTGTCATTTTAGTTAATCAAGGGCCTCAAATGTAAAGATCACAGTTAAAATAAAAATAGCCCAGGCAGATAGTCCAAGAAATTCTCCAATTAACCAGTAAAATGCTAGGCTGGGAAAGGGATGATATTGCCCATAAAAGAAATATACTCATTACTTGACTTATGAAATGTTAATTCTTCCGTACAACACCTAACTGATAACAATGCAATTATACTGACAATAAAAACAACAACAACAAAATCTGGGCTGGACTGGAAGTAGAGTGACCACTGTAAGTAATAAAGCTAGCAAGAATATAAGGTCTGGGTCACTATGCATGTGTGGGTGTGGGTATGTGTGCATGCACATGCACACTCAGGGATTTTGTGTGTGTGTGAAAATACCATATAGAAGGGTTACAATTACATGGGTAAGGTAATGAGTACATTTCTTATCAAGCATTGTTGCCTCCTCCTTTGCTTCCCCTTCCCATCCCTTCCCATCTCCCACCCACTCAATGTCCCCCCAAAGTTATGAAGTTCATTTTTCGACATAGCGACTTGTACATCTCATTGTTGCAGTGGGTCCACCTGTATCCCTATTTAAATGATTTGTTTTTTCTCTTCCCCTCCACAAGTTATACCAACATCAAATACAGTGAAAGCAGGGGTTATACCGTGGGGGAAGGGAAATAAGAATGCTTTTGGATTTTGCTGGAAGAAATCGTCATTTAGAAATGAAATAGAAAATAGGAATTAGTACTGGGCCTGGCCACTATGTCTTTGATGAAAGCATAATCCTGCGTGAATTAGATTGCCTATTGCAAAAATAAGAAAGAAAAAGAAAGAAAGAAGGAAAAAGAAAGAAGGAAGGAAGGAAGGAAGGGAAAGAAAAGAAGGAAGGAAAATGAAGGAAGAAAGAAAGAAAGAAAGGAAGGAAGGAAGGAAGGAAGGAAGGAAGGAAAGAAGGAAGAAAGGAAGAAAGGAAGAAAGAAAAGACAAATGATATCTTCTAGATAATTCATTGATACATCCAGCTGTGTCACAGGATTTATTTCTTCCTCAAGAGTTTTCTTTAAAATTTTTCAAAAAACATATTTTCTATGAAGAGTTTTAAAATATTTTGCATCTAAAAATCACTTTGTTTTTTCAGTTTGGGTAGAAAGGTGCATTCAGTACAGAATTCCAGATTTTTTGTTGTTGTTGCTCTTCTGTCAGTACATTATGGATATGATTTTATTGCCCTTCTCCAAAATAAAATAGAAAATAATGATTTCTTTGAATCATCAGAGAAATGGAATCCTCAATTCTCTGTGTCCATATGCTTCTTTTGCTTGCCCATAATTTGAAAGCAAGGCGTTGCCTCTGCACTGCAGAGTGTTCAAACGTTGGAGCAATGTATCAACAAAACCTAACATTTTCTCAGATTGTCACATCTTGACATTGAATGTATCATCTCTAGATCAGAAGTTTAGAAAATTACAGACTCTTGGCAGAGTGGTGAGGCCTTACCCATAATTCTGCTTCCCTATTTTATTTTTATCAGTGATGTAAGGTTTTAGGACCACACATTATGAATCTCTATATGACTACAGCGCCACAATTGTGAGTCTGTATGATGATTAGAAGACTATTTGCATATGTTTCCTATTCTGGTTGCATGATCTGGATCCCTCCCTGTCAGCTTCAGATCTCAAGAGTGATGTATCCACCAATTTTTACCTCAGTTCCATTTTCAAGTTGCCTACCACTCACTCCACTCAGAAATAACATTCACCGAGGCCATCTCATTTGCCAAGTATCATCCTAATATTCACAAATACATACCTGCCAAATGAGAAGGTCAGCACCTTTCTTGGCACATCTCTAGACATGGTCGTTGGAGCCATGGCTTCTTGCTACTATTCAGAAGGGATTCACCATAATATCTATAGTGTACAGAATGATTGTGTTTCAGTCTTATATTACTAATGGCACAGTGCAGCACCTTTCGGTCCATCTAAATATGGTTAGTCCATGAATTTCATATTATCCTGAAATAACATGAGAAAGAGAGAGAGAGAGAGAGAGAGAGAGAGAGAGAGAGAGAGAGAGAGAGAGAGAGGAAAATTAAAGAGAAACAGAATTTGTACAGCATATACCATATACCATACGAAGAGCGGTGTGTTGAATGCAATATCCTTAACTCTCAAGGTTTACTCAAAGGAATAAAGACTCAAGGATTTAAGTCAGAATTTTCAGTTAAAGCATGATGTGAATTCAGTCATCCAATATCTCCTCATTAAAAGTGAAAAACATTTGTTAAACATATCAGTGAATAAACGAGTGGATGAATGGTCATTTAACCCTAGAGCAAGTCCTTGGAATTCCTTATACATTGGTACCATTAGATTATTTATGCAATATAAACTTTCTTAATAACAGACACTATGGCTGAGACAATAGAAGGTATCATACAAGTGGGAGTATGAACAGACAATGAGAAAGAGAATTTCTGAAAGAAGAAAAGTGGTAATATGGACCCCCATTTGGAACTAAAAACCACTCCTTCCTGTGAGAAAGAAAATTATTAGATTTACTGTGCATAAAGTTGCCTAAATTGGCTCTAAATAGTTGGTTCTTAAACAATAGCTAAGGCATGCTTGGAATTCCATGCAGGAGATAGACTAAAGTTAGAGGAAATTAATGGGAATTACGAATTTAGTAAGTAGGGTTCTAATATAAAGATAAATGAATAAGTGATTTTTAAAGACAGAGTAAATTCAATGTGAATTGTAGATGTGAAATCATGAATGTATGATCTAATGGATGAGAAATATAACAGTGTGGGTGGTTAATTAGCAAGCAGCTTTATGCTAACATACTCTATAGAAAGTAGTAGTCAGCTGTGACTTTGGGAAGAACAGAATCAGATAGAAAATCAGATATAGACCAGACTTACCTCATGATCTACTCACTTAAGTCTAAAGACCTCAAATCAAAGCCGCAGAGAATTTTGTGGAAGTAAATGCCATCCAGTTCAGTCCATTATTACCAATCTTGGCTGTATTTTAGTAAGCCAAGGAAAACCCAGGTTTTCTCATGTTTCCTTTAAGCTGGTAAATATCCTGTGAACTATTCATGTTCATACCATTCTAGAGCTAAAAACAGTTGTTGTAGTACTAGTCACATAATAGGTGCAGATGTAAACTTACTATCAGACTCTTTTGCTATAATAACATGGATGCTCACTTCCTTTCATAACAAATCCTTAATTAAAAAAGTAATTTATCTAGAGTATAGAAATGAAATGTAAGTACTAATCCAAACAGCTGTCCAGCAATCTAGATCCTTGAAAAGTGACAGGTGTGATTACAATTTATCAAGATGGTGAGTTGTGGACTATTTGGGGAAATTGTGCTGTGCTGTTTGATGATTATTTGTGTTCTATAATTTCTGGCATTTTCTTACTTTATTTGTAAAATATTGATTGATAAAATTTTATGTATTGATTATAGGAAGCATGATGTTTTAAAATATCTAGACACTGTGGAAAGCCTAATCTAGCTAAGAAACATATTGTTATCACTACTGTACAGAAAAAAAACAACACTTGATATCCAATTGTCTAGCATTTTTCATATATATTTTGTTGTAAAAATATTGTACAAAGGGGTTACAGTGACATGAGTAAGGTAACGAGTACACTTCCTATTGAGCATTGTTACCCTCTCCTTTGTTTTTCCCCTGCCATCCCTTCCCTCCCCATCTCCCCAACTCCTCCCGCCCCCACCAAGCTGTAAAGTTCGTTTTCAGCATAGTGTCTTGTACATCTCATTGTTACAATGGGTCAGCCTGTATCCTTATTTCAGCATTTTGTTATTTCCCTTCCCCTCCCCAAATTAGTAAAATGTATATACAAAATTCAGGGTATTTTTAAAGAACATTCAGTGTGTTACACAGTGAATCTGGAATGTATTATTAAATAGAGATTTTGTATCATTGAGCCAATATCACCTGAATATCCTTCATCAACTTCCTTTCTTGGTAACTTGCATCGTAGTCTCTATTATTATCCTTTAAAATGTTTCCCTGCTGTTTTTTTTATTGGTCCAGGAAAAGAGTCTTGGAAAAATGTTTTCCTCTATGTAGCATGTGATTATTAAATACTAGCCCTGTACAAAGTATTTACTTTTCAATTGCCTCCATTTTACCCTTTAGGAGTCACGAACTCTCATTCTACTTCACAGATGAGAAAATGAGGGGTCAAAGACAGTTTCCCAAGGTCCTACTTCTAGTATCATAAAATCTAGGACATTCTGCTTTCCAAGCATAAGCTCTATCTCCCACTGGGGGCTAATTAGACAGGATAAGGACAAGGACAGCAGGGAGTTGGGCTGATGGCTGATTCATGGTGCTGGCCCCTGCTGCTAACATGACAGCCATTGGAAATTGTTTGTAGGCTCCAGAGGAGTGGGAAAAGACCATGACAAGGATAATTAGGACTTGTCTGATAAATGTTGATCCCAGTACTCTGGGAACCTAACCATTTCTACTATCCACTTTGATTCTTTGAATAGATGTATGGTGTTTTCATTGGGAGAAACACAATGTAAACAGGGAACAATAACAATAATAGAATAACATAATAAAAGTCGACCACCCATTGGATAAGATACTTCAAAAGAAGGTGGAGCTCGACTAAAATAGCTATAGTTATCAGCATGGATTAGTTCAGAGATAGAATACAAGGTTTGTGTGGATCCTAAATTGATGAATTGGAATATGTAAAAGATTTCAATAACAAAATTGGATCAATCGCTAAATTTAATTTGAAAATAGATATGCATAGGTGGAAGTAAGTTTGAATTTCTCTTTCCTATGTAAATGGGAGGTCTGGAAGCATCTTGTCTCTATATCAAGAATACAACTCTCGCTGGATGCCAGTGACCACACCTGTAATTCTACCTACTCAGGAGGCTGAGATATGAGGATGGAGGTTTGAAGTCAGCCTAGCAGAAAAGTCCATGAGACTCTTCTCTCCAATTAACCACAGAAAAGCAGAACAGGAGCTGTGGCTCAAGTGGTAGAGCACTAACCTTTAGCAAAAGCACCCAGGCTCAGAGTTCAAGCCCCAGGACTGGCAAAAAAAAAATGCAAGTGTAAATTGTCATCATAATACTTGGGTAATTCAATCCCATAATTTACCTGTTCCTGATTCTTTGCTTATCAAGGAATAATTTTACTCTATATTGGATTTGAATATAGTAAGGTGGAGAAGAATGTACAAGTGATACCAAATTAGTCTTCCAGAAAGCCAATGAGTGTCCTAAATATTCAGATTCACCCTCAAGGCTTATGGTTAAATTGAATCTCTCTTTACAAACCCCTAATAACCCAGAATGAGTAGGAGTCCGAGTCATTAAGTCTGCATCATAACCCAGAATGAGTAGGGGGTCCAAGTCATTAAGAGTACATGTCTGAGTTTAGTGTCCAGTGTGATGGCAAAGCAGCACAGGTAAGGCAGCTATAGGAGACCCCTGCATGGAACCTGAACCTTCATGTTGCATCACTAAATATTTGTTCCCTTCTCATGAGAATAGATAATCCCAATAGGTGTGGTTGATATTCTTGTTTTTTTTTTTTTTTTTTTTTTTGGGTCCGGTCGTGGGGCCTGAACTCTGGGCCTGGGCTCTGTCCCTCAGCTCTTCAGCTCAAGGCTAGCACTCTACCACTTGAGCCACAGCGCCACTTCCGGCTTTTTTCTTTTTGCTTATGTGGTGCTGAGGAATCGAATCCAGGGCCTCTGGCATGCAAGGCAAGGGCTCTACCACTGAGCCACCTTCCCAGCCCAAGTGTGGTTGATATTCTTAACCCCAAATTCTCGATATATGTTCCATGACTTAATTAACTTCTACAATGATGAACATATTATACAGCTCCTGTAAAGATCATTTATAACATCCCTTTAAGCTTCTGAATCAAAATATATTAAAATGTGTGGAGGATGTCAATAGTACTAGTCTGGCCTCTTAGCTAGATTGGTGGCCAAGATCAGGAAGAGAGTGGTTCCTGGCCAGTTTAAGCCCAAATGTCTGTTAGATTCCACTTAAAGACATCCTGGGGGTGATGGCAACTTTGTATCATTTCAGATATGGCAGGAATTAGGAAGTAAAAAATATGATAATTGTGGTCCGGGAATCTGTCCAGACAGGAAGACCCTATCTCAAAACTATGACAAAATAACCACAATACAGCAAACAAGAACAGTAACTAAAAACCCAAACAGTGAAAGATAGGGCTAGAAGCATGACTCATTTGTAGAGCACCTATATAGCAAGCCTGAGACCCTGTGCCCTGTGTTGAACCCCTAGTACTTGCTCTACCCCCCAATATATATATATATATGTATATGTATCTTTATATCTATCTATATATATACACACTATATACATGTATATGTATATATGTATATATATATATATATATATATATATATATGTATGTATATAGATGGTGAAGTGAACTTGGCCAAGCTTTTCTTCTACCCATTCACTTTATTCATTTGCTGGATGAATTGGTCTAATTTTCCAGGGGAGTCTTAAGTTTAGCTGTAGACAGGAATGGCTCAGATCCTAAAACCTAAGAACCATTCTTATAGGATATACAGACCCAAACTGTGGAATTCTAAGGTTAGTAGAGAAAGTGTAAAGTCTGTCCTGATAACTGGATGGTAATCACCATTATTTTGGTAGAAAATAGAGAAATCCATTTTTTCCATCAGTGTCTTATTTGATCAATATTATCAAAACCCAGAAGGGATTTGGTATGTAGAAAAGAGAGAACACCAATTGTGGGAACCTCCTCTAGCTACAATAACCAAGTTACGTCTAATCAATAGAAACAAATTTCTAGAATAGAGGCAATGAAAGAATGTGTTTACCCAGCTGATGGAAGTTTTAAAGTCATAAGTATTTCAGATGTTGGCAACACAAGGGACCTTCCACTATCCAAAGCATTAAATATTGGGGGTATACTTACATATTTCAGAGGAAAGTGGGTCACTGTTGGAGGAGCTTCTTGATGAAAAGACAGGGAAGATAAAAGAAATTTCACCTTCTTATTTATTAATGTTTGAATATTTTATTTTTAATTTAGTTGTAAAACTGGGACTCCAACTTGGTACCTGATACTCTTGTTCATTGGCTGGTGCTCCACCATCTCAGCCATGCCTCCAACCAAATATTTCATTAAAAATAATTTATATTTATAGAAAAGTGCCAAACAAAATATGGAAGGGTCTCATATAATCTTCGTTCAGGTTCTCCTCATGTTCACAAATAACAGAGAGGATCTATTACTACCAATAACTTCCAGAATCTTCTGAATGTTACCAGTTTTTCACTGTTGTCTTCTAACGATTCTAGAAAGTTATTGCACTTAATTTTGATTCTTCCTGGTAACACAGCTTGTGGGGTAACATTCACCTGCAATCCAGATCTGAGCTGGGAGCAGCAAGTTACAGTTCTGAAACCAAATAGGCCTAAAGTTAGCGTATCACCATATGCTATGTCCTCGCTTTTAACTGTCAATATTTTTAATCTACTATAGCCTCTTATAATTATAGTAAAATCATACTTACATTATTAATCATCTAACCAACCAGGTCAGGATTTAAACACGTTTATTTAGTGCTTTAGGAACTCTACAGTAAGGTTTTGAATGAAATGTTCATTTTTAAATACTATAGCCATACATTGAAGTCCATAAACCAGGCTTAATCCATCCTATGTTATAAATATAGAGTTGGGAAGATCACCCTTTAATTCAGTTATTTAGGTTATTCATCAACAAAATAAGAGGAATTTCATATGACCTAAAAGTGATTAATTGAACCAGTGCTAAAAGCCAGTTTGAATCCTGTTGGTGTTTTGAAAGAATACAAAGTACAGCAAGTAGTTGACTTTAGCTCTTTCTTAACTGCTTGACAATACCATTGTGTATCCTGTTCACAATGATAGTTAGTCTTGAATAGCTCATCTTGGTTGTTCAAGGGGTACATACAACCAAACTCAAGCCTGCACTTTCCCCACAAAAAAAGGAACAAAGAACATGAAACTTGATTTCTCTATTAGCACATTGAAACTACGCTAGCTTTCCATCAACTCTTTGTGCTCATATGATCAGCCAGTGGACCAGAGCCAACAACATTTTCATGACTGAGAAAGAAGTTTTGAAGGTCAGCAAAGCTAAGCAGAAGAGACAAGCTTTGTCTGTGGTTAACCACATATTGTATTTTTGCTGTTCTGTAACCATATTTGTTGAATCTAATAAAGTTTTCATTTTTAGTGACCAACTCTTGAACTTGTTATGTTTGTTTCCAACAAACCACAGAACATTGATTCGCCAGTCTGAAAGGCATGATGTTTTCATGAACAAACTTCTCCAATGTTTAATGGGCCAAGATGATAAGCTAGAATCTCAGCATCGCATTGTTTCTGTGTTGCATCCCTTACTCTGGAACCATGCTATACGGTAGAAAAAAAAACACTGGGGGAAAAATATCAGAATAGGTAAAATGATTAAATTAAATTGGTTTCACTCCTATTTTTGTCTCTCTAGCTAGCAAATCACATACAGTTATTAGAAACTCTATGATTAAAGAATGTTTCAGGAACCACCAGCTCTAGAATGGATTCATGACCCCTTCCCTGTGCCAATCTACAGAATCCAATTTTTCCCAGGAATTTTATCCCTAAATCAACTCAGGCTTTCTTTGAGGATGAGGTTGACCTTTATTATTTGAAACCAGTTTTGTTATCCTTTTATATCCCAGCGATGATGTCTTTAACAATAGACATTTCACAAGTTATCCCCAATGGATAAGGATAGGAGAATTTCATTTAGTCCAAAGCAGAAATACTTCTACTTGGGTTTTTTTTTTCCTGATATGATTGTATACACCTAGAATTTCTTCATGTCTCATGAAGGCATCTAGCCCTAAATTAAGTCAATATTGGACTCTCAGATTAAAAACATCATGGAAACTCCTGTATTCTCAATGATGCCATGGGTCTCTGAATAAACAAAAGTAGGGTGAATCAATCAGTGTTGGGTGATTGAAAAAATATATAATCTTTATGTTTTGTGGATTCAAAATATTTTCTTAGTGGAAGTAGAAAATGTACCAGAGTAGACTGTGGAAAGCATTAATGCAATGAGTGACACATGTTAAGCTTTTAGTAAGTGTTGGTTCTCTTCCCCATTTTATCAAATACCTGGCTTGTCATCTACAGACTTGATATGAGTTGTCAGAGTTTGTATTTGAATTTGTATTTCAAGAAATGTAAGCCACTTTCTGAAGGAGTTTTACTTTGTCTGCTAAAAAAAAAAAAGTACTCCAATTTCTAGGAGGAATTCTAAACTAAAGACTATAGGAAAAGAGAAGAAAAAAAAAACAACCTCGACAAAAATCTCCAAAGGAGGTAACAAAAAAAGAAAGAAAGAAAGAAAGAAAGGGCACTCTGGCCCAAGAAGAATGTCAATTCCAGGAAATTTATTATATGCAATTACCTATTAGCAGCTCACAAACACCAGTCAGAGTATGTCTATTTATTCCCACTTACTAATGTCATAAATACAATTAATTGTCTTCTTCCTTCCTTTCCTGAATGACCCCTTTTGCCCAGCTGTTGACTTCTAATTGAAAGACTTCTAGTCTTTCTACTAATGGCACGCTGTAGACTATCTTGATAGAGACACCTACCATGGCTGGAATGCTGGTAGATTTCCTGGGATTTCCAGTATCTATTTGCAATTTTCACCTCCTCCTTCTGGTTACATGACCAACCAAGGTCAATACCGATTACTTCCCTGTAAGTGAAAGCAGCACATAAATTTTCATTTTTTTGGCCTAGTGTCATTATTGGAATTGAAAGCCTAATCCAAACATAAAATGGACCACCATTATTTACAATAAACAAGGACCCTTTTGTTTGAAAGACTCTATTTTCCTGATAATTTACTGTACAGACTTTGAATACAGAATTTCCACCTGTATTCTAACATACTATTACGGCTTGTGAAAAGATATATAACAATGGTTACCCAAATAAGAGTAAATTAACAGAATTTGCCTGTTTCCCAAACAACAAGCTGTGCTGTCACTTTGTTCATCCCTTTGGGTATATTTAAGATAGAAAAAAAAATCATTTAACTGTCCCATTCTCCATTTTGAGAGACTGGTGAATTTAATCAATGAAACTCTGGAATAGTAAAAATAGTTTTTTCATAGAAACAGGACATGGGGATGATAGAATTCTTTTTTTTTCCAGGTCACATCTAGCAATACATCTTGTTGGAGGCATTTTGAAGATTCTATATAAAGGTCTTCCAAAACATTTCCTGCTGAGCATGGCCTCTTGTGTTCAACTACCCTGTCCTCATCTTAATATTGGATACAGTGCCTTTGTCTTATTTTGAGAAAATTTTCTGAGAGATTGTTTTAACCTCTGTGATCTAGTGAAGATTTTAAGAATCCAAGTTTCTTTGGCTTGGCTCAGTACATTTTCTTTGGAAACTTCAAAGTAAACTGTTTCGTAATCTTCAGTCTGACAGTTTTGGAGGAAAAAAAAATTCTGGATCATTAGGTTGTGAGTTAAACTAACATGAAGAAGACTGACAATGTCAAACATCACTATCCCTACTTTCCAAATAAGAAATCAAAGTTGCCTAAGGAATTTGTTGGGAATAAATTAATCAGACTATCTAGTTCTTATAAAGACTACATTCAATATTTGCTTCCTCTAAAAGCCACTTAAGCTGTAGTCAAAACTAAAGGAGATTGGCAAAGGGAATTCACATTTTCCTTGGAATGAAATGGTGGGGAAAGAAGTAGACCTGAAGGGTTATTCTTCTCATACAGGATCTTTATAAACAACAACAAAAACCCCAATAACAATAAAATAATAGAACTATGTATATAATTCTAGTACATACATTCTGATCTGTTGAATATTTATGCCTATCAGAAGCTCCTCTTCTACATAAAATGAGCTTGAAAGCCGGAAGACTGACCATTTTCATCTTGAGAATTTTTTTTTAAACTGAGCCTAGGGATCCTAAGGTCATCTAAGCTTGCTCTAATTCTTTATTTTAAATTCTGAACATTATTGTATTTTATGGATACCCTAGCTTCTGAATGAAAATATTTGACTTATTACTGATTTGGGAACATTGGAAGCAGTAGCACAGTTAAGTATTTCCACTGAGGTTTCTGCATAAATGTTGGTTTTCATTTTGCTGGGGTAAATGCCTAGGGATGGGAATGCCAAGTCCTTTGTAAGTAGCTCCCTAATGATTAATTTGAGGTCGACTTGGCTCAAGCCATGATAGTCAGATGTGTGGTCAAAAATGACTCTGGATGTTTCTGTGAGGGATGTGGTAGATGAAATTACTATTGAGGTAAGTGAACTCTGAGGAAAGCAGATTGCTTTCCACATTGTGTGTTGGCCTCAAGCAATGATTTGAAAGCCAGAATA
The DNA here is from genome assembly GCF_019054845.1 of Dipodomys spectabilis. Taxonomy (NCBI): domain Eukaryota; kingdom Metazoa; phylum Chordata; class Mammalia; order Rodentia; family Heteromyidae; genus Dipodomys; species Dipodomys spectabilis. Next base: position 2,302,839 of record NW_024870844.1, read on the forward strand.
AAACAAAAGAATGACCTTCACACAGTGATAGGGGTTTCTGCAACAGAAGCCATTTGGACTTGAACTTCAACATCAGCTTCTCTCTGAATCTTTAGCTTGATGGCTTTTAGACTCGAATGGGAGAATCCTTTTTCTGGCTTTCTAGCTGGCCGGACAACTCTGCAAATTGGACTTACCTGCATTCAAATTCATGTGAGTCAATTGCTGAGAATAAGTCGCTTTCTATAAATACACATTCTATTATTTTTATTTTACTGAAGAATCTTGACTAATATGGCTGCTAAATCTCTTTGTAGTCCTGGTTTCAATGTTTCTTTATCTTTTTTTTTGGGGGGGGGGGATCCGGTCACAGGGCTCGAACTCTGGGCCTGGGCGCTGTCCCTCAGCTCTTCAGCTCAAGGCTAGCACTCTACCACTTGAGCCACAGCGCCACTTCTGGCGTTTTTTCTTTTTGCTTATGTGGTGCTGGAGAATCGAACCTAGAGCCTCATGCATGCAAGGCAAGCGCTCTACCACTGAGCCACCTTCCCAGCCCCTGGTTTCAGTGTTGAATGATAGTTTTCTCTAATTTTTGCCAGCACTTATTAGTATCAGTTTATTTTGTTTCTCCTGCTAGACAAATATAAAATAAAATATGTCTAATGCTATCTCAAGGTGGTTAAAAAACTATTCTAAATATACTGCATGGTATGTAACTTTAATTTCATATAGAGGAAGAATACTCAGTATAACAGCTTGTTTTATAGTTTAATAAACAGAGAGTAGTACTTTTTCATGCCTATATGCTGTGTTCTATGATTGATTCTTATATGCAAAATGTACTTTATATCGTTGGGGTTCAGAAAGAGTGCCTGTGTTTAATTTACTCCACCTTATTTGTCAGAATGACTATCCTTGTCTTTTTTTGTACTTTTTATTGTAAAAGTACTGTACATAGGGGTTACAGTTACATGAGCAAGGTAATGAATACATTTCCTATCGAGAATTGTTGCCTTGTTTTATAGACATAAGTATAGGTGCTCCTGGGTTCCACGTGCCTTATCATAATAAAGATAATTACTGCTACAATTAGAATTCAAACTTTATCCCTTCTAAGACTGCTATTTGGCTCTTTGGTGCCAAACCAAGTTCTGGTATAACATATGCAAAGAAGGTCACTTTGGTTTTGATAAAGTAACATTGCAGAAAATGATGTCTACAAGGACTTGCTTTTTCTATTTTTAAAACCATATATATATGTATTATAATATATTATAACCAGTTTCCATCTTTCATTTTGAAGAGATCTGCGGAAGGTAGGAATGGTTTCCACAACAATAACCAAGATGGGTTGCAGTTGCTTTGAGGAATGTTATAACTAGTCAACATTATTTCTCAAAGCAGGACCAGAGGTCTTCTCAGTCCGTTCATGGCGTTGAAGCTCTAAATGCTTCATTAACTGTATAAAAGTAGACAAGGGAGAATAATGCAAGTTGAATTAAAGTAGTTTTAAAGATCAAGCTATAACTGATCAAAAATTATTCTATTTGGTACCCCTGTTGAAAATGAAGAATTCAGCGATTCTCTTTTAGTCAAAAATATTTGTCTATTATCATTTATTTTATTTTATTTTGTCAGTCGTGGGGCTTGAATTCTGGGCCTACACGCTGTCCCTCAGCTCTTCAGCTCAAGATTAGTGCTCTACCACTTGAGCCACAGTGCCACTTCCGGTTTTCTGGTAGTTTATTGGAGATTAAAGTCTCACAGACTATCCTGCCCAGACTGGCTTTGAACTACGATCCTCTGATCTCAGCTTCCTGAATGGCTAGGATTACTGGCGTGAGCCACTGGCTCTCTTTTAAGGAGTAACGAATTCACCAAAATGAAGACCCTGGTATTAGAAACTAAAAAGGTCAATGTCTTGGTACATTTATTCTGTTATAACAAAATACCACACATTGAGTACTTTATTTAAAAAAAAAAACGCACCCAGAATTTTTTTTCCACAGTTCTTTAAACTGGAAAGAAAAAAGTTTGGTTGCTGGTGAGAACTCTACATCTAGAATGAATCCTCTGGGGAAAAGTGATGCTCTATACTTTAAGGGAGAAGGCTTTACAAAGGCCCTTAGATCTCTGTGGGTATACCTAAACATGCCTTGTGTGAGACTTCATCTTCCTTCACTCCTTGGTTTGTGAGATGAATGATTTTTTCTGACATGCACCAGTAAAGGCTGCCTAACAACCGCCAAGCAACCAAGCCAACCAATCAGGAATTGAAACCATCCAAATTATGAACCCAGTTTGTTTGTTTTTATTCGTTAAGGAGTTGATTGTTTTCGATATTTTGATCTCATGATGGAAAATATAATAGCATATATTATGATACTCCTTTTTTACAGAAATGTAACTGTCCTACGCCAAAGGTTTCATGGTATTTATTTCCCAGTTATCCTGGTGCCAGCAGTTAGTGATCAAGCTAAATTGAACAAGCAACCCTCACACAATATTTAGAATGAATAATGCACTAGGCTGGTACTCCTGCCAAAAATGAACTTCGTGTGGCTAACTGCCACCTAGAATTCTGCTATCCTGGGCATTTTTGTGAAGGCCTGAAGGTCTCTTCAATGCTTACTGTTACCTTAGGGATGTGTCAAAATGGAAAGAGACATATGTTTCCCGTGAGGTTCTTTTCTAAGGAGATTTTTATTAAAGTGAAAGGGTGTGTGTGCGTTTGTGTGTGTGTGTGTGTGTGTGTGTGTGTGTGTGTGTGTGTCACAGAGAGAGAGAGAGACAGACAGACAGCAAGAGAGGAGAGAACTGAGGGTAGGAAGAAACATGGCATATTTTGTATGTATTTATATGTGAATGTCAAGGTTGTTCTGACGAAGTTGCTCTGAAAAGGCTCATATGAGAATTATTTAAATGTTAAAGATTGGGGTAAGAGTAAATAATCTATTCCAAGAATAAAATGGTTGAACACAGTAAATCATTCCTACAATACTCAAGCCAGTTCAGTGTGGATAAAGATTCAGCAAACCAATTTCCAGAGAAGACAAGATTATCCCGAACAAACCTTCCATAGAAATTCCAATGGAAATGCTCAAAAACCAGATGGAAATATAAAAGTGTCTGTGAAACTTGGTTGAAGTTAATAAGAAGAAAACTGTTTATAGCACTATAAAATTATATATTATTAATTCTAAAGGTGTTTCAGTCCAACATTTTAGGATGTCAATATAGCAAACATAAATGCATGACACACATACACAAACACATACCAGGGAAGTTTTATTGTATGGTAACCCATTTATAACAAAGATTCTAGACCAGTCACCTGTTATTAGAGTCTGGTTAAATTAGTGTTGGCATATTTAGGTTATAAAGTATTATAGTACTATATGGAGTTTTATGTTAGTTATATTCTAAAGTTATCCCAAATATAATTTGTATACTAGGTAAAATTACTCATGGCAAAACATATATAATGAATATAGTCATGTTCAACTACATTGTAACTATGCAAAAATACATATATTGTGAGAACACATTGGCTGGCTGTTGAGAATCATCTTTTTTCTTCTGGATTTAAATAAACAACATATAATTTTCATCCATGTCTAGTAAATATAGAAAATAGCTATGCAAACTACAAAACAAAAATAAAGAAATATTGATTCTGGACAGGGGGAAAAAACCTATAAAATGTGTATTGGAAACTACTGGAACCCATGTAAAACAATTTTATTACTGAATTCCAGGAAGGTCTCAGAACACCTTTGATGACTGATGTCCCTTGCTAGCTTCCCATATGAAGAGAACAGGAGGAAGAAAATGAATGAAACAGGAGTGTGAAGGAAGAGAAGGTCTTTCATATTGCCAGAATCCTACTACAGAGAAACTCTTGCCCTGGTAAAGGAAATTCTTTCCTTATTTGTGATGAAAAATAAAGGGTAACAGAGGGAAAATTCTTCATAGTGAAGATTCACCAAATGAGAATGAGGCTTTGATTACTGTTGTCATTAGTATGTTTGGGAGATGGGATTCCTACCGAATCAACAGCAGAGACAGATCTAGAACCATGGGCAAACACAGGCTTTGTGAGTACTAGCCTATTCTGATGTTGAAATAATCTTACACAGCACCAAGATCAGAGAAATCACTCTGCCACATTCTGTGTTGTGCTGTAAATACAGTTAAGTTATGGACGTGAGTTTTACAAATGCAATGATGCTCCTAACGCTGCTGTTTTTCAGACATTCACATGAACACAGCCCATCATTAGCTGCTGGTGAGGAGATGCACTCACAGGAAAGACTTAACAGAACCCTTTGTGCAGAAGTGGGTCTTCAAGTACCACAGAAAGGTTTTAAATGGAGTTTGAAGTTGCCCAATTACAGCCTTTCAAATGAATCAAAGACAAGGTCTCGTAAACTTCTTCTGAGGACACGGTCAGAGGCTCTTTGGCAGAAAAGAGAGAACAAAGAGCAAATCTTCCTCTGCACAGATTATTAAATAGGAAATGGCACTCACCAGTACATCACAGGCACTGGAATAAACAAGTTCTGCTCATCCCTTGTCTCCATTCAGTTTTGTTTCAGTTTGCTTTTTTTTTTTTCTTTTCCACATAAATCCAGAAACTACACATAACACCTTACTTCAAGGGAATTGAAAGACATCCTGTGTTTCTTTGTTCCATCTGGCCTTTATTCAGTGGACAATCAAAGAAAAGGGTGCTTACCTTTCTTTCTTTCTTTCTTTCTTTCTTTCTTTCTTTCTTTCTTTCTTTCTTTCTTTCTTTCTTTCTTTCTTTCTTTCTTTCTCTCTCTCTCTCTCTCTCTCTCTCTCTTTCTTTCTTTCTTTCTTTCTTTCTTTCTTTCTTTTCTTTCTTTCTTTCTTTCTTTCTTTCTTTCTTCTGTCTTTCTTTCTTCCTCTCTCTCTCTCTCTCTCTCTCTCTTTCTCTCTCTCTCTCTCTCTCTCCCTCCCTCCCTCTCTCCCTCCCCCTCTTTCTTTTTTGTTGCCAGTCTTGAGGCTTGTACTCAGGACCTGTGCCCTGTCACTGAGATTTTTTGCTCTACCACTTTAGCCACTATTCCACTTCTGGCATTTTTTGGTTGATGTTCTTTGTTTCTTTGTTTTGGTGACTAATTGGAGATAAGAGTACAGAATTTCCTGCCAGATTGGCTTTGGAACTTGATCCTCAGATCTCAACCTCCTGTGTAGCTAGGATTACAAGTGTGAACCACCAGCACCCAGCTTCTTAAACAGTTTTTAATAGCACTCTTTAGTGGTATTTAACACATTTATACTGTCATATAGCCATCACCACCAGCCTTCTTCATTACTCTTTTAAAACTAAAATTCTGCACTTATTAAACAAAATCCTTTAATTCCCTTTCTCTTAGCTCTTGACAACTAACACTTCATTCCTGACTTCTATGTGTTTTTGACTACATTAAGCATTCAAACAAGTAGAATCATCTAGAATTGATCTTTTCTGTGACTGGCTTACTTCACTTAGCATAATGTCACTAAAGTTTATCTATGTTGTAGTATATGTTGAGATTTTTTTTCACTTTCTTAAGAATGCACATCAGTAGATCTTTTGTGGACAACAATGTGGAAATTCCCCCAAGAACTGAAAAATATAGAATTCTATATTATATAATAATTGCATTTTAGGGTATATACCAAAAAAAATTGAACATGATATCAAAGAGTTTTTGTCCATCCAAGTTTATTACCCCTAATAGCTTAAACAGGAAGAGACCCAGTCTGAGCAAATGAAATGTGGTATTTTAACACAAGGAAACATACATATTTTCACATCCTTATTAACTTCTTCTGAATGCTTCCTCACCCCTCACCAAAATGAAATGTCAGGGACACAAAGTTACTTCATACAAGCTCACATAACTATTAGCTGTAAGCATTGGGATTTGTGCTATATACTAATAAGCATCAGATGACAATCATTTCTTTCTTTCATGCTGAAGATAAAGACTATATCTTATTATTCACAGACCTTGACATTTGCCTATCAGTTGTAACAGGATTTTTGTTGTAAAATGGAAAAGAAGGCAAAAGATAAGTTTTGCATGCACTAAAGACCACTAAACAATAAGAGAAAATTAGAAAGCATATATACAAATGTATGAGCAAGTAAAATACATTCCAGGGCATAAATCTGCATCATTCAGTTTAGTGGAACTTGCCTGTATATCTTCCCTCAGCCAATAACTTATTAGCTCACTTGGAGAAAGAAGGTTGTCATATGTTTGTTTTTGAATGATCTTTGTCTTCTACTAAGAGAAAAGATGGCATTGTAGAATGAGCATAGAACTAGGAATTTAGGTGATTTAAGAGGCAATAAATCAGTTACATACTCTTATCATTGCATAATTTATTATACTGCTTTTGTCTTTATTCTCCTGATATTCCAATTCAAATGAAAGCAAATGTTTCACAGGATTGTGAAGAGAATTATAATGTATATAAAGAAACTGACCTTGAATAAAGGTACATGTCACAATGCAAACTATAGAGAACGTACACATTAAGTTTTAAGCATATACAAAGTTCCAGTTTAGTATTAATTTCAAATAATGTCTCCTCTTACAATTTGAAAAGTCTTGTCAGATATTCCCTGTTTCTTGCTATGGTAAATATCACATACCAGTTATGAAAAGTATACTAAAATATTTTAATAACACTCGTCACCAGTGCCATCTTCAAAGAGGAGATTTTTGTTAGTGTCTCTATGTTTTCTTATGTGCTGAAGAGACAAAAACACACACACTTACCCACTCTTGTAAACACAAACATGCGTACACATAATTTCCTAGTATTTTGAAATAAAGGGACTTTGCCTAGGTCAGCTTTTGCAGGAGCAGATCCTTGATAAACATCACCAAAAAATCAACTAGTGACAAAATCAAAAGAGAGAAGAAGAGGAGGCTACAAGAGGCTACAAATTTAGGCTAGTCTCAGCTCTAGCCCCGTACTTCAATTATACCTTAGAGTCTCAATTACAAATCAGACCTCTAACAGAAGAATGGGATTTCATAGTCCTGAACCAGCCTGTCATTAGTCTTCACCTGTTCCTGCTTTAAAGGAGGGGGATTGTGAACAAACAGACAATTCAACGTCTTATGTATGCAAATGAAAGTGGCTCCAGTACCCCAAAATTTGTCCCCCAAGAGGCTTTCAGGTACAAAATACAAGATATACAGATTGAAGACAGGCATATGACATCAAGAGGGGCAAAGGCTGCAGACTAAAAGCTTTTCCACTGTCTGCTCTATGATTATGTACGGAAATTTCATGGTCAGAGTCCTATATAAAGTCTAACAACATATGTCTGGTTTTCAGTTCCTAAAACTTGTTCTTTCAAGGAACAGATCATTACACTTTAAAAGAAAGTATAAAGACAGGGGACTTGTGAAAGTTAGCTGAGCAGAACAATCCATTCCTTTAGACATGTAAAGTTGATATTAAGATCTTTCCTGTTTAGTCCAGATTTCCTAGGCTGGTTCCCGTAACAAAGTCCACATTGCTCTGGATGGTTTTCAAGGTATTTCTGCCTTTTATTAACCTAACTGAGTTCTCCTCACCCTGAGGATCTGTCAGGTCAGATATTAGTGTTCACACTTTCGTAGCCAGAGAAGCTCAAGTTTGAAACGATGATGTGATTTATTCAAGGTTACACAATAGTACAGTGGCAGAACTGGGTCTTGTATTTATCGTGTTGTCTTCAAATCTAAATCTTCTTTCTTTTCACATGTTCCCAAGCATGAACCTCAGTTCCAAACATCAGGATTCTCACGAATAAAGCGATATATTTCCGATAGCAAATTTATTTTAACTCTGATGCCATTCTCCCTGGACCAGTGTGATAGATTCAACAAAGCTGAACTAATCTTAGTTTCTCTTCCTCCTGCCATGTCCCTATCATTTCCTCTCTCAAAGTATTTGTCAAGCATTGCCACACCGATGAATTGCTTGTATTCCCATTCATGACTGTTCACTGTGATGTCAAAACTTGATTTGATGTTTTGAATGACTTTTGAAATACTATTTCCCAGACTGAATTCCACGCACAGGATAGATTCTCTCTAGGAAGTGGCTGTTGAATGAATCAGTAGATTAGGCTTCTAATAGATAAATAAAATAGTGCCTTTCTTCCAAGAGAAGAATCTGTTCGAGATTCTGTTTCATTTGTAAATTTACTACCAAAATACACCTCAGGTGATGAGTTCTATGAGTAAATGTTACTTCCTGTATTAGTCTATTCTCCATTGCTGTAGCAAAAGACCAAACACTAGGTACTTTTTGAAGAAAAATGCTAACTTATATTGCAATGTTAGATCCAAGAACATGGGGGCATTGGAATGTACACTCTCAAAATACTTCAGATATTTTAATTGGTTCTGAGTGAAAAGATGCATGAGTACTTATGCAGAAAAAGCAACAATTCTCATACACATTGGCGGGAAACCTCCTCCTCTCCCCCAGCACAACTTGAAGATTGATTGAATATGGATTACTGAAAGAGAAACTGAGGATAAAATTTCAAATTTGTAACTGGAGTAATTACTCTCTATTCTTTACCAAGATGATTAATACACAGGTTACAATGTTCTAAGTTAAATGTTTGTAATCTTTCAAGATACATAGTATAGTTTGATGCCATTTACCTTGGGTCAGACCAAAAATTAGAGATCTTAGTTTAATCTGACTACCCTTTATATCAATGGAAATTTTTATGTCACCATCATTTGTTAGAGAAACTTTATCTGGTAGAACTCCAATGGATGAGGTTACAAGCCCAGTAAAAGGTACATTAACATTACTTTAGTGTGGGATACCATAAGGAATGTTATAGATTGGCTTACAAAACATTGGTTTCCCACAAGCTTGGAGACTGATTCTGAGATGAGGCTGCCAGTGTGATTGGAGAGAGCCCTCTGAGATTTAAAGCCTGGTGACTTACTGACTTTTCTTTCTTTTCTTTTCTTCTGGTCCTGGCGATTGAAATCTAGGTCTGGACCTCTTTCACTCAAGGCTAGCACTCTACCACTTGAGCCACAGTGCCATTTTTTTTTTCTGCAATTAATTGGAGCCAAGAGTCTTTCTGACTTTCTTCCCTGGGCTGGCTTCAAAACATGATCTTCAGATCTCAGCCTCCAGAGTAGCTAGGATGACAGGCATGAGTCACCAGTGCCAAGCTCAGACAGGTGACTCTTAACTATGTCTTTGAATGTCAAGGAGAATGTCAGCTTTCTCATGTTTTCTCCTATAAGGACACCAATACTATTATGTGAGATCTATTTCATGATCATCAAAGTTCCTGACATTCAGAAGCAGAGTGTCAGCATGCACATCAATAGCAATCAATCTTAACTATGAGACTCTGAAGAATGTAGAACAACACACAGCCAGTGCATTAGCAAGAGGTAGAGTTAAATAGCTGATGACTCTGTTTAATATAATACAGTATGTGTTTAGTCTAACATAGGACATGGTAGGAGAGAGCCACACTGAATAAAGTTCAAGCAGACAAACAGGTCAGTGAAACCTATTATAGAAAATAGTGAATATATCTAAGAACAGGGAAAGTGATATGACACATTCTAGTGTGTTTATCTCTAAGGTTTAGCAACTACTAAAATAATGTCTCTAGTGTTTAATATATCAACCCTTAATGATTATAATTGTGTTTTCTGAATCTTGGATATTGCATCAATATAATGTTAAGCATTTCAATGTCTGTCAAGAAAACTCTGCACCCATAGTACAACTTAGGTGTGTTGAAATTCTGATCCTAAGAGATAAATCTGAGCTTTCTGTTTAGCAAAGGTTAGTGTGAGTACAGAATTTTCACTTTCTTCTCAAAAACATGTAGTTTCCAGTGGCACATTATATCTTGGAATTGTGGCTTCAGCTTCACCTGAATTTTAAATCAACATTCAAGTCTCAAAATCACATTGTAACAAATGCAAAGGAAAGGAACACAGGGATTTGCATGACAATTGTGTTTGGAATAATTTATAGGTATTTACGCAGCAATATCTTTCAGAAGTGAGAAATTAAACCCCTCCATATATTGTTTTAAATTCAAAACAAAACAAATTTTCAGTTCTCAAGCCTGGTAGATTTTCCTCAGCTCAATATCACAAACAGAATATTGCCTTTCTCACAGCTAGAGAATTAAAATGCATGGGGAAGAAGCCCGGTTGGGAGATCAGCAATGCCAAAGTGACATGTAATAGAAGTCAGATATCCAAAATTTTCCTTCCTATTTTAATTACTATGGTCAGAGAACACCCAAGTCACATGAAACAAAGCAATTCTCTTCCATACATGTGCTGGGTCTACTTATAAGCAATTGAAGCAATTGTAAGAAATCATAGACATTTCATTGACCATAATAAGGCAACACTGCAAGTCTAGTATTAAAATGTTCTATAGATTTGTAGGACATTATGTTGTTTTTCATACTTTAAAATAAAAAAAATTGTTCATGACAAATTTAACAGTAAATGAAATAAACAAGTTGGAACTTTCAACTTTGAAGCTCCAGGTTGGTTGTACTTTTGTAATATATAGTGTGTGTTTTTTTGAGAACTTCAGTAGTAGTAACATGCAATAAGCCTATTGTTTTTGACCCTAACAATAGCAGATTTTAATTTTTTTTTTTTTGGTCATGGGTGGCTTGAACTCAGGGCCTGAGTGTTGTCCTGTGCGCTTTTGCTCAAGCTAGCACTCTACTACTTTAAGCCACAGCTCAAATTCCAAGTTTCTGAGAGGTCAATTGGAGGTAAAAGTCTCACAGAGGCTTTTCTGCTGGGTTGCCTTGGAATTGCAATCCTCAGATCTCAGCCTCCTGAGTAGCTAGCATTACAGGTGTCAGCCACCAGTACCTGGCTTGAGTTGACATATCTAAGTGAAAAATGATCACAGATAACTTCTTAGATGAACCATCTTATTTGGTCTTCCCACATATCCGTGATATGTACTTTAATACCAACTTTACAGATAATAATAACATGGTGAGGGTTCACAGCATCTCATACCGGGCCTGACTTCACACTCAATTGAATGTACCTTTTGCTACAGATTTTCTGCTCTCACTTGTATACACGTTTTCCTCATTGGGGAATCACTTTCTTCTTTCCCCAGTTACTTTCTATATATGTATTTTTGTTTGTTTTGTTTTTATTATGAAAATACCGTACAGAGGGGTTACAATTACATGAGCAAAGAAGTAAGTAGAAACCCTAGGTCTCCTTGGTACAGGCCGAAATTTTCTTAATAGAGACCCAGAAACACAACAAATCAAAGAAAGATTGGACAAATGGGATTGCATGAAATTGCAGAGCTTCTGCATGGCAAAGGACATAGCTAGCAAGATCAATAGAAAGCCCATGGATTGGGAGAAGATCTTCACTAGCCATACAACAGACAAGGGTCTCATATCTAAAATATACCTGGAACTCAAAAAATTAAATCTCCCGACAACAAATCCTCAAAGAAACAACAGCCCAATAAATAAGTGGGCTAAAGAATTAAAGAGAAACTTTTCTGAAGAGGAAAGTACATATCTTATCAAGCATTGTTGCCTCCTCTTGTGTTTCCCCTTCCCATCCCTTCCCATCTCCCTCCATCCTCATCCCTCCCTTTGCACCTCCCCCCTCCTCCCCCCTGCCCCCCCAGGTCAAAGTTGTAAAGTTCGTTTTTTGACATAACGTCTTGTACATCTCATTGTTGCAATGGGTCCACCTGTATCCCTATTTAAACAATTTGTTTTTTCCCTTCCCTCCCCAAATTATATCAACACCAAATACAGTGAAAACAGGAGTTATACTGTGGGGGAGGGACAAGGCAACAAAGAAATAATCTTATAAATGTGTTAGAAAAAAATAGCAAGAAAGAAAAAAAACTATTTGAGTCCTTATCTTGGGGTTCATTTCACCTAACTTCAACTTATCTGACCTTTTCTGCTTGTCTCAGAAATATACTAGTTATTGCAAATGAGGGAAACCATGGGACCTATGTTTCTTTGGGCCTGGCTTGCTTCACTTAATATAATTTTCTCCAAGTCTTTCTATTTCCTAACAAATGAGACAATGCCATTCTTTCTGATGGAGGCATAGAATTCCATTGTGCATATATACCACATTTTCTTGATCTATTCATCTACTGAGGGGCATCTGGGTTAGGAGAAGATCTTCACTAGCCATACAATGGACAAGGGTTTCATATCTAAAATATGCCTGGAACTCAAAATATTAAATCCCCTAAAAACAAATCCCCAAAGAAACAACTGTCTAATAAATAAGTGGGCTAAAGACTTAAAAAGAAACTTCTCTGAAGAGGAAAGAAGGATGGCTAATAGACACATGAAGAAATACTCAACCTCTCTAGCCATAAAAGAAATGCAAATCAAAACAACATTGAGATACCACCTCACCCCAGATAGAATGTCTATAATCAAGAACGCTAATAACAACAGATGGTGGAGGGGATGTGGACAGAAGGGAACCCTACTGCACTGTTGGTGGGAGTGTAAACTTGTTCAACCACTTTGGAAAGCAGTATGGAGGTTCCTCAAAAGACTCCACATAGAGCTCCCCTATGACCCAGCAATCCCACTTTTGGGCATTTACCCAAATGATCACAAACAACACCATGTTAAACCTACCAGCACAACTATGTTTATTGCAGCATTATAAACCATAGCTAAGATATATATTATGTTTTTTTCCTTTAGAATTTTAATTTTAGGGGGGGTTACGAAGATCAATCTTTATATTAAATACATGCTTTTTTATTGTGAAAATACTGTACAGAGGGGTTACAATTACATAGGCAAGATAATGAGTACATTTCTTATCAAGCATTGTAGCCTCCTCCTTTGTCTTCCCTTCCCATCCCTTCCCATCCTCCCCCCGCCCCCCACCCGATCCTCCCCGCTCCCCCCTCCTCCCCTGCAACAAAGTTGTAAAGTTCGTTTTCGACGTCACGACTTGTACATCTCATTGTTGCAATGGGTCCACCTGTATCCCTATTTAAACGATTTGTTTTTCACCCCATTTGTTAGGAAATGGAAAGACTTGGAAAAAATTAATGTTGGTATCATTCGTAGAATTTTAATTTTTTAAGGAACACGTTTTGATTTTCCTTCTATGGGGCTGTTAAGTGCACATTTTAATGCTTTCTTATTTGTAGTAATTTTATTTATAAACATTAACATTAAAGAAAACCAGACTCTGATCATTCTCTTCTCTTAACTCACATATTGGCTTAATCAATGCTGTGCATTTCTGGGGGAAAGTACATGCCCAGAGAAAATAGCTTTCTCTACTCATTGGCACTTTGCTGTTGCCATTTGCATTGTTTATTCAAACATATTGTGTTTGTTTCCAACTCTATTTATTCCTCTTGTACATTCCATTACAATTATTTATTGTTTTTCATTGTGTTTAGGTAATATTTAATTAGAGCCTGAAATGAAAGTCTAGCTGCATTTATGAAAACAGAATGGAACATTGAATAATGAAGCAATAAAGAACGTTGCATAAAATGTTTTCACTTTAGGTGAGCATGGAGCAATATAAAGAAAGTGTGAGAAATTCCAGATGGATGATATACATATTTTACAACTATAAGTTGTCGAACAACTTTGAAATTGAATCATGAGTGATGCATTGCATAGGAGAATCATATAATATGATAAATTTTCATTCTAATCGATAACAACATGACAGGATACTTCAACTTTTTGTTAGAAGACTAAGGAATGCACGTGTGTATGTTTCAAGTTTCCTGAATGTGTTGAGTACTTATTTTTATTATATAATTTTATCATAAAGATACTCTACAGAGGGATTACAGTTCCATGAGTAAGGTAATGAGTACATTTCCTATCAAGCAGTTACCTCCTCCTTTGTTTTTCCCTCGCCCATCCCTTCTCCCCCCACCTCCCCAACTCCTCCCTTCCCTCTGCACCCGAAGTTGTAAAGATTGTTTTTAACCTAGTGTCTTGTACATCTTGTTGTTACAATGGGTCAACCTGTATCCTTGTTTCAGCATTTTGTTATTTCCCTTCACCTCCCCAAATTAGAAAAATGTATATACAAGATGCAGGGCACCGGAATCAAATACAGTGAAAACAGGGGTCAAATCATGGGGGAAGATCATCCAAAAGAAACAACAGAAATCACAGAGGACATTATAAGTACATTAAAAACAACAGCAACAAAGTTATTTTTATCTTAGCTAAACTACGTTTCTAGTTTTGCTAATTGTTATCAGTCAGGTACAGAAGTGGAGCACAAAAGATGTGATTTAATGAATTAGAATCTAATGAAGTTCCAGCTGCAAAAAGCATGGTTTTTAAGGAAAGCAACAACAGCTACAGAAACACCCTAACTTCTGAAAGCTGCAGAAGGCTATTCTTCTCGCCTCTACACCTGAAAGGGAAAAGAAAGTGGCACGTAGTTACTGAAAAATAGGAAAGATTCAGAATCTTGAAAGAGTCTGTTGAAAAGGCGCTATAGAAATAGGTAGTAGAATGCACTCTTCTAGACATTAGCCATGCTGCAAGAGAGATGAGAAAGACATAGGCTGACTTCTTCTTCCTATGTTTTTTTTTTTTTCTGGATTCTGGCTGGTGTCTTCCCTTAGTTCAAAGTTCCTTAGAGATGTGAGTGTCATGGGGACTTTTCAGGCCAGGCTTCCTGGGAACCCTGATCCTCAGAGCTCAACCTCTTGAGTAGCTAGGATTAGAGGCTTGAGCCACCAGCACTGGCAAGACTGTTGTCTTGATAAAAGAAACGTGATGTCCATGGCTTTAGCTCTGTCCCTGTAGTAGAAACATTAGCTTAACTAGTTCTCAAGACAACACTATGTCTTCTGTTGCTCATCACTTCTTTTTGTCTGTTGTTCCCTTTCTACAACTCTATGCTAATTTGTTTCACTGCACTCAGAAACAAGCTCCAAAAAGTAAATTATACACTTGCACCCCACAGTCGATTTATAATGCTTTCCTGGAGGAAGACACCTGATGTAAAATTCTGAGAATTAGCCATTCCTATGGTATTGCTCTCAATATATTTCAATTTCTCTTCATATAAATATTATTGTCCCATCCACATGGGTGTATATCTCTAGTCATGCAAACTTAGAAAAGCACTTTTATGCATTAAGTTGAAATGAACAAACCTGAAAAAAAATACAAACCTGAAAAATATAGAGCAGTTTATTAGGCAGGTTTTAGGAGTTATCGAAGATCTGAAAGAAATCTTAGATATGGCAGATATCAAAGAAATCTTAGGGATGTCTTGTTTGAATCCATTATTTTTAAGGGGCATGTCTAAGCCCCTTAGAGGAAAATTAAATTGCCTGAATACAGACGGTATAGAATGTCCTGTGGAAAATTCACTCCTATTCTAACAAGTGACTCTGGCAGGATTTCTACTTTGTGTCTTTAATTTCCAGATGCAATTCTCAGAACAGTGCTCAAGGGCTGGGATGGACTTCATAAGATAACATATAATCTTCCTGCAACTTGGAAATTTGATGGCACTGTTTCAGTCTCATGATATTGTAAAGATTCCTTTCTAAATCATATTTCCCTTTCTAATGCCATTTTATCTCCTCAATAGGCAGCAGAGTACTAGTATAAAGTGCTAAATATACCTCATTTTCTAGGAAACACACACACACACACACACAGGTGTGTGCATGTAGATGCCAGCTCCTTGCCCAAAGTTTGTTTTCATTGTGCTTTTTACTTTCTTGAGTATCTTCCAAGGAGTCAAATGTTCCAAATAAAACATCGAAAAAACTATCAAATAATTTTATTCCTATCACAGTATGCTTCACTAGACAGGAAAATGTTAAAACCATTAACACATGAAAACCAAAATCTCAATCATATCAAGTATCCATGTCATCCCCAACCAAATTAAATAAGTCAAAAAAGTCATGACTTCTTTGCAATTCTAAAGATTAGATCTGGGAGTGCTCTCTCCCTTTTGTTCCTCCCATATTGTGTTCTGAGCTGGAGAAACATGTGTTTACAAATTGTTCTTTTGTATTTTCTGCATATCTGAGCCTCTTAGATGGGAATTTGAGCCCAGAAAACCAGCTGACTGGCTGTTCAGCTTGTAGACCTCATGACAGGAGGTGGTGGCTAGTGGTAAGAACCGGAAGTCAGGAATGCCTGGACTGGATCCAAAGAAGGAGCCAGCTGCAAGGTCAAAATTGAGAAATAAATTGGGAAATTATGCATCTTTCTTTGAAGTTCTGATGTTACTAAGCTTCTCACCTATGACTTTGAATTGTGGGTTATTTTTCTCTAAGGTAGTGATGGCCATTTTAATTTGCAACTGCTTATGAAATTATGTAAATTCTCTTAAAAATCAGTGAAGCACCAAAACACACATGGGCATACAGGTGTGGGCTTACATGTATGTGCAAGAGAAGATATTTTTCAAACCAGGTTGGCAAACATGTTTCACTTCAGGTGATTGAATTATTGTTTAGTGGAGACCAGCATAGCAATTTTGGGAAAAATGTTATATTAGTCATGGAAATTATGGGAGATATACCTGTATACAAACATGTCTGCCTACATACCAGCATAATTAGGCCTAATTAATGCGTTCCTGAGATGTGTTATGCTCTATTCAAGATGGTCTCTTGGCTATCATGTTTTGGGCCTTTCCTCTGATAATATATGCCCAACATGTTCCTGAACACTTCACAAATATAAATATATTTATTTCTTGAGAAACTTGTAAGGGCGGTACTGTCATTGCCATTTTAGGGATGATCAAATGACATTAGAGGCACGTACTACCACTTTCATAAAAACCTTGACTATTGCAACATTTCTTAAGTACCTACCAAATACTAGGAATCAGGTCAAAAGCTGTGGGTCTAGTAATAAGTCTTTGGGAAGGAAGGACAATGTCTGCCTCATTATACTTACAATAATGGGGAATGAAGTTTAATCAAATAATTATACAAATAAATGTAAAATTAAAGCTGGTCAAGTTATAGAACATATTTATTGAAATTTAATTTACATGGTGTCAAAGCTGCATATCAAGTATACAGAGTGATGGTTTTGCAAAGCTCAGACAGTTGTATATAACCTCTATCTAATTTTAGAACATTTTTATGAACTCATAAAGAAATCCATAAAAAATGACATATTAGCAACCATCGTCACTTACATCCTTTTCCCCATTACCCTCTGGTTAAAACTAATTTTCTTTCTGTCTCATTAATTTTTATTTTCAGGGCATTTCATGTAAATGAAATTATCCAATATATAGTCTCTTTTTGTTCTGTCTTATTGTCTTAATATCATCAGTGTTCACCCAGATTGTCCTATGTAGGATTATATTTGATGATACAATGTTTCATGGATTTGCTATATTTTATTAATATATTTCATAGTTGGAGGAGGTAAAAATAACAACTAACGCCATTGGCTTGATAAACGTCACGTAAAACTGATATCCATCCTCACTTAATCAAGGATAAAGTTGTCTTAAATTGAACCAATGACTGGCTGGACTTCGTTGTACAGATAGTTTCTTGGTCTTTACTTTTATTGCACAAACTTTAAGATGACAATACCAATGAAATATTTCCACACAAATCTGAAAACCTGTCGGTTCCCTCGACCTTCTGTAGATTTTCACTTTTTTTTTTGGTAGTATTTCCAGATGGTATGAATGAAAGTGACAATTGAGACTGTATCTGCCTAAATAAGAATTGAAAGCAGTAGAGGAAACAGGAAAATCCCAATTTCAGGTTGTCACGATGGTAGTGAAATGAAAGGAAGGGGTAACAATGTTTGACAAGAAAGTTACACATTACCTTACTCATATAACTGTAACCCCTCTGTACAGCATCTTTATAATTAAATAAAATTTAAAGGTATATTTTAAAGGACTAAATGGTAGTTTCTGGCTCTTGAATTGCATTCTATATTCTATTCCATATACATACATTTTTGTAAATATCTGGGGGACAGAAGTAGTTGAACTTTCCCCCAAACTTAAATTTTATAGAGAGTTAGCATATTATGTATGAAAACTAATTTATTTATTATTGGCTTATTTTATGCATAGCGAAAGTTCTTCATTGAAAAAAGTTCACTTAGCTTATTGCGGATGGCGTATGGCTTCTTGCCGCAGATTGTACGGAAGAAGGAACAACACCACAGACATAATTTTAGGTCTGAAAAATGTGTGCGTGAGAGATCATAGTGTGACATACAGATAACATCAGATTCTCATTTAGTGCATGCCTCTCAACATCATATCTGTTTATTCGTTAACTATGTGGACATAATGATCTTCACAAATTTCAAGAGTAATTCCCACCATAGAGAAGGCAGAGAGTAAGTATGTTTAAATGAGTGAATGAATGGATCAAAGAAACCTGCAATGAAATCCCAATAACTTTTGATTCTCTATAATCTTTAAAGAAAATGCCACATTGGCAACTTTATATTGTTTTAATGAGTAGAGCATTTCCATTTTACTACAAGAAAGGCAAAGAGCATATATTTTAAAAAAAATACTGTCCAACTACAACTTAAGATTGATTGGAGTTTTGTGTGCATCTTGATTGTCAATTACTTTCTCTCCTGTCTTGCCCAATTTTGTCTTAAAGAGCTGTATAGTTATCTTTTCTTTTGATTGACATAAAATAGTTCTTTTCTCAGGAAGTTGGGGAGGTGTATCAGCAAGACAGAAGTCTTTCTAATGAATTCAAACTGGTTCTCCTCAAAATGGGCCTCTATGATTTTTTATGGGGCCATGCAGGTAATGATATAATGGATATAGAACCAGACAAGACTCAAATGAATTCTCACAAATCACCACTTACAGATTCACGAGGGGAAATCCAATTGGAAAATAGCTCAATGAAAGCATGGGAGGCAGAGGGAGCAGTGTAGGGTCCCTCCATACTCTAGCACATTTTCAAGAGCCCACCTGGAAGGGAGATTCAATTAGACTCCCTTTAGAGGACATTAGGATTTTTTAAGACTCTAAATGTGTGGGAATATTAGAATGGAGGTCTAATCTGAAACCCAATTTAGCGTACATTACCCTGCTTCCCTTGAGCCCACGTCTCCAAATGTGAAGAAAAGAATGTGCTGCTAATGAAGGCAAAGACTTCAAGTGGAGGTCATTTCGGGGCTGCAGGAGGACAGAGGGCTCCTTTTCTGTCTCTATCAGGCAGCTTTTGCTTGTGACATTGTTCCCAGGTTTGTCTGACTGCCATCTGCATGGGAAACTTAAGGAATTGGCAGCAGGAAATACAGAAGGGAATGGAAATCTCATTACTGAATGCTTCCAAGGTTTGCAAAATTTCAAGGTATTTTTTTCCTCCTCCCCCTCCTCCCCCTCCCCCCCCCTCCTCCTCCTCCCCCTCCCCCTCCCCCTCCTCCCTCTCCCTCCTCCCTCTTTCCTCCCTCTCCCTGCTGCTCCTTTTCCTCCTTAAAAATGAACCTGATGTGCTCTTTTGATTGAGGCAGTGACCAAGAGAAAGACAGATTGACACAGAGAATTGCTATCAGATATACAGGCCTGTTTGCCTTCTCTGTTTACCATCTGAAAAAATGGACACACATCTGTGACTAATTGGATGAAAGAAGGACAAAGTAGGTTAAAAGCGCCCAAGACAGCTGAGTGCTGGAGACTCATGTCTGAAATCCTAGTTGTTCAGGAGGCTGAGATCTGAGGATAGTGGTTCAAAGTCAGCTTGGGCAGGCATGTGCATGAGAACTTGCTTCCAAATACCACCAAAAAGGTCAAAGCAGAGCTGTGGCTCAAGTGGTAGAGCACCAAAGCTAAGGGACAGAGGCCAGGTCTTGAGTTCAAATCCCAATACTGGCACAAATGCAACACACACACACACACACACACACACACACACACACACACACACATACATACACACACACACACCCTAAGGCAAATATTTACCAGGCGCAAAATGAGAATAGCCCCCTGCTTTAAGTTCCATCAAGAAATTAAAATTAAACTTTAATTTCAATTAAATTATATTAAAGGCTACTGTCTCAGCATACTGAAGAGGAATAGCCTGCAAGTATTTAGGGCAAAAGTAGCCACTTTGAGGATGAGGTGGGGAGGAAGAAATTGAAGGAAGCAAGCTGCATATAAACTGGTAGAGGTATTTTGCAAATCTTAAATTACTGATAATTTCTATTACACATTAATTTTAACCAGCTCTGGGCACCTAGAAAAATTTGAGTCTCTTACTCCCCTGCATTTCTGTGAGATGCTTGTAAATTCATTTTGCCTTATTATGGATAATATGCATGCCAGGAGGGAATTTAATTTTTTAACTGCGGTTGGTCTTCCATTCAAATTGTAAAGCCTCTCTAGTTTTATGGGCCATGAAATATGGTTCCCACAGCCTCCTCCTGCTTTTCTCAGCTTCACGTAAGCCACTGGCTCAGACTCTCTTGTGGACACCAAAGAATACAGCTTAAAGATATAAATTTACCTTCTCTTAGATATTTAAGGAAAAAGAAAAGATTTCCAATGCCTTTATTCATAAACCCTGCCTCGCTATTTTTTTTTAACATATGCACCAGCTAGCTATTTGCAGAATATTTACAATGTGCCAGGCAGCAGGCAGGAAATATACGAAATTATCTCCTTAACTCAGTACAGCTTAGGCAGTAGTTATCATGAGCCTTAACTTATGAAGCAAGAAGAAACCAGCAGTAGAGAAATTTAAATAAGACCTAGTCAAGGGCAGATATTTGATACTAATTCAACTATGACTGTCTCCTCCTTCACACCATGGCATACTACCCCCTCTTATTATAAACTTTGGTTTAGAGTTCTCACCTGATAGACTTGTTTTCTTTTTGGAAAAAAAATAAATCACCATCATTACTGGAACTTGAAATCTAATAATTTCCTGTAAGAATTAACAAAGTAAATTTGTGCACAGATTCACTTCTGGCTATCTAAGAGTAATTAGCACCAAAATTTTCCCCTTGCAGCAGAAACCCCATATAACCACCCATTAATTCTCATTATAATTAATGCAGAAATTCAGTGCTACTCTGAATGGATATAATTATAGGCTGTAGATAACTGTGAACTCTATCATTATACTAATAAAATATAAAATGTTCCTAAAGCCAGTAGTCACTTCATAGTAGCTTAAACATCAGGTTATGGCATCTTAGCAATTATAGGAGTCTGATGTCACACTTTTAATATATTTGTTACATGGTTTTGCACCAAATACAAGTTGTTGTTTTTAGCCAACTCTTCTTACAAAGGAGAGTAAATAGTTTGAAAAGGTATATAGTTTGAAAGGCATATACTATGCAGAAATTGATTTTGAACTTTTAAGAAAAAAATTCAAAGACACATGGTGAGACTGTCCGAGGTAAAACAAAAAACAAACAAACAAACAAAAAACCCTACAAAACCTTGACAGCGGTCTATGATAGATCTTTCCAGTAAGTTTGTACCATAGGTTTTTTGTTTGTTTGTTTTGTCAGTCGTGAGGCTTGAACTCAGGGCCTGGGTGCTGTCCCTGAGCTCTTTTGCTCCAGGCTAGTACTCTACTACTTTGAGCCATGCTCCACTTCTGGTTTTCTGGTCTCACAGGGACTTTTCTGCCAGGCCTGGCTTCAAACCACATTCTTTAGACCTTAACCTCCTGAGTAGCTAGATTACAAGTGTGAACCACTGGTGTCGAGCTTGTACCATGGACTTTAAAGATGTATGAAACCTTATGGAAGGCAATAGCACCTGACTTCCATTGGGTTATATGTGTGCTTTCATTCAGGGAAAGCTTGGGTAAGTCTGGGGTAAGTCTGAGGGATTTATTTCTCCCTTGTCTCGATTCTTTTCTGCTTCTTAGTTATATAGTCTTCTTCTAGAGCCATACCAGATGACACTTTGCCTCAGGTTGCTATGCAAATAACACATCCTCAGCAAAGCATGCTTGATTGCTCTGTCTGAACTTTCTTCCCTCATTATATTCTCTCTTTCTCTCTCTCTCTCTCTCTCTCTCTCTCTTTTTCAGGGTGTTTTACGTATTACCATTACTTGCCCTAGGATGACAAGAACAGCTATGATGCTAGTCATTTGATAATATGTAGCTTTTCACACAGTGGTTAGAATAATCTTTTTGTTTACGGTTTTATGAATACTGATTAATTGCTTAGAGGGGCTTCCTTTTGGTGTTTGCACATACATATACCATGTACATTGATCAAACTCATCCCCTCTTTTCTCTCCCTTTTTCATAGTTCTATATTCATACATGTCTATAAAATATTTAACCACATTCATTTCCCTCTTATATCCTTTTCTTTTAACTTTTCCTTCCCTCTGTACTGAGCTCAAACATATTCTTCATTGCGTAGACCTAGCCTCTCAGAGAATACATGGCATATTTGACTTTCTCTATTTAGGTTTATTTATTTATTCTTTCATTCATTTTGCACAGTTCCCTTAGAATGCATTAATATTTAAAGAATTTTTCTAGTTTTATTAGACTGACTACATAGGCTAACATCTATTGTCTCTTACTATAAAAGAGATAAGTGATAACATGCTAATCAGACCAGTATCATGTTTTCGGGCTATAGAATTGTTTCACCTTGTCAATCTTGACTAAGGTTTTCACCCCATGCTTTTACTTGTTAATCTACAGCCATCGTAGTGTCTTTACTTCTGTATTATCTTTAATAAAATTGGGTATAATCCATTTAAATAAACCAATGTGAACTTTTTTGAAATGTTCTTCTGACTCTAAATGCCCTTATAATTAGCTCTCTGAAAGAATTTGCCACTGAATCCAAGCTAAGAGATACTGTCTCGATACCTTCATCAACCATTCTTTCTTTTTATCTACTTGGTTTGGTTTAATGTACTTTGTTCAATCCAGTCTACTTCCCTATGTGTTTGAAATGGTCACCAAAGGCAAATTCAATCTGCATCTCACAAATCATTCAGCTCATTTAGCCAGGCAAACAACCCTTTATGCCTTGCCTCCCTTGGCCCCCACTACATCAATTTCCTGAGAGTTTCCTTGTAGCCATCTGCATTCATTTTCAAATCGTTCTCCTGTCTTCTCTTTAACTGTATCTTAGTTTAGTAACTGAGCTATCTTTTATCCTCTTAATTACTAAGTTATTTCACTAAACAGTACACATACACATAGCATCCACATCCACACAGGTTATCAGATCATACCTAATTTGATTTCCCTCCTTCCTTCCCTCCCTCCTTCCCTCCCTCCTTTCCTCCCTCCCTCCCTCTCTCCCTCCCTCCCTCCCTTCCTCCCTCCCTTCCTTCCTTCCTTCCTTCCTTCCTTCCTTCCTTCCTTCCTTCCTTCCTCCCACCCTCCCTCCCTTCTTTCTTTCCTCTCTCCCTCTCTCCCTCCCTCCTTCCTTCTTTCCTTTCTTCCTTCTATCTTTCTTTCTGTCTCTCTGTGTCTTTGTCTTTGTTTTTCTGTTTTTTATAGTTTCATTTTCTCTGTTGTCTCTCTGTGTGTCTCTCTTTTTCTGGCATTTCTACTCCATTTATTTCTTCCCTATCAATGCCATCATGCATCGTACCAGCAAGATGTTAGTTCTTATATTGAATATTAGTCACAGTAGTCTACAAGGTCTATGAAATTTTCCACTGTTCATCTTTCCATCGTCCAATCCAATTTTATGTAATACAAAATTGCTATTCCCTACTTTTCAACTTCTTTCTTTCTTTATTGAGATACTGGGGATTGAACTCAGGGCCTTGATTTGCTAAGTAATTACTCTGCCACTTGAGCCACACCTTTTTTCTTTCAGTGTGTATGTGTGTGTGTGTGTGTGTGTGTGTGTGTGTGTGTGTGTGTTGATATTCTCAAACTTTGATTCATGCTGGTTTTGAACTCTCATCTCACTACCTCCAACTCCTGAGTACCTGAGATTTTGCCACTACTCTCAGCCTCTTCCTTTTACTTTCAAAGTAGTCAAGATTCTTTTCAACTTTGAGATCGACTACCTTTTAATCCCTGTTTCTCTTCTTATTTCTCTTCTGACCTGGTTAACATTTTTCTTGTCCTTTAAATGTTAGCTTAAATGCCATTTTTTTCTTATGTGCAGAATTACTGGCTACCTCTGTGAAGTCAGGCTCCCTAATTATTTTCTTTTATAGATTCACAAAATTTTTCTTCATAACACTTCAGGACTCTCCACTTATTTCAGTGTTTCTATGTGACTTAGGGGAAAAAACCTCACATTTCTCTTGGAAATGACAGATTACAAGATCTCCTCTGATTTCTTCCCCAAACTAACCCAGTTCCACACCATGCTGTATCGTAGCTTGGTCATGCCTCCACTATTCTGCCTTTGCCACCTAGGAAACCCTTACACAATATATAATTTGGGCTCTTTAACCTGTATGTTTAGATTTGTTGACACCTACCACTCTGTTAGATCCAGGAAGGCAGGGAGTATGCTATGTTTATTTGCAGTTGTGTATTCAGAATTCAGTATAATTTCTGCAGATGTGGGTACTCAATAAGCTTTGGGCTGTGGAGCAAATAAATACATGACAGGTGTCTGTTGAAAAAGACTGGATTACTTTTTCTTTTTTTTTAAATCTGTTTTTACTTTTTTACTGGGTAGAGAGCTATTTAAACTTTTCCAGAGTCAGGTGCGTAAGGGAGAGAGTAATTTTACATACCTTGGTGCTAAATTTCCTTGCATGAATGAGAATTTGATATCTTTTATAACATAATGTCATTGGCTGAGGTACGTGTCTTTTTCCATCTTAGCAGGTGTGTTCACAAAAATACCATTTCTTTCCGGTTTTTGGGACCAGCAGAGGCCCAAGGTCTCTGGAAACCATGAGTTCTGTTAGTTATGGACTATGTCATAAGCATCAGAAGTATGGGACAAGTCTGCAAGTTGCATTTTAAGTTGAATTTTGGGGCTATAATGGTAAATTTTGTCAAAATATAATGTACAAGATAAAGGGTAAGTCAGATTATCTTGGCAATCTTGTTGCTTAACATGCTTGCCTTGTAGATGTAGTGAAATCATGGCAAAAAGTGACCAGAGCCCCACTTCACCCCTCCCCCTTTAAAAAAACAGGAAATGAGAAAAGTCTGATTTTTCTGGAGTAGAGCAAAATACATGTGATAAATGCTGTGAAAAATTAGAGCATGTTGTGATCCTATTTGAATGAAGGACTTTGCAGAACTCACTTGTATGACAGAAGTGGTTTGAGTCCCTTGCAGAAATCCTTTGGATGCAAGTGAGTGGGAATATATTTTAAATATCTCCCAGAAGTATCTCATGATGGTGAGCCACCCATGGAATATAAATCGCTGACTTTGATATCAGGTGAAAACATGATTTGAATGTAGTTATTTTAGTTTCTAATCCCAAATCCTTAATCTATACCATGATCTTAAAAAAGAGCACATATTTTGTTGATATAGCATACAAGCTAATGAAAATAGCATCCCGAGTGTCTGATCTATTAACAGTTCAACTCTTTTTACTTTCTTTGGTCATGTTGACTTCTGTCTAGATTTTTATGCTGCCTGCTGGTCAGTAAGATCCCATCAGATAAAATGGGACAATTACCTGCTTTGCCATATTCTTCCTCTTACACTGAAAATACAACTTCAGCTTCCTTTCTGGTTTTGGTAACCATTTTCGTTCATTATTTAGTCAGGATTAAGAATATATATATATATTAAAATTATGAAATCACTAAACCATCTTCTCATCTCTTATCTGTGATGTTACACGTTTCCTCCCTGAACATTGCCTCACACCTATTCTTGTCCTGTTTTTGATTTTCAGTCCCAATAGAAGCAAATAGAACTCTTCCTATCTAAGGATGTAATCCAGAAGGTCAGTCGGCAAATTGAACATGACAGTCACACACAGTTCTAAGCTTTTCAGAATTGAAAGACTGCATTTCCATATCCAAAGAATCAGTCATGAAAAAGCCAGTCATTTTATTCAAAGAAGGGTTTCAGCCAGTCTTGGAGGTGGAAGAAGAATCAAATTTGAGGTGTAAAGCATGACATTAGAGAAGACTGGTCAGAAAAGAATCAGCCAAAAAGCTAGCTTCCAAAGAAAGTAGTCAGGAGAAAAGTAGACTTGGAACAATTTCAGAGTGGAATCAGAGTAGAACCTTCCTTTGTCAACATAGTCATGCTGAAATCATTCATGGTTACAAGTAACTCTGGCGTTTAAAGCAACTATTCTTATATCCCTAATTTTGAATCACTTACCATAGTCTCTATTTAGTTGATTGGAAGATTACTTTTTCAAGATTTGACTTTAGTTATGGGTTTGAGACATGCAGTGTAAGACATTGCTTTGATGATCTGATACATAAGATCTTTGTCCAGACATGAAGCTCTCTCATGAAACAATTTATAGACATCTTCATCACTATCCCAGAAGCACATTTGGGAAATTGTTTATAATTCTTTATATTATAAAGAGTGTGCACCATCTTTATCCACTCTCAATTCTGGATTAAAAAGCAATCATTATGAAGCATGATTGCAAAACCTTCCCTGAGCTATGAAGTTAACAGCACTGTTTTCTGTCTTCATCGTTGCATAATATTTTCACACACCAATGTAGAAAAAAATTTGAGCCTAACCTAGAATGCTACATTGTGAAATGGTATATATTCAGCAGGAGCCTTTTTGGAATATTCCCAAAGAGGAAAGAATACAATAACATGAACATGACA
The DNA here is from genome assembly GCF_019054845.1 of Dipodomys spectabilis. Classification (NCBI taxonomy): domain Eukaryota; kingdom Metazoa; phylum Chordata; class Mammalia; order Rodentia; family Heteromyidae; genus Dipodomys; species Dipodomys spectabilis. The sequence goes on from NW_024870844.1 coordinate 2,329,616, forward strand.
CCCCTACTGTGAATAATGATAAAACTGATCATGAATTCCTGCAGGTTTTCAGTTCAGTCTTATATACTCATGAGAACAACTTCCCAAAGGCCTGCATTCTTACAGATGGTCTTTCTCACTTGGTAGACAACATGCTATAGAACAAAAGTTCTATGTCCTTGTATAGAGAAGTTATGCTTTTTCATATTGTCTTTACCCTATTTAGACATTTTCAAATCAATTTTATACTTTTCTGGCAGAGTTCCTTGGTCATATTTAAATGTGAAGTTTTTCTAGCTAGTTTAAATCTTCTTTCATCTCAAAAGCAGGAACATTTAAGATGATTTATTTATACGTAACGTAGTCTGTTCTGTTCGTCAAGTTTTACTAGAGTGGCCGACTAACGCATGCTGACTCATATCTGATCTCGGTGCCACACAGCCATTACGTGCCATTTACAGTTTCTCCCATCTTTCCCAGTGCCTTTAAATGTTGTCATATACAGTAGGTCACAGCGCTTCATTATCTCCATGTGTTAAATTCTTCCCTCCAATTAGCTCTGTGTGAGAAAAGTCTGTGACTTATCTTACTGTTTAACTAGTGATTACATTCGTCACAGAAATATGAGTATTGCAGATGCCAAGCAAATATAGGAGGATAGCCTTAAGATAGACCACCCCAAGAGGAAGGAAAATAGATCTGATTACCCTATCTACTTGTGCTGCTCTCTCTCTCTCTCTCCCCTTGCCTCTTTCTCCCTGCTTCCCTCCCTCCCCTCCTAGTTCTCTCTCTCTCTCTCTCTCTCTCTCTCTCTCACCCTGCCCCTCTCTCCCTCTCTTTGTGTGCCAGTCAGGGCCTGAGCACTGCCCCTGAGCTTTTATGCTCAAGGCTAGCCCTCTACCAATTGAGCCACAGCTCCACTTTGGGCTTTGTTCTGGTTAATTGGAGATAAGAGTTGTATGAACTGTCCTGCCTGGGCTGGCTTTGAACCTCGACGCTCAGATCTCAGCTTTCTGAGTCACGAGGAATGCAGGCATGAGCCATCACCAGTGCCATGCTCCTATATACCTCTTCCAAGGAACTGTTTGGGCTTGGTGATATTCAGGAGACTGAACCATGGTTCAAAGCCAGCCTGGGCAGGAAAGTCCATTAGACTCTTATTTCTAATTAATTACTAAAAGGGCAGAAGTGGAGCAGTGGCTCAAGTGGTAGGGCATTAGCTTTGACCACAAAAGCTCAGAGAGAGCACTTAAGCCCTCAAGCCCTAAGACAGACAGACAGACAGACAGACGAGCTCGTGCGCGCGCGCACACACACACACATACACACACACACACACACACACACATCCTGTTCGTCAACTGATTCCAATAACATGACTTAAAATATACTTTGTTTCTAACACATTTATAAGATTATTTCTTTGTTGCTTTGTATGTCCCTCCCCCACAGTATAACCCCTGCTTTCACTGTATTTGAGGTTGGTATAATTTGTGGAGGGGAAGGGAAAAAAAAATTGTTTAAATAGGGATACAGGTGGACCCATTGCAACAATGAGATGTACAAGATATTATGTTGAAAACGAACTTTACAACTTTGGTGAGGGAGGAGGAATGGGGGTGGCGGGGGGGGGGGGGGGGTGGGAGGATGGGAAGGGATGGGAAGGGGAAACAAAGGAGGAGGCTACAATGCTTGATAAGAAATATACTCATTATCTTGCCCATGTGATTGTAACCCCTCTGTTCAGTATTTTCACAATTAAAAATGCACTAATTGAAGAAGAGGAAATTGTTTCTGTTTTCAGTTTTAAAAATGTAATTATTTGCCTTTGAAAAAAGACTGATATAAATAAAATAAAATAATTTTTATTGCAATAGGATTTCTAAAAGTTTACTGTGTGGGAATGTTGATTGTGACCTCTAAGAGGGCTTAGGGAGTTGTCTGGACATTTCACCAAATTTGAAGTATAAGGGAAAATCTCCACCTTTTACTCAGATTACTTATCAAAATCACCTGGATTCCTGCTTCTCTGCCCATATATATCATCTCAGGAAAGAGTTTCTGTCTTAGTTGGGTTCTTTGCTATATATGACCTGTCATGAATCCTTTTAGTGATTCTTTCCTTTCCACCAAAAATGAAGTTCATATCATGTACCATTTACTGTTTATCTAAGCATATTTTATATCACTTGTTCTATTTTGACTTTTAGTTGTACTTCTATTTTGGGTTGTAGGGGTCAATAGCTAGGCTTTTCTTTCTTAACATGAGCAACATTAATTGAGTAAAACATAAACTGACATGGATATGTCTTTACCTAATGTGGTAGTTAGTATGTCTTAAGTTTCATTCCCTTATTTACATATATTTCCTTTGAAAATATTTGCAAGATGGAACTGTGTTGACTTTTGCAGATTTATCTTATTATTTCCAAAAGACCCAGAGTAAGCACTTATAACTTATTCAGTGAAGATGATAAGTATTTGTTCTTCTACTTATTCATTGAGTTCCTTCCACAACTCATGTAGAAAAGAGTACAGTAAGTACTATTGTGTATGTTCACCTATGGATCCAAACAGCAGTTTGTACACTAATACAACTTTCTTAGGTCATAAGAGATGAAGCATGAAACATACTTCCTTTCATCATTTTTTAAGGCATCTCATAAATTTATTGATAGCTTATGATTTTTAAATGCAAACCAGGTTGGATTCTTCACTCATGTAATTGAGTCTGCTTCTGTATCACCACCAAGAATTTCATACACTTTGGTGGTTTTCATTTTGTGCTTTTGGTTGTTTTGGTAATTTACATTTTTACCGATTAGTAGTATGTATTTTCTTCCTATTAGTGTGAAGAACACTTATTCTTCTTCTGTACCTTTCTACTAGTTCTTAACAAAAGAATGGAACTCAATAAAAATAAAATAACATTTGGAAATAATGGAATCGGTCACAATTTCAGTTTATAAGTTTGATTGTAGTAAAGTGGGAAATGTAGGTGCATTGTGAGGAATTAGCATCCTTAGTACTTTAACTGATTTCTCTTTTAAACAATTTATTATCATTAAGTAGTCATACAGAGGGGTTTCATTTGAACATGTCTGTTTATGAGTACAATACACCTTGATCTATATCACCTCATTCATAATTCTCCCCCATTGCTCCCAACCCCAACCCTCCCTTCTAATTCCCTGGTTCCATTTTAAAATACATACATAAAATAGTATGACTGCCTTTGCTTGCCCTTCTTCATTTGAACTTTCATCAATGACTTATAACTGAGATTTAAGTGCTACTTTCAATAATTTGTTCACCAAAATGTCAAAATGTCTATGCTTCTGGAGATATTGTCTATAAATAAGAATGTATGCCCTACCTTCTCACACACCTCAAAAGCTTTGTGCTATTTCATGTCCAGTGACTATAGTCAGGACTTCCTCCATTATACTGAACCAAAGCTATAACTACAGCATTTCTTTTTTTTTAATCCTTTTTTTTTGCAAGTTCTGGGGCTTGAACTCAGGGCCTGAACACTGTCCCTATGCTTCTTTTGCTCAAGGCTAGCACTCTACCACTTGAGACACAGTGCCACTTCCAGCTTTTTCTGTTTATGTGATACTGAGGAATCGAACCCAGGGATTCATACATGCTAAGTAAACACACTACTACTTAGCCACATTCCCAGATGTTTTAAAAATCTTATAATAAAGGAATATGCTCAATAATTTTTATTAATAATTTTACCTGATATAGAATTTGAGTAGACTAACATCATTAAATTAAAAATGTTTCCTTCTATGTTTATTTCCTTGTTTCCAGATGCCTTTTTAATCTCAAATTCTTTATTTTTAAATGCATATTTTGACACATTTGTATATGGTCTTTGTCTTTGATAGTCAATGAATATTCTAGATTATATTTACATTTCCAGGAATAGGTGTTACTTATTAATATCGTACTGGATAGCCTGATTTTCTATAAAACAATGAGATGGCTTTAATTTTCTGGTCTTTGTTTTCCAGGTTTTAAGGTACACAGTACATGTTCTGTTGATGCAGTAAGTATTTGTGGCCAACTGATTTTCACCTGTGACATTATCTTTGTCTATGTATAACCCTTACCATAAGGATCTGTATTGTAGAGCCCAATCAATACCATGAAACATTCAGGATAAAAACACAATCATATGATTAAAAGTGCTTATGAATAAGTCTCAAATAATCATATGAGACTAGTTGCTTTCAAACCAAGAAAAAGAGTATTACTGTCTTGCACCAAGCACCATGGTATGCAGTATTATGGTGTATAGCAAAATAAAGAACCAATTTGCTGCATCTTTGGGGATTAGTATTTTACATAAGAATTTCTTAGTCTTATTTTACAAAAGACTTATATGTCTAGACTGTTCTAACTGCATTTTTATGCAACCAATATTTATTAAGTGCCTAAATCATCACCTTTCAGAGAACCATATGCACTTTATCAGAAAGTGGCAATAAACAAATACAACTTTTTGTTTAACAGTGTTTTTCCTAGATGCTAAAAACTCATAGCTAAACCATAAAGACCAAACATATTTTTTTCCTTTGAGGATTAGTATTCAGTCCAAAGAGAATAGATTTATTTCAAGAATGCTTCCTGGGCATGACATATTTATATATAATGCTACATGTGCATTTTTCTTGCTTTGTGTAAGTATAGATAAATGTTTCAGGATTTCACTTCCTCCTTTCCATTAAGAAATATTTCCAGTTATGCATCCATCTCACATTAGCCAAGAAAACCCCACTAACTGTAACCTGTTTCTGTTTTTCGTTTCTAGATACCTAAAATTATAAAGCAATCAGTCTGACTGAAGAATTGTTCTTAATGCTAATCAAATGTCTTGTGAACTATATTTGACCCAAGTATTTATGTACAGAAGAATCAAAATCAATGTGGTAATGCATTCAAGATTGTCCCTGAGATGGTTAATTTTATGTGTCAACCTGACTGAGCCATTTAGTGAGTAGATTAAACATTATTTATGGCTATTCTTGTAAGCCTGATTCAGAACCACATCAGGATTTGAGTGGGTAGATTCAGTGAAATACATTTCTTCTGTGATGCAGAAGGCATTAATGAATTCTTTGAGGACCTACAAAAGGGAAAAGAAAAACTTGAACCCTTTTAGTCTTTTGTCTTTGCTGAGATATTTCATTTTCTCATGTTTTAAGATTAGGATTCTTACGATACTTGACTCTTCTGGTCCTCAGATCTATAGACTCAGACTGTACTATACCCTGTTTTGTGTTTGTTTTGTTCCCACCCAACCTCCAGGTCTCTAGCTCACCGAAAGCAGATTGTGGGAGTCATAATGAGTTCAGTTCTCAGTAAATCTCACTCTCTGCCACTGTTCTATGTATGCACACTTATAAAAAAAGTATATAAATATATACGATTGGTTTTGTTTCTCTGCCAAATCTTAATTCCTACAGTCTTAAAACATCATTTACAACTTTCTATAGGATGACCATTTCAGTGTTTTACTGTGGTGAATCATTACAGAAGTAGGGTGCAGGGTATAAATTTGATGTTACTTAATCACTGTCTTCTCAATTTTTGTGAAGGTTCCACTAATCTCTTAGTGGTACACATTAAAAATAAAGTCTGTGAGTCCTCCTTAAAATCCATCTTTCCTTCATTTCGCACACCAAATATATCAATAGAGATTATGAATTTTATATCCAAATATATGCATGAGTTCTCTTTCTTTTGTCTGCATTACCAAGGCAATTTCTTCCTTGGGCTAAAGTATTGACCTCTGGTCTGGATGCCTTGCTTTCATTCTGGTGTCCTGTAGCCTTATTTTCATGTAGGATTTAAAGTGATCTTTATCAACTATAATCCAATTGTGTCATTCAATGCTTTTATATCCTCTCAAGTTCTTTCTTTCCCTTCCCTCCTTCCCTCTCTCCCCCTCTTCTCTCTTTTCTTTCTTTTTTCTTCCTTCCTTTCTCCTTCCTTCCTTCCTTCCTCCCTCTCTCTCTTTCTCTTTCTTTCTTTCTTTCTTTCTTTCTTTCTTTCTTTCTTTCTTTCTTTCTTTCTTTCTTTCTTTCTTTCTTTCTTTTTTCTTTCTCCTTCTCTCCCTCCATCTCTCCTTCCCTCCCTCTCTCCTTCCCTCCCTCTTTCTTTCTTTCTTTCTCTCTTTCTTTCTTTCTTTCTTTCTTCCTTTTTCTCTCCTTCTCTTTGTCTTTCTTTTTGTAATGGTTCTGGGACTTGAACTCTCCCTGAGCTTCTGTGCTCAAAGCTAATACTCTACCACTTGAGCTACAGCTCAACTATGGCTTGTTGTTATTGCTGTTATTGGTTAATTGGAGATGAAAGTACCATAGACTTTCCTGCCCAGGCTGGCTTTGAAACTTGATCTTCAGATCTCAGCCTCCCCAGTAGCCAGTAGTACAGGCATGAGGCACATGGCTCAATCACTTCTTTTCTATCAAGTGAACTGCAATACCTAATACTGAAAAGCAAGGATCTGAATATTGCAGCCTCTCCTCTGCCCTCTACAACTTTTTGTAAAATGTCTTTCTCCGCTATTATCTGGTAGTCATTTGAATTGACTAAATATGCATTGGTTTAGTACATGGAAAAAAAAACAACAAACATGTCTAACATTGCTCTTGTTTGCTTTTATCATGAACAATGGCAATTCAAATATCACTCAGTCTACTCCATGTAAATAGTTTAGAATTTTATGCATCCATTTTATTTTTTATCCTATTATCTGCTGGTAGTCTAATTCCTTCCCATTTTCCAGTTTACACAATTTTTCTTTTAAGTGCGAGATTTCCTCTGTCCTGATTCTTGCTCTATTCCCAGGATCTACATTAGTAGACTACCCTCAGTACATGTTTGCTAAATAAATAAAGTTTGACAATTGTCACATGGAGAATTACACATTTTGAAAGTCTGTAGCAGTACAGCCTATCGAGAAACATCCTATCCCAACATCACTACATGGTCAGGTTCCTAGAACATACCCTGGCTTTAATCTCTTAGAACACTACTACATAACAGCCAAATAGTCATTACAATACCACTCTATCAAGATGCCATGCCTTGCTGCATCTGATAGTCTTCTCCGTTTTTCTTAGAATACTGTAAACTCTTCTCTTTCATAGTGGAGCCAAATCTCGTGTTCAGTCGTGCATTGGCTTTTACAAATGATCCAATTATACATCAGGGTTTTGAGAGATGAGAAGCGTGTTTCACATATATTTTTTTCTTTCACACAAATTGAATTTTGTAGAAAAGAATATTGTTTCAGGGGTTAGGAAGGAATATTTAAAGTTTGTTTCCAACGTTCTTATTTGTAGCTCAAACTCTGAGCCTACATAATCCATTCACCATATTCAACAGTCAGGCTTCACAAATATAGAATAGCTCTGAAGAGCAGCACTTGAGTTAAAGAACACCTAGAAACCGATTAGAGGAAGGTTTGTTTCATCAAGGGAAAGAATACGATAGAAACCAGAAATCATTTTCCAAGCCATGATCCGTAGAGCTTTGTGATCAATAATACTTAGATAATACTTAAGAAAAAATCTTGCTCATATTTATGTAGTCATACAATAGCCCTGGAGACCTTTGCATGTGCAGAGAAGAGATGAAGGAATTAACATTTGCCTTTTGTGACCTCATATTTCATTGTGTAGTCCTGGCCTCTGAGTTCATTGAAGTCACTCTTCTCCATAGCCATTTTCCTTATGCAGCATCCTGTGTTACTCCTCCTAGCAACCCTCTTCTGTAATCTGTGGATAATAATAGAGAGAGCAATTATCTATTAGTAGGGACCCCTGCTAGACATAATACTTGTATTTAAGGTGAGAATCAGATGGTGACAGAAAACTTGAATTGGAAGAAGATTGCACACAGACACCAAAACCTTCAGCACATGCCCATTGGTTGGCAACTAGAGGAAACTGTTGCCAATGAAAGAAAAGGAGTGTATGTACCAGAAACACAATTTCACAATTCTAGAACTTCTCAGGAGACCAAAGTTCAACTCTTATCTATATTAGACATGTAATTTCCTAAACCTTTCTTTTTCTCACCCAGAAAACACATCACAATTTAGGCAACCTAAAACTTCCTCTGTGCATTCAAATTCTGGGTCTTTCTGAAAGTGCCAACATGTGTTATTATTGCTTACAGATTCTAGTTGTTATAATTTGTTCTCCTAGGTTCTTGTGCACTCATTGTTCAATTCTTATCTTAAAAAATATCTCTCCATGAAACTTCCTTAAGTCTTGCCATTGAAAGCTCTTTTTCTTCTCTGTACTTTCTAAGTACTGTTTATGTATTACTTGGTATTTATAGTTTCAAGCCTCATAAGTACAGATAGATTGGCTAAACAAAAAAATCAAGCAACTATAATCAGACTAACCTAAACCTAAATTGAGATTCAAATACTATTTAACCACAGGCAAAGAAAGTATCAACAATTAGTTTAGATGTAATGGATCAGCTCCATTTTATAAATAAGGAAGCAGGTGGACAATGTCATTACATTTATTTTCTTCATATAACCCATGTACTAAATTCACATACTGGAAGATACTCAGAAAAGGTAGTAGATAAAATTTTTAAACACCAAAGCAGGGGGAATTTTTAATTTCATATTCCCTATAATATTAGGACCTGGTCCTAAACACTAGGACCAAAATACATTAAATATCAAGAGTAGATTGCTTAATGAATAAATGAATAAAATGATAAAAAAGCAAATGTCTAATAATACACATTAGCTTCTATAATTATAAAAACACCAACTACCAATCAAACATTATATTCAATTCTATTTGGCCTACTAAGTAACATTGCAAAGCACTTTGTATAGGAAGTAAAGGTATATCGAAAATGTAGAAATATAAAAATCTATAGTAAAACTATTTCCCATCAACTATATTCTGCAGTTATTTTCTCCATAAAATTGATGCATAAACATCAAAATCCAGCTTCATCACACAAGACATTTAATTTTTGGGGGGGAGGTCCACTTGTGGGGCCTGAACTCTGGGCCTGGGCACTGTCCCTCAGCTCTTCAGCTCAAGGCTAGCGCTCTACCACTTGAGCCACAGCGCCACTTCCGGCTTTTTTCTTTTTGCTTATGTTTTGCTGAGGAATTGAACCCAGGGCCTCGAGCATGCAAGGCAAGTGCTCTACCACTGAGCCACCTTCCCAGCCCAAGGTATTTAATTTTTATCCCAGTTATGTTCACAAATGAGAGCTCTGGATTTTAAATCCTTTCAACTCTCAATCCAATTGCTTTTAAATTCAAGGAGAGATTCAGGAAGACAAAAAGCCATCATTCCAGAATTTTGGCAGTCTATGAGTTTGTAAAATGAAAACAAACAAATATCAATTATCTCTAGGAATTTAATTATGTGTGTACATTCACTTATGTCTTTGTGGATTGGTATGGCGTAGATGTTGACTGTGTGTCTATTGATCCATAAATGTGTGTATATTCTTTCCAATGTTGATATTCATGTTTAAATGGTGCATTTATACAGCCTTTATAGGATTGCCCACTGTTACCTTATCTTTTTGACTGGCAATGATAGGATTTCAGTCATGCTCAACCTTTCCGACAGTGCCAGAGATGGGATTTTTTTGAAATCTTATTACTGGTTGCACTGCCTTGATCTCAGATGGAACTTTCAATCAAAAAGGCAATCATAAGGTTATACATTCGTGAGATTCCCTGCGAAGCCAGTGATCGCATAATACAACTTGTTGGAAGGGACTACTTGCCTCCAGTCCTTATGGGGCTATAAAAAGTAATTGGCTACTTAGCTCTCAGCACCCGCTTTTCCTTCTCCAAAATACAGCAGAGCCCAGCACTCTGTTGTGTCTCAGTGTGGAATCCGGCTGCTCCTAGGAGATTTCTCAGTCTCATGCCGAGACTCGTCTTACTTTAAACATATGATTAAGCAAACTCTCTCAAAGACACATCTGACTATTTCTAAACATTCTTGCTTTACTGGTGAAGCCAGTGAGTCTATGTTTTCTTTTCTTTCATGTGTACACGTCAATTTGCCCATTTATTTTCTTCTAAGACATACCGTAAGTTTCATATTCTACAAATCGCAGTTCTGATTGAGAAAGGTAACACGTGTTAGTCATCTTGCTATAGATTATTTTTTAAAATTACAGTAACGGCATTCATAATATAAATTATAATGAAGAGCCTCTTATTTTCCCATGACATGTGAGGTTGGAGGGTTGAGGGATGTCTTTGTAATTTGGTCTTGTCACATAATAGACAGCATTGAGATCGAATGGATCCCATGTGGTCTCCAATCACCAGAGATGACTCCGTTCCCTTGACAGGAGCCACTCAGTCATGTGGTAGGCAGAGGAGGATAATTCTACTTCATTTGGCACTGAATTAACAGTTCTTTGCCATTAGGCAGAGAACCTTTCAAAGGATAGAAAAAGACTATTGTTTGGGATACACACAAACTCCTCAGACACAATGAAATGCCTATGGATTGAAGAAGTATTCTGTGTGAAAAATAACTCTCCATAGATGTGTGAGATACATACTGATGTGTTAATGCAGGCAGAACAGGAAGCAAGGCATGGCTACAAAATAATCTGTTTAATAAATTTAAAATGGTATTACTTAACATACTGAGGATTGAATGTGTGAAGTCCTCTTAAAGATTGAGATCTCATTTAACTCTCTTGGTTGGAAAAGTTCTGGAAAGCCAATTGCTAAAATAAAAGCTTCAGCAAATTAGTGTGTGTGTGTGTGTGTGTGTGTGTGTGTGTGTTCAGAATTTTATGTTCAAGATGTTCTAAAGATATAGTTAATTAGTATAGTCATATTATGAGCTACAACCGTAGCTATATAACTGAATTTACTCCCTATTACAAAACTTGAAATTCACGTTAATTCATAAATTGGGAGTACGGTACTAGCAAAGGAAACTAGAAAATCGTTTCTCTATTCATTGTTTCTTCCTGGAGAATGTAAATTTTGTGGGAATATTTGGACAATTGGTACATAAGACAATATCTCTTTCCCCCCAAATCCTACAATGAGAGTTTATTATATTGATTTCCAGCATTCAAATATACAGAGTTTATGTTCCTAGAATAATAACTAGTTCTGTTAAATATGTTTGTTTTATCTACAGCACTGTAGTACAAATAAAATAGAAACAAGTCACTTGAACAAGATAAATCTCAAAAATATGTTTTTACCTTGCTTTAGAATATATAAGATGTAATATCAATATTGATTACTACTGAAACCACTATTAATAATTCACATTCACCAAGAGCTTTTTAAAGACACCATGTGCTAAACTGGGGAATGAGAAATTAGATTGGACCCTTTCTTTGACTTCATGGAAGTGTTCAGCAGCTGGTAGGATAAGCATAAAGCATCATTGTTTTAAGACAATAAGCCTTAGATAAGAATTGGATGAGCCACTGTGTAGCTATGAAACTCCTAGGACAGTATGCAAACTTCCTTTCACAGAAAAGATGGGAGCTCCAGTTTTCAAACCAAATTCATTTTTTTTCTGTATCAATCCCAAGCCTGTGACTTACAAGGCAGATGACTAGAGTCTACTTTTGCCTAATGAGATATTTTGCTCTAATGGACATATTTCACTTGGTAGCCCTCTAGTAATGGAAGAGAATTTTGAGATCTAGACCATAGTCTGGGTCTCTCTTGTCAAGTCTGGCTCTCTGGTTCCTTTATTTATTTTTTAAATTTTAGATCTGTAATCTTGTCTGAAGGCATTCCCTGCTCTTTCATTTACTTTCTTTTAGGGACCCCAGGAGACAGTTGGACTACCTTTGAGATATTGTGTCTATATTTTAGGGCTCTGTTGTACGCTTGCATGGTAGTATTAGCAAGCTGTATGTCTTCTCTGATCATGATGACTATTACAAGTACAAGCTGTCATGGATATGAATTGGCTGAACGTTTTAGAATTTCAGTTAGAGCCGATAATTTTCATAATATGACTTTGTTTGGCTGGAAAAGAATGATGACAACAGAGGTATTTATAAAAATATATTTCACAAAGTAGGAAAACAATACAGGAGTTTCTCTGAATACAATACATGGAGTAAATAAACAATATTGCATTAAAGCAAAGTAGAAAATTAAAATGATCTGCATGTAATGCTTGAGTTTTATCATACATTTTCTACTCCGACATGGCAGCTTTGCATTACAAATTAAAAAGAATGCTCACATCTTCTAGTTCTGTTCTTTTTCTCTTTTTTTCCTTTCTTTTTATTTTTCTTTTGTAGTCTAAGATACTCTGTGTATCACCATGATTGGGGACAGAGATGCTAAAAACATAAGCAATAAAATTATGTACAAATTGGTTCCTGTTCTAAAAGAGTGGGGGCAACCCGAAACATGTTTATTGGGCAAGGATTTAGGTAAGTATCTAAAAGTCTAGAGTTTAAATATTCACAGGAGTCAATATACTTTCCGATGTTTGTGCTTGTAGTAAAAACACCAATTACTAGGAACAAAATAGAAAACAGTCTAAAAGTTTCTCTGGGAAAATGCGATTTCTGCCATTAACCAGTCACAATAACACTTTCTACTCTAAAGAGACTATAAGCTCTCCTTTTGATAATATTGCCTGCCATACTTATCTCATCAAAATGTACATGTATTAAACATTCATTGTATATATATATTCATATAAAACAATCTAAAGGATTATTAATGGATATCATTTACGCTTTTCCCATATAGTCCTTTAATCTATAGATTACCAACCTTAATAAATAAAAGCATTAATGAACATCGATAAAATATTTATTTTTGAAGATTAAACAAATAAATTCACGCGCTAGCCGTAAAACCATCTGTCTCTGATGTTGTTCACTGTGGGATACAGTTTATCTCTGTGTCCCCCTAGAGGAGGGATGAAGTGAGAAGGAGCCAGGAGGAATTCTGCTTCTACAAAACAAGCCTGTTGGAATGGGATTTCTCTTTTCCCACCACTGACTTGACAAATCCCCCCACCCTGGAATGGATTACGAACATGTGAATATTTTAAGGCTCGACACAATATTTAAAGATGCTATTCAGTCTCTGGTGAGTGGGGCCCCAACAACTATGTACAATGTGTGGTCACCGTACCGTATAATCTAGGAGGCCTCCCCCAAACTCCCCAAAGTCATAATGTACAGCAGACCAAGTATTGCTTTAGCATTTGTGGTGAAGGGGGGAAATCAACCATTTGCATTCATTCATAAAAATTCTTGCAGTAGACACAAATCAGCAGCAGATTCCTTGCAGGTCCATTTTTGTTTTTGTTTTTTCCTAAGAAAGCACCTTTTAATTTTGATTTCTTTTTCCTCTTTTTTTAAAACCGTTTCTCTAAGGATTAGCAGGGAAGACAATCTTTGCCTGTGGTGGTCAAGTAAATATCAAATATCCAAAGACTTCTAGACACTCCACATACTTAAGTCACACTCCACAAGATCGATAACCTCCTAACATATACTTTTTTATTCTTATTCTTATTTTTTTTTTGGTTCAACATTAAAATGTGGTTGAGTTTATAGATGATTGGTGCTAAACTTGCCTCTAAAAAAACAAATAGCCACATTGGTTGTATCTAAGGGGCGTGACCCTAGAATATTACAGAATGCTCAGTTCCATTGATTGATTTATGATCCACTGTCAAGTTTCTTTGTCACTTTCACCAACAGAGTAGAGTTCGCCCAGTCTCTTAAAGCGGGGACCCCAGTCACTGAGGTAGTCAAAATTCTGGTCTGAGTCTGATGTGGTGGACTCCAGAGAGCTCAGGGAGCCCGCCACAGACCCTCGGCCTTCATAGCCATAAATCTGAATGGAGTCGTAGGGCGGGGCTGTAGGGTCATTGTCTGCCTCATGAAGCCTTACATTTATAAATTCATCGACATCAACACCATTTGGAACTGGAGCAAGCCCTTGCCTTGGCATAAACTGCAAATCTGGTTTAATATCCTTACGGGGTAAAAATCCATTAATTCCATCTGGGTTTTGTAAAGTTGCAATGTCAAAAGCCTCGGTGTCCTCCTCGCCTCCTCCTTCGTCGTCGTAGCGAATGATGTTTTCTCGAACGTCTTCGTCATCTTTGATAATTAATGGCTCGTTTTTATGCCGCCTCAGTGTTACAAACAGCACCACGATGACTGCGGAGGAAAAAGAAATCAGATCACAATGAGCAAAATAATCACATAAACCTTTCCTAAAGAACAGTTGGCCAAATATCATAGAAGAATTTATAAGGACCAGATGATGTATGTTCAAAGGAAAGCCAATGTAAAACCAAAAACCAAAAAAATAATCTTAGGCATCCTTATCAGGGAATTAATCTAGCCTCTTTTGTGAAGAATAAACACTAAGGCTTCAGTAAATGTTATTCCAGATTACTTCTTTTTATTAAGTAATGATGGAATTGGCTCAAATAGATTTCCATTTACTGGTGGTGAAAATTACATTTCACAGTGGTATAGCGCTAGACAAAATCACATAGATAATAACTCTTTGTACATAGTGAGTACATCACTTAATATTCTTTGGTGTATGTCTATCGTCTATATTTGTTTTTACTTTTTTTTTTTGTTCTTGGTTTTGTTTTTTGGTTGGTCCTGTAGCTTGAACTCAGGGATTGGGCACTGTCCCTGCGCCTTTTTGAGTTCAAGGCTAGCATTCTATCACTTGAGCCACAGCATCACTTCTGCAATTTTCTGAGTGCTTTATTGGAGACAAGAGTTTCATGGATTATTCTGTCCAGATAGGCTTTGAACTGCCATCCTCAGATCGCTAGCTCCTGAGTAGCTAAGATTCAGGCAGACTTTTTTTTTTTAAAACAGGAAATAGATATGGTGGTGCATATTGATAGTTCCAACTACTCAGGAGATAGAGGAAGGATATTTTATGTGAATTATAAGCTAAAAGGAAAAATATTGAAGCTGTGTCTCAGATGGTAGAGTGCAAGGCCCTGAGTTCTTATAGCAGAGTTCAGTTTTAATCCCCAGTACTGGGGGAAAAGAATGGAACCCAGGACCTCAGCGAGCTGTTCAAACAATTTTGACTGAGGTATATTTTACTCCACGTTTTTAGCAATTTTTTAAATTACTGATCAATTGAAAAACAGGTTTTTGTTTTCTACAGAACAAGCAAATATCAAAGTTTTATGGATAAGTTTTTTTTACTCTCATGTGACTTTTTATTTTCAAAGTGATATACAGAGGGGTTACAGTTACATAAGAGTAAATTTCTTTATATTGAATAAAGACTGGAACTTCTTTTTTTTTTTTTTAACCTGGAAAGTAGACCCAGTGCTGGGGAAAGGAAATGAACATTCGTTACCAACCAGGTTATCAAAATGAAACTTGAAATAATGGAATAAAATTGTTAATGGTGGAATACTTAAGCTCAAGGCAGGTGTAACTGGTAGGACAGCAACTGACATCATCCTTAAAATGTTCTATTCCTCAGTGGATAAAACTCTTCATTGATATTGCCCTACCATCTTTTTATTTCTTTTTTCTTTTCAAAACATATTCTATGTATCCCAGACATACCTGTTTCTCTATTTTTTTAAGTTGGAATTATCTTTTTTTATTATTCTCTAAATTGTTCTGTCTCACCACCATGTCTGGTCTTCATCTTGTTTTCTTAATTGGGTTTCTTAGTAAAAGGAATATAGAATGTTCTCTCTTTCTCTGTCTGTCTCTGTCTGTCTGTCTGTCTCTCCCTCTCCTTCTCCCTCTCCCTCTCCCTCTCCCTCTCCCCCTCCCTCTCTCTCCCTCTCTCCCTCTCCCTCTCCCTCTCTCTCTCTCTCTCTGTCTCTCTCTCTCTCTCTCTCTCTCTCTCTCTCTCTCTCTCTCTCTCTCTCTCTCTCCCTCTCTGTCTCTCTCTCTCTCTCTGCCAGTACTGGGGCTTGAACTCAGGGGCCTGGGCACTGCCCCTGAGCTTATTTTGCTCAAGGCTAACATGCTACCACTTGAGCCACAGTACCATTTCTGGCTTTTTCTGGTTACATGCTACTGAGGAATCGAACCCAGGGCTTCATGAATGCAAGGCAAGCACTCTACCATTAAGCCACATTCCTAGCCCAGAACCTTGCTTATAATTTTGAAATCATTGCTTTTTGTCTGCTTGTTTTCTCTTTATTTCACCAAACTCTAGAATCAATAATCCAGTTTGTACAGTGTTAAGATGCAATAGTATTGAGGAAGTACTTTATGTGCATCATGTGAACTGGAGGTCTTCCTACATGTTAGATGAGATGATAAGCACAAAAAATGCTTATTCTAGCTTCCACTGCTATGATGCTTTATTACTTTTCCCCACTTTTACCCTGATAATGAGATTGAAAGCTCTGTTTAATTGGATGACTACCAGTACAAACTTATCTCTTCACCTCCTATCAGTGACCACAATATATGGTTGAAGATAGATCATCTTCAATAAAGTAATATTGTCTACTCTCCAGGTTGAAATTTACTATCCACTGACAGTCATTAAAGAGACAGAATGATGGTGATATAGGTTATGAAGAGATTACGTACCGAGCAGCAAAATGATACAGGCTAATATGGCAATTAAGGCTCCCATACTGAGTCCAATGGGAAGGACGTAAGCTTCCACATTACAAGACTGGACAACACCATCATTGCTGCAACCACAGACCCGGATCGTCAGGGTGCTGGTGCTGCTCAGCGGTGGATTCCCACTATCACTGATCACGATTGGTAAAAGATAAACTTCTTGCTTCTGCCGGTTGAATCCATTATGCTTTGCCAAAATACTCAGAGAATTATCTGGAAAAAGGGAAAATTACAATAAATTGTGTCACTTCAAGATGTCTGTCCAAACAACACTTGAGTTTCCTAAGTTTTAATTATACTTTGTAAATCCTCCGCAAACGTTAAGACAATCCCAGCAGCACGGAGCCAATTAGAATTTTCCTCCTTTTAATCTTTTCAGTTTTCAAATAGCATGAACCAAAATATCCACCTCATGATTGAATGAACAGAACACCATAATGAGCATGTGGAGTTTGACTTCTCGTTTTAAAAGCGAGGTATTTGTTGCAAAAGAAATAAACTTTCAAACTCTTTCTAGAACATGTACATTATTCCAAGTCTTTTTAGAAGACACACCTTAATCCATGTCAGCATGAATCTTGAGGATTCCAATGTACATGGCAAAATCGACTCCTTAGAATTTCACCATGTTGGATAGAACTGAGAAGTTCTGTATTGACAGATTGACTGTGTGGTAATAGAACATGCAAAATTATAAAGCTGTTGACCGCTGCAGCATCTAATAAGTGTCTCTTATGTCCTAGAGCATTCATAATAAGGAATATCAAAAGCCTCCTTTCTGTCAGTTGGAGGTGAGACATCACACCTTTAAATTCCAAAGACTCACTTGTACAACACTTTTTCACAAGAAAAAGGTGAAAAGTCATATATATATATACATATATATGTTTTATGTATCTATATCATCAGTTACATATATCTTTATAATTATAAATTATATGTAATTATATATATGTATAATTATATAATTATATATGTATAACCATATATAATTATAAATTATACGTAATTATAATTACATATATATATATATATGCATATATGTTATCTGGAGCAATATTGAAAGATATTTTGTTAAGCAGTACTTAATGATACAATCTTTGCTATGAAGTTAATGCTGTCAGGGAGAAATGATTGATCCCATGTTGTTCTTGTGGTTCTCAAACTCTCACCCATAATAAAGTTTTTGTTGGCCGGTTATCCCCATCTCCTGAAAACTACCATCACTGAGTCCTTATTATTTATCAATGTTTCTCATTCTGATTGAGGAAAGACACTTGTTTACACAATATAGGGACATTGATTATCTCACATTGCCCTCCTACCTAAAAGCAAATAGAAAACCCAGCATCTGGTGGCTCCGGCCTATAATTCTAGCTACTCAAGGAGGCTGAATTCCAGAGACATCCTGGGCAGAAACACCACAAGGCTGTATCTCCAAAACATCCAGCACAAAGGTAGGTGGGAAGTGTGATACATGTTATAGAGCACAAGCCAGTGAGCCAAGCAAGCAGACCATGCAAGTATGAAGATCTGACTTCAAGCTCCAGAGCCATGCACACACCCAAAATATCTAATTTTGGTTACCAAGGTAATGTTATTTGGGCAAAATTATTATTTCAATTACATTGTTTTAGGTATCACCAAATATCCAGACTTCAAAATACTAGTCTACCTCATTGTTGAAAAGTAAAACAGTGGCTTCAAACTTTTGTTGTCAAATTTCTGGTCATCATTGATTTACTGATTTTCAAAATACTCAAACACATGGTCATAGATCCTTCTGAAGTGGCTTTGCTATGCTCAGTCTTATCATATTAGGGTAGTACGCTGATATTTTCCTGAAAATAATAGTCACTTACAAGTTAGATGTAAAAGTAAGTTTAAGATGTAACAAACCTATAGTGCAATGCTACTAGGCAATCAAATCGAAAAAGCACCCTGCGTCAACAATTATCTTTTCTAATATGCTTGGTTTTGTTTCATTGCCCAATCATTTGCAGAGCAAAAAGACTTGTACTGCCTCATGGAAACAACAACTAGCAATCTTTATTGTCATGACTTAGAAGAAAATAGCAATCAGTTAAAAGTAGGAGACATATCATAAAACAAGTCTCAGAATATAGTTTCAGAATTTGTGTGGTAAGTGTGAGTGTAGCTAATTGGTACAGATAACATGTGTGGATATTTTCATAGTTTAAAACTGAGAATGTGAATTGTTCTTCAAGATGCAATTAATTAAGTTACAATTAAGCTTTAGTCTTTTTAAATTTAAATTTTATTGTAAAAGTGATGTACAGAGGGGTTACAGTTACATAAGTCATTCAATCAGTACAGTTCTTTTTGAACACTGTTACCCCCTCACTCATTTTCTCCCACTGTTTTGCCTCCCAACCTCCCTCCCCATGAAGTTGTAAAGTTCATTTCCAACATAGTTTCTAGTGAGTATAACTTGGATTTGTTTACTCTTCCTCCCACCATTTTTGTGATTCCCCTTCCCTTCCCTAAATCAGATAAAGTTATATATAAGATACAGAATACAGAAATAAATTTAAGAAAAACAGTGACATCAGGGAATGAAGCAAAGGGAGAAAAAAGAAAAAAGAAATATCTGAAAACAGTACAATTTAAAAAAACCACAGAACCTCTTGTTTCCATTTCTTGGAGCTCATTTTGATGAACATTATTTTATATGGCTGCATGCACATAGCTATTGAGCCATTGTGATCTCTGAGAATATCCTAGACATATGCCAGTTATTACAAATGAGGGAAACCATGCAGCCTATGTTTTTTTGGGTCTGGCTTACTTCACTTAATATAACTTTTTTCCAAATCCTTCCATTTCCTTACCAATGGTGTAATGCCATTCTTTCTGATGGAAGCATAGAATTCCGTTGTGTACATATATCACATTTTTTTTGATCCACTGAGGGGCATCTGGATTGATTCTGTATCTTAGCTACATAAAAAAATGTTGCGGCAAACATGGTTGTGCTGGTGGCTTTAGTGCAGGATGGTTTGTAGTCATTTGGGTAAATGCCAAGGAGTGGGATTTCTGGGTCATAGGTGAGCTCTATGTTTAGTCTTTTGAGGAACCACCATGCTGTTTTTAGCCTTTTTGGTTGAAATTATTAAAATAAAGAAGTATCATTACAGATATTCTTTAGTCTATAGTGATACTTTGAAACTGCAGCAGGAATGTAGGTTGTTTCTGGGCAATGCCATCCCCTTCAATATTTAGTAAAGCATTTATACATCTAATACTTCTTTCTCATATTTCTTTATTAATGTTGGAGTGTGTACATGCTGTCCTGCTTTGTATAAGGATATTAATGACTAAGTAAAGGGCATGTATGAGTCCTTCTTGCTAATTTTGACCTGCTCCAGGCAATACCAATTCCTGTTTGTCTGCTTAGATTTATATTTTATTGATATTTGCATGAATTATTGATTTACTTGAGTTTTTAAGTATAATGGATTTATTATTGTGCCAATCAAAAATCCTAAAATAGCTAGGCATGGTGGCTCAAGTTTGTTATTTTAGCTACTAGGGTGGTGAAAAGTTATGATTCAAGTACAGATAGGGGCATATAAAGTTACATTTGGATAAACTTATCAGATGAGCAGAAAAGC
The DNA here is from genome assembly GCF_019054845.1 of Dipodomys spectabilis. NCBI lineage: Eukaryota > Metazoa > Chordata > Mammalia > Rodentia > Heteromyidae > Dipodomys > Dipodomys spectabilis. Next base: position 2,349,868 of record NW_024870844.1, read on the forward strand.
TCTAAAGCTATGTACATATGACCATATAAGATGATGCTAAGCTAGGCTTAATTTCTTGAAATGGCTTGGCACTGTGACCTGTGCTTATGAGCACAATAACTAGGTGAAGCACAAATAGAAGTATCACAGTCTAGGCTAGCCCTAGAATAAAGCAAGACCCTACCTTGAAAATAATGAACCCCAAAAGGGGCTGACTAGAGTGGTTCAAGTGATTATAACCCATTACAACAAACCAACAAATCAACTACCACACACACAAAAGCATAAGCTAACAGTTGTAGACAGTTGAAATTAATGCATTTGGAAAATTATAAAAAGTGTTTCATATATCTCCTACAATGTTGCTTCTATACACAATTATCAATTGCGGTGCTTGGTGTTTTTAAGCATAAACACTCTTAATTATATAAATGGTTCTTTATAAGCTAACTTCTTGCTTTATATTATTATGCAGAATTTATTTGTTTTTCCTATACTGGTAATGTATTTTCTCAAGGTGAATTGTGGTATAATTTATACCTCACCCAGTGAACCTCAATGATTAGCTTTTCACAACTCAAATTTTCTAAGTCTTCTATTTCAATAAGCTATTTTTTACCTTGCATTAGTAAACCTTTTTTTTTTTTGATTGTGAAAATACCGTACAGAGGGGTTACAATTACATGGGCAAGGTAATGAGTACATTTCTTATCAAGCATTGTTGCCTCCTCCTTTGTTTCTCCTTCCCATTCCTTCCCCGCCCCGTCCCCTAGCCAAAGTTGCCAAAGTTGTAAAGTTCGTTTTTCGATATAATGTCTTGTACATTTCATTGTTGCAGTGGGACCACCTGTATCACTATTTAAATGATTTGTTTTTTCCCTTCCCCTCCACAAATTATACCAACATCAAATACAGTGAAAGCGGGGGTTATACCGTGGGGGAGGGACATACAAAGCAACAAAGAAATCATCTTATAAATATATTAGAAACAATCGCAAGAAAGAAAAAAACCTTTGAATCCTTATCTTGGGGTTCATTTTGCCTAACATCAACATATCTGACTGTTTCTGCTTGTCAAATAAATAACTGCCCAATAAATAAGTGGGCTAAAGACTTACAGAGAAACTTCTCTGAAGAGGAAAGAAGGATGGCCAGTAAACTTTCTTTTAATACTTGTTAGCTTTAGAAAAGATCTTGATATTTGTCAGGGAAATTTCTCTTATGTTCTCAGGTAGCATTTCTGATCTATTCTAGGTCATTTCCTCATCTCTGACAAATAATCAGACATAGATGAAAATTTCTGTGAGAATTTTGGTAAAAATGATATTAAAATAAACTACTCTTTAGAGTATTGACAATGTATGATCATTAATTGAATTGTATTTACTAGCGTGTGTCAATATGATTTTTAGTGCAAGTATAAGAGATTTTTTACATTTTTAAGATTATTTGTTGATATTGTGCATAATAAATCTTTCTAAAATGAGTTACTTTTCAAATTATCCTTTCAATTAATTATTGCTGATGTATGAGGTTTAAGCTTTTGAACATTGCTTTTAATACCAATAACCATTTAGACTATTTACTCATAAACATATATCTTATCAGAACGTTCTAGTTCAACCCTATAGCATGAACAGCTTTCCTAATAGAATATAAGAAAAAAATACATTTTGTATTCCCTGGGAATAGTTCTGAGGAAAAGCAACAAATGAAGACAAATTTACTTTAAAATAATTTAAAAGGAAAAGTAGATATAACACAGTCAAAATACTGAGAGACAAGTAAACTCTAATATCATTATAATGAAAAGTTGAAGTTTTAAACAATGGAGTTTGCAAAAAAATGAGATAGCATATTCAAAGTACTCAAAAGTAAAGAAAAAAAAGAAACATCTTTTCACACAAAAAATTATATCCAGCAAAGCTGTCTTTCAAAAGCTAGTGTATATGAAATAGAGACATTTGAGATAGCAAACTTGTTATCAGCATTTATTGAAGGAAGTTTTCTTCAGACTGAAAGCAAATCATCCCAGATGGTAATTCATATGCACATTAAAACAAAGAACATCAGTAAAGACAATTATGTAGTTATGAAAGACAGTAAAAGTGTGCAGTTTCTGTTTTTTATCTTAACTGTTTTTAAAAGCAATTATATAAAAACAATATGTATTTAATGTATTGTTGAGAAAAAATCATATCTAAAACTTAAACATGAGTGTTTGAATCCTCCACTGTCTCACTTTCGATAATGAATAAAATCACTAGGTAGAAATCAGCAAGGTAATAGAGTGATAAAAATAATAATGAAAGTAATAAAATAAAAGCCAGCCACATCTGACAGGTACTTAGGGACTATTCTATTAAGTAATAGAAAAACAAATACTCTTCTTGAGTATATTTGGAACAATTTTTTTGCCGTATTACCAATATAAAATGAAAAAATAAATGTAAAATCATAGAAATGATACAGAACATACTTTTTGCTCACACCAAACAATATTCGCCACAAAATGAAATGAGTCATGAATAATAGAAATAGGGACACTCACAAACATGTAGAGACATTAATAGCCTTCTCAAAAAGCAATGGCTCAAAGAAAGTAAATCAGATGTCAGAAAATACTTAAAGGCAAATACTAATGAAGATACAACAAAAAAGTAGATGTGATACAACTACAGCAGTGCATAAATAAAAGTGTATGACTTCTAATGTTTGTAGTATAAAATGTAAAAGAAGCCATGGACTGATGGACTGGCTACTCAGCAGGATTGAGATTCAAAACCAGCCCAAACAGAAAAGTCTGATAGCCTTCCTCTCCAGAATAACTGAAACAAAGACAACAATAAAATGACAAAACACAGACTAGAAGCATGGTTGTGTGGGTACAGCACTAACTAAGCGGGAAAGACCATAGATGTAGACCCTAAATTCAAACTTTAGTATAGGCAGAGAGGGAAAAAAGAAGATCTATCTCAAAGGAATACCTTAATTCTCCATGATAGGACAGTGGAAAAAAGAAGAGATACCTAAGCTTCATGTTATCAGATAAAAAAGAAATTATAGGGATTAGAGAGAACATTAATTAAAGCGACCCCAGAAAACAAGTCTGTTCATGGTTTCATGATTTTGGTATTTCTATACAGTCTATATGTACTCAGTCAATAAAGATTTGTATCTAAGGCAAGCATAATTACTTCAATTTATTTAATTATCCTACTAGAACACCTAATACAACTTCTGGTAGAAGGCATATTTCACCCATTCGTTTCTTTGAAAAAGTCTTGATTTTAAGCATCTTGAGATGTCTCTGACAGTTTTTATTGGAAGATATTGCTATTGTTAATTGAACATGTGTTTAGATGCATTCATTTTTTTCCCTTTTAGCTATTTTTGTTTTTACTTTCCTTTTGTTTTACTTACTTTCCAAAAAACACTTCTTTACTTCCTGTAAACTCAGCCTTGATTCTACTATTTCATCAATGAACCCCTTCTTCTTTCATTCTTTCAAAATTTCATGCCATTCACCTTCATATCATCTTTGTGTCTGCATCTTAGCTTGTTTCTTCCCTCGCTCATATCACAGCTGTTGGATTTAGTCCATATTTTAAGCACAGAATAGAGAAGAATAAACCCCGATCATGATTTCTTGATGAAATACAGTGATTTTTTCTAAAACTAGTGAATATATCAGATGAGAGCAGAAATTACCACTGGATCTCACACTACAGAAAACACATATACCATGATTTAAACAAAATAAATCTCTTGCTGTTGAATATACAACAAATCGTTTTCTAAAAGGCAGAGATATATTTGAGTGTGATCTGTTTTAAAGAAGTAGGTTTATCAACAGCAGTTGATCTTCTTTAGGACTAACATCCCAGTTATCACAGGAGAGTGGCATTGAGATAATAATCTATCTTATCCTTGTTACCTGGCTCTCTGATATGTTCAATAGGTGAATTATTCAAATAGCTATATTGCAAATTATTTTTCCCAATTATGGATTTTCCCATTTTTTTCACCTTTTTGGATGGGCTCAGGATCGACTCCAAGAAGGAAGAATGTCCTGCTGTTTTAAAATTTACTTTATTATCCACAAGCACTTATTTATAACTATTGAAAGAAAGATCCTGTTGGAGTTGGTGTGGCTAGAGAGGCCTTCTATCACCAGACATGTTTCAAAGGAGAGTATTAGGAAAGTATTAAAAGCACCTGGTACTCTTTTCATTGTCTGAGAAAGACAAGGTTTGTAGAAAATAAATAGTACAGAAGGGACCAGTACTGGCACTTAAACTCAGAACCTGGGTAAAGTCCCTGAGCTTTCCTGCTCAAGTCTGGCACCATTGATTTGAACCACAGCTCCACTTTTACCTTTTTGCTAGATAATTGGAGATAAGAATCTTATGAATTTTATTACTCAGGGTGACTTCAAACTACAATTCTCAGGTCTCAGTAGCTTGGAATACAGGCATAATCCACCAACACCCAGTTTAAGAATAACTATTTTAAAGTATGTAAGTGTGCTTAGTCTTCAGTAGCATAATGGTACCAAAATCACATATAAAATATTTACTTTAAACTTAGTTTCCCCCCCAAAAATTGTTAATACTTCACTGGCAGATATTAGAGACAGTATATAAAGTCATCTTCTTAAAATTATTATGCTGGGATATTCATTCACTGGTCTTTTGTAACTTTAAAAATAAATAGGAAATATTAAATAAGGGATTATATATTATCTTACATGCATTTTATATAATAGATTTGGGAGACTACCATTAGCCCCAATAGTATTCTCAATCTCTGGATTTTATAGGCAGATATCATATATATATATATATATATATATGTATATATATATATATATATATCTCACAACAGTACCATTGTTTAACTCACTTTTATTTGGGAGGGTTTTGGCGACAAAGAATTAACACTTAATTGATTCTTTACATCGGAGACATGTTTAAAAATGAAATAAATTACCGTGAAGTGTTTTTTCATCTATCCATCCATCTACCTATCCATATGTCTAATTTATGTTACTGTATTAAAAGAAAGTCCAATAAACATTATTCTAAGGTTATGGTACAAATAGAAATGGAATGATATTTAGACTCTCCTTACATAGATCAATAGATATAGGCATGCAATATATAATATATATTAAGGATTTCTATATTTACATTATAAGACCAAGGCATATCTTACTCCTGAGAGGGAGAGAGGTAGGGTAAACTTTTAAGATTTTCATTACTTCTATTATAGAGACTTGGATCTTCCCATATCACCTGTATGGGTTAATTCCTGCCTAGTCTTCATGTCATATTTTTTACTCTCTTCCCCTGTAAATTCCGACCAACTTGGCTTTTCTGAATCAAACATCTTCCCAAGACTTTCTTATTTCTTCTGTCTGATAATTTCTCCACCTCTCCTGAATCATAATTGAAAATTTTAATCATAATTTTGAAAATTTATGTGTTCTTTTTATCTACACTTACATGTGACTACTCTGTAGATAATCTTCCTCAGAATCTGTCTTCAGTTTCTCTAGATAAGCTAGACAGATGATCTTATAAAACTGCTTATGTTTTCATGAAAGAGCTATTAGGAAGAAATGACCTAGTAATGGAGATATGCTAGATGCTGGAGATATAGAAATAAACTAGGAAACTTCTAAGTAACAAATATATGATTTAAGATGCATAATAAGTATTCAGAAAATATTTGCTTAAAAAATAAATGTCTAAGTAATCATAAGCTATAGTTTGTACCACTAATATACATTTCTTTTCATGTGACTTGATATAAGAAGTTAGATGTAGTTCAAAATAAATCAGAGAGTTCACTTTCAGGCTGCCAAAAGCATATATAGCCGAGGATAGGATAAGGAAATGTAAGAGATATATTGGTGTTTTTCAAGACTCTCTAAATCTGCCTCATATCACCAAAGTGAGCAATAAACTGGAGGTTCTTAGGTACAGATAGAGGAGGCTCAGAGAAGAGCAACCTTGTCTTAACATAGGAGAAACACCATGATGTAAAAATACGTGTACTAGAAAATCCTATATCCAGAAAGGGGCAGATGAACTCAATGAGTATGTCCTACTTGGAATCAAGAAGAAATCTCCTCTTGGATTGGTATTTTGGTATTTAGAACTGAAATCAAGAGATATTCTTTCACACATTAATATCTGAATACATTTTCCCAAATGTAAGTATGGGAAATAAATTGTTTGAACTCACCAGTTCCTCTTGCCTAGTGTCCTCGGTGGATGTATATGGAGATAGGGCTACGGAGGAAATAACTGTGGTTAACTGAAGTCCTAAGGATGGAGGCCCTAATCTGTTAGGATTTGTGTCTTTATACATACAGATGCTAAAGACTTGGGACCCTCACCAGCTTTTCCTCTGTGGGCACCCAAAGTGATCATGTAAGCACCGACTAAAATGACAGCTGGCCACGAGCCAGGTAAAGAGGCCTCAAAATTAAAGCTACGCTGCAAGGACTTCAAATGAGGGTTTTCCAGCTTCGAAGGGAAACATTTCCATGGTTTCAACCACCAGTCTGTAATGTGATGTTAAAGCAGTCCAGGACAATTTTGTAATCATGAGCTGACTCCATGAAAACAATTTACAGTGATGGAGGATGTCCACCTTGATAACTCTTCAACTTCATTTCTGTAACTTATTCCAGAACCTGAATTTCCTTCCTTTCACTTTACTAATTTTACATTTTTATAAATCGGGTAAAATGTGTTATTATTCCTGTTATTATTCAAATATGTCATATTTTTCTACCCTGTCTATATTCTAGACGAAATGAAGCAGGTAATCTTGAATTAATTACTCATTTTGGTGTGGTTCATGTGTCATCGCCCTAATGCAGAAATTTTACCTGGCTCTGAGTCCCATTTATTTACAGTCACGGAATTGTGACTCTTGATGGTCCTTTCTATGTGCTAGCAAGATGGAATAAAAAAAAGGAACCAGAATCAAGGAAAGCACTTGCCAGGCAAATATTTACAACAAAATAAGCAGATAAAGAGGAGTTCAGGAGATACTGTTGTCAGTTTTTTTTTTGAGAAATGTCTCCTGATATTTGATTTGTAAGCTTAATTCAAATTCTCTTGGTCAAGTCAAATGGAATGAAAATTGTAAGAACAAAACAAATAAAATATGGCATTGTTTTTTATTAGATACGGATAAGAAGTTCAATTAAGTTCTTATCATTGTGTGACGTTTATTGTTAGTTTATAAGAACCTTGTACGAAAGCAAATTACCAAACCCAGAAGCTTTCTGCATGTTAAACACATACGTAGAGCAAATTAAATATATAAGCATATGAAGCAAATATCCTAGCATTGAATATTACATCTATACTTTATTCACATCATTTTACTCCAAATACTGATCTTGGTCGGAAATAGTCTCATGGGACTGAGTTAATAAATATTCAGCCTCTCTGAAACCAGTCTCCTGCAGTATCACTGCAACTTCTGACATCACTAACTGAGAGCAGACAAGTATGCTAACTCTGCCACAAATAACTGGATAGTGAGAGGCACCTAATGAAATCACTGGCTGATTTCTTTTTCTAATCTTTGCTTTTTATATTTTCCATCACATCACTTGGTATCAATTATCTCACACCCCCCATTATAATAGAGATCATCAAGGAAATAACTAAATACAAATACTGATGAGAATACTAGGAAAAAAGAACCTTTATACACTGTTGGTAAGAAAATAGATAAGTCTAGCAAGTGCATAAATCAGTGATATAGAGCTTCCTTAAAGAGTCAGAATGGAGCTACTATGTGACTGTGCTATACTACTGGACATAATGTCCTATGGAATTTAAGTTAGCTCATAGTCAAGATAACTGCACACCTATGTACACAGCAGTAGTATTCATAAGAGCCAATCTATGGAATTGGCCTAGGTACCAACAACTGATGAAAGGAGGGAAGGATAAAGAAGATGTGGTATACACTGGAGTTTTGCTCAATCATAAGGAGATAAGGAAGCACTCAACTACATCATTTTCAGGAAAACCAGTGGACCTGGAGATGAGATTGAGCCAGGTAAGTCAAGCTCAAAAAGACAAACATTATGTGCTTATACTTACATGTAGAATATAGACTGATGATGATGATGATGATGATGATGATGGTGATAATAGTAATAATAATAATATGGCATGGATATAAACAGGAACTGCTAGTAGGAAAAGTATTGAAAGGGGTAGAGGAAAAGAGAAAATGTGAAGGATGGGTATTATTTAAGTGTTCTATATATGTATATATATTTATATATGAAAATAGCATAAGAAAAACCCACTACAATTGTTGGAAAGAAAGAGGAATGTGAAAGAACTACAAAGCAGTTGAATTTGATAAAAATTACATTATATGCATGCATGGAAATGCCACAATGAAACCTATTTATGCTGGGTGGTGGTGGCTTAAGCCTGTAATCTTAGCTACTCAGGAAACTGAGATCTGAGAATCATATTCAAAGCCAGCCTAGATAAGAAAGTCCAAGAGAATTTTATCTGTATTTAACCTCTGAAAAGCCAAAAGTGGAGATGTAGCTCAACTGATAGAGCTCTAGCCTTGAGCAAAAAGTTCAGAGACAAGACCCAGGAACTGCTATATGGCCCCAGGACCAGCGGTGTGTGAATACACACACACACACACACACACACACACACACAGATACACACACAGACAACACAGAGAAAAAGTATTTGAACTAATAAATTTTATGCAAGTAAAGGAGTTATAGAAACATTATGTTTAGTGGAAATTACAGTATGAAAGGGAAATATTGCTATCTTCAACATCTTATTTTTAATTTTTTTATATTTGCGTGATGAACATGAGGTAATATGAGCATCAATGTATGCATTTCATTTTAAGTGAACTGCCTATAAGCACATAGGGGAAACACGTCATTATATCCTATAAATTCACTCCATTTTAATTTATCAACTAAAAAATGTGGAAAATAGGGATTTATTTATATTCTGGGCTTTCCTATGCCTTGTCCGCCTGCAAACTCCAAATTCTAACCCAATTTAATGACTATTTGCATCTGAGCAAATTATGCACACGAAGAGACACCAAGTGAAAAATCTATACAGTATTTAGATAGAAATACCTGAACATCTTCTAAAATGAACATTCCTGGATTTTATCCTAAATCAACTGAGACAAAATTTCTATGGGTGGGCCCTGGACATCTACATTTCAAAGAAAATCTGTTGGCAATAAACTTTTTCGAGAATGTTTTGGAGGCATTCCACTCCATTCCTTTACCTCCCTTAGGTGTTGGTAGTGCTTAATGGTTTGGCCCAAGCTGTCAGAGCCTTCACTGGGGAAGCTATTATGCTCTGGGTTGTGTAATCCAGCAGGGGTAGCAGCTGATAGCAATTTCCCTGCATAATTCCTTCTTTTCTGCTTTAGTGGTAAAATAACTGCTTAAAAAAAAAAAGGAGAGAAATGAGGCAAGAAAACGTGGCACCCTCCAGTTAGCTGAAGTCCAGTGTTTGTCCTTGAATCATTTTCAAGTTTAATAATGTGATATTAAAACAGCTTGGCTAAACATATATCTTTGGGCAGCAATCTTAATGTACAGTGAAGGCAAGGGATGGCAGGCAGCTATGTCGATAAAATTATCTGCCAAGCAGTGTCCACGTTATCATTCCTCCCAGGTTGCTGACACCGGAACAGGGTACGGTTGTGATCGTATATAAAAAAATAAAAAGACTGCATTAAAGGTCAAACTGATTTGGTTTTCCTTAAATATATCCACACATTGCCAGGTTAAAGTACAGATGGAGACACCAGAACAGTAATGATTGGCAGGGAGGGAGGCAAAAAAAACCTAATACTTGTGTGGGTCACCCTGATTGAAAGAGAAATCACATCAAACTCATTCAAACTCTCTTTTTTTTTTATTGAAAATGTAATCTGATAAAATTCCCCATTGTTATACGCTGTGGAAAAATCTGAGTGCACTTTTGAAGTCATGCATGATTTCATTTCAATACTTCCTTTTAAAATAAAGAAGGATTTTTTTGATGAGTCTTTTTAAATATTCTCAAAATGATATTTGATTTTCCTGACTTGCCTTTCCTAGTTGATAATAGATGCTGTCACATGGTTCTCGCTTGCATGGGGCTATTGTATAAAGATCCCTATCATCAAGCTATTCACATTTTTTTTTAAATTATAAGAGGTTATGCTTAACAAATACAGGCAAATTTAGGCAACTCTGTCCCTCTTTCAAAATTCTGATTCCTGAATATCTGACTTGAGGCAACATTTGTTTAAGATATGTGTCTTAGATTCTTTCTGAATAGAATATGACAAAGTGTTTAGGTTCTGGAATCATTCACAACTGTGATTTTATCCCAACTCATACCTTAACCATGGTGCATTTGAAAACAGTCCATCTGCTGTCAGCAGATTCTCTCGTTCATTCAAATTACCAATGCAGAAACCTAGGTCAGAAATTCTTTAAGAAGCAAATGTGTTTTACCATTTGAAGTACTCAAATCTGGATATATCCAATGCAAAGAATCTCTCCCTACGCCCCCGGCTCTATATTTGGTACCTGTCCTGGGGCTTGAAATCAGTACCTAGGCTTGGGCTCTGAGCTTTTTTACTCAAGGCTAGTGCTCTACTACTTGGATCACAGATTCACTTATGGCTTGATTTTTTACTGGCTAACTGGAGATAGGAGTCTTACAGACTTTCTTGCCCAGGCTGGCTTGGAGCCATGACCCTCAGATCTCAGTCTCCTGAGTAGCTAGGATTATAGGAGTGTAGATAAATTCTTCCCCATTCTTGCCTCTTAGTGTAATTGTTATTTACCACCCTGGTGGACATGACTTGTTGAAGTGAACAAAAATATTTCCCCAGGCTTATAAATTTGCATAACATTAATGGTCCCTTCTCTTTTTCTTTCTCTGTCTCTCACACACACACATTTTTCACCCATCACATATATAATTGTTGCATTTCTTAAATGTTTTTCTTTTTTCCATTTTCTACAACTACAAACTCCATTGTTAAAAATTCCATTCCAATAAATTTTGTGAATGTAATACCTTTCTTAGCCCCTGGACCTAAACCATGCCAAAACAGACAAATATTTGTAGCTGAGTGAATAAATGAATTGTCATTCTGATATTCATATTTAGTACAAAACAACATCATTCATGCAGATTAAAACTAGGACATTATCACTTTATATTCACTATAGTGAATATAATTGTGTGTTTTCAAAAGAATATTAAAAATTGATGGTAGAGGTACAAAGGAATTGAAATACTATTATATTGTTTAAAAAAAGGTTAAAGAGTGTTACCACCTTAAAAATACTTCAGCATTTTAAAAAATATTAGACAATGTTGCCAGACACCAGTGACTCATATCTCTAATCCTAGCTACTTAGGAGGCTGAGATCTGAGGATCACGGTTCAAAGCCAGCCGGAGCAAGGAAAGTCTGTGAGACTCATACATCCAATAAACCACCAGAAAACCAGAAGTGGTGCTGTGGCTCAAGTAGTAGAACACTAGTCTGAGCTGAAGAGCCCAGGGACAGTGCTCAGGCCCAGAGTTCAAGCCCCACGACCAAAAATAGACAAATATTTTCTTTAGGACCAAGTTATTTTATCCTTAGATATGTGTGTAATAAAATATAAAGACCCCTTCATAAACCCACACATACTTTTCATGAAGTATTATTTTTTATCAGAGGAAAAACAATACAAATATCTGTTAGGTGGCATGCAGGTGAGCAAAATGACATATCTATGCATGGATACTATATAGCCACATCAAGGAACACAGTCTTGATACAAACAAATCACAAGTTAGGTGAGTCCCTAAATCTCTAAGTGCAACAAGACAGGAACAGAATCATATGTTACATAACTCGGTTTATATAAAATGTATCTATGTCTAGAGATATAAGAAATTTGTTACCTGAACCCAGGAGTAAGTAATTATTAATAGGCAAACAGGGATGTTTTGTAACATAATGGAAAGATTCTACAGTTAAATTATGCTAAATTTACTGTCATTAAACACAACCATCACAGAGGAAAATCCTTCAGAATGTAAGCTGTTTCTCAAACATCTATTTAATGGAAAAATGTAGAAACTTTCATTGAATTTTTAGAAAAATAATCTCTCCAACTACAAAAGGATAAACTCCTGAAGATATTCTGAGATATATATTTCACACAATTCAATAAGTACATCCTGCTGTTTAACTTTCCCTTCTAAAACTGTAAAGAGCTTTTCAATCTTTTTTCCCCTTCTCTGTGAAAAAAATAAAATAAAAAGGACTAAATGTAATCTTCTGAAAACAGGAGGGTCTGATTTTACATTTATAAAAAGACATTTATGATGGAAAATAATTGCTGCAGATATTGTATTCCACATTAGTTTTTAGTGATTAGATAATGGGAATTGATTTATTAGGGACAGTAACCTTTCTATTTTATTTATAAGTTAAAAATGGAAAATATTAAGAATATAAGATAACTAGACTTGACTGCAAAAGACTCTTTAGATGAGCTATATGAGAATGGATGGTTATTATCCTGTATTCTTATTTCCAAACACTCGTTTGGGAAAACTTTAATACCCATAATAACATAGAAGCTGAAGGTGATGCCTAAATGCTTCAGTTATCTTTGCTACTGTGTTTTACAGTTAAATACTAGTCTCATATTTTAAATTACTGTTGTTTCTGCTGTGTATTTGCAATTAAAACTCCCAGCTCATTACACTCATGAGATATTATTTTTCCCCTGAATGACTCCTCTCAGCCTCCATCAGCTTTCATTTTAAAGGAACGTGAAGAACACACATATTTTGGCTTACACTTTTATTATCAATACTGTTCCTGGGGAACATGTATCATCATCCTGGTTGGCTCTTGGAACAATGATTGCCCCAAAGTGTACAGTCTTAAATGGATGATTTGTCAGTGATAATTACAAGCATACTGTGGTGGGTTCTAACAATCTAGATTTGCATTATAATATTTGAAGTAAATGGACAAGAGCAGCTGCCTTAAGAGAAAACATAAACCAAACCTACTTGGGTGATTGGTATATCAGAAGTTCGCCTCAAAGAAATACAAGTGAGGGAAATCAGGGAGCAAATAAATATGGCCTTGAACTAAATAGTTCAGTAAGACTAACTATAATATAGTCCTCAAAATGTTGGGACCAAATGTCTATAGTTTTCATCCTGTAAATGAAAAATAAAAACTTTTAGAGACTAGATTAAGAAATACAACTGCTGAAGACTAGATTAAGGAATACAAATGAAACCTATAAACAAATACTTTTTGCAATGAGAAGTTAATGTGTGAATAGACAATTAAGTTACCAGGTAGACATCAAGATTAACAACTCTCACCTTCATAGTTTGGATATACAGGGAAGCATATTGGACAGGAGCCAGTGAGGTAGGAAAGAAGATCAAAATTATTAGTGAGAATAGAAAAGAAGTTTTGAGAACCAAGGAGTAGAAAAAAGAATAACCATCCAATCCTGACTCTAAACTTGACATTTGAGCACAGTTAAGCCAGAAGAGTAAATCTTTATCACTCAGATGTCTGATGAGGAGCAGGAATGAGAATTCACTAAGAGAGGGAAGAGCCTGTTCAATGGCCTTGTGTTAGAAATGGCTAGGATAAAGTTTTCAACATGAAGAATAGACCAGGAAGGGGACAAACTTTACAACTTTGGTGCGGGAGGGGGGTGGGGAGAGGATGGGAAGGGGAAACAAAGGAGGAGGCTCCAATGCTTGATAAGAAATGTACTCATTATCTTGCCCATGTAATTGTAACCCCTCTGTACAGTATTTTCACAATTAAAAAAAAAATAGACCAAGAAGGGACCTATTGTTTAGTTCCACATGATTTCTCTAAGAATTTTTGCAACATTGAAAGTTCAGTTTCATTTTATATGAAATGGGACTAATGACATCATTTATTTTACAGTATCATACTAGGAATGACATGAGACAAAATACTTAAGACAGATCAGATACATAGTGATCATGACAAGTAATTACTATCATTATCATTACTGATGTTTCCTCTTTCTAGAGCTATCTTCCCCAGTGGGGAGAGTAAGCTTGCCTTCTCTATTCATAGTTCTTTTTAAAGACAAATACTGCCTTTTATGGAAGTGGTAATAAATCAAAGCAGGACTTGTTCTGTTACTGAGAATGAATGAAACCACCTTACTTACTCACTACTGTGTAACTTCAGTTGTTTTAGATGGTAGATGCATTCTGTGGCAGGAATCTTTCTTTTAATGACTTTACAGTTAAGGAACCTGATGCTGTAATATTAAAACTTGAATGTTTAGGAAATAAATCATTAATGTTCAAATCCATTTAGTTTATCTAGCCTAAAGAAATGAAATGAATGTGACTTTGCCTGTTATATAGGTAATTTAAGAAAAAAAGTCCTGTCTGTGTTAGGAAATTTCTGTTTTAGTGAATTGGATTTTTAAATAGCCAAAGAAAGTGATATATATATATATATATATATATATATATTCACATATGTATAATATTATATATACCTTATATCTATATATACACACATATATATGATATAATATAGATAATATACATACATTTATGTTTATATGCATAGGCTGTTTTCCTGACAGTGAGATTTTTGTCTATTGCCAGTCTTGGGACTTGAACTTAGGACCTAGGCAACATCCCTGGACTCCTTTTGCTCAAGGCTAGCACTCTAGCATTTGGGTCACAGCACCTCTTCTGCCTTTTCTGTTTATGTGGTACTAAGGAATTGAACCCAGGGCTTCACACATGTTAGGCAAACACTCTACTCCTAAGCCACATTCCCAGCCCATGACAGTAAGTTCTTTTTGTTCTAAATTATTCAGTTTTCAAATCTCTAAGTCACCTGATCATTATAAGTCCACTGGTTGCCTCCAATATGCATTTGATTTTTGCCTGCAAAAAGAAATCCAAAGGGACATTGTACATTTATTATTTTATTCCAAAGTTATTATTTAAAAAATCAGCAGTTGGTTTGTGTTCAAGTGCTACTTATCTGCTTCTATTAATTCCAGTGCACTTTCTTTAATCTGTTCACATCACTGGACACTCCTGCTGGGTAACCTTATACCTACCTACCCTGGATCTGCCCCTGTCTTGTACAGGCTTTTAAGCTCTCTGCTGAAAGATCAAATCATTACTGGTATTAAAGAAGTCACAGAAAAATTGTTGTTGGTGCTGAAAGTAATGCTTGGGTAAAGAAAAGGAGAGAGTTTTAATTGGAGTCTTGTAGCTGAGCTTGGGTTGGCATTTCTTTATATTTAATGAAGTAAATATATTTTAGGTTAAGCTCTGTGTGTGTTCACAAAATAGAGACATACGTATATGTCTCCTTTTGAGGTTTGAAAACAGCAACTATGCTTACCAAATAATTTTAAACCATGCTCTTAACCATGAGCAGACATTTCTAATGGAGGCAGTGGCTATGATTGGGCCAACATAAAAGGTCCTACTGGCCAAGTTCCCAAGTTCCAAACTATGCAACTACATGCAAATTACATAATTGTTTTTCAACCACATGTCTGCGGATATTATAATGATGGTGATAGGATTAAATGAACCACTGAACAGCATCCATAGATTGAGCTGGATTAATTTTAATTCGACATGTCTTCACCTTTTCTTTCATACTTCAATTAAAAAAAAAACACAATGAAATGTGATTGCAAAAGAAAGTTGAGACTAAATGGTAATGGCTCCATTCCTAGATAACCAGTCATAAGAGTCACAGAATTGATAAAAAAATATCCCACAACTTTTTACACACTTTTTACACATACAGACTTCATGAATTTATCCTTATTATATCTGTGTACCCATTTTATACATCAGGGCTCAGAGACTCCAATTACTCCAAAGTAAAAGTCCGCTTTATAGTATCTGCATTAGACATTGATGCTCTTACATTCTCAGCCTATTCTCATAAGTCTGAAGGACATTATGAAGTTCTTGATGACTGTCCTTAGGAAATCTTTATCAGTTAAGCATCCTACAAGATGATCTCATACTTACAAATTTATCATGGTCTTACACAATAAGAAACACCTACTAACATACTCAACATTCTTATCTTTATTTTTTTTTTTGGTTGGTCATGGGGCTTGAACTCTGGGCCTGAGCGCTGTCCCTCAGCTCTTCAGCTCAAGGCTAGCACTCTACCACTTGAGCCACACCGCCACTTTCATATTCAACATTCTTGTACATTCTGAACTCAGATGAATTAGTTTGGGTGTTATTTTTCAATACATAAATTAAGTGGTCAAGTTACTTAACTCCTATTTGATTTTAGTTTATTTTTCTACTTGAAAAATGGAGAAAACACCAATAATTCTAGCCTAATTGAATGTTAACGTTTTTATTGCACATGTGTAATATTTTAATGTTTTTATTGCACATATGCAATCTATAAGCTGAAAAAGATATTTAGAACAGTCTAAATGACTCATCTCCTGGGTATTGTATATACATTTATCTGAATTAGGGAAGGGAAAGGAACAGCGAAATGCTGAGACAAAGGACAAAGGGGGAACCAATGCAACAATGAGACCACATGGCCAGGAAAGTCAGAAAGAAAGCAGTGAAATGAAACATTTCCCCCAAGCAAGAGCAGAGAGCTTCTTATCCAGCCTCAGAACACGTGTGCTATACACTACATAGAGCATACGGCCAGTACAGATAAAGCAAAGGAGCAATCCTCTTTATTTTTCACTCCCACATTTTATTACTTTATATATCTGTGTTTACAACTGTCATTCAAACTCTTCTCTTCCAGAACAGCTCATTTATATTTTAGTACTTCCAATCCAATGCATACTAAATCTTGTGATCATATAGGAAGACGGCTCTTAGAAACCCTCATGAAACACCCCAGCTTTCTTTATGAATGTAAAACTCAAGACTTTGCATGTAGGCTACTCTCTCTCTACATACCCTAACCTCCCGCAGGGATCTGACTTGCCGTCAGAGAAATCTGTTGTGTTTTTTTTTGTTTTTTTTTTTTTTTGAGGATTTCCAGAAGTTAGAATTAGGATCCGTTTAGGAGTGCTTTTTCTTTCATGTGCTTGGTGGGCCTCTGAGCAGCAGGAAGGAGGGAAATGCACTTACAAGGTAGGATCACCCCACCTGCAGCAATCTCCCCGTCTGAAAGTAACTATTTAGTATCCCCATGTGACTTGGGCTTTTGCAGAATTATCCCACTGAGATGACAGTTGGGATATGAAGATGGGAACAGTGTGAATTCCCTTTCACTCTCTCCCTGGCTAGGGAATGCTCCCCAAGGTGAGACCCTTGGGTTGATTGACAAAGGGAATGTAACTCATTTAAAGAATGTATTTTTTCCTCACTTTGTGTTTGGTGTTTAGGTCATCCTCAACTTCTATTGGTCTTTATCATCCTCAAAGCAAAGTGATCAAAGGTTCAAGAAAACTCCAAGCTTTCATATGTACATATGACAGAACCCTGTGGTAGGTTTTAGGAGATTTGAGCTAGGAGAAGTTAAGCTTCTTTGTTTTATATTTCCTTTAGATTCCAGGCATTGCCTATTTTGCCACTCATACTTACAATATGAAAAGGAAAAAACTTACAATATGAAAAAACCTAATGTAGAACCCAGGAGGTGAGAAGAATAATGAAAGACAGGAAGGAAGTGTTTCATTGAATCTTAGATACCAGGTATTACAAAGTTCAAAGGTGTTCTGCTTAACTTCCTTTCACAGTTTGAGAGCTAATAGCCTCCTCCTACACACACACACACACACACACACACACACACACACACACACACACACACACACACACACTATCCTCAGTGAAATATACAGGATTTTCAAATCAAAGTTAATGGAGTTTGAATCTGGGACCTTTTGTGATCTTGCAGAGACCCCTCATATCCTAGGAGCTTCTATACATGTAAGACTGAGCAATAATACCTTCCCTTAGAATTGTCACAGTGTGAAAATAAGATATGTTATATAAAATACCTGTAGTCATTAATTAATGTTAGTCAAGTGCTACCCACAATTCCCCTTATTTTCCCTCCAACTCATATCACTCCCACATATACCCAGAGAAACGATGAATCCTAACTCCGCAGTTTCATTTTCTACTTACTAACTTCATCAGGAAAAATAGCTTAGTCTCAACCTACTGGGCTTTGAATTCTACAGCTAGCTCTACATTGAGGATACTAATTACGTATTTGAGGCTCCTTTTTAGGGAAATAAGTGATGCAGGGAAGGTACACTAAGATGAGCAATCGTTTGACTGCAGAATTTTCTTCTTTTTCCCCAATAATGATAATTATTGGACTATGAATATGGTTTGCAAAATGAATCAAAATAATTTAATGAAGATGGTCTATTGTTGTGTATATATCAGATGAAAACTGTAATTTTCAGAGCTCATGATTGGTAGGAATTTGCCCAGTGTTTTATCTATAATGGGTGCTACAATTGGATACTATATTGTGTTCAAACTCCAAGGGCCATGGCTTTCTTTGGATGTATTATTATTAATGAACTCTCTTCACAGTACCATTTCACAATATTTGATATACTTTCAGGTGTAATGAAGCAAGGACATATACTGCTTATATGTCAGATACTGTATCCTAGGGGATTAACACTGGTGATTTGGCTATGTAATAACCGCAATCAAGATTCCTAGATCAAAATTTTCAGAATGATCTTGGTAAACTTTTGTTAAAAAGTGGATAAAAGCCAGGTGCTGGTGGCTCACATCTGTAATCCTAGCTACTCAGGAGGCTGAGATCACGGTTCAAAAGCCAGCCTGGGCAGGAAAGTCCGTGAAAATCTTATCTCCAATAAGCCACCAGAAAATAGGAAGTGGTACTGTAGCTCAAGGGGTAGAGCGCTAGCCTTGAGCTGAAGAGCTGAAGGACAATGCTCAGGCCCAGAGTTCAAGCCCCATGACAGACAAAAAAAAAAAAATGTAGATAGAAACTTTTCATTAGAAGCTTGAAGCTTGAAATGAAAGATGAGAAATTTTATCTCTTGGTTCCTTGTTTACAACAAATGTAGGGAACTACAAAGAAAAAAACTTTGTATGCTTGTTGATTTTATGTACTCTTGCATGTGATTTTTTTTCTTTTGAACTTCATTTTATCTAATTATACTTTGAAAACCTTAAAATAAACTAGATTCATCAATTAATTCTAAATGTTAATGATCTCTCTCTTTTGTCATTCTCTCTGTATCCTTCTTTGTGTTTCTATCTATATGTATATTATGTTTTTACATAATCCCCTGTCCTTTCCAAGTTCTGTCATCATGGGCTGTAGTGCCACTAATAAGTTTTTGTTTCCTCCATTTTTTAAGCTGGTAAGACATAGCTCAGGGAATCTCCTCTGTGAAATCCTTATCGTTTTGTTCTGTCATCCCAATTTTATTGGGAGCCATTTGTCTATGATTTTATTGTGTCTTCTGTGACCTCTAAGTTTGACAAACAAACCAATGTCTGTGGGATACAATAAAAATTCCAATAGCTTTCATGAGGATATGGATTATGCCATTATATTTGAGCCACAATATTTGTAACTGTATCCTACTAAGCCACATTCAAGCGCACCGTCCACATTGGTTAAAAGTGTACACGAGTAGATCAATAAAATGTAAAGTAACCACAAATGATAGATTCCATAAGACCTGGCTATAACTCTGAAAACAGGTTGAAGAGTAATGGGCAACCCGTGTGAGTTTAAACAATCAATAGTCCTTGTCTGAGTCAATCAACTTCTTGATCACCTTTGTAGATATCGACAGTTACCCTGTTAACCACTTGAAAATTATTAATATGTAGAGAAATGATTGATTTTCTATCACTGGAAAACCTACGTAGACTATAGATTTTATGACCATATGATTTATAATCCAAACACTTGGTAAGGATTAAAGGAGTAATTGCTAACAATTGTAATATTGGGATAATTGGCACAATTCTAGACTCAATCTGATGAATTAGATGAACTTTTCCCTATCCGTAGTGAAAAGTTACGTTTCTATGACAATCATCTTCCTGATGATGAATTTCACTGTCCTAAGGAAAATGATGGTCAATGGGAGTCCTCTCATCAGAGATTTCTCTGTAGTAGGCTCCAACTGACAACTGGATTGTTTCCTCAGTCATTTACTACTGTTGAACATTACAACAGCATTTACTGATTGATTTCTATGGACATGTTTATGCAGAAGGCCTATTGTAGTGTTACTTATCTGAATTCACCCCCTTTAGAAGGAATGGAATAAATAAGCATGTAATTTGTGTGGCTGTTGGAACTTTCACACATACATTCATCAAAAACAAAAAAAAAAAAGATGTGTGCTTATGTAATTGTGCATCTCCATCTTGGCTTAAGCCTGCTGTTGCCACCTGAAAAGTGAGACAACTTTGATTTCTTGACTGAAAAATAGGTTCTGATTTCTCTGATATATATTTTTTTTCTATTGTTACAGCCTACCTAAATCCAACCCCTACAGAAAAGAACAGTGAACCTCTATTGTTTGGCAGAATGTTTTTATCTTTCCCTAGAGCAAATTGTTGCTGAATAATAAGTAGGTTGATTATAGAAGACTTTTTTTTTTAACACAAAAAAAGATGACTGCAGTAATTCTGTCTGTAACTCTGCTTCCGGGGTATTCTATTTCTATCTTGAATTTAAGCTTAACCATCTTTAAGCCATGTGATAATAGAAAATATACAGCAGCTTTGAATCCTTGTGCTTGGGAATCCTGTACAATCACCTAAGCCCGTGCATGCTGGCCTTCTGGAGGATGAGGTATGCATTTGAAATTGTATCATTTGCTGGACTGACACTAAGCCATTGACCACACACATTATTATGTCTGGTTCAAACTTTCTATCTAGCAAAATTAGCCTGCAATAAAGAATCCTTCAGATGACTATAATCATAATAATTTATTTAAAAATATCATTTAGGCTACTAGATTTTTGGATTAGTAGTTACATAGAAAATGTTAACTAGCCGGGCGCTGGTGGCTCATGCCTGTAATCTGAGCTACTCAGGAAGCTAAGATCTGAGGATCACAATTTGAAGCCACCTGGGGCAGCTAAGTCCATGAGACTCTTACCTCCAATTAATCACAGAAAAAGCTGAAAGTGGCACTGTGGCTCAAGTGGTAGAATGCTAGCCTTGAATAAAAGGAATTCAGGGACATTGTCCAGGCCCAGATTCAAGCCCCAGGACTGGCAAAAAGAAAATGTTTACTAGTACCTTAGAAATGGGTCTCTGCAAGAGAAATCTGAAACATGTGGAATTAGCATTTAGACCATAGAGGTGCATATCTTAGAAAGAAACCTAGGAAACTTTCAAGCAAATGCTGGCAAAACAGTAGGAAATGATGAACCTACCTAGGCAACAAAATGCTATAGTAAACTGACAAGACGTTCAACCATGCTATCTCATGAAAACGATTGTCAACATGCCTATGGTAACATGAAAGATGAAAATAATTACATCTAATAAATTTGTCGTGGGCTATAGGATATTTTTGTGGACAAGATTTACAAGTGTTAGTTTTTTTTTGTAATAACATATAATTAGGTACAGTAAAAGAGAGGTGAGTTCAAACAAAACAATGACAACAAACAGAATTACTAATTTTACTAGCACAATTTAGTGGAATTTAGGAGATATGGCTTCCCAGGTTAGGAAACAAACTTCAGTTCCTATATCTCAACAATGAAAGACTCTCAAAGCACAAAGTTAGTTGGAGCAGAAATGCACAAACTATGATTCATGGACAAAATCTAGCTTGGTACCAGTTAAATGACTGGTACTAAAATACAGCCTTGTATGTTGATCACTAGATACTCTATCAGTATAAAGGTAGGTGTTACAGAGGGAGTAGAGCCCAGAAAGCCTTTTGTTGAAGAAATCCATTTTAGAATTATTG
Source organism: Dipodomys spectabilis (assembly GCF_019054845.1). Classification (NCBI taxonomy): domain Eukaryota; kingdom Metazoa; phylum Chordata; class Mammalia; order Rodentia; family Heteromyidae; genus Dipodomys; species Dipodomys spectabilis. The sequence goes on from NW_024870844.1 coordinate 2,371,914, forward strand.
AGGTTTGACTTGAGCTACCTTTGAACAAAGTCATGACTAAACGTGGACTGACTCCTGTAAACCAGTAACCTCTGTGTTCTAAGCATCATCACCTTACTTTAGATGATAATTAAATATTACCAAGACCACTTTTTTATTGTTCACTTCTTAGATGCATCCTAAAGAAATCTAAACTCATGATCTACAACCATTTTGATCTTCCAGATAAAGCATATATATATATACAATACATACAATACATATATATTATGTATTATATATATTAAAGCAAAGTGTGATGCAGCTTTTAGAGATTGAAAAAAAATCTGATTTATTTTACCTGAGTTGCACAAGCACTGAAGTGTTTGTGGATGTTTCAAAATGACCTGCTTTTCATGAACATCAAATTTTTGATCTATCTGCAGGGGGAAAAAATGGATTGATAGCTACTATCAAATTTGATGGCAGATTTTGGATATAAAAAAGTTTTCTTGCTGTAAAATTTTAGCTGCCTGTCACTTACATTATATTATGTCACATCTCACAATGACATACTGCAATGTAATGCAATGTAAGTCACATAATAGACAGCTGCAATTCATAACTTTCTGAACAGGAGAGTCATTCTTTACTGAAAAGCTTCCCAGGGGAGGTTAGGAATCCCTCTACCAAAGCTACTCCCTATGTTGATGTTACTGGCCTATCTGTGACACCAGCTCATCTTCACTTTTAAACTTGACCTTCCTTCATTTCTTCTCATGGGTATGGAGCTGTCAATTAGGGGACTTTTGTGAACAGGAAGGATTTACCAACTGACTCATCATGTGGCAGGGGATATGTCTCAGGTCTGTGGTCAGCCTAAAGGAGGGTTTTGTGTAAATTAAAAGATGTGTTCACTTCTGGGAAGCTCTAGACTCAGCTGCTCAGGAACTGGACAATGGCATGATTCTTCTGATAATAAGTCAGGAAAGACCTTGCTGGTGTCATGGCTTTCGCAGGGAAATGTTGGGTGTTTTGCCTTCTTTCTTCCCAGAGTGAGGAGCCTTGTGTAAGGGACCAAGTCACACAATTGAATACAGCAACTCTGTGAATATTTCATCTCTGTAAATGGTTCAGTTGTCTACCTTCTAGTCCAGATATGAACCTTTTCCTTATAAGTGATAAGGAATTAGGTATAGAAAAATAAAAATCTCTTCTTTCCCCCAAACCAAGCTGTGAGATCTAGGCAGACCTTTCCCTTCTGGAAGCTCTTTTACATCTTCAAGAAAATGTATAAACATTGGTCAAGCATGCACTGAGACAGGAAATAGAAAAAGTGAAAAAAAAATATGAACTATCCTTAGGGCAATGGTGTGGACATTAAAGAATTTGCTTGAACTCTCAGGGGCCCTTTTCTATTGCTGATACAGAGAATTTGAGTAGGGTTTCTACCAGCTGCAAGCAATGTATTTGTGTTAATTTTTCTACTTTATTTTCCTCTATCTAGTTTTTTCTCTGACTGAAGTTACATTAAATTAATTCATTTAGAAGACTTATTGAATCATGGTAACCATTTATTGAATTCATGGATAATTGTTTTACTTCTTACAATATTGCATTTTGTCTACATGCATTCATCTAAAAAGAAGTGCAAGCCTGAGATAACTTATCAAAGATAAACTAGCAAGTAATGGAGCCCATAGAAGGGCCCTGTCCTGGCTGTGGACAAGGGCTTCCTGCCTTCTGTGACTGCTCACTTTCATCATTTGTCCCTTTTACATTATTTTATGTACTAGAAGTGCAAGAAATACAAAAATTAGGTGGGATCATGGGTAATAGTAAAATGACAGATCTGACAGCATAAGCCTTTCCAATGATCTCTATCTTTTCTCTGTATTTTTTTCTTTTCTTTTCCTTTTTTTTTTTTTAAAATTCTTGGCTATCTAAGAGAACAAACTAATGTTTTCTGGATATCAACAAGCTGAGGTCTAAATAGTGCAAGCTCTTGCTTCTGTAAATCCAAAGTGTAATAGGCCTGAATTAGTGGAGCCAGTATCAACTCAAGAATTGATCGTAAATGCTGGGCAACATTGAATCCCTAAGACAAAGTTTAGGCATTGGTTTTCCCAGTTACACTGGACTTCCTACTGGAGAACTTATCTTCTTTAGCAACATTCATAACATGCCAGCAACTTTGCTGGTCAGACTTTAGAAGGAAAAGTTACAAAGTAAAACATTGAAGCAAGAGAGTAATGGAGCTGGGAACATTTATATCCTAATGGGAAAAGTTTGACTTGTGTATTTGCTTTATGGAATTTTCTGATGTCACTTTATCCTTATAAATTTGAGCATTCTTATCTCTTGAGAGGAACATGATGAGATTTGGGAAATACAATTCAGAGTAGCAACCATCTAGCAGCTTGAAGGCCTTAAATTCTATTTTTACTTGAAGAAAACTTACTTTTTCCTCCTCCATCCTGGTACCACTGCGTTTGTTATTAGGTCTATCTGGATGAAAATACTAACAATCTCTGTTACATTCCTCCTGTTCTTTACCACCTACACATGGTCCTAACTCTCTTTAAAGAAAAAGCTCTGATAAACAAAAGTTCTCAGCTAAAATTCCATGTTTTGTAGTGCAAAAAAGAAGACACATAACCCAGTAACTCATTTCTGGGAAAATCTTACATAGCTAAGATTTGGATATGGAGTCATCATTTTTTTTATTTCCAACATTGGAAATTGTGATTTGAGTGAAATGATATGTAGTTTTATGTTAAGGATAATTCCAACTGCTCTCAAAGACACGATGTTAAGGGGTAAGTGTGATACATAATTAAAATGATACTTGATGGAGTGTATTTGCTCAGATCCTTTGACTATAACACTGAAGATTCCAAGATATAAATGCATGTGTGTTCCTTCCTGTTCTAACATCCTTGAAATCAAGAGGTACCTGAAGTTGAAGAAATACTGTATTTAATTTACAGGTCTTTAGTGGAACATTATTTTTCTTTCTAAGGCAGAAATAAATTAATGGTCTGTCTCATTAACAATCTCCAGTATTTGCTGACATTTAAGCCTGAAAGTGTGGGATTAGTGTATAGGATTTGGATCAGGAAAAGACAAAGAGAATGTGTTGACCAAATCACATTTCAGGTCACTGTGGTTAACCTGTCCTGGTCACAAATGATTCAAATACTACTTTGACGTAGGGATCAAGTGCTCCAGCTGATATCTTTCCTTTACTGCATACTAACAAAATATCTCTACCTACATCTAGGGGGAAAAAAGTTTTAGTCTTAGTTTAGGTCAAGACTCTGGAGTTTTTTCTATCTCTAGCTTTAAATCCTTTATATTTCAGGTTATATTAGCAGATATATGAATGTACTGTTTCTGTATAATCCTGGAGCTACAACATCCCCTTTGCAGAAAATACTGAATATGCTTCAGTGGTCTGTTCTTTCCATTTAATGCATTTTAGGCAATTAAAAAATATAAGACATGAATGAATTCTCTTTATTAAATTTAGAGTAGAAAGTTGTGTGTGAGGTTGAATTCGCCCAATATGGGATTCAGTTAAAAAAATTTTGGTAGTCGATTGATTTTTGGTGTCTTGTTGTCACTGTGATGAATTAAAAGACCTGTGAGCATTAGATACACATAGTCTGAAATAAGGCTGGACACCCAGAAGATGCTCACAAAGCTGTGAGCGTAATCACTGTTTTGTGTTGTAGGATATAGTACAAGAAGAAGACTATTTTGATTATTTTTACTCCAAATATTATTGAAACAGGCTTCAATAATGCTTAGCTGATGGTTTCTAACCTTCTATGGTTTTCAAAAATCATCCACACCTTGTGAAAACTAGGAAATAAAATGTTAGCAATTTCATCCAATGAATGATTCTAGGAATAAATTTTCAAAAGGACATGTATGCTACTGGTAAGAAAAACAATCCTGTAATTTATTAACTACTTTCAATGCCTGAAAAGTGACTTAATACAGATGAGCTTCAATATCTTATCTGAAACTTAGAGCTAGATGGATAGATAACGTATATCACTTGAAACAAATAGATGCGCTATGAATTTAGCTATTGTTTTTCTTGTAGTATAATCTATAACCTATTCAGAACAAGAGAGAATGTATTTATCTTAAAACAACCAGAGACTCTTAAATGAAAGCAATGTATAAGTGGATATTAGCTTTCTTCCTAAACTTTATAATCATATTTTTCACCTTAATATCATTTTATAAGCAAATATATTTTAGGGAATATAATGTTAACTAGATTATTTCCTGAAATATTCTTCTGACAAAAGTAAGAAACATCCATTTTAACATATATACTTAATTTACAAAGATAAAAATTATAGCAGACTTAATAGAAGGAGTTGCTTTTTATTGTCATTTCTGCTTTACTCAATTATGTGAGTTTTATTTAAATACATATTATATATGTATTTATTTAAATACATATTAATTACATATAATATATGTATATATATATTCCCTTATATTTTTTTTTAGGGAGGGAAAATTTAAATGACCTTTAGGTAATTGTTTAAGCACTATGAAAATTTCTTTGTTGAATTTTAACATACAAACATTTAAAACAAAGTAAAGATACATCCTCACATATTACTGTTGTTTCAGAACATGACCAAAGTTGTTTAATTTTAATGTTATGAACTCACAAAATTTTATCAAATATGAATAATACAATGTTTACATCAATGGACTTCTTAGCTTGAGTATTAAACTGTATGTATATATAAAAGCCTCTTAACTGAGTGGGACATATTTGTTATCCTGCTAAAAATATTAACAGAAGATGCAGATATAAATACAAAGCTAAGAAACACCTCATTTATTTCCTTTGGAAAAGCAAGGAAAGTAGTGTTGATGTTATTCTATTGGGGCATTTAAGTAAACTTTCTCTATATCTGGCTATTTGTTCTTAACTGGCAGACACATAGCCATCTGTTTATTTCTGTAGAAGTTTATTGAGGTGCATTTTGATTCTGAGAGGTTTCTCTTATAAATCAAAAGTGAGTCAAGTAATTATTTTCACTGAATTTTCTATCTCCTTGTTGCAGTTTCACAAGACATACAGTAGTATTAAATTCTTAAATATTGAAGTCATTTGTCATATATTTACTGAGTTCTTTTTTGGTATATAAGAATAATTTTATTCTTTAATATGTCCAGCATTCTAGCCAGACATCCCATGAACAACATGCTATAACATTACAGATGACACCTTTTAATAATACTGTCTAGAATTTTTTTTTTGCCAGTCTGGGACTTGGGAACTATACCTGATCCTCTTTCTGTACAAGGCTATTACTCTATCACTTTTTTCTGAGTAGTTCCTGGATTATAAGAATCTCATGGACTTTGTTGCGGAGGCTAGCTTCGAACTGTGATTCTTAGACCTCAGCCTCCTTAATAGCTAGGATTAGAGGCATGAGCCACTGAAGCCCAGCTTTTAATATGGAGATTTTATGCAGTAAGATGCCTTGCTTATTCATTCTTCCTTTTTAAGGTTTATAAAGAAGCTAAAGAATATCAACAACTAATATATAAATTTTAGGTATTGCCTTTGGGATTTATATGAGATTCTTCCTCTTTCATCACATTTTTTTTAACATTTTCAAATGTTTTGCATTTTATTATAGAAAATTAAAAAGCCTCATTCAAATCTTCAAATCTCCATCGACTAGTATACCAAGGCATGTCTCCAGTTTTGTAATATTTCTTCTGATATCACATTTTTATGCATTCAGTATGTTAAAAATAGATGGATGTTTAGCTCCTTAGCAGTAATCTATTCATTCATTTAAAGATGAAAGGAGGGCTGGGAAGGTGGCTCAGTGGTAGAGCGCTTGCCTTGCATGCCTGAGGCCCTGGGTTCGATTCCTCAGCACCACATAAGCAAAAAGAAAAAAGCCAGAAGCGGCGCTGTGGCTCAAGTGGTAGAGTGCTAGCCTTGAGCTGAAGAGCTGAGGGACAGCGCTCAGGCCCAGAGTTCAGGCCCCACGACCGGACGCCCCCCTAAAAAAAAAAGATGAGAGGAAAATGAAATTTAGAGAGGAAAGAGAAGTAAAGCATGGGTGATCATGAAGGATTTAGCATGGACTGGCCAAAGAAAATAAGGAAATCTGAAGCAGAAAACTTGTGTTTAACATGCCAGATGAAGTATCCTACTTTTTCAGTTCAATCTAAGGTAAACATCCTCAAAGGCTGAATGTAATGTACTCAAACAACAGGGAGAGGAAGATATTGTGGGTTGTAAGGTTGAAAACAAAGGCCATGAGTAACTCAGAAAAGTCCAAAGGTAAACACTATGTTATTCAAGGAAAGTGCACCAGTACAACCCTTCAGGTAGCAGCTTAAGAAACAGAAAGAGGAAGCAACAGATAAAATACGAATCTAATGTCCTGCCCAGTACACAAACAGCCTCAGTAACTATTGCTCTCTGGGAGTGAGCTCTAACTCTCATGCACTGACAGGGATCCAAATTCACCATGCATGGGATTTGACAAATACATGAACTGTGTATATAATATGTCATGGATCAAACTAGAATAGATTGTAATAACCCTCAAAAGAGAATTACATCAGTCTTAGTACATTGATTGGGCCGTAACACAAATTACGATGACATCCATAGATCATGATGCATTAGGCAAAGGCTTGCCCACAGGCTTTGACCCTGAAACTAGAAGCACATTGAATTGTGTGGTACAACATACCTCATCTGACCTCCATAATGATATATACAGCAACATGAAGCCCAGGGAAGGCCTTACCTGTTTGTGATTGCAGATCTACATCACCGCTCTGACAGACAAAACACTTCGTAAAGTTGGGAGTGATGGAATCTATGATGACCTAACTCTTCTTTATGTAGGGCCAGATTCAAAAACTGGGTGAAGTCTAAGAGGAAATCTTTGTTTATGACAGTATAAAAGGTAGAATGTGTTATCATTTCACCATAAACCATAGCACATTGAAGACTAGATTGGAATTTCTCTACTAGATGACAAAAAACCATGTTAAATTATAGTCTCCTCTCTGAAGATTTAAATTGGTATTCAAAGACTGAGTCCTAAGGAGAACTAAGATACTGTATCGGAGGGGAGAGAAATTGTGTGTTTTATTCATTACTTTAAGCCTACTCAACACTGCATCTGGCACATGGTAGTCACCAAATAAATGGGTATCAAATAAATGAATGGACGATTAAACATATGTTCTATTATTAATAGCCTCAGAGGTCGGTGAAGGGCATATTACTTGATTTATGGGTGTCTTAGTATGTACCATGACACACTAAAGAACAAAGGAAAGAGGATAAACTTCACTGTTAAAAACCTAGTTCATCTGTTCACAGGTGAGGGAAATTTTCCTGTAATTATTACAAGTGATTGGAAATTAGCTAGATAGAATAGAAATGGAACAGAAATCATGTTACCAGCAAAAAAGAAGAAGAAGAAAACTTTGTAAATGTAACTCATGTTGAACTTAGAAGACGTACACAAGGTAAATAAAATAAGAAATGATGAAATAAATTGTATAGACAACTACCTTCATTGCCTTTTTTTGGTCACATGTTTCAATTTTTTTTTTTTTTTTTTTGGTCGGTCGTGGGGCTTAAACTCTGGGCCTGGGCGCTGTCCCTCAGCTCTTCAGCTCAAGGCGAGCGCTCTACCACTTGAGCTACAGTGCCACTTCCGGTTTTCTGGTGGTTTATTGGAGATAAGAGTCTCACGGTCTCTCCTCCCCGGGCTGGCTTTGAACCATGATCCTCAGATCTCAGCCACCTTAGTAGCTAGGATTACAGGCGTGAGCCACCAGCGCCCGGCACATGTTTCAATTTTTTATCTAGTATTTATTACCATCCTAAGCCAGCTATTTAGTAGTGTGCTCCTGAATAAGAAAATTTCTATCATCTGTCTGTTCTCAAATATTCCATTTGCCAATATATAAAGAAGTATTTACTTTCTTCAGCCCCATGGACACATTTATTCTTAAAGTATTCTTCACTTTAATTGTGGCTGTATTAGTATAATAAGAGTTACAGTCAACTCTAACTACTTGTTATCCAAAGCCTCTTTTTGCTCATTTTTCCTTTCCCTTTATTTTATTGTTATTCAGTGTTTGTAGTCCAGTAATTGGACCATTAAGAAAGGTGCAATAACATAGAATATCATTAGTAATCTCCTAAGTGCCTTATTTCTGATTCTTTATAAATATTTTCATTTTATTCATAGGGTGGATTGAAGAGATCCTGGAAGTTCACAGAGTTTATTGAAGGAAGAGGTGAATAAGCCAAATATATTTATGATTTCTAGTTTGCAGAATATCAACAATGCAACCAGGCACCAAAATCATTTAATTTAATTTAATTTAGTATTTTACTATCCAACGCAGCATTGCAGAAAAGTATTATTTTCTTTCTTTTTTTTGGGGGGGGGGGTGCGGTCGTGGGGCCTGAACTCTGGGTGGGCCTGGGTGCTGTCCCTCAGCTCTTCAGCTCAAGGCTGGCATTCTACCACTTGAGCCGCAATGCCACTTCTGGCTTTTTTTTCTGCTTATGTGGTGCTGAGGAATCGAATCCAAGGCCTCATGCATGCAAGGCAAGCGCTCTACCACTGAGACACCTTCCCAGCCCCTTATTTTCTTCTTTTGGTTAAATGTTTAATTAAGATTATTCAACTTTTTTGTACGATCTCTTGTGCATCATAACCAGAAGGGCTAGGATTCCAATCTCAATATTCTTTGGTATAAAGCCTGTACTTGTTTTATCTCAGGATCTCACCTTTATCTTTTGTTCTAATAAATCCCAAATCATCTTTTCTGACATGAATTTATCTAAAGTGTCCCCTTGACTGTTGTTACATTATCTTTCTGCCTTTCTACCCTCTTCATTAATAAAGTGAGGGATCTTAAACAGTTCATTGGTGTTATTTGGATCATACTCCCAGATAGAATGTCACATATGCCTAATACTGTGTCTAAAAAGTGCTCACATTAATTCCAACTGCAAATGTCTGTGCTGAAAGGAGATGAAATGATTGTCAACTACATTTAGCACTCTTTCAGAAAAGGGGAATTGGAATAAACTGACAGCTCATTTTGTTTCTACATTCAATTTTAACCCTGGATTGTGCTTTCCAAAGGGCAGACACATTTGTTGGTGGTAGATGATAAATCAGTAAATAACATGGTTCTTTAATGACATGGCAGCAAAACGGTACAAACAAAACTGGTTAAATAAAAATATCTCTCTCTCTGAGTAATTCTTTATATCCTTTCTAATGTACAACTGATCCTTTTATATTTCTTTAAGAGAAGTTCAAAGAAACAGACCAGAAAGCAACTTTCTTAAAGAAACTAGCTCAAAGATATCTACAGAGATAACTGAAATAACTGTAAGATAACTATGCATGTATCAATTTATTTTCTTGGTTTTCTCTTTCAAAAAAAATTTTCAGAAATAAAATGTTCTGCAAAGACCGGAAATGATTGCTAGCAAATTGACAGAGAACTCTACTGCAATTCACAACTTTGAATAGCATTTTGACAACTACATATATAAATCTATGCCATGAATCTAAATTACATCCCAGTAGTCAGTAATTTCAGGACTAAATTGTCTTCCATAACACACACCCAAAAAAAGAGATACGAAGGGCACTATATGTCTGACCAGAGTAATAATTTTAAGATTTCCAATATTTTCAGAGAAAATTCTCCATCTCTGAACGTACACTTGCACTATGATTTAAAAACCCAAAGAAAAGAAGTATGGAAACTACAAAATAAAAAGAGGCCCTTTTTTCTGAATTGAAGGGCACAGTATAGCTTAGAGTCAACAAGTACAGGTTTGTTATCTATTTTTTCTTAGCTTACACATTCCCTTAATTATAGTTTTTGTGGCAAAATAAAATATGAACACATTTTTTAATCAACATTACATTGCTGGAAGCATAAACAAGAAATTATGAATTACTAAAGAAGAATTTTTGGATCCTATATACATGATATATTATTCTACATTGGATCTATTGGACCTTATGTTTGAAGCAATTTGAACACTTAAAAAAACATTCAACAGGGAGAAAAATGATCAGATTTTGTGTGGACAAGAGCTGAAGTTTTCCTTTAGCCCATGTTGTGTACTGTGTTATTTAAAGTTCATTAAATAATTGGGATAGCCACTGTCACAATATTGGAAACATGCATATGTTGTTAGTCAGGGTGCTATTAATAAAAGCACACAGGACATACAGTGATGTGGGAAATCCAATAAAAATGGGTCCACTGTAGATGGGGATTGAGGTCAGCTGCAAAGATGGTTTAAAGAAAGAGGTAACAGTTCAACAAGTTCTTTCTTAGCTTCAAAGAAGCCAGGTGGGAGCAAAGAACTTTAGAAGATAGTCAGAAATGGTGAACCCAGCAATGACCCATCAAGAAAGCAGTTGAGGTACAGTCAGACCTCTAGGACTTGGGCTTACTGAAGAGGAGATCCCTCTCTACCTTCTCCCCCTCCACTTGAATACAAGAGATTCTTTGCTCATGAGGATGTACTGAGGAACAGAAAAACATTTCTGGTTGTCTTGTGATAGGAATATTTCTCATCTATTTTTCAGGCAGGAAATTCGGTCTTATAGCAAGAGAGTCTGAAATAAGCTGACAGTAGTCAACAAAAGAAAGTTTCAAAAGCCAATGCAAAATGATTCTCAAAGAGTAATGGTTTCTAATATTTGATATATTAGAACTGAGACTGATCGTATTAAATTGGAAGTAAGAAATAGCCAGTGACTAGGGAAAGCTGACTTTGTTTTTGTTTGTTTGTTTTTATTTTTTGTTTCTGCAAAATGCATGTTAGGGAAAAAATCAGTTAAGTATAATAAGTCTTCATATTTATAACCAGAAGATGTGGCTGACGAATTATTTTCATTGTTTTGGGCTCTCCATTTCCTTATCCTTTTTAAAAATAATAATTTTGTTTTTCTAATGTAATAACCCTTAGACTAAAATATAATGTTAACTCAGTAGATTATTTGCAGTGCATTTTGTGAGGGTCAGTGTCTTCCCAGTTTGTGAAATACCTTTCTCAAAATCAGTTCTCAGCATTAGAAAAACTATAAATAAAAGCTGCAGAGAACGGCTTGAGGATATTTAAAATGATATGTAACAGCATAAGAAGTTAAGAAATGCTGGGCATGGCACAAGATGCCTGTCATTGCAGCTGAACAAGAGCCAGAGATGTGAGTTTGCTAGAATCCATCTCTAAACCAATCAGCAATAAGCTGGCCTGTAGAGTACAGCTCAAGCACTAGCTTTGCAAATGCAAAGCCCTGAATCCATCCACCAACTCCCCCTCAAAAAATGTCTCCCAATTTATTGCTTTATTGGTGTTTATTTTCTGTGTAAGACAGACTTATAGTTCTTAAATACCACTATCGGATAATGACATAGACTTGAAACAGAATATTCAATCGAGATGGATATACACATTATACTTTGAATACTAAAAGAATGAAAGGCATATTTATTCTAAAGTTTTAGTCAACTTGTATATTATTCAGATCAATGATCAGAAGCATACTTCTAGAGTGAGCTCTCTACTTGTATATGTGTTTATTTATTATTTGCATACTTTTGCGATTCTGGTGATTAATTCCAGGCCAAATGCTTGTTAGTTAGGAAAGCACCATCCCACTGAACTATATATTCCCAGATTAAGAGTGAGCCTCTTATCAATAAGATGTCAGTGAAGAAGAAAAAAAAGCAAAAGCAACATTTTAGTTACTAGTGCTCCATAACTGTCTTTCTTAAGCATGGCCAAACTATAGCGAAGTCCAATTTCACTGCATATTTCTCTCTTCTTCTCTCCTGCTCTTTTTGAAGAGCAGGGTGATATGTTTTTCTGTATATACATATATATTAACCAAATATTTCAGTATAAGTCTTGAAGACTCCTTTTGCACCAGCCTGTGCTCTAGCAAATCCAAACTTTTTACCTGCAATATATAGGCTGGAGAAGAGCAGGTTCCTTTTGACCTCAAATTTCCTGTGAGCAAGATATTTCAGTAACTGTAAATGGTTCATTTATCTTCCCTGTCTTCTTCTATTGAATTGTTGGGTATTTTCCATTTCCACAGTTAGAATGGATGGAAGCCAATACTGAAATGTGGTAAGTAAATCTCTTGGATACAAATTTGCTCAACTGGAAGATAAAGATCTATAAAATTAGGAAAAAAATATACAAGGTCTTTTGTGTGTCTGTACATAGGTAATAAAATGTCTCTGATATTCTTCACCTTGCATATTTTCCCTATTGAACATTGCCATATGATTATGAAACATATATAATATTTATTCATCTATTTAGTCATTTTTTATTGGGACAGAACTGAGGCTTGAACCCAGGGTCTACTCGCTGTCCTTGAGCTTTTGTGCTCAAGACTAGCAGTCTACCACTTGAACTCTAGTTCAACTTCTGGATTTTTTGTGGTTAACTGAAGATAATAGTATCCATATCTTGGGGTTCATTTCACTTAGCATCATCTTATGTTGTTGTTGTTTTTAATGGACTATGTGATTTTTGTTTCTTTTTTGTTCTTCTTCCTATGGTATATCCCTGTTGTCACTATATTTGATTCTGGTATCCTGCATCTTGTATATACATTTATCTAATTTGGGGAGGGGAAGGGAAATAACAAAATGCTGAAACAAGGACACAGGATGATCCATTGTAACAATGAGACTCACAAGACTCTATATTGGACATGAACTTTATATTTTGGGGGGAGGGAGGGATGGAAGGGAAGGGATAGTAGTAGGAGTAAAAACAAAGGAGGGAGTAACAATGCTGGACAAAAAATGTACTCATTACCTCTATTTATGTAACTGTAACCCCTCTGTACAGCATCTTTAATAATAATATATACATATATATATATTAAAAGAGTATCAATTACTTTCTAGCCTAGGCTGGCTTTGAAACTCTGCTTCTCAGGTCTTTAGCCTCCTGAGTAGCTACAAGAATAAGCCAGGGACACCTGGAATGATTCTCACATATTTAGAGAGAGAATTATACAGTCAGGTCAACTGTGTAGGCTACAAGAAGCAGCTCATTTTTACCTTATTGTGTCTCTGGTTATGTATTAGTGGACTGAAATTGCACTATTATCAATCTATATAAGATGGAAAAACAGTCACTTTTCCATTGAAATGACATGGCTTCAAATTCCTTAGAAAATTATTAACTACTGAAATTGTCTCCCTGAAGATCACATTAAGGTGAAAGAATAATTTATCTATCATTTATAGATTTGCGTTTACTGGCTAAATGATAAGCTTATTTATTTACTGGTCAAATTATAAAACTTAGCATTGTTACATAGATTGGGACTTACAACTCACAGAAATCTCAGTTCCTGCCCCATTTTTAAAGTTCACACCAAGAAGGGAAAAAAAAAATTCTGAATAGGATCATTTGATTTTTACCTTTCTCTATTTCCAATACAAAATGTATCACAATTTTCAAGTAAATTATATGTAGTATTTTGTGCATATGTATGCTAGGGCTTGAACTGAAGACCTTAAGTTTTCACTCAACCTGTTCACTCCTTGCTGGTGCTCTACCACTGAGCCATGCTCCAGGTCCGTATCTAGAATGAATGAAGTTGTTTTGTTTTCTGACATCATTAATAGTATACTGCCCAAAGTTCAAAGCCTATCTGGAGGCTTTGTATCTATGCCAAATGCTTTCAGTTTCTTAATTGTTTCTGTCTGTTAACAATGAAAAAAAAAATGTTTCCCTCCATTTTCACAGTAGCTATGCCAGACTGCAAAGAAGTGGAGCAAAACTCATGAATTTCTGATCTCGGTAAAATAAATAGTGTATAAACTTTGCATGTTTATTCCAGAGACCTGTGAGTTCATGATTTATTCTGTGAGGAGATGTTGAATATTTGGATCCTCTATCCAAATATCATAGTGAACATATGTCCTGTTTCCTACAAGACAGTCTTAGTTTATGGTGTTTTCTAGGCATAAATATAAACAGCAACCCCCTTCACTTTTTAAAAATCATAGTTGGAATAATGAATTATATGGCCACTTTTTCCCAAACAAATGAATATATCATTTAAAATAAGTAATCATGACAGAGTGTACTTTCCTGATTCACTCTTCAATACCTGACATTTTTTAATTTTAAAAATCTGAAACAAACATTAAAAAGTTACTCAAAAAGCATCATTCCTATATTCTCTTCAAAATCAAAGAGGTAACTCACATACATTAAGTACCCTACAGCATAGTTTATTTAAATTTGAAATGTGGCAGAAGGACCTTTGCTATATTTACAACATTTTCTTAGTAGTAATTCTGAAAATTAGAGAAACCACATAAAACTTACTCAGTGTAGGATAAAATATTATCTTTAAAAATGTTGTGTAAATTTTAATATAGATTAAAATAGCACGTTCCCTGGGATACATCGATACCTTTATGTTAATCTAAAATGTTACATACAACCACCCAGAGCTGGGCACCAGTGGCTCAGGCCTATAATTCCAGCTATTTAGGAAGTGGAGATCTGAGAATCATAGCATGAAGCCAGCTCAAGCAGAAAAGTCCATGAGACTTTTTTTTTTTTTTTTTTTTTGTCGATCATTGGGCTTGAACTCTGGGCTTGGGCACTGTCCCTCAGCTCTTCAGCTCAAGGCCAGTGCTCTAGCGCGTGAGCCACAGTGCCACTTTCGGTTTTCTAGTGGTTTATTGGAGATAAGAGTCTCAAGGACTCTCCTGCCCCGGCTGGCTTTGAACCATGATCCTCAGATCTTAGCCTCCTAAGTAGCTAGGATTACAGGCGCTGGGCCGGTGAGGCTTCTTATCTCCAATCAATCACATGGAAAAAGCCTGAAGTGGCGCTGTAGAGCAAGTGGTAGAGTTCTGACCCAAATAAACTCAGAGACAGTACCCAGGACATGAGTCCAAGCCCCAGAACTGGCAAAAGAACCACAAGCACAAAAAATCAAGCCAGAGTCACACCTATAAAAGGTATATCCCAACATTTTATATTGTATAGAATATACCAAGGCCTTCTGATATTTGGAACATGTTTTTTCATGGAGAAACTATTAAATACAGTGAATCTTATATGCTCAAATAATTCCACATCCTGAGTAGTTCATACTCAAAATAACATAAATTGCACTTATGAACAAACTTTCAGCTCATTCTGGGGTTTGTAATGGCTTTATTTTTACTTAGAAATATTCAAGTGATTTCCACCAAAAAAAAAAAAAAAAAAAAGAAAGAAATTTCAGCACAAATAGTAGAGGAAAAAGAAAAAGAACACTAAGTTTGTATTAAATTTGTTAATTAAGGGTGACTACCAGATGAGTGGTCCATTTTTGAGGAGAGCTAGCATAGTATTTTTTCTGTGGTATTTACAACTGAGGAAGCCAGCACATGGGAGATGCCAGCATATTGACCTTCCTTGTCCTATGTGACAGACATCTACATTTGGCAAAGCCTCTCCCAAAGAACTCAGTAACATTATACTAAAACGGGAGGTCATAACGTATTTATCACAAGCCATTGAATCTGATTTTGTAAAGCTAGTGTTCTCAAAATTCACTACCTCCTCTAAACCGTTGTAGTAATCCACTCAAAGAGATAGCACAAACCAAATTTTAGTCTAAATATTTTACTTGCAAACCATTCATTCAAAACTTAAACTATACTATGCTATAGTAAGGCCACACCAAAAAGATTAAAAAGGGGAATAGGGAAAAGAAAACCTGGAAACATACTTGCATTTTACTTTTTGCTAACCATTTAAAAATAGCTAAAAACTAAAGAGAAATATATTACAATGAAAGTAATTTTGAAAGTCCTTGTTAAGTATTATATATATATATATCAGCTTAGGAACATGAATATATAATAAGCTATATTAAACAAACAAACAAAAAAAACAAACATGAGATGAGTCCTGCTAAGTAATAGAACATAGCTGAAGCCAAAGGATATCGAAGCTGGATTCTTAGGAACTAAGGAAATGGATTAAATATCCTTTGTGAGTGAAAGACTTAGCAGTAAATCAGTTTGTATTAGCTCCCAAATAATACTGATAAGAAGTGTCCTTCAAGAAGGATTTTTCTGATCTAATTGCTATTATTAAAGTCAGTACAGGCTTAAAACAAATACCTCTAATATGTACACACAAACCAGGCAAAATTAGAATAGACTTTCCCTAAAGACTTGGTAAACATTCAATTAAAACTTTACAATTGCAAAGTTCAAGCCGGGCTTGTCTGCTGACAGAGATCTTAGTATCTTAGACTTTCTGCATAGTTTCATGGGTATTTAAGCATACGCTGCATTTTCTCAAGCCAGCTGATGGCAATATTCACTGGGATAAAATTAATTTCCACGGCAACAATTTTCTGATCTATTAAGTGGATAGAAGAACGGAGGAGTGGTGTAATGATGTGCCATTGAATAGATAAAGCGGATGTCAAATACTTATGGTGAACACAAAAATATTTCATGGTATTTTTCAGTGTTATTATATAAGTGTGGTTTAGTTTCCAATTTATATTTTACCCCGTTACACAAAGTTAATATATTTACCTTCATTTTTCTTGATGGTGAAATTAGGATTGTTGGCCATTTCCGGGAGGAGACTGTATAAGAAATAATGTCCATTTTTGGGCTCGTCTTTGTCTGTCGCACTTACTGTTTGTATGACCTGTAACACAAAATTGACGTCAGCATTTTCTGATCATATCAGAGGGGGCTCCTATTGCCTTTAAAAAGCATCCTGATATTCCCCCTTTTGCCGTCTGACACACAGGCCCAAGGATTCTTCCTCAGCTTTCTAAGTTGTCGTGGATGGTTTGTGCCAAGAACAGGGAGAAAAAAAAATCCATCACTATGAAAAAACAGCTTTGATAAGTTGATGAAAATTAAGAACATTACCTTCTTTTCCATTTGGTGTCTGTGGCTTGAAATAGCAAAGTTAAGTGTATTTGAAAACTCCACTGGGTCATTACTGGTTTCTTTGCAATTTGAGTATTTACTGGCATCTAGAATGAGATTTGGAATTGTTACAGTGATTGCAAGGTGGCTCCTGGGGGGATGTTGGAGGTAGCGGGTTTAAATCTTGATTCCTCACTATTCTTCATTCCTCCTATTCATCCGGTTACCCGTGCTTGCCAAATAGGCTGTTCTTCGGCACAAACATCACTGTGGCAGACCTTTCTGTTGGATTGCATCTGTTCCTGCCCCATAATGAGCACTGCTTTTAAAGCTAGTGGATAGCATATGCAAACAATGCTTTGGAATGTATCCTGAGATGCATAAATTACAGGGATTAGGAGAATTACCACTGTGCAGAGAACTGCTTAGTTGACACAGATTCTGGGAATCAGTGTCTACTGAAAGTGCTTGATTCCTTTGCAAAGCGAGTCCAGACTTAATGCTAGGTTGTCTCTTGGGATGTCAGAGAATTATCTCAATTAATAGTCATGATTTCATGATATGTCCTTATTTTAATACAAGACATTATACCAGAGCTAATAGTTAAAATACAGTTATCATCTCTCTATCACATATCCTACAAAAAAAAGTGGATGAAGGAAGGTAACCTAAGCAATGATAGATTTAAGCATTAAAAATAATAACAGGGAAAAATAAACATAAAAGTTTTATGTTCTGAAAACATTGAAATTCGCTCTGGTTTATGCAATTTTGATAATTGTGTGATTATGCCAAATATAATAGGTCCATTTGAACTTGTAGGTACCATAGAACTTTGCAGTTTTTTTTAAATACATGGATTATTTTCTGTTTTGTAAAAGAAACCCATTGTAATTTGTGACCTAAGAAATATTATAGCCACAATGTAGAACTCCAGTAGTTTTGATCATTTTGCATTATGTCCTTCCCATATAGCTTATGATAGGTAATGCCTTCAAGCTAAAAATGAAAGAACTTCCAGTTCTCCATTTTTTAAATTGAACAGATTATTAGCTTGGGTGTGAATTTTTTCAAGAATCTGTTGTCTAATTATAATGTCTTATAACCAGTAATAACTATAAGTAGTTTGGCAAGATAACACGCAATGGTGGCATAAAAAAGCCACTCTGGTTAAGAGAGTAATTAAGAGAAAGGCCACTGAAATCAGACTGCCCAATCTGCAGTCACAGTTTTTAATCATCTTTGTGTAAGATTAAAGAAATTTTGAAACTCTTTCTTTGAAAATCTAATGTAAAAAGAATATGCTTTTCTCATCAAATTCTTCAAATCATTGATATGAATATCTTGTCACAATGTCTGGTTTTGGATAAATGTTCAAAGAAATAGTAGTAATATTATAGTTTTATATAAACATTGCTATTTATTGATGATATGGCACTTAGAAAAGTGTAATGACTCTGGTTTTGGCTTAACAGGGACCCAATATAATTAGATTAGAGGAGAAAGAAATTGTATTTACCATAGCTAAACACATAGCATATTTGCTTTGACATTAAATGCAGAGAAAACCCTGGGGTTATAGTTTCATAAAAATAGACATGACTGAATCTGCAAGGGGAGAAGATGTCAAATATGCATAACACTTCTGGACGGCATGAATGTACAAATGTTCAACAGAAAAAATATGGGCTGACCAGAAAGTAAAATTTTAAAAATGGTTGAAGGGAGGCATGAAGCCTTGAGTTCACACTCCAGTAATATTAATAGATAGATAGATAGATAAACAGATAGATAAATAGATGTCAAGGCATAGAGAAGGTTCTTCTTTATTTTTCTCCAATCTACCTTTTATATTATTCAACTGATTGACACCATTTATACTACTTCTAATTAATCTTGAGGAAAAAAGTTCTTATATGAATGTCTAATGATGTCAATTCGGTCTGAGAGCTATTTGCTTAATTAAGCCAGCATAACAAAAATTAATTCAATAATTTAGCTTATATGCAGTGATTGGAGAACTATTTATTATACAACACCTTCGAAATTTAGTTTGGATGTCATAAAATTGAATATAATTTTTCCCATGTGAGTCAACTGAACTAGAAAGTCTTGGGGTATTACTTAGCAATATGCATGTCATGTGGCCTTCTGTGTCGTTGTGGCACAAGTTCAAGTCTGAGAATCAGTGTGTGGAGAAAGAAAAAGATGGGTGCCCACAGCATCTTCATTACCATTCAGTAAAAGAGTTAGTATAGTGAAACTTCAGTGAGCTCATTGCCTGATGTATAGAGAAGTAAGTACTTCAAATGCTAATTCTTTAAATCATGTTCCAAATAGTCTATTAACTGGCCATGGAATTTGGGTTAAAGCATGTTTGATATTTTGTTTTGCTTTAAAGTGGAAATAATGTAGATCGCTAGTACCTGAGCATTTTATCTGAAAGTAGATCACTTGAATGACTGTGTCAAAAATGCATTAGAATATCTAGATTAAAAAATTAAACATTTCTATTGATGTCATAACAGATAAATGAATTTAGCTTTAAACAGTGGAAGGAAACGAATAGATTTACTCAGGAACATCCACCTCCAGAGACACATGATCAAGAAAAACTGAGTAGATGGAAAATGATTTGTACATAGGTTCCACTGTTCTCTACTATTACTGATGTTGATTTTTAAAAAAATAATTAGGCAGTTATTTCATTGAAACAATACAAAAATTTTCAGAGATGTTACAGGCATTTAGGAATAAGCATTTAACTTTCAGTTTAAATATTTGATTTTCTACCTATAAAGTTGGAAATAAATCTAATGGTTAATAATCTCTTGTGAAATTCATTCCATTTCAAGGGAAACAAAGCAATCAATGTGCAGTATGTGTGTGTGTGTGTGCGTGTGTGCATGCGTGTGTGTATAGGAGTCTGTACATACATAAAATTGAGACAAAACATAAATACATTCCAGGAACATGTTTAAACTTCAGTGGGAGAGACCTCTGATCTAATTCCTGAGACTACTAATATGAAATCACATAATGTTTCTGTCATGAAACTGAAAAGAAGTATTAGAATTTTGTACCAGTCCATAATGCTGACAATAAAGAAAACTCTGTAAGTTATCCTAAATCAGATTGTTTTATCAAGAGTTATTGTACTTGAGGATAGTTCACAGTAACTCAAGTATTAAGTAATAGTAGAGTATTGCTGCCATTAATAATTTTAGAAAAGTTAAGAAGTCAGCAGACAATGCATTTCTGATGACCTAATCTGTTAACAAGGAAAACAGGATCTTGGGATCACACTTGCCTGTGAGTTCCTGTAGTTGATTGATCAGCGTTGAGTTGCCAAGCTTAAAAATCTATGAGATCTTTCTTGCCTCTCACTACTGTTTTCTCAATGCTAAGTATTGACTATATAAATTATTGTATGCATAGAGGACAGCAGTCACATTTCTATATTCTTATAAAATCTTTGCAATGCCTTAAGAAGAAGCATTAGTTAAAAGACCTAGCAGTATTCCAGTACATCTGAACTGTCTATATCATATATGTTTGATTATAAATCCAGTCTTTCTCCCCTACCAGATATACCAGGTTGTCTTAAGTGTGTGGAGGTTCACACTTCCTGTGAATGCATATGTGTGTGTGTGTGTGTGTGTGTGTGTGTGTGTGTGTGTGTGTCGGTCGTGGGGCTTGAACTCTGGGCTTGGGTGCTGTCCCTCAGCTCTTCAGTTCAAGGTGAGCACTCTACCACTTGAGCCACAGTGCCACTTCCAGTTTTCTAGAGGTTTTTTGGAGATAAGAGTCTCACGGACTTTCATGCCCGGGCTGGCTTTGAACCGCGATCCTCAGATCTCAGCCTCCTGAGGAGCTAAGTGCATTTATATTATCCTGGGGTTTCCAATATTCTGGTAAATGTGGAAGGATAAGCAATCCATCCTCCTTGCTCATGTCCTGTGTCTTAGCAGTAGAAACTTTCTTCTGAATTCTACCTGGTAAAATGAATAGCTAATTTAACATTCAGAATCCAGGGTTCTATCTGATTGTGGAAAAGATGGGAGAGGATTCGCTGGTTGCAACATTTGGTACTATTCTTCAAAGAATCCAGAATATAAGGGTCATATATGAAGACGTGGCAAGGATAAGGACTTGAGTGTCTGAAATCAAAGCCCACTGTCACTTTCATACAAAAGCCTGGTTTACCTTTTCTTCTTTTCCCCTGTAGTGAGGTAAATTGCAAGGTTTGGTCAAGAGGATCAATGGAAAAAAATGGAGAAATCAACGGTGGTGGAATAGCACATATTTAAGGATTTTGACTCTTCCATTATTGTTGGCTAATTTCTGATGATCAACACTGACTTTTCTGAAAGACTTATCACTTTCTTAGAAGTGATGGTGTTTACACTGAGAATCAATGGATGACCCATAAGTCAGCTCCATATGATTTTGCCAACATGCAAGTAAAATTATTTTAAAATATTTTTATATGTGTATAATTTAGAGAAATAAAACACATAGCTCAGAGTATGGTATCCAGAATCAGATAAAAAATAACAAAATGGGTTGAAAAGTAATTCCTCAAAAAAGGGGTTATTGAAAATAAAAATTGTGCATGAAAGAGAAATCAACTTTTCATAACCATGAGGAGAAAATATCGGTATCTGGGAAATTATATCAGAATCTCACAATGACCTAATTATTCCCAAAGTGTATAATGTAGCTTAAATGTAATCACCATCACCATCATCATATCCTTGTGAAGTATTTAACCACAATGTTTTGAATAATTGGCATGACAATCCAATTCCTACTAAGATTTGTTTTTCCTATTCATCAAAGGAGTCCTTCCTTTTTTCTTTGTTTTCTTTTTTGCTCTTGTTCCAAATAGACTATTATTCAAAACAGACAGCTTAAAGTATAACCTACAGAGAACATAGTAGAAAGAGGCAAATAGATTCTATTTGCTCTTAAATACTAAGTGTAATCCATTGGCCTCTGGGTAGATGCCTTCAACAACCCACTGTAGAAATTCCAACAATTTAATCAGTGTTGTCACTTGTTTTCCATCTCTTTGACTTTAATGACACTAAATTCAAGCAAAACAAAATAAACACAAAGTAAAGTTTGCTGAATGATGTGTGGGCAAACTTGGGCATCCTTTGTGGCAATCTTCTACTCTCTACATTCTTTTGCCAGACCCTGTATACCTTGCATGTTGTATATAGCATTAAAATGATCTATATGGCAAACAAATCAGTCCTTCTATTAGTCTCTTTTAATAATTAAGTTTAACCAGTTGGGTAAAAGCCACCGATTTTAGCATAGCTCAGAAGTTTCAATTCCCAATCTCTTCTCCACTCCACTCTCTCCATCTTATTTCTGGATAGGCATGTATCCCATTGACTCTTGATGATCATCACCATTGCTTCCTAAGCTGGATCATGTCCATCCTTTATTTTCAAAGAGCAAGGTTTGGTTATTGAGTTCCATTGACCACTAATTCTAAATATCCCCTGGTGGAAATGTGAAAGATTTTATAATGCAGTATGTGTGTGAAAACAAAATACTTCATGAACTGTTGGTTATATGAGCTCTACCAATACACACACACACACACACACACACACACACACACAAACACACACACACACATACACACACACACATACACACACACACACACACACAAATGTGTTCATAAATATAAGGGAAAAGGATAAACAAAAAAGCATATGATAATTATGTTTATCTTTAATTCATTTTTCCCCAACCTTATCTGATAAACAAGCGCGTGCGCGTGCACACACACACACACACACACACACACACACACACACACACGCCACCACCACTACACCACCACCACCACCATTTTTACCATAGTACAATGTAGATCATAGGCTACAATAAAAATTTTCATCACGAAGTGATGAAATGCTATCTTTTAACACTCCACCTGCATCTTAAAGATCTTTACAGATGCTTTTAACCTTTGTGTGAAGATATATTTACATAACCTGGTCGGGGTAATTTCCTTGACTATCTAGTAATATGTCAGTGTGGATGGTACCAGATTGTATCCAGTTTATGTGTTTAGCACAAAGTCAAAGTCTTACTAACTATGGTGTGTAGGATTTCACTCAAAATTATATTCCTCATTATGTCATACGGGATCAAAGAAAACAGGCATGACCATGTGCCAACCTATTTACTATCCTAAATTCATATTCAGTAACTCACAGGTTGATACAAAAAGAATAGATCAGCCTGAATCTCCTATGATTTCTAAGACATCTTTTATACCATTTTTGTTTCCTCTGTGGATCATTAATCTTTATTCAATTAAGGGCCAGAACAAAAGATATAGTACTTGTAATCCCACAAGAGGTTCAGCTGACACAGAGGCTACATATAAAAATTTCTGAAAGGATGTATATAGTCTGTTTCTTTGTGCAGTTGTAGCTAATTTAAAATATTAAAAACAAACACTAACCCTGAAAGTTACAGGAGAAAGAATAAAGTGTGAGTCCTTTTTAAAAAATAAAATACTTTTCAATGATCAGAAGATTATAGGGATGTCAGACTCTAGTCTATTGTATTGATCAACTTAGAAACCATTTATAGTATGTTTTTCCAAGTAAGTTCATAAAGACATGACAATAAAAAACCTAAATACAAAACTAAAAATTGGCATTGTGTTCCTTAGACTTGAAAATGGTGAAAATAACTACAGGTTGAGTTCGCTTTGTCTGAAATATTTGAACCAGAAGTGTTATGAACTTCAGGCTTTAGTTTTCAATGTTTAGAGTACATTTCATAGATATAAACAGATATCTGAGGATGAGACCCTAGCAGACACATGAAATTTATTTCTTTTTCATATACACCAAATCTCACACAACATTATAGTTTGCCTATGCTTTGTGACCTGTCACTCAAAGTCATTTGTGAAGTTGTGGCATCATGTTGATGTCCAAAAAACATTCAGGCTTTTGGAGCAATTTAAATGTTAGATTTCCAAATTCTAACTACTAGTTATCATACCTGCCTATTGGGCTTGTAAGATATAGCTATGTACGCTATATTTGTATCTGTTGACTCTTCAGATGAGACACTTTAAACCTACTCATATTTTAACCGTGAGTCACACACTGTGTAAATAATAAAGGTATAACTCACAATTGCATCGTTTGAGCCACACACTATCCAATTATATTTCTGCATTTGGGTTTTGTCTTTCTGTCAACATTCTACCATAAACCTTGATTAATGATTCTCTTGGAATAAGTTTGGTTACATATGTTCTCATCCTATATTACTTCATGCATCCCATTAATTCACCACCCCCTTATTCTAAACAGAATAAAGTGAATATAGTATTCTGTGCTTTTTGGTGAGGCCATCCCTCCCATCTGTTTCAAAATCAATCCTGCTTCCCTCCTGTGTATGCAGATAGATCATGAAAGATGCCTGCTGGCAGGAAAGTTAAAATTAAATCTCCTACACTTACTGCTTCACGAGTGTTATGAAATGCCATCATTTCATTTCATTTTATTGTTTCCTATTTATTAGAAAAAAAGACCCACAGAAACTAAAACAGCAATAAATTCACAAACTTATTCATTGCTGGTGTTTATCAAGGGATAATTATCGTGGCTTTCCTTATGAGACTTTCTATCTTATGATCTTACTTTCCATGGAAATCTTTTGAGTCATGTTATTAGTGTCAGGAGTTGCTTTTGTTTTTGGAACCAATTGTTCACAATTGATCTGAGTCAAATGATCATGAATATTTTTTTAGGAGATGTGTGTTGCATTGGTAATGAACTTTCAAAGTTATACTTCTTTTGGGAAAATTTTATGACCCTAGAAAATACAAGGACTTTTGCATCTTTAAAAGATGACTTTAGGGCTGGGAATGTGCCGTGGTAGTAGAGTGATTGCCTAGCATGCATGAAGCCCTGAGTTCCATTTCTCAGTACCACATACACAGAAAAAACAAGAAGTGGTGCTGTGGCTCAAATGGTAGAGTGCTAGCTTTGAGCAAAAGAAGCTCAAGGACAGTGCCCAGGCCCTGAGGACTGACCAAAAAAAATGAGCTGACTTTAACATATGTCTTTGCCAGGTTTCAGGGCTTTTTTTGCTGTGGTTGTTGCTTGTGGGGCTTGAACTCTGGGCTTGAGCAATGGTCCTCAGCAATTCAGCTCAAGGTTAGAGCTCTACCAGTTGAGCCACAGCACCACTTCCAGCTTTTTCTGCTTAAGTGGTGCTAAGGATTCTAACCCAGGGCCTCATGCATGCAAGGCAAGCACTCTACCACTGAAACACCTTCCTAGCCCAGGGTTCATGGCTTTAAGTAAAACCCATATTCCTTTATCAGCCTCAGCTTCCATATTTATAAAGTGGGATTGTAAAACCCAATTATCAGAGCCACATAGATTATATCAAACATTTGTATATATTACTTCATATCTATCTATATGTTTACTTATTTATATTTATATATATATGATTTTTATATATAAATATAAAATTATGCAAGCAGCATTGCTTTTCCCCCTATTGCCATCTCAGGACATAAATATCGATTTTAAATATAGCATCCTAAAAGCTTTTCCTGCTTTACATGCATTTATGTATGTGTGTAGATTTTATTCAGATACAAAGCTACTTACAATCTCATGCTTGCTTATTATACTCTAGCCAGAGACGTCTTCAATTCTTCAAAAGAATAAGATCTTTCTCCCTTTAGGGTCTTTGCACGTGGCATGCTGCTGGCTAGAAGGCTCTTTTCATGCCTAGTCTTTCTTCATTTACCATAAATGATACCCACTTAAAAGGTAAGTTCCTCTGACAACACTATTACCTTTCTGAATTTCCTTTGTTCTCCTCTGTCTAGTTGCTTTAATGTTTATTTTCACACACTTTCCAACAATTCAAATATCATCTATTCCTTCTCCTTATAAACTTCCTTTCTTACTAAGCTTCATAAAAATAATTTTAATAGTGTTGCCTGAGATCATATCACAATAATTAACAGCTTGTGCATAATAAATATTGTTCGGTAGATAACTGAAAATTTTTGACATCTAGAGGTGAGCTTAATTCTAGTGTATGTGAGTACAGCTGTTTCCACAGTAGTATATAAGAACTTGGTTTCAAAATATTTCTCATCCCCAAATAAAATGCACTAGCAATGTAATTCTAAAATGTTGAGAATATTCTTTGAGTGTCAGGTATGGATAGCTATGTATTTTTATGTATGTGTTCAACTATGGCTTGTTATATTGTGTGTGTGTGTGAGTGTGTGTGTGTGTGTGTTTGTGTGTGTGTGTGAACATGAGAACCACCATACTAAGTAGAATTTTATTACTACAGTATTAGTCAGAGGATGGGAATTAAAGAGTTTGTATTTTGCTGGTACCAGTGGCTCATACCTGTCATTGTAGCTACCCAGGAAGCTGAGATCTGAGGACTGGGGTTCAAAGCAAGTTTTTGAGACTCTTATCTTCAAGTGATCACCAAAATGTTTGAAGTGGAGCTTTGGCTCAAATGATAGAATGCTCACCTTGGCTCAGAGAAAGAACCAAGTTCCTGAGTTTAAATCCCAGAATTGGCATTAAAAAAAAAGTTTCTGATTTTTTTCTTTTTCTTTTTAATGTAGACATAATGACTCAATTACTAAACAGAAGATCTTTGTAGTATTCATGACGATAAAGCTCAAATTATACTTTACTAGATTTTTGCTTTTTGTTGGTCCTGGGGCTTAAACTCTGGGGCTGGGCTCTGTCCTTCAGCTCTTCAGCTCAAGGCTAGAGCTCTACCACTTGAGCCACAGAGCTACATCTTGTTTTCTGGTGATTTATTGGAGATAAGAGTCTCACAGGGCGCGGGTGGGGGGGGGGAGGATGGAGGAGGAAGAGTCTCAAGGACTTTGCTGCCTGGCCTGGCTTTGAACCAAGATCCTCAGATCTTAGCTTCCTGAGTTGCCAGGATTATAGGTGTGAGCCACCAGTGCCCGGTTCTACTAGATTTATTTGTAGCTCCCTCCTATTTTTGGGGGGGGTCCAGTCGTGGGACACTGTTCCTCAGCTCTTCAGCTCAAGGCTAGCGCTCTACCACTTGAGCCACAGCACTACTTCCGGCTTTTTTCTTTTCGCTTATGTGGTGCTGAGGAATCAACCCCAGGGCCTCATGCATGCAAGGCAAGCGCTCTACCACTGAGCCACCTTCCCAGCCCCCCTCCTATTAATTTGTAAGAGCTCTTTCCTCAGGACAAAAATAGCTCATGCAGGTGGTTATTTAATGAACTTTCAAACAAGGAGCATTGTCAGATATTCAAGAAGAGACCTTGACTTGAACCTAGAAAGGTAATATTCAGCTCAGTACTTGCAATGATGAACCATCTAAAACAAGTGACTCTAAGTCCACGCATGGTAAACAAGGCTATTTGTGATGCATAAAATTCTAGCTCAATTCTATCAAGGATATAAAATGTAGTACGGAGTTCTGAAAGATCTTCTAGGCAAAACTGATCACAGAAGTAGTACATTACTTTCATACTTGGTTCTGAATGGGGTGCTGTCATATGTATTACAAGAATTTCTGAGCTCTCCATCATTTTTACCCAGACCTCTACCCATCTAGCTAGACTAAAATTTTCTTTAGACAGTATCTTGTTTATCCTAAGTTGACTCTTTTCAGTACTGTTTCCTGTCCTTGCGAGACTTGGTCCTACATTAAGAGGTCTTTTCTATCACCCTACCTTTTCTCTTCATCAACTTTCTGTCCTGAGTATATTGAAGCATTTTCTTGCAAATCTACCACTTTCAAGTTACATTCCAATTTGCCAGAGAGAAAATTCTATGATGAAAAAAAGACAAATTTCTAAGTGTTGCAAGCAACTAATTTTCTAGTGTCTGGACAAGTCCTGACTCTTAGTTAATGCCCAGTGAAATGTACTCACGAAGAGCTACTATTCTATCAGGAATGTGAACTGTAAGACACATATTTTGCTTCCTAATTTTGTAAATACTAATACACATTCCTATAAGGAAAGAGTATGTTTTCAATCCATCATCTTAACTTAGAGTCAAATAATATATAAATAATCACATCAGGCCTTTGTTGAATTAATGTCTAAAGACTTACATCATCTCTGTCTTTTGGCTTGAGGCAACTTACCTGTAAATACTCAATTTTGTTTTTTAAATAGAAAAAAAACTAAAATTCATAAATAATTCTTTTGATGCTTATGTAACAGAATAGCTATTTTAAAAGAGTCCAATCAAAAGGGTTTTTAATTGACTTGTGTAGTAGATTATAGCCTCAAATTTCCTATGACAGGAAAAAGACATCTAGATAATCTTCTACTTCAGAATTATAAGAATGTGGTAGAATGAGAGAGGTTCACTTTCCAATCCTGTTTTCAAAGTGTGCCTGTATCTCTTCTAGAACAGATAGATCCTGAACAAGTAATAATTGCCCATGAAATATGAAGGGCCTCACCCTTCTTTTAAATTCTGATTTTGTTTATAGGTGTCAAATTACATAGACAAGATTAATTTCAATATATACTCTATATTTATAGATATCTTTCTTTCTTTTTTCTTTCTTTTTCTCCTTCCTTCCTTCTTTCTTTTCTTTCCTTCCTGCCTTCCTGCCTTCCTTCCTGCCTTCCTTCCTGCCTTCCCTCCTCTCTCTCTCTCTCTCTCTCTCTCTCTCTCCTTTTGTTCTAGTACTAAGTTTTGAGTTCAGAGCCTCAAAAGCTTGCTTGGTTTTCTTGCTCAAGGCTGAATTGTTGCCATTGGGCCATATCTCCAGGTTTTGTTAGTTGATTGGAGAAAAGAGTCTCCTGGATATGTCTCCCCAGGCTAAGTTCAAACCAAGATTCTCAGATTTTAGCTTCCTGAGTAGCTAAAATTATAGTCATGAACCACCAACACCTGGCAATGACATTGTTTCTCATCCTATAAGATGTTTTAAACACCTCTTTACCTAGGCCCTCACAATTCAAGCAGTTTATATTGACAAGGTGTGTTAATGGCTTGCTCTTGATTATTACTAAAGGACTCCAGCAACAGCATCTCCCAGGGAACTCCATCTGAGTTAGCCTGAAATCCATACCTTCTGCGTCAAACACATACTCCAATGCATCTGTCCTTCTCTGAAACTATTACAAAGCAGACACTCATTGTGGAAAATATTGAGATGAGTATCAATTTAGACCTAAGGCAGTTGTTGATCTTGAGTGTTCATGACAGTGTGATAATCTGAGAATGGATAGTCTACTTGTGCAGTGAGTCAGTCATTGGTGCAGATTACAAGAGACGATGACAGGTGTATATATGTCAAACCTTTGTAAATGAGTACCAAAGTTGTGGATGGAATACATGAATTTGGTAAAAAAAAAAAAATTCAGTATAAATATTAGGTGTTGAGTATTAAGGCTGGCCTAGGAATGACATAAGGAATAAACATGAATTCTGGCTGACACAATAGTTCAAATAATTCAGAAAAGAATGAGCAGTGGCATAGGTATGCCTCAAGCAGTTAGCTGTATGTCCAAAAGCCATGTTAAATAGTCAAAAATTGACCATGTAACCAAATAAACTCTACCTGACCACGCCCAAACACATCCACATCCATTAGAGATGTGTGGACACACACACACACACACACACACACACACACACTCATTTCTTTACAAAACAAGTCAATTTTTGTGATTTGTAAAAAAGTCATAAGTCAACTTCTTTATTTTGATATTAGATAGGAAAGATAAAGAAACAATGCATTTTTTTGAAGAATGGCTGAAAAAAAAATCATTCAAACCTTGGAAAGAGTCAAAATTCTGAGATTAAGCCTCCAGACTTGCACAGACCCCGAAAACATTCCTGTCAATATCTCCTGGGAAGCCAAAATGTCAAGTGTTTGAAACATCAGTGCCATCAACCTCATAACTTGCGTGATGATTTCTGCACTAGCAATGAGATTTTGTTTAAATCCTTAAAGATTGTTTTTATTTTTTTTCAGATACTGTGATAGGAAAATGTCTAGCATATAACTCTGTCTGACTACATTATCTCGGCAATTTTCCAGTCCACACAACAGCATATTCTTGAACCTGACCTATCATATTTTGATCAAATTCCCTGCCAAATCAATCCACAACTTAGGTAAAAGATATTTACTGGGATATGTGTTCACACACACACACACACACACATACACACACACTCACACAGTCATTGTCGTTGTCAACATCATCATCCCCAAAGGACCACACATATTCTCAAAATATATAAACCATAGGGGGAAATTTCACATGATAAAATTAAGAAACATCTAATGCTAATGTGGGGAATATTATAAAAACAAAAGTGTACCACTGCTAAAGCTGGATATTTTGATGAGTAAACAATGTCTAGGTTCTTAAAAATAATTGGTTTTATTATTAGAATTGTAGCTTTCTTGTGTGCAGAGAGGTCAGATTTTGGTAGATAGAAACAATACTAATCCTTCAGATATGTGTGAATAGTATAGGAGAAATTGCCCACTGTTTTATGGGCAGGTAACACATTCACCTTTTGTAATAATTAAATAAAAGCTACAGTGCTATTCTTTTCATTAGGGGTAAAAAAAAAAGTCTGACTCTTGTCAGGTAAGCTGCTTGGCAAATAGTAAGTTTAATTCCTAACACCCACATGAGGCACAAGAATAGTTGGATTAACAACTCCAGTGTCATGCTGTCAGCTGCTGTTTATTTAAATTAAAATGTCACCATCCAGAAATAAATTAGGAAGTTGAAAAATGATAAATTTCTTAAACATACAGTACTTTGGCACCTTGTTAAAATAAATCTATTACATTTGTGGTTTGTAGAATTTTACATAGGCTATTTCCATTTTGACATTCAGAGGATAGCAGGTTCTTATTTTTTATTCTTCTTCTTACTTGTTTAACCCTCATTCCCTTCTTCTTTACCTCCCTCCCTTTCTCCCTATTCTTTATTTCCCTCCCTTCCTAACTTCCTCTCTCTCCTTCCATCCTTTCTCCATCCTTATTTCCCTTTTCTCTCATTTTCCCCTTTCATCCGTCCCCCTTTTTTCTTCCCTCTAATCCTTCCCTCTCTCCCTTCTTTCCTCCCTTCCTTTCTCTCTCCAGCCCTGCCTACTTATTTTCCCCTCCCTTTTCTTCTCTTCTTCCTTCTCTTGCTTCTTCCCTTTCTTCTCTTCTTTCCTTTTACCTTTCCTATTTTTCTCCTTATTTTTGTCTTCCATCTGTTTTGCCTTCTGCCTTTCTTTTTGCTCTCTTCACTATTCCTATCTATACCATATGTTGCAGAATGGGAAAAAAAGACACACCACTGCACAATCTTAGGTACTTTACATGCATATCTAAACTAGCTGTCCATCTCATGTTTATCTAAACATATAAATACATCTACATTTGTCCAGATCCCATCACCCACTTCCTACAATTGCCTATAGCCTACTAGTCTTCTTAGAATACACTATTGTATGTTATTTGTATGCTTATAATGTAAAAGGAAAATCAATTCCCTTTGAGCTTACTTACTGTCTGTTACCAGGAAGTTACAGTTAATGGCCCAGCACTCTAAGAAAATCCCAGTTATTGTCTAAAACCTTTTATACTTTAAGACAGTGTTTTTGGCTCTGAGTTCATGGTAGAGCAGGTTGTTCTGGTTTTAGGAGCCAATTCAGTCATAAGTAGGAAGAGAATTAACATCTGCAGAAAAGTAGTCCCTTTCTGCTCCCATTTGGGTGTGTTTCTCTCCTGGATTACCGCAGATCACAAACGATGCAAATGCACGGGATAAGGCAGGTTAAAGAAATATGAGACAGTTGTATACAAACATATTCAGCATTAACAACATGGAGATATTTACTTGGCCGGGTTTTCCATTTTCACATAAAAATGCCTCATATTCGGATGCGAATTCAGGGGCGTTGTCATTGACATCCAGCACTTTAATAGCAACAGGCACACGTGATATCTGACTGTGGTTCCCTATGGGAAGGAAAAAATAACATCAGCATTGAGGGCATTCCATTGTAAACATGCAACTCAACTTTCCCCTAACTGGTTCAAGTTCTGCTACACTAACATGGTGATTATGGCATCTGACCAGTCCATATGGAAAAAAAGTAGTAAATACTCGGCTACTTAAAAAAGTTATATGAATTTTTATTCCAAATAACATTTTTAGACCTTAGATTATAAAAGAACACATCTGAACAAACAGAGGAAACAAGCTTTATTCCATGGATATAAATATAATATTTAAAAGAAATAGAAATTGTATGTATGCTAAATGATTTATTTCTGTGTATTTTGTGTAGAGCACAACTTATTTTGAGATATTATTACTTGTTCAAGGTAATAATATCTATCTATCTATCTATCTATCTATCTATCTATCTATCTATCTATCTACAAGGATCAAAAACTCAATAGAAGGGAAGAATCAGCTAGTAATCATAAAAGGAACATAGCTACAAATGGGTAAAATAAATTTTGTTGTTCAATAAAAATTGACCATGGGATATGTTTCTATGAGATTAAGATTATTTTTTTAATTGTGAAAATACCTTACAGAGGGGTTACAATTATATGAGCAAGGTAATGAGTGCATTACTTATCAAGCATTGTTGCCTCCTCCTTTGTTTCCCCTTCCCATCCCTTCCCATCTCCACCCCTGACCCCACCCCTCTCCAAAGATGTAAATTCGCTTTTTGACATAACGACTTGTACATCTCATTGTTGCAATGGGTCCACCTGTATCCTTATTTAAATGATTTGTTTTTTAACTTCCACTCCACAAATTATACCAACATCAAATACAGTGAAAACAGGGCTTATACCGTGGAGGAGGGACATACATAGAAACAAAGAAATCATTTTATAAATATGTTAGAAACAATCGCAAGAAAGAAAAAACATTTAAGTCCCTATCTTGAGGTTCATTTTGCCTAACATCAACTTATCTGACCGTTTCTGCTTGTCTCAGGCATATACTAGCAAAGGACATAGGTAGAAAGATTGTTTTAATTACTTAAGTTATTTATATTTAATTTTTTAAGCTATCTTAATATAATTTTCATAAAGATTTTTGAGGTAAACAATCTTCTAATCTTTTCAAGCCTATTTTCAGAGAACAGAATTCAATATGTATTTCTTAATTCTAAAAATTCTTAAGTTTAAAATAGTTACACACATAAACAGATGGACACACACACATACTCACACACACACACGCACAGATTCAGTAAGTCCATTAATTCATTGCTGGCTTGGGCCGTGTTATTATTTTTCACTTCTCATCAATGCAATAGAATTTGACGCTGACTTTAGCATGTAATAATCTTTTGATCTGTTGTAAATTATACAGAATGCATTGGAGATGGCCAATTATTTATTTGTGTTTCTGTGGCACTGAATATTTATAAGCAAGCCAAGAGGGAAATATGTTTGGACTTGAATATGAACAAACAGACTTGAATCTGATATATTAAATTTCTCTTTTTGACAATTGATTAAGTCCTGACGCTAAAACTTTCAAATTTTGGTAAATATAAAAGTAACGTCTGCAGCACACAGACTAATCCTAGCCATGCTCAGATTTACACTTGGTTAACTCCATTGGCTGTACCTCAAGATTTGAATTTGTCAGTTAAGTACCGTGACTACCCTGACCATAGATAAGCGAATTCCATTCGATGGAATTCCTATCATATTAGTAATGGAACATAAATTCTCTTCCCAAATGCCAAATGATATGATGGTCTCAATGTCTCATATGTTGCATTGCTTCTTTTGCTGTGTGTGGATAATGAATTCATTCATTCTTTATTCAGAGAGGAAGCATGTACCTCCCTTGTTTTGATAGAAAGGAAAGTCTAAAAAGAAAGTATTACACATGTCTCTAAGACAAAAGACTGACATTTTAAGCTTTATCTATTCAACAAAATTGCGCAAAGGTCACATTTTGAGTGCAGAAAGATTATATTCTTAAGGAGTTGTCTCTCTTTCCCTGATCATGAGCTTAGGAGTAGCATCTGGAAAGTGAAAAGGAGAATCGTTTGTAATAAAATGAAAATCGGGAGCCTGGTATTTACCCTTTCCTAACTACCTGATCCTGATCAAGTTATTTAATTACATTTTATCCTTAAGTAATCTGAAATTAAGGAATTTAACATGCTATAAAAGGAACATAAACATTGTATGATAAAACATAAAAGGGTTCCCATAGTATGAGGCACACATCCATGAGCATTCTAACCATAGTATTTGGTGGTTATCTATTTCAACAGCATCATGCACAGTCAACTGTGTATTCGTGGAAGAATATTTTGCATAATCATGAATCATTCAATTTCTTTTCCACTTTTTTTCTCTTTCAAATATGAGCCACATTCATAGCAAAATATGGATGAAGTCATATATATTCATGTAACTAATCACAACAACCACAGAAATGTTTATAGGTTTGTTTCGAATATTTATCTCAAGGTTGACCTACATTTGAGATCTGAATCAAAATATTAGGCTGAATATAGCCAATGCGTTGTACCACTATTTAATATGTTCAGAATTGTATTTATGATATACAACCCACCTGAGAAGCTGTACAAATTAAGTTCAATAACTTTGCTTATTATGATTTTCCTTACTAAAGTCCTTTAAGTTGATTAATTTTCTTGTATAGTACTTGTAATTTATCAACTGTTAGTGATTCCTTCTACAATATTCATTCTTTCCCAAATTGTATGTAGTATAAATAATTACAAGTCCTTGCTAGTAGATATTCTTGCATATAATATAGTCATTCAGTTATTAAGTAACTAATGTTCAGCTCAGATTGAACTACAAGTTCAGATCTTCCCTCACAGTATAACCCCTGTTTTCACTGTATTTGATTCAGGTGTTCCTCATCTTGTGTATACATGTTTGAAATTTGGGAAGGGGAAGGGGTATAGCAGAATGCTGAAATGGGGATGCAGGTTGACCCATTGTAATGATGAAATATACAGGACACTATGCTGAAAACGAACTTTACAACTTGGAGGGGGGAAGGAGGAGTGGGAGAGGTAGGGAGGGAAGTGATGGTGGGGGAAAATCAAAGGAGGAGGTAACAGTGCTCGATAGGACATGTGCTCATTACCTTACTCATGTAACTGTAACCCCCTGTACAGTATCTTTACAATAAAAACCATTAAAAAATAGAGAGAAAATAATAGATGTATCATCCTACCAATGGAAAGTGCAAACAAATGTTATCCTGCCCTTTGAATAAATAGCATTAAATGTCTTTTGTAGTAAAAGGAAATGTTAATCTATTGAGTCAGTGTTAATGACTGTTTGATTAAACCAAGTCTATTAATATGGCATCCATTCTCTTCCCTCTCTACCGGGCACATTCGTGTGTGTGTGTGTGTGTGTGTGTGTGTGTGTGTGTGTGTGTGTGCATTCACGCACACGCACACACACCTTCGTGCACAGATTTTTTTTCTGCTTCAAAAAAATAATAATTCTGCTCTTTTCTTATTCTCTTACAATTGGAAAAATATATCCTAGGCCTGGATCAGCAGCAGGTGGTAAAATCTAAGCATAAGAAACAAATTCTACCATTTGTTTTGGTGGTTATATTACAATATTTAACTAATGTGTCTTTTCATGTATGTTGTATTTCTGACACAATATTAGTTATCTATCTAAGGCCCAGAATAACATATCACCAACCTTTTCTGTTAGGAGCTAGGAAAGATTGGAAAGCTATCACTTAAAAAATGATAGGTCATGAATGACAGAGAATATTTTTCCATTGATTACATTTCATTCTCCACATCTCTACAAGCAACTAAGTGCTTAATATATAATGAACATGGGTATTTTGCAAATTACTTTTTTAAAAACAATGAGCTGTGCTAAAATGATCACCAAATTTTGAATGTATCTTTCATAGCTGTTAAGAATCTCATGTCATGTGTTTTATATCATTTTTTAATATTTAGCAGTTGTTTTATATCTTAATTATTTTATGCGTTTTACAGAGGTGAATTGAATATATTATATTTCTCTGGCTTCCTTCACCCTGTTTTGTAATGCTGAGAAAGAACCCAGGACCACTTGGTAGATGAGCACAATCCACCACTGAAATACATCCTCATGCTCATTTCATTTCCATTTTGTATTTTATAGTATATTTCCTTAAAATTAAAAGCAAACCTAAAATGTTAATAGAGTATGTCCACGTCGTTATATATTTGTAGCCTCCATTGGCATGTAAAAGATACTAGTAGTTATACCTAACTACAAATAATTTAATAATGTCCCTTAGTAATTACTGAATTTTTGCTACCATTCAAGATTACCCACAAGGCTTATCTCTTACATTGTGTTTTTTTTCTTCTCCTAGAAAGGTGGAGAGCATTTGGCTTGAGGACCGTACTTGATCTACAGACAAGTGTATTTCTAGTCAGCTTCCCTCTTCAATGTGTCTGTACTGATAATTTTGTATGGACCATGAATGATGATTTAATATCTAAATAGCCTATTGCAGAGAGAAGGTTCCTTACTCCTTGGTCATTCCCTAAATGAATGATTTCTATGGTAGATAAATTACATTGTTATAGAATAGTCTCTACTAGAGCATATGGAGTGTTTTTGTCTATAAGTGTTTTGTCCTTTTAACCATGAATATACATGCAATTGTTTATGGAATAGGTAAGTAGGGAAACAATGAATGAATACATGAGAAAACTATTTCATCAAAATTCTCAGGAGAGGGTTATAGGTTAGATTGCTTGAGTGTAACTCAAATGGTATTTTGAAGAAGGAATTGAATGGATATCCAAGTAAATTAATTTCAATTGTTTCTCTTTTCTATCATGTTTTAGATAACATCATTCTAGTTCATGTAGAAGAGCTGCAATTGGAATTCTTTCAGCTTACAAATGAGAGCATAAGGTTCTGAGTTCAACCTCCAGTAACTTCATG
The DNA here is from genome assembly GCF_019054845.1 of Dipodomys spectabilis. Classification (NCBI taxonomy): domain Eukaryota; kingdom Metazoa; phylum Chordata; class Mammalia; order Rodentia; family Heteromyidae; genus Dipodomys; species Dipodomys spectabilis. Next base: position 2,408,916 of record NW_024870844.1, read on the forward strand.
GAGAAGAAAATGTATTGTGCTTTGTTTTGCTTTGGTTCCATAATTTTGTGCTTGTTTATCATTAGTATGTTAATATCCCAGAAATTCACTTTATTTATACATTATATATATATATATATATATATATATATCTTGAACAAGAAGAAACAATAAAGGAAAATAAAATGCATTAACAGAAAACTGTTGTCCCCTATTACCCAAACACTCCCTAGATATGTTACCTTTATTTGTATTGGATAAACACATATGTTCGTAATGAAAACTTGTAATTTTCAGCATGAGTGTCATATTTAAATAACGGAAGATTCACTTTTATCTAAGTTCATGAATTGATAACAGTTCAAATTTTAAAGATATTATAGAGTCATAAAACTAATTAGACAAGCTTCTAAGAAAATTATTCATGTCCTTTGTGACTGGCCCCAAAATGTTTGCCTTTCATCTGGTACACAAACATTAAATATAAAGATATTATAATTAGAATCTTGATTAGCATTCATTAAAGATTAATTTTCTAAACACATGAGATGTGACAAAACGGTCTGGAAGGAAAAGACCATACAACTGGCCACAAAAATCAGGCTGTTTACACATGTGATGGAGAAATGATGGAACTGGCACCTTGCATAAACTCCTTTTCCTATTTTCCCCACGTGAGTAGTGGTGACTTCCTGTCACCTACCTGTCACACAGCCTCATGAGTTGCCCATTAATTTTGCCCTTTTATAATCAAAGGTAATGGAATACTGCCAAGAGTAAGTTACTTGGGAATTTTCTTCTAACTGGTTCCATGAGCTGCTGTTTTTGCAGGCATTGAATGAAATAAACAGCCTTTTCAGACTGTAAGAAAAAGACTTGACAAATTTAGATATATTTTGGAGTCTGTTGATTAACCAATAATTCTTGAGCCTTCTACAATTCCAAGGGTGGAAAGTATAAGCAGTAAATTACACAGTCAATGGGGGAATGCAGAATATGGAGATGTATCATTGAATAGGAATGTGAAACCCAATGGAAGTTAACAAAAATAGGAAGATGTGAACTGGGTACAAGATAGAAACGATAAGCACTTAGGATGTTTAAAATAAGACACACTGGAATTTGAAAAAAAAGATCTTGGAAAATAATTTCAAAGTAGATATGTTTAAACTCTTTGGTGACTGATACACTTGTTGAGATACATTTTTCCCACATATGCAGTGATCATCTCAAAAGCAGTAATGATTTATTACCAACCCCAACATTGTCATTTACCTCAATTACAAGTTAGAATGCGAATAACTAATGAATCCTCTCAGCATAGAAATGCTCCTGGTATTTTTATAATAGGCACTTTTCTATACACTATTACTACTACTACTACTACTACTACCACTGCTATTACTATGCATAACCTCTCTAATACTAGAACAGATAGCTTAATGCCAAGTTCCAACATAGTCTTCATTCTAAGGAAAACCTATTAAGAACTTTATTTGAATTAGGGAAAGGAAGGGGAACCACAATGATGAGACAAGGGACGAGGGGGAACCAACGCACCAGCGATATACATAAGACAATATGTTGGCAATGATCTGTACAATTTGGGGGTTAGGAGGAGGGAAAGTTGGAGAAAAATGAAGGAAAGGGTAACAAATTTGACATGCAATGTACTTATTACCTTACTTATGGAACTGTTACCCCTCTGTACATCACCTTGACAATTAAAATATAAAATAAAAACTAAAAAAAAAAAGAATTCTCTGCCCTCTAGTGTACATAGAGGGATTATGTGACCGTGAGTATTAGAAAAAAATTTGGTCCTAGAACTGTGAGAAATCTAGCAAACCATTGTGTGTCAAAAGGAATAAAGCTGATTTATTCCATGTACTTAAGTCAAATTGAAAGAATAGTTTTACTAACAATCAGGACTTTAAGGAAATGATAGTTTTAGGATCTTATGGGCAAAATACTGATCACAGCCTTCTTATTAACCAATATTAATTCTTTCATACCAGGGGAGAAAATGTTTGGGCTCATCAAGAGAGCTAAGGACTTAGACATTTTTAATTGATTCAAACACTCTGGAGAAAATATTATTTTAATGATGTGTGGGACTGTTATTGTCAGATGTTGTATATCTAATTTGAAGTTACACTATGATTTTTTTCTATGTATCTAAAAGGACCTCTCACATTCAGATTTCAGTTCACAAAAACCGAGATTTGAGAAACCAGGAAGCTATATTTTTAATATAGTTTTAGTTTTTATATAGTTTTAATAATCATTGTAAAAGTTTGGTCTTATGAGGTAAAGATTCAAAGCCATTACATTAAGAATATTGGAATAATACCTTCTTGGAAACTTCATATTTCTTAAATAAAAACTTCAAGAAGTCATATTCTAAAGTAAAATGAAATACTAACAACTAAAAGCATGGAAATTTAATTTCCATTTCCTTTTATCCTTTCAACACATATTTTGTAATCATCATCTACTTTTAATCATTTACCAGTATGAGATTGATTGTTTTTCCACGGTTCATATTATGGATGAAAATTTGTGTTTTCATTAATTTGGCTTCATATGTTTGGTTTGTGGTTGCATATAAGTTTTGTATTTGTTTGTTGGACCATCATGGTTTATTTGGCTTTCCTTCCTATAACTTTTGATTAAAATATTACACCGAAGTATTAATTTTCCTCTTTCAGAGTTCCAGCTACATGCATACATTTAACTTGCACATCTCTCTTTTTTCTGTAGTACATCATGTAAATAAATACAATTGTGAAAGAAATTTCTTTTTTCCCTGTGATACTTCAATACCTTTCAGTTTTCCATGATGAGATTTCTGCTTACATTCTTCTATTATATCAAAAAATTCCCTATGCTCTCCTCCATTGTGTTAAGTAGAACCGATTCAAGGATACTGAGTATATTAAAGTTCCTTTACTATGAACTTCGTTTTAAATCTCTTAAATAGTAAAGTTTGAATTAGACAGACGGATGTGTTGTAGAGAAAATGTGGAAAATTTCTAATGTTCAGTTTTGATGTTTTTAATACAAGTTTACAATAATAGTACATTTAAAACAGTCAAACACAAGCAACTGTATATATGCTATCAGGGAATTAAAGCTTATATATATGTATATATGAGTATATATAGAAATCTATTCATAAATATACATACATGTTCATACATATAGGAACATGATTTCAGGGTACAGTAAAGGGTTGAAAAACTATCTACATGATTATATACCATAGTAAAGAGGTATGAAGTCCACTGGACAAGTGTGGTCACATTTTCTCAAAATCAGGAAGTGGCAAAACAGAAATAAGTATCTAGGCATTTTGACAACAAGTTACATATACTGTGCACTATTTTATAAATTTCTCATTATTTTTGCACTTTATATTTTCATGAAAATTTCAGTATCATTTGACAAGTCATTCATTTTAGTATCATGTATACACACACATAGATGTACACACACACAGAGCTGTGGAAATTCTGATAGATACTGCTTAGAATCCATACAGAAACTTAAATGGCATTGTTATCTTTAGGATTTGAGTCTTGCAAATCATCAAGCTTTGCATAAGCTTTCATCTATCTTAATATTCTTTCATATATTTGATCTGTAATGTCTTCTAGTTTTCTGTTTTCCTGTCTTACATTTTTGTCCCTATGTAACTGAAGATTTTTACTCTGATGAGTTGAGTAGTATATTTTATTTTCCAAATATTTATAGAAAATAAAAAATATAAATATTTTTATTAAAAGTTGTACAAACTATTATTTATAACTATAGATGCTTTTTGTTTTGTATATATTTATTCAAGTCTTTGTCTAGTGAAAACTTTATTTCTCTTTTTCTAATATTTATGCATTTATTAATTTCTTAGTTCTTGTTATATTGCTATGGCTTCAATTTAACTAATAGTAGTCAAAATAAGCAACTTGAACTCACTTTCAGTATCAGAGAGAAAAATTTCAATCTTTCACCATAATGTTTGATATTTACTATGTTTTATTTATTTTTGTAACTGTTCTCTAAATCATTTCTAGTGTATTTCTAGTGTTTCAAGTCTTATCTTGAATGAGAAATGAGTAAATGGCTTCTTGTGAATCTATTAAGATTGATTATATATGCTTTACTTTTCTCAATATAGTCATTGGCAGTATTAGGTTTTCAAATGTTGTAATTTATACTGGCATTCTCTGAATGCTATATAATTTTTATGTATCAATGATTATGATTTGTGAATATATGAGCTAGAATTATTTGAATGAAAAGGCTGATAATTTCTTTTTTAACTCTGTGTGTGTGTGTGTTTGTAGTGGTGTGTCTTCTGGTAAAGATGTGTGAGCTCATCTAATACTCTAATTTGGCTTTTTTGTTGAAGGTTGGTGCTATAACACTTGAACTATACCTCTGCTTCCAGCTTTGGGCTGGTGAATTAGTATAATAGTATCACAGGCTTCTCTGCCTAGGTTGGCTTCAAACCACAATCCTCAGGTCTAAGTCTTCTGAGTAGCTAGGATTACAGGCATGAGACACTAGTGTCTAGCACAACACTTTTTTTTCTAGCTTCAGTATCATGATTGCTCTGGTTTTATGCCACCAGTTAGAAAATGCTTCCTCTACCCATGGTTTCCCTTATCTGAAATAACTAGTATATGCCTGAGACAAGCAGAAATGGTCAGATAAGTTGATGTTAGGTGAAATGAACCCCAAGATAGGGACACAAGTGTTTATTTTCTTTCTTGCTATTGTTTCTAACATATTTATAAGATGATTTCTTTGTTGCTTTTATGTCTCTCCCCCATGGTAAAACCAACCCATGCTTTCACTGTATTTGATGTTGGTATAATTTTGGAGGGGAAGGGAAAAAACAAATTGTTTAAATAGGGATACAGGTGGACCCATTGCAACAATGAGATGTACAAGACGTTATGTCGAAAAACGAACTTTACTACTTTTGCCGGGGGGGGGGGGGGTGAGAGAGGTGGAGGTGGGTGGGAGATGGGAAGGGATGGGAAGGGGAAACAAAGGAGGAGGCAACAATGCTTGATAAGAAACCTACTCATTATCTTGCCCAAGTAATTGTAATCCCTCTATACTGTATTTTCACAATTAAAAAAGAAAAGAAAAGAAAATGCTTCCTCTTAATTTACCACTGATAGTTCAGGTGACTGAGTCATCAAGATGGTCAAGATTTATGTATGAAGACTTAGTAGTTGTAGACTTAATTTATTCAATATAGAAAGTTACATAAGCATTAAATCATTTCATTTATTATGGCAATTTGTAAAGAGTATTTTTACTTATTAATTTATTTTTATTATCTTAAGTAGTTCAATTCAACCACTCAGTTTGTGAACACAATGCATCTTTGGTCAATAACGCCATGTTCATCATCCTACCTCATCTCTCCCAAATCCACTCAATCTTTCAATTTGTCTGCTTCCATTTTCACCTGTGTATATTGAATACTATGAGATTCAGTAATCTAGAGATAACATACATTTGAAAAGTTATTGCACAAGTAATTCTAGTAGGATAATTATTTCAATTATTAGGATTTTAGTATCTACAGATGTAGTCACTATAGCCTTTTCTTTTTTTAATCTTTTTTATTGTAAAAATAGTATACAGAGGGAGTAGAGTTACATGAGCAAGGTAATGAGTACATTTCCTACCGAGCATTGTTAGCCTCTTCTTAATTTCTAATATTGGTAATGAACATGACATTTTTGCAAGATTGTATTCATGTTACTCATCCTTGTGAATAAAAACTTATTGCCTTTGTTGGATTTCAGTGCTGTAGATTTGATTTCCATTTCATTATTTTCTGTTATATTTATTTTCAGCTTTCTACCACTTTTACATGATAATTTTCTGTTTGCTTTCAGCCCTGTTGAAAGTAGATGCTTAGATCATTGATTTCCACCAGTTCTTCCCTTCTGACATACAGTTAAAGCTCATTTCCCAGAGGCAATGTGTCACTGTAATCCACACATGCTGCCAGGTCCTAAGTTTGCTATCTTTCATTTTATAAATGTGATTATTACCTTTGTGATTTTATTGTGTCTTCATGGTTTACTTAGAAGTACAAGGCTTAATTTCCAATATTTGTGATTAATTTATTTTTGTAATTCATTTTACTAATTCATTGATGTATTAAATACGCATCCTCTGCATACTAGGATATGATTAATAGCCTATTGAGAGGGTATTTTGAATAAGTGATTCTTGATTTTAGTAATAATAGTTTTGTGTTTTATCCGTATGTATTTTAGATATGATGTTCAACTGTTTGCTAGTATATTTTTATGTCTAGTAGTGGAGTTAAGTGCTATTTATTTATTGCTCCTTTTCTGTCAATTTTCTTTTACTGTATATTTGAACATATACTATCAGGGACACATAAGATATTAGGATTTTTGTATCATACTGAACTTAATCATTTATTTTTATAAAATTGTGACCTTTATTTATTTTGATTATTTATCTTTCCCCTTAGCTTACAGTTAAACCACATTCTCTTGACTTGGGTTTGCATTCATATCTTTTATCGATCATTTTAATATTACATGTGGATTTTATATATACCTTTACTTCTTATTTTTGATAAAAAATATAAACTAGTGCTTTTTAAATCTGTATATAGACTTTTTACTCTTAATACAATAACTATACATATTCAATATAGATAAATATTTGAATTTCTTATTTTACTGTTTATCCAAATTTCTTCAATTCCTTATTTTCCCCCTTTCTATCTTCATTTGGACTAATTATTCTTTATCTTTTTGGCATATACTTTCTAGTAATATTTCAAATGTTCTATGTGTGATGAAAAATGTTTACAATATATTTATCATTTATTGACAAGTTGTTACACCATTGTTTCTTCTGTGTCATTGTTATTATGTTTTAATTATACATCTAATTTACATCTAACTCAAGACAGCCTGGAGGGAATAAAGCATGCTAAATTTAGGAGTATTTCAATTTGTTTTCGTTCTCTCTTATCCTTTCTTAAACTCTAGCTGCTCTCAAATAACGGTTTTTCTCCTCTGATAGTATGGGTGTTCACAGTGGGAGAGTTTGTCTGATATAAGCCACTATTTTGGACATAAAGAAAACAGTTTTCCTCTCCATATTTTATGTAATAATTTCATTATCTTCTCCCTCATTTAAAAAACAGATCATCCTTACTTATGAAATAATGAACAGAATATCAGTATACAATTACTCTAACCCACTGTGAGTTAAAAAGACACAATAATCAGTGCCTGAGTTTGTGTGTAGTACCAAAGATTGTATTATCAGTAGTATATACTCTAACTACAATGTTGGATCTGTATCTTCAGATTGCACTTCCTTACTTTCTACTTTGGCTGCTGTGAATTCTGCACTTACTGTGACAGGGGGCCAAAAAATACACACCATATTGAGTTAAACAAACAAATACATAATTCAAGACAAATGATTAGTAGAGCTGGCTGAAATAATTACAGCGTAATCCACTTGCTCAGTGTCAAGTACATGACAGTAAAATGGATATTGTTGATTTACTCTCAGATGCTAATATCAAAGGACTTGCATATATGTGAATGCAAACATAGATACAAAGTCACATCTTTGCATCATTACTTATTACTAATGCATCTGTTTATGCATACTTAAAAATACCTAAATAGGCAATATTATGAATTCCTATGATATTTGACATAGCATATTAGATAAAATATAAAAATATATTATAATCAGAAAACACTTAAAAACATATTTTTAGAGACAATGCAAAGGAGCCAATAAATAGTGATACTTTCCTTCCAGAAAATGATTGTAAATGTTTTATTTCATTTCATTTTTTGTTGGAATGTTAGCTAGTGTGATAGTGTGTTAGTTATTTAGCTAATTTTACCTAATATTTAGGTGCTAGATGTACAAAATTCACTTCTAAAATATTTGTCTTATGAAAGGACAGTTAGTAAACTAACATGTACCTAATACCTCTTCCTTTCAAGTTTATAGTGCATAGCAAAGAGTTGCTGACAGCACCAAAAAACAAACTTATTTACAGAAATAAGAGACAGTGAATGAACAGAGTCCACTTTTGGATTATTATTAACAAAATGATGCCAGGTAGTGGGGAAAAAAATTAAAAGACTACTAGCAGTTTATTTTTTCTTGAATTTCTCGAGAATGAGAGAAATCTATACATATCCAAATGTCTTAATTTCTGGAAAATCAGGTCAAAGAAAAAAATAAAAAGTGATTTTCCCTCTTACCACAGCAGCACATAAAGGAAAGAAAAAAAGGTAAAAGATGCAAGAGAAATGCATTCCGAGCAGAAATGCTAAGCTGTTGTTGGATTGGCAATATTTGCTGTTGTAAATAATCCATTGTTGGTGTTCTACTTGATATAACCTAGAATGACTGAGGGAAGACCTTTGGACAAAGTTATTTGGGTAAAAAAATGTATAATTTATCCCCTATAAGTTGGCATAGTTTTTAGAATATTAGTTAATTTGATATAGATTTTTGTCTATCAGACACTGGAGCCGTTAGACAAAGGACTACTTTGACTTTTTTCCCTCTGTGTTATAGAAAGTAGATTGTACAGAAACTATATGTTTGTAGTCCCAACTCTGTGTATAGCTAATGTTTTACTCAACACAGAATAATCGGGAACTGATTCTTGGAAGGAAAAAGTCTACCCCACAATTAAGTAAGTCAGGGCATTTCAGAATGTCATTTTCAGCATCATTATCATCGCTTGTGCTTGATATTATGGGCTGTTCACTGAATGATTATTTTTACAAATCATGCTTTCGAATTCATAATAATTTTAGGGAGAAAGTGACATGATTACTCTTTCAGAAAGATGATAAAAATTTTAAAGCGCCTTTTCCAAACTTCCTTCAATAAAGTTGACTTCTCACACACCTACCAGTTACCAAATGCTTGTAGAAGCACTTGAGAGACCAAATAACCCAAACAAACAAATAAAAACAGTCTATGTTGTTATAGTCATACTTAAAAGAGGAAAATGACCCTGGGGTAGGTGAGACTGACAAACAAAAGTAAAACTAGGTAAGGTAAAAGAGAAATACGTTGGGATGGTTCACTATTATAAAGAAGGGCCATTTCCTTCTTTAATTTATTTTCCTTTAGGCTTACAAACGATATCACTTTCAATGGGAAGGGATGGGAAGGGGAAACAAAGGAGGAGGCAACAATGCTTGATAAGAAATGTACTCATTATCTTGCCCATGTAACTGTAACCCCTCTGTACAGTATTTTCATAATAAAAATATTTAAAAAAGAGTATTGAATTCCCATCTCTATTTTTTTATTCTTCCAACTATCAATACACTCCTTTCTCTTCTTCACTCATGTTTCCAAGAGCATCCTTCCTCCTATAGAAAGACCACTGCCTTTACTTAAAGATTACTAGGAAATTGTCTTTGCCCAGCAGAGATGCTGGCAATTAAGATTGACCACACAGACTACTGGATCCAAAAGGGTTGAATTTGCCCTTAAGTACTTATGCCAATTGGTGATTTTTGAGGAAGGCATGGAGTGAGTGTTGGGAGAATATTATTTTCTTTCTAATTTTCTTCATGGAAGGAACAACATCTTATTCACATCAAAGCTTGTGATATTTAGTGATAACTAAACAGTAAATTTATTCCTTTTGAAGACTGTATAAGATAAATATCTAGGCAGTTTTCTCAAGTTTTCTCTGAGTATTAGTTTGTGGGAAATAATAATTTATGAATGACTCCAGAGTTTTGAGCAGGCTCAATATGATAAGGATCTTTGTAGAAGTAGCTCACACCTGAAACCTGAGCTTATTAGGAGGTTGAGATTTAGAGGTCTGAGTCTCAAAGCTAGCCTGGTATAGAAAAGTGGACACGCTTCCATTTCTTCCCAACAAAGAACCAGTAAAAATTAATAATAATAAGAAGAAGAAGAAGAAGGCTGATGGGTTGACTCTCGTGGTAGACTGCTAGCAGGACAAACAATGAGGCCCTGAGTTCAAATCTCAGTCATACAAAATTACCATATAAAAATCTATAGGGGGGCCTGGGAAGGTGGCTCAGTGGTAGAGTGCTTGCCTTGTGTGCATGAGGCCCTGGGTTCGATTCCTTAGTATCACATAAACAGAAAAAGTCTCAAATGGTGCTGTGGTTCAAGTGGTAGGGGGCTAGCCTTGAGCTGAAGAGCTGAGGGACAGCACCCAGGCCAGAGTTCAGGTCCCAAGACAAAAAATAAATAAAAATTCCGTAGTGGAACATTCTTATTCACATAACAGTCTTCCTTAATCTATATCCGGAATCTGTGAGAATTAGGAAGTTCTCATTAAGCTTTAGAACATTGTACAGATTTTGGTGAGCCTTTGATTTTGTTAGGACAGAATGTCTTTTGCCATGCCCACTGGCAGTAGAAACAGACCTCTCTGATGGCTTGTAGGTGCTGTGATTTTGTTGGTCCAATTAGTGTTTACAGTGCTGTGACAGCACACTTGGGAGAAACCAGCTTTGAGGGGAATGTCTTTTAGCTCGATGATTTCAGAGGTTATATACAGTCTATTGTCACTTGGCTCCCATGCTTCTGAAATTGTCTGAGGTCAAGAACATCAGGGAAGCGAGCATGTGCTCAAGCCAAGTGATACAGCCCCTAGTGGGCAGGAGGAATAGGGTAAGTACAAGGGCAAGCCCTCAATCCAATAAGCCCTCCTCCTTGTTTCTAGTATGTTTGTTAGAATGGCCATTATCAAGAAAACAAACAATAACAGATGATGTCAGGGATATGGCAAAAAGGTAATGCTACTACACTGTTGGTGGGAATGCACACTGGTTCAACCACTCTGGAAAGCAGTATGGAAGTTCCTCAAAAGACTAAACATAGAGAGAGCTTCCCTATGATCCAGCAATCCCACTCCTGGGCATTTATCCAAATGACTACAAAGGTGGCCACACTAAAGCTATCAGCACAACTATGTTCATTGCTGTATTATTTACCAGAGCTAATACATGGAGTTAGCCCAAATGCCCCTCAGTAGATGAATGAATCAATGTGGTATATATACACAATGGAATTCTGTGCTTCCATTAGAAAGAATGACATTGTCCCATTCAATGGAAAGATTTGGAAGAAGTCATATTAAGTGAAATTAGCCAACCCAAAGAAATATTGGGTCCATGGTTTCCCTCATTTGTAATAACTAGACTATATCTAGGATAGTTCAATAGCTATGTACATAATATACATAGCTCAATAACTATGTACATATAAAATGATGACCATATAAAATGAAAATGATGCTGATCAATGAACTCTAAGATATGGAAACAGAGGTGTGTGTGTGTGTGTGTGTGTGTGTGTGTGTGTGTGTGTGTGTACCGTTTGCAGTTATTTCTTTTCCTTTCATATTTTCCCCTATGGTTTATCCTCTGTTGTCACTGTTTTGTTTTGTTTTTTAATCTCAGTACCCTTAGCCATGTATATAAGTTTATCTAGTTTGGGGAAGTGAAGGGGAATCACAGAAATGGTGAGACAAAGGACAAAGGGTGAACCAATGCAACAGTGACACTCACAAGACACTATGATGGAAATGACCTTTACAACGGTGGGGGGAGAGGGGAGTCTGGGGGAGGAAAAGTGGGAGAAATGAAGAGGGTTTAACAGTGTTTGACAAGAAGTATACTCATTATTTTACTTATATACCTGTAACCCCTCTGAAATCACCTTTACAATAAAATTGAAAAAGTAAAGAAACAAAATTTTGTATCTAAATCATTATTAGAGTCAAAATCATTATTAGAGTGTAGAATCCATCAGGAGAGGAACTTTATTTTTTTACTTTATTGTTGTTTTTTTTTTTTTGATTGCTGTTTAATGCAGCATCCAAAACAGTACATGGTAGATATAAATCAAAAAGTCAAGACCCTAATTCCCATTGGGCATTATTGAAAGAGTTGAATGAAATCATATATTGAAATACCAAAAGTAAATCATTTTCTTTCTACCATGTTAGTTTTTGTGGAACTTCAAAGATTCCTCCTCCTCCTTCTCCACCTCCTCCTCCTCCTCCTCCTCCTCCTCCTCCTCTTCCTCCTCCTCCTCCTTCTTTTTTCTTGGAAGCTATCCCTCAGCTGTTCAGATCAAAGTGAGCACTCTACCACTTGAGCCACAGTACCATTTCCAGTTTATTGGAGATAAGAGTCTCAGGGACTTTCCTGCCCAGACTAGCTTTGCCCCATGATCCTCAGATCTCAGCTTCCTGAATAGCTAGGATTACATGATCACAAGTGTACGCCACCGGTTCCTGGCTTATTTTCTTTTTGATTCACCTTCTTCCACAACCCTCACAGCTCATTGTCTAATTCCATAATACACTGTTCTTTTAACTACTATTCCAGGAAACATAACCTCTGTCATGGGACAATTTCCCTAAAGGATTTTTGTTTTTTAATGAGGAAAAAAAGAATAAAATTCGAGTCCTATTTGGGCTCATTTTAAGGGAGTGCTTTCTAACACAGGTTCATAAAACAATGCAGTCATTCTCCAAAGAACTAAGTTTCTGACCACTGCAAGTTTTCAGTTAAAGGATAACACCTGTGACAGAGCAATGAAGGATGAATTGGAAGATAGGAAATAATTTTAAACAAGGTTTACCTAATCCCTATATTAAAAGAAATATTGCTTTTAATTATGATTCTATTTTTTTTGTCATGGGTCTTGAACTCTGAGCTTGGGCACTGTCCCTCAGCTTTTCAGTTTAAGAAAAGCTCTCTAGTACTTGAGCCACAGCACCACTTCCAGTTTTCTGGTCGTTAGTTGGAGATACGAGTCTCATGGACTTTCTTGCCTGGGCTGGCTTTGAATTGTGGTTCTCAGATCTCAGGCTCTAGTAGCTGCGATTACAGGTGTGAGCCACCAACGTCTGGCTCTGACTTATCTTTTAACTACCAAATCCATATTTGGAAAGTTGTATCTAAGGGTTGACTCAACTAAATTAGGAATTGACATCCCTAACATCTCATTTCTATATTAAAATTATAACATACAATCACAGGACCATACATTACTTTGTTTCCATAAGGAAGTTGACTCTGGTTTATTATACACCTTTCATGAATTTTCTCCTCTAATTTTTTTTTTATTCTTTGACATGGAGTGATGTTGGCCAGGGAAGTCTTCATCCAAAATAAAATCTGTAAATAGAAATGCTACCAGCAAGTTTTGTTGTATAGTTTGTCCTCCCCATGTCTAATTCTAAACTCATATATAATTCTAATTCATTTTTTCAGAATTGTATAATCCTATCTAGGTGACTGTTTTCAGAGCAATATGAGAATTAAAAGTTTTAATAACTTTTAATTTCTCAGACATAAACCTTCATTAACGTTTCTTGTCAGGAAATTGGAATTTGTTCAACACTGGAAAGAATTAATTGCCTAATATATTAAGGCAATTAAATTATCTCATCTTATGAATAACTATAAGTATAATTTTAGGCTAACATAGAAAATAAAGGAAAAGGAGTTGAAGGAAAAAAGGAGCCTCTAATGCTAGATGCTCAGTTCAAGTTTATAATATACTAACGTTCAAAATATTACTAACAAAATTAATATAAAGTAAAATTATCTAATTTCCTTGAAGTCACACAATTAATGCAAATCAAATGTATCAATTCAATGCAGTTTGCCATTTAATAGTTACTAAATTCAATTGCACAAATATTTTGCAGTCGTATATTTACCTTTTAGTTTGATGCAACATAAAAGCAGAGTTACAACATAATACACCTGCAAAAGTGTTTCCTCTACATGTATCTTCAAGTAAATTAACTTGGAGCAAACACTTTTCCCTTTTCTGTATTAAGAACAATAAAAGAGATTTTAACATTAGGTAATGGAAACTTTCTTTCTTGCTTGCTTTCTTATTTTTTCTTTCTTATTTTCTTTCTTTCTGTCCCTAAGGTTTTTTTCACTCAAGGTTAGCACTCTACCACTTTGAGTCATAGTTACACTTCCAGTTTTCACATGGTTAATTGGAGATGTGTCTCATGGACTTTCCTGCTCAGGCTGGTTTTTAACCTCAATCCTCAGATCTCAGCATCCTGAATAGGTAGGATTACAGGCGTGAGCCACTGGCATTTGGCTTAAAGGAAATAGTTGGTTCTTTAAAAATGTTATCTGGAAACAAGACACAACCAATCTGTAAGATTTAACTTTTTGGTTAGTTGTGAGGCTTGAACTCTGGGCCTGGGCACTGTCCCTGAGCTCTTTAGCTCAAGGCAAGCACTCACCACTTGAGCCACAGCACCACTTCTGATTTTCTGGTGGTTACTTGGATAAGAGTCTCATGGACTTTCCTGTCCAGGCTGGCTTTGAAAGTGATCCTCAGATCTCAGACTCCTGAGTAGCTAGGATTACAGGTGTGAGCCATCGCACCGGTGCCCGGCTCAAGATTTAACTTTTTTTTCAATCATATTTCAAAGTCTTGATTTGTTAAAATGTTAAAATGAGGAGAAAGCATTTAACTAGTGAACAAGAAGAAGAAAAGTTCAAGCAGAAAAGGTCAAAAGCTGTGTACATATGACCATATAAGATGACGTTAAATGAAATGAACCCCAAGATAGGTACGCAACTGGTTTTTTTCTTGCTTGCTATTGTTTTAAATGTATTTAAAATGTACTATGTAATTTCTTTATTTCTTTTGTATGTTCTTCCCCCATGGTATAACACCTGTTTTCACTGTATGTGATGTCGGTACCCTGCATCTTGTATATACATTTTTCTAATTTGGAGAGGGGAAAGGAAATAACAAAATGCTGAAATAAGGATACAGTTTGACCCATTGTAATAATGAAATGTACAAGACATTATGTTGAAAACTAACTTTACAACTTGGTGTGTGGGGGGGGGGGGAGGGAAGTGTTGGGGAGGTAAGGAGGGAAGGGGTGGTAGGGGAAAAACAAAGGAGGAGGTAACAATGCTCCATAGGAAATGTACTCATTACCTTACTCAAGTAATTGCAACCCCTCTGTACAGTATTTCTACAATCAAAAAATATAAAAGACTAAAAGAAGAAACGTTCACTTAAGCCAGCATAGGACCAAGATCTCTGGAATTGAGTCCTGAGACATGGTTTTAATTGTTTTGTATATAATTGAGAATGTATTTCTTTTTATTATTTTTTGCACTTGAGTCTTTAAGAACTGAAAGATAATACTACATTGAGTTTGACAGATTTTTCAGTTCAAATTCTAAAGTTGTTTGTGACAACCAAGCATCTCAGCTATATCTTAGCTTATACTGCTTAAACCAAATGATGTTAAAAATCTCTTCCTGATCCCTGCACTGGTGGCTCACACCTAGAGTCCTAGCTATTCAGAAGACTGAGATCTGAGGATCATAATTCAGTCTGCCTGGGCAGGAAAGTCTGTGAGACTTTTATCTCCAAGAAACTACCAAAATAGTATGGACAGCACACAGGCCCAGAGTTCAACACCCTGGACCAATACACACACACACACACACACATACACCCACAAAATCTATTCTTAACTTATCTGATTTCCTTTCATTCATTTATTCAATAAATTGTTCCCTCACACAATAAATACCTATTGGAAGCTTGACAGTACAAGATGCTCTTCCAGATGTTGGGGAGATAGGAGCTTACAGCCTAGGAACTTCTCAGAAGTGTTTATAAAGAATTAACATGATAACAAGTTAATTATATGGTATGTTGGGGAAGCTTTATATACCATTACAAAGTATAGTCAGGAAGATCTGACACCAGTGGAGATCTATTTGAGCCAACACTTGAAGATAAAAACATTAGCTATACCATAGTAAAAGAATGCCTATTTCAGTCAGAGCAAACATTGTTACAGAGACCCTAAAACCAGTGACTGGCTAACACTGGAAGTGCTAAATCATAGGTTTTTGGATGATTAGCAAGGAATTATTTTTGAAGGGTCGCAATCAAATTGCACAGGAAACTGACAGACTGTAGGGGGAAGTAAACAACGTTGTTTTCTTGATGACTGAATTGAAGTAATGTAAGACAAAGCTATTCTAGGTTTTAACAGAGAATTAGGCTTGGGTTATTAACTTTAAAGATACAACTAACTGCTGTGTTCCTGTAGTATGTTAATTTCCTTTCAAATCTTCCCATGCAAATCTTTGCTTCAGAATATTTGCAAGCATTTTTTCTCATATATTAAAAGTCTACTATAGTTTTTTTCCTTTCTGAGTAGTATTTGCATAATACATGCAAGTAGTTAAATAAAAAGCAATAATGATATGCTAAGGAAGATGGCTGCTGGAAACTGAGCATCTATAATTTTCATTACGCAGGAGGCTGAGATCTGAGGATCATGAGTCAAAGCCAGCTCCAGCGGTAAAGTCCATGGGACTATTATCTTTAATTAACCATCAAAGAAAAGCCAGATGTGAATCTGTGGCTCAAGTGGTAGAGCACTAGCCTTGAGCAAAATAGTCCAAGAAGCATCTCTAGTCTGTGAATTCAAGCCTGAGGATTGGCACACACACACACACACACACACACACACACACACACACACACACACACACAAATAGCTGTTAGAGTAGTCAATCAATAAATATTTTCTAGTTATTTATGTGACAGTGCACATCTTATGAATGAGGAGTGTTATAGGAAGGCATAAAATATAGTGTGTATACTTGATGACATTAGTCTGAAAGAACAGAAAGCATACCCACAAATTACCTTAATTACAAATCAGAACATATTCCAATTTCAGAATTACCATATAGTTTTAGTATGTAACTTACAAAGAGAGAACATTTGATCTGAACTGTGAAGGAAAAGTATTGTTTTGGAATGTAATACAAGGTGTCTTAACACCAGCAAAATCATAAACAACACATCTGAGAGCCAAAAAATAGTTTTGACACATGTTTGTACCGTGGGGTGGGAAAGAGTTCAGTTTTTTATGTTTAGATGTTTGCTTAAAGTTTAAATCAAAACAGCATATTATTATTGATAATAGATATTTCTAATGGATGTGAAGTATTCTCGACATGACAGCAATTCCTCACTAAACAATTTTAGTAATAAAGGGGCCCTTAGAAGATTCATTCACATAAAAATTATTCTTATATTGTGAAAAGATAACCAAGATGATGTGGTAAGTTCATATTTCAAGTGATAAAATATTTTGAATTGTTAACAAGATCAATAAATGATACTGTATTTTATAATTTACACCCACCTTGTGGAGTCAAAATTGAGCAAAAGGAAAAGTGAACATGTACAGTGACAGATATGGAGCCTGCAAAGGTATTTACTTGAGTATGAATGAGAAGGGTAATAATAATAAATAGCAATGAGAACAATAGTAGTATAATTTTCATATTTTCATCATCCATCAGCTGTCATACTAATGTTATTGTGTACTACCTCAGACTGTATGTATTTAATGAAAAAACATCAGTGTCAATTTCTAGATTTCTGTCTATGAAATTTCTCCACTTTTTAGGAATACTTCTAGTTTCTCAAAGACAGAACTGTTTTCAGCTCACATAAAACATGGCTTTGTGTTTTGTACATGTTGACTGTCCATTAAATGTTTTCTAAATCAATATGTGAATGAAAATGCAATTAATGTGTGGGAAAATTTTGAAGAGATTGAAATGTGGACAGATGGCATAAAGTTATCACATGAAGGATACTAGTATGCTTAGTGTATTTAGTTTAATATAAAATTTAGCTTAATAGTAATTTAGAAACTGAAATTAGGATGAGACAATCAACCATTCTCATCAGAGGAAGAGTCAGGTTAGAGCCAGTTTACAGCTATTGGAGTGGGTTTTGTTGGCTTTTGAATTGGCATATAATAACATCCTTAAGTAATGAAAGATGACAGAAGTAAATGCAAATACTAAAACTTCTCTAGCCATGAGAAATTGCAGGTTTTGATCTCTGCTGCTCTTGGGACTTTGTCTTTTCGACTTCAAACCCTATGGGGTCACAAATGCCAAGACACTCTCTGAAGTTAATCATTCGGAGATGGACCAAATCTCATACCAACTTCTCAGCTATTTGTGTAAGCTGTGTGAATTCTTCCCATGCCAGTTGACACTGTATAGATCAGAAATCAGCTGATCTTTTTTCCAGTCTAAATTATGGATTTCTCTAAGTAAATTAATCAATTACTCTTGTTTGAAGTCACTAAATTTGAGAATGATTTATTATGAAGTATTAGATACTTGGCAGAAAATTCAAAATTTGAATTATCCCTTCTGAAATTAAAGCTTTTAAAAGACCTATCTTTTTTTCCCTTTTGACAGATATATTGAATATTTTCTATATTAACCATTAGTAATATATTCTTTTTTTTTTTTTTGTCGGATATGGGGCTTGAACTCTGGGCCTGGGCGCTGTCCCTCAGCTCTTCAGCTCAAGGCTAGCGCTCCACCACTTGAGCCACAGTGCCACTTCCAGTTTTCTAGTGGTTTATTGGAGATGAGTTTTATGGACTTTCCTGTCCGGGCTGGCTTTGAACCATGATCCTCAGATCTCAGCCTCCGGAGTAGCTAGGATTACAGGCATGAGCCACTGGCACCCAGCTTCATGAGTAATATAATATGAAATATAGTCAATACTATGTAGCAAATCAATTAGGATATTTTAAATGCAAAACAAATGAAAACAACTCAAAATATGTTTTTGAATTAATTTTGAATTTAAAAAGTGTAAGCAACATTGTTTCAGTCATAAGATTTGTCTGATAGAAGAAAATGAAGAAAAAGCAGCTACAAAAAATAATCTTACGTTGTTGTGTTTTCCAGGAAGAAGCTAATTTGCAAATAGACAGTTACTCTACCAATCCTCTCTTCATTACCACGGGATACAAATTCCTATATACATTTCAATAATATTGATAATCAGAAGACATTCAATCTACATGTTATAGATAACACTACTAGATAGCAATGATTCTTGCTTATCATCCTAAGATTAAAGAAAGTACATTTACCAAAATTATAAATTGAATCCCGAGAGAGGAAGAACTATTTCAGTCAGCAGCATGCTAGCATAATTAAAAACCTTTTTGTAAAAAAAACAAAACAACAACATATATTCTTAGTTCTCAACCCAGACACAATGAATCAGAATCTCAAGGATGGGTCAAATAATCTTTACATTCTCTGTTTTAATAATCCCTTTGGGTAAATGGTGTTCATGCAGAGGAACATTAGCCTAGGGTTTTGTTTTGTGATAAGTATTAAATATGTATAAGTAGTATTAAATATGCATTAAATACAAATAGAGCCTTGCGACTTGAAGTTTGTCCACTGACCAGCAATTTTGGTATCACCTAGAATCTTATTAGAAATGTAGAATCTGCACCCCAGACTCTAGGAATCCAAATCTGTGCTTTAACAAGATCCCTAGGTAATTCTTGGGTGCATTAAGCTTGAGATCCAATGTCTCAGAGTATTTTCCAATCAGGTATCATATGCATTCTACTATAATGCAGTTGTATGTTTAGTGACAGCAAGAACACCTGTGTACCACAATCCTGTTGGGGCCATGATATTTAGCAAGTCTGTCTCATAAGTAACCCACCTAGGATGTGAGCTATCACAGGAACACAAAGAGGAAAATAGAAATAATCTTTGGTGCCTGGATCCTTCCAGTTTTTATGTTCATAAATGTTGCACAAAACTATCGAGGTTTCTTCATGTGTTAGGCCAGCTTCTATTGGCTGTTTCTAGTTTCTAATCATTTACAGCATGGAATGACATGACCTGTATCTATATACACATGTCAGGGTTCAAATAGATATCATTATTCACTGGTGTTATCATCTGACCCCTATGTTCAACACAGGAACCTCAAAACAGAGTGCCTGGCTGTTGTCCAGCTCCTTGCCATGGTACCCCATCCATTGATCCTTCCATGTGAATCCTAGAGCACAGACTCTGAACCTACACAGTACACATTAGTATACATTAACTCCAGTTGGGAGGCAGAACTGAAGAAAACAAAAACAAAAACAAAACAACTCTGAGTGTCCTTGTATGTACTTAATGCATATTTGTATTCCCAACTTCCATTCTGTGGAAATGCACAGGAAGAACGCACACAACTGTGCATTTTGCTATCCAAATATACAACTACAGCATAAGGAAAGCTACATTACGTTTTTACATTGCTAGTGTTCAAGACAATAACAAAATTCACATCGAGTATATGGTTTGGAGATTTCATGGCCTCAAAACTGGTAGAAAATAGACTAAAATTTTGAATATTTCATAAATCCTTCTCTGTGTAATGATAAACAACTAAGGTTATATTTTAATAGCCAGACAAGCAGCTAATAGAGCAAAGCAGATTTTCATTATTCATAGTTAACAATAACAACTATGTTGTCTTATGTAGGCACTGAATATTCATAGATGAATAATTTTGGAGGAGAAATATATAAAAATTAAGTAAATTAATATTCTTACTACAATCAGTTAACAACTTCAAGCATAAATGTGCCTAATAAAATTAGTTAATTTCAAGACATGAATCTAGGTAACTCAGTTTGACTTCTCTCTGGATCACATGACATTTCTATGGTCCTGATGATCGTTCACACTTTGTAAAGAAGGAAAATAGAATTTATGAATTATAAAGTGACTTTCCCATAGTCATTCAATTAGTAGGTGGCTCCCACAGAGCTCTAATAAAGGCCTCTGTTCCAAATTCGATTTCTTAACTACAGAAGCAATAAAAGGGTATCAAAAGGAAATGAGCCCAAGTCAGAATTTCCCTCTCCTTTCATAAATGGCTATTTTTCTTGTTTCCAGAACTGGGACTTGAACTTGGTGTATGAGGCTTTAACTCCTTGGTTAGTGCTCCCTTATCAGAGCCATACCTCCAGTCCTTGTTCATAAATAGTTTGAAGTATGCTCAGAATATCTGTGGAAAAGTCGGCCAGTCATCACTATATTTACAGCCTGCTAACCACTCACATTTATTTATTCATGTAACAGAATAACTAGCATGCATATCCATAAATTTATCAGAATAATGTAACTTCATTTTCTTTTGTCTCAATGCTTAAGTATGCTAGAAATCCCCTTCTGAAGATAAATAAAAATACAGATCTATAGAAGTTATGATAGGGCAATAAGATTTTTTAAATTTCATTTTATTGTAAAGATGCTGTACAGAGTGGTTACAGTTACATGAGCAAAGTAATGAGCTCATTTCTTGTCCAACATTATTACCCCCTCCCTTGTTTTTCTCCTACTATCCCTTCCCCCCTCCCTCGGAAGTTCTAAAATTTATTTACAACATAGTGTCTTTTGAGTATCTTTGTTGCAATGAGTCATACTGTGTCCTTGTTTCAGCATTTTGTTATTCCCCTCCCCAAATTAGATAAATGTATATACAAGATGCAGGGTACCAAAATCAAATACAGTAACAACAGAGGATATACCATGGGAGGAAGAATATACAAAAGAAATAAAAAAATCACATCATACATTAAAAACAACAACAAAAACTCTTATGTCTGTATCTTGGGGTTCGTTTTTCTCAGCATCATCTTATATGGTCATATGTACATAGCTTTTGAGCTTTTCTGCTCATCTGATAAGATTATCCTAGATGTATACTAATTATTGCAAATAAAGGTAACTATGGGACCTATGTTTATTTGGGCCTGGCTTACTTCACTTAATATGATTTTTTCCAAGTCTTTCCATTTCCTTACAAATTGGGTGCTGTCATTCTTTCTAATGGAAGCATACAATTCATATATATGTATATATATTATATTCCCTTGATCTATTCATCTACTGAGGGGCATCTGGTTTGGCTCCGTGTATTAGCTATGGTGAATAAGGCTGTGATAAACATAGTTGTGCTGATAGTTTTAGTATGGCCTTGATTGTGATCATTTGGGTAGATTTCCAGAAGTGGGATTGCTGGGTCATTGAGGAGCTCTATAGAACAATAAGATTTTAAAGTGGTGTTCTTGAGATATTTTGGATTTAAGAGCCTAATTTTTTCTTTGGTCAGTCATGGGGCTTGACCTCAGGGTCTGGGCAATGTCCCTGAGCTTATTGCTCAGGGCTAGTGCTCTACCACTTTGAGTCATAGCTCCACTTCTGGTTTTCTGATGGTTAATAAGAGTCTCATCAAATTTCCTGGCTTTGAACTGTGATCCTCTGATCTCAGCCTCCTGAGTACCTAGGATAAGATTACAGGCATGAACCACCAACACCCAGCTAAGACATATCTATATCTATATCTATATTTAATCTATATCTATATCTATGTTTTGGAACAACATTGCAACTGCAGGTGTAGAATGTTTGGCTGAGCTTCTTATTGCTGTGTCGAGGAAATGATTTTTATTTCTTATTTTTATCTTATTTTCTGCACTTGAAAAATAGGCCTAATAATACCTGCCCTTTACATTCTTCAGAGAGATGCTGAAAGTATTAATGAAAGACGTGTAAAGAGTCATAAACTGCATAGATTGAGATAACATCACTATTACTCTATTGAATTCTTCAAATAAAATTTTGTGTAGAACTCTGACCCTTCCAACCTCTGTGAATAGAGCAAACGTGAGAATGTACTGCTAATATATTTTTAAAGAGGTTTGCATTGCTTACATCAAATGCCTGAATCTCATACATTTGAAAAACTAAATAACTTTTTGTAGGGGGAAAATATCTATGAATACTTCAGAAGAATAGGAAAGGAAAAAAAGAGAAAGTGTTTGAATACTGCAGGCCTACACTTCAGCTTACCATCTCACTCCCAGAAGAGATTATTTTTTATTAGATCTATGATTCCAAAGATTTAATAATAGATGGACAATTAGTGTTTGCTTCTCCTCAAATTCCTCAAAAAATAAATTGAGATACCCATTCAGTTTTTCCCACATTGGTTGGTTGTAGGTATATAGGAAATAGCAGTTGACTTAATTTCTCATTTTTGTCTCAAGATATTTTAACATTTCATAACTACAGATGTACAAATGTATGTAAGGAACTTTTCAGAGCATTCTGTCATTCTTCTCCACTGCAAGCTTAACTACCATAAGACAAGAAGTAAATTTGCTACTTAAAGTGTGCAACAAGATCTGAAATTTGTACCTGTTTTAACTCAGTACAACAGACTGTGTCATTGTTAAAAAAATTAATTACTTTTCTTTGAAAAAGCCCAGATGAACTTTATAAGAACAGGAGTTTTACAGATAGGAAATACTCTAAACAAAACTATTGAATAAAACCAGATAACTGACATGTGCTATTGAAATGGATCTGACTTACTAACAATAGAAAGTGTGACTTGGTGGACATTTTAATACCACATGGTAGTTGCTCAAAGATCTTGACATACCAACAGACTGTTGTTTATTTCAATTTTTACAGAATAGGAGTCCAGGTACTTACATGCTCTCCCATCTTTTAATCTCATATTAAATTGTGCTGAAAATTCTTAGTCACTTCTTTTATAGAAGCTACATTTTAAAGAGGAGGTTGGTAGAAAAGTTTTTCTTACATTTGTAAATGCAGAGCTAGTCCTCAGAGCAGCAAATTCATGCCACACCTGGTGTCCACTTTGCTACCTTGGAGCAGAAAATCTAGACCTAGTTGGAAAGATGGACACTGTAGATGACATAAGTCATCAGACTTCCTGCTATCTCAAACAGTATGGTCGCCACATATAAACTCCAACTTCTGCTTCTCCTCCTGTATATATTGACAGACCTCAAGTTGTTTACCAAAATGATTGCTGTTTCATTTGTGAGCATGGGTGGTTGGCTCTATTTAAACAGTATCTAGTTGTATAAAAAGCATACTTCAAACAATTGGTCATCTATTGTGTGACTAATAGATGCTAGTATGGTTTCAATGAAACTGCTTCTACACTAGAATTGGTGTGTCATAGAAGCATGTTGTAAAATGCACAAGCACATTCTCAGTAAGAAATTACATAGGACCCTAGTCATTAACATACAGTGGCCAAAAGAGGCCAGGAATAAGGCAGAAGGACAAGGGCTGAATAGCTATGGACAGATGACCATACAGAATAATATTCTATGCAATGAACTCCAAGAAAAGGAAACAAGAGGCATTCTTCAGTTGCCATCCTTTTGCTGTTTGTTTTCTTTTGCTTTTGTCTTGCTTGTTAGTTTGTTTGCATCGTGGAAGGTAAGGGAGTACACATGGAACAAGGATGAACAAATACAACAGTGATTACTCACTAGACACTATGTGGAAAATGAACTGGGTGGGGATGAGAGGGAAAGAATCGGAGAGAGTGATAGAAGGGGAGAGAGACATGGTTCTAAAAGAATTGTACTGATTGCACCTGACTCATGTAACTGTAACAGCTCTGTATATCAACTATACAAATAAAAAACATAAACGTTTAAAATATACTAAAATAAATTAGAAAAATGGACAGCCTGAGCACTGAAATGTCCTTGCACTGTCTGATGAATGATGTTTGAGGAAAATTTAAGTTTTCTAACTTCTAACACCATCACCTAAAATACAGTGTCATACCACTAGCCCTAGCCTATTCTGTATTACTATATTGAGACATCATTGTAGGAAAGACCCAAGAATCAGTTTACAAGATATATATATCATTGGAATTAAAATGTGAGGGATTTTTCTTGCTAGCAAAAAGGAACTGAGAAGGTCAAACTTAATACTATCTGGCAAAGGCCTCATTTGTGTGTGTGTGTGTGTGTGTGTGTGTGTGTGTCTGTGTCTGTGTCTGTGTGTGTGAGTCTTTAAGCACCATTTTCATTTCTACATTCATTGCAATTTAGAGTTTCTTTCTTTCCCCCTCCGTTTGGCAGGAACAGAAACTTTAGTCTATTAGCACATTTCAGAAATGAATGTAACTTCAGCACAGACATGAATTACCAAGGTTCTCAGAAAAAGGTTACTCATCAATAAAGCTAATTTGTTACTTTGTAATGAAAAGTAAAATGTTTGTCCAAGGCTGTTGCCATGTGGAAGATTGGTAAAGCAGACAGTCTGGTGTCAAGATCATTCTCAGCATTAACTGTAAAGTTGTAGGAGTTTAGAACCATAGATTAAATTTCTAATTTTCTCATTCAAACAAGGTTGCGAAATTGAGTCCCTGCAGCAGACAGCAACTGGGTAAAGTACATAGGTGGCTCTCTGAAAGATTATGTGTCAAGACTAACAAAAGTAGGCTCAAGAAACAATAGACAGCTATCAACATGAGTCAGCATGTTTGGGGCTATTTCTAAAATCGAATGTAATAGTCACATACAAAAAAAAAGTAACTTGAAAAACAGAATGAAAGAAATGAAGGTTAGATGCATACGTTAAATCTTGGTTGCCTTACACACTGATAATCTGCCTGGGCCCTGGGGCAGTGTTAGTCCCTGGAAAACTATTAAAGTCTTCAGTCTTGGTCCTTTGACTATGATCTCTCTCTGTCCCTCCCTCCTTCCCTCTCTCCTTCCCCCTTCTCTGTCTCTTTCTCCCCCCTCCACCTCTTCCTTTCCTCCCTCTCTTCCTTCCCCCTACCTTTCTCTCTAGAGTGCATGTCAGGAGACAGCCCTCTGGTTCCACCTGGTTCACATACTCAATTTCCTAAGCTCTTCTGAGAGCACACTGGATGGTCTTAGCCTGGGGTCTTTAGCACCAGGCTAGCATTCATATGGCCTAGGAACAATTTTATCTCCCAAGAACGCAGCCTTATATAGTAAGGGGGTCCCAGAAATGCTAATTAAAAAAAAGTAACTTCTTTTCTTTTTCCTTCGTGTTTCTTTTATTTTTGCCCTGTTGTCACAAATTTCCATCATTTATTGAAATTTTACTACTTACTCTATAACTAGACTCCTACTAGAGACATTACAATCCATTTCTTTTTACACCATTGAACCAGATGCTTTGCAGGAGATGAGTTATTTTTATTAATGTGACAGCAAAGGTACATGTAGAGTTTTTTCATTTGTTACTGCATCTTAAACTAATTACCTCAAATTAATTGAGAAAGAAATTCCTCCCAAGGCAGCAGTTCTTAAACAATTTGATCTCAGGATTTCTTTGCACACTAACACAGAAGAACCCAACGCGCTTTTATTTGATAAAGCTTTTTGTTATTGGGTTATACTCACAACATTTACTATGTTAAAAGTTAAAACTATTTTATTTTTAACAATACATGAATAAAAGAGCACACACTCCGTTAGATAATAACTTGAGCCAGGGACCCTTGGAAAAACTCTACTGTGGCATGTGAGGGCAAGAAAAACAACATCAGTAATGTCAGAATTATTGCCAGAAACATTGTTGGGTCCCTAAAGTGTCTCAAAGACTTGAAGGAAGGCTAGGCACTGGTGGCTCACACCTGTAATCCTAGCTACCCAGAAGGTTGAGATCTGAGGATCGAGATCCAAAGCTGTGTGACACTTAGCTTTAATTAACCACCAAAAAACTGGAAGTGGAGCTTTAGCTCCAGGTGGCAGAATGATAGACTTGAGAGAAAAAGCTCAGGAACAGCACCCAGGCCTCAAGTTCAACCCCACAACCAACAAAAGCAACCAAGAAAAAATCACTGTGAGGATTATGAATGACATTTGGATGGTTGTCTTAAAAGGTGAACACTTCTCACTGCCTGAGTCTCCTTCCACATATTTCAAACACTTGCTACTTTATGACTGGCCATTATGTGAGAGATGCATCTTAGGGCCATTTGCAAAGACTTTATTGTTTACTCCATAAAAATGAGGGAATGGAGTATTAAAAAGAATGAGTAGCTGGGTGCCAGTGGCTCATGCCTTTAATCCTAGCTACACCGAAAAATGAGCTCTGAGGATCATGGTTCAAAGCCAGCCCTGGAAGGAAACTCCGTAAGATTTCTCTATAATTAACCACCAGAAAACTGGAAGTGGCGCTGTGACTCAAAGTATAGCACTAGCTTTGAGCAAAGAGAGCTCAGGGACAGTACCCAGGCCTAGAGTTCAAGCCCCACGAGTGACAAGGAAAAAATAAAGAATGAGTGTTTTGCCCAATATCATGGGACTTGTAGGTTTATGTAATTATAATCCCATACCTAATGTCCCTAACCTGTGTTCTTCATTATCATGCTGTATTATAGCCACTAAAGAGTCATTAAATAGAGATGAGAGAATATGTAGTAACTGTCCCATTTTACCCTTTTGTAGAAACCTCTGAAGTCTTGAGTTATGCTTATGAGAAACTCAAGAATCAAACCTATATGGGTCAAAAGACTTTATCCAACTTCCTTCTTTGCAATTTAAAGTTAGGTATTCCTACTGAAGATAAACACAGGGCATGCATATTGAAAAGAATGACCAAATGTATATATAAAGAGATAAAAATGAGCCAAATTTCTTGCCAGAAATACACTGATTAAAATAAGCATGTCACCATTTACAAGATTGGTATTTACTTTTATACTCTCCTTCCCAAGTAAATTGCAAGGAACATGATTCATGAATATGATATATATATATATGTATGTGGGTCATATATGAGAAATACTCGGGAATGACACTGCTTGCAATCTACTTGGGAGAAAGATTGGTGATGATAGATAATAAACAGATAGATGGACAGATGGATAGATAAATCTTTCTCATGCAAGGCCTAGGAAACCCTGGAATACTTGCCATTTTGCCTGTTTTTCAGGTAGTTCTCCATGTGTCACATTTAATGGTAGCAAGCAGCCATAAGAGTTTGGGCTTTGATGTCCTATCCAATGGATTCAGGCTTCACTTTATTAGAACTGTGACCTTTCCCAGGTCTTCTAATTTTCCTAAGCCTCATGTCAAACAGTTCTAAAACAATTTAAAGTATGTCCATTTCAAAGTAGTTTTGGGGACTGAATAATACAAG
Organism: Dipodomys spectabilis; assembly: GCF_019054845.1. Lineage (NCBI taxonomy): Eukaryota > Metazoa > Chordata > Mammalia > Rodentia > Heteromyidae > Dipodomys > Dipodomys spectabilis. Next base: position 2,436,854 of record NW_024870844.1, read on the forward strand.
AAGTTTTTGCACACAGTAGCTAACATTCTGAATTACAAATGCTGGTTAAATTTTTCTCCCGTATTGCACACCCAAATGTTATTTTAAAAATGCTGCCAATGAGCCAATAGAGATCACAAGACCGTGGTGGGGGATACCCCAAAGATCGGTAATCTCTGAAATTCAGCAACTAGCAATCTGAGCCTTCCCTGTTATTCTAAAGACTGATTACCCTTTAATCACAGTGCTTGAGAGAAGAAGTGTTTTGAGTTTTGAATTTGTTCCAGCTTTTGTAATATTTTCATAAACATAAGGGAATAAGGGTTGAAGATGGGACCCAAATCTAACTACAAACTTATTTGTGCTCCACATAGACCTTCACATAGTATAAAGGCAATCTGGTGAATCTTTTTCAGTAATTTTGGCTATAAAACCAAAGTAGGTTTTTTCTTTTCCATTTGGGGCAGGCTTTTGGTACCCTAAATAGTTTTAGAGTTTTGAACATTTCTAATTTTGTAGTTGAGTACTATGGATACCCAATAAACGGTATTTCCTAAAGTATAATTGGAAGATTTGTATGGAAATAAATGTCTTTACTCTAGAGGACTCATATCTAAGACTGAATAAATCAGGCCTAGCTAATAATAGCTTCCTTTCCAACCCACAATGCCATAAACTTCCTGGATGATCTCACACAATTCTGTTTGTCTACAACTTTCTTGCTTTTCTTCTCCTGTCATAATGTAGCATCCAGCTTGGCTATAAAGAGCAGAAAACAGCATATAGAACTACTGGGTTGCTTATACATGTTGTTTCTATGCTTTCTGTCTCTTTCAATTAGGCTTCATAACTGATGGCTAAAAGTTGTGTCCTTTATTACAGAAGCATTAGTGGAAAGAAACTAGGTTTTCAACTTGTGTCACTGGTTCAACCCAATAGGATTCAGAACATGCATTCTGTAACTATTGCGCTTGGTTAGGACTGGTTCATTTGATCTTAAAATGGGTTACATACATCCTATTAGAAACAATGCCAATCATTTGGAGGGCAAAGTACAAATGAAGATAATGAATGCAAGACTTTTCATTGTCACTGAGATCCCTGTGTTTAATTCTTGGGCCATGTAGTTAACCAATCTCTTCTAGAGCCTCCAGATATTTTTAAAGTTTATTTTAGGTCTCAGTTACCCCACAAGTCAATCGACATATCAGTTTCAGTCTTAGATGCTTTTTATGTCTTTTCTTAAAATAAATAAATGTGGGTTTCTATGGTAGTCTGTGGAGTTCAATATTTGTTTCTTTGTTACTGCTAGATAATTATATTGGAGATGTGAAAAAAAAAGTTCAGCAGGAAATCAAGTACTGGCTCAATGTGGATATTTTTATATCATGAGACACTAAAATATAAACCAGCAAAGAGATTGAGCTACTGTGCCGAACACATAATCTAATGACAAATCATATTAAAAAGCCAACCAAAAGAGACATTTTTCCCAAACACACATTTTCTTTACAGTGTAGCAGTTAATTTTGTATAAAATAAAACATTTTAATAAAGCACAAAAAGTAATGTTCTTCAAAAACCATTGTCACTTAGACTTCAAGTGCAATGGTTCACCTAGAAAACAGGCTCGAAGGTGGTTCTCATCTTTATAGCTAAAAACAGTGCCTGCTAATTAAAGAGAATTTGATACATCAACATCAAAACATAATATACATTAGAATAGACAAGAATATGCTGTCTGTCAAGCAAGTGAGTTTAACCTTTCTATTAATAATCATAGTTTCTTTTTCTCTATAAAGAAATACATTAGATAGACCAAGAAAAATCCTGGTGTTCTAGTAGGTAATTATAAATGCAATCTCCATTGCAATTCATATTTTCCTGAACACAGCATCCAAACTCTTTCCCTTCACAGTGGTTCTCACAGTTTTACTTCATGCTTCCCTCTTCCAGCCTTTTGTTAAGCATTCATTGTTAGATTAGGACAGCAGGAGTTTGGAACTGAATTGACTTCAGTATCATTCCAGGATAACCTCGTGGGTTAGCTTCAGTATTAACTAGACTTTATTTTAAAAGTTGAAGAAGCAGAATTGCTTCTTCAAAGTCCAAATTCCTCTGAAACAGAGTTCATGGATGCCAATGTTAAATTTCCTTATACTCAATTCCTGGGGCCTCCTCCTCCCGCGCCCCCCCCCCCCCAGCCTCTTTCCATTTAGTTACTTCAGTGGGATAAAAAGTTTTCTAATAATATCCTATTGCGTTTCAAACTCTTTTATAAATAAAAACCTGAAGTAAGCTCTGAATGCTTAAACTTTGGAAGTGCTGGATCGACTTTCTGGTAATCTTTCTTGTCAACCTGAGTCATGATCTGACTATCAAGGCTATCAAGAGGAGATGCTAAATGTTCAAAACGTGGGCCAGATTCTCAGACAAACCCAGGTTACAACCCAAACTCAGCAAACTAAATCTGGTGGGCCTTTGTTTTATTAGAACACATGGTGCTGGCATGTGGAGTTATTGCGAGAATTAAACCTGATGAAGAACATAGAGAAGGATATGTCTGTCTAAACACGGAGTAAGTGGAAACATTATTAATTGCGTAGTTAATTTTGTCCTGGTCACTGAGGCTTACAAGCTCCAGTAGCATTTGTTTCTCCTCTTTTCCTCGTTAGTGTTAACCCTAGGCCAATGCTTGTCCTTTCAAATCCCACCTCTCAAACAGCTTTAGATTTACTCTGGATTAAGACAGTGGGAATGATAACAATGATTCGCAGAGGGTGGTCCTTGAACCAGGAATGTCAGCCTCACCTGGAGACTCATTAGAAATCCAAATTGTTGGCCTTGTGATCTGTTCTAACAAGCTTTCCAGGTGATTCCATTGTAAAGTTTAGAAATATCAAATTATAACGACTGATTTTCTCCTTCATGTTTTTTTTGTTGTTGTTTGAGTTTTTCCATTCATCATCTATCCTGTTCCTAAATTTGAATCTAATATTGTAGGCCCTTGTATTTCCTTTATTTCAACAAATTTGATCATTCCTACCCTTCCTCACACCACAAAGAATGAGTCCCTTGGTCTGTCATCTAAAACAACCACAATTAGTTTCCCTTAATTTTTCAACTTCATCTGCTCCTCTCTCCTAATTGTAGCAACATCAGAAGATATTCTAAGCTCTTCTCCTCTTGATCAAGCAATTTCCTACTTTCCAAAGGCATCTCTGACAAAAACTAATGATGATGGCCAAAGCCAACTGACTGAAAATTGTTGACCAATAAAAGGGAGAGTAGAGGACAAAGTCAATTTGATCAGAATATGTCACACATGTGTGTGACATGCCATGAAAGAGTCCCTTTACATAGTTAACATGCTATCACAAAAGTGAATGTTATGAAGGTGAAGCTTGCCTGGATTGAGGGATGAGTACTAGTGGGGAGAGGGAAGGAATACAGGGTGAAAGAGGATGAATATGGTCAAAATACTTTATGCATGTATGTGACAATGGAACAGAGGAGCTAATTGAGATTGGTTTAGGAAATGGGAAAGGGAGCCGAACAACAGCATTTATGAACATGCCAACTTGTATAACTAGTTATGCTAATAAAAAAAAGCTGAGGATTATTTACTGATCCTGATCCTGATTTTAAAAACAATCAAACAAATGATGATGGAAAGGGCGACCCTGAGGAAGGTACATGGCACTCACAAACTGACATGTCGAATTGAAACCATTTTGTACAATTACTTAAAGATACATATAAATAAGATTAAATAACTTTAAATCGTCAGGTGGCTTGTGTCTGTAATCCTAAGTATTCAAGAGGTTGAGATCTGAGGATCATGATTTGAAACCTGGGCAGGAAAGTCCATAAAACTCTTATCTCCAATTAACCACCCAAAAGCCAGAAGTGGAGCTATGACTCAAGTGGTAGAGTAATAACTTTGAACACAAAAAGCTCAAGGACATTACCAAGGCCCTGAGTTAAATCCCTAGCACTGGCACTAAATAAATATCACCCTAGAATTCCAAATGCACTCTTTTCATTCTTAGAGGTCAAAGAGAAGCTCTTACACACAATATGAGAAGTAGGTGGGCGGGGGAGGCCTATGCTAATTACTCAATATAGTCATCTTTCATGTACACATACTTCTAAATATCATGTTGTATTAATACATAGGTTTATATATCCGTTAAAACAACGAATTGTTTATTTTTAACAGAGGAAAGAAGTCATGTCTTGTAAGGCTAGGTCTATGGTTGAAATGAGGTGAACTTAGTCTCAGCAGAAATTATTTTGTATATGAAGCTTTGAAAAAAATAATGCCAACAAGAGATGGGAAGTATTATGTTTTGGAAAGAGTTGCTCTGAGTTTCAGCTCTCTGGGGAGCTACTTCCACATAGGAGATTATATGTCCTCATCACTCCTAACTGATTCTGGGAGGGTGAAATACAAAAGCGTTGTATTTGAGAGCTCCATAGAGCTTCTCTTTCTAAAGCTGCTGCTCAAGGGATTGCTGGCTTCCCTTTTCTTCGCTGATTTAGTTTCTGTGTAAATAGAAAAGGCAGCCACAAAAGGAGTGGACATGGTATTGCCTTATGACAAATAGCCTAACTTTGAACTTGTGGGATATATAAGGTTCGTCCCACCTAGTCAGGATCCATATTACTAAATTGACTGAGTTAACTGTCAGCTCCCTACTAAGTAAGATGAAGTTATCATAAGACAAGTGCGGAGCATCTGACTGAAGGACCACCTGACACGCCACTAAAACGCAGGTGGGTGGGGGTGGATACACACAGAACCGAGGCCTGTGTTTAGCTTCCGAGTCTCAGCTATGGATTAGGGATTCCTGTAATCAGAACACGTGCTGCGTGTTCATTCTTTTGGCTCTGCTGCTCTGTAACCTGCTTTCACTCGTTCAATATAGATGAGATTAAATGATAAACGGGCTTGTTGGGTAATGAAGTGACTGGAATTTTTTCAAGGCTGCCTTAAGGCTCTCAAAAGAGCAGGGATATAAAGACTTCTAAAGAGAAGCCTAGTTCCTGGGGAGAGGGAAGTGAGAGGGGGGAAGGAACTCTGGGAACTAAGGCTCCTCAGGACCAGTAACTTTCTCTGCCTCCCAGGATTGGTTAATATTCCAGTTCAGTCTTCTCTGAGAGCGCAGCAAATGCCCCACAACTGTCCTACAAGAGCACTGGTATTCTTGCCTTTTATTTCTCAGTTTCAGTCATTCAGGAAAAAATGTCCTTAAAAGTTCCAAATAGCCATAGCACAGGCACAGATGCTCATTGGCCAGAGATGTTCAGCTAAGAATCGAGCTGTATTAAAGTAGAAATCTTTTTCACACATCAATTAATAGTGACTATTTGGAATCCAGATTCATAGGGTACTTCCTTGTGGCATTAATTCCTGATTTCCTTTGTTCATTCATTCATCTGGTAAATATTCACTGGCAGCTTCAAGCACTGTATTTGTTCCTCAGGATAAAAAATAAAAAAAAAGAGCTGGGCGCCAGTGGCTCCAGCCTGTAAGCCTAGCAACTCAGGAGGCTGAGACCTGAGGATCACGGTTCAAAGCCAGCCCAGGCAGGAAAGTCCATGAGACCCTTATCTCCAATAAACCACTAGAAAACCAGAAGTGGCTCTGTGGCTCAAGCAGTAGAGAGCTCACCTTGAGCTGAAGAGCTGAGGGACAGCACCCAGGCCCAGAGTTCAAGCCCCATAACTGACAAAAAAAAAAAAAAAGTAAAGAACAATAAGAAAATAATAACCTGTTTCACAAGAGAAGGATGCTTAAATATTTCTTGTCTTAGAGATACATTTTTAAAACATCAATCAAAACAGCAATACTCATAAAACAGTATGTTGGAAATGATCTCTGTACAACTTGGGCGGGGGATGATTAGAGGGGAGGAAAAGAGGGAGAAAATGGGAGATGGGTTAACAAGTTAGACAAGAAATATAATCACTATCTTACTTATGTAACTATAACCCCTCTGTACATCACCTTGACAATATGTGTTTAAATCCCAAAGAATGACCAAAAAATAAAGATTGTATAATATACCATGACCAGTAATGTGGAGAAGAATGGTTACAAAAAAAGTAAGAATTTATATCACAGTTTGAAGCTAGTCTGTGAAACTCTTTAATTCACCACCAAAAGGCCCTAAGTAGAGCGGTGATTCAAGTGGTACAGCACAAGCACTGAGTGAAAAAGCTCAAGTACAGCTCCTAGACCTTGAGTGCAAGCCCCAGCACTGGCACACACAAAAACAAAATTCATAATTAAGCAGTTGATGATTATAATAAATAACATGTCCTATTTTTCCTCCCAAATAAATAAGGGGTTGGAACAAAGGTTTATAAATATGCACACAAGGGACGGGAAGGGGAAACAAAGAGGAGGCAACAATGCTTGATAAGAAATGAACTAGTTATCTTGTCCATGTAATTGTAACTCCTCTGTACGGTATTTTCACAACAAAAAATAAATAAATATGCATGCATGCACTATCTTGAAAAGAAGATTCTGTACTATCAGCAAGAGTCTGAGTAAGTTTAGTCACTAGCAGAACACAGACAAGTGAGAAGTAGCAGAGGTACTCTAGCAATCTTAGCCTTTAACCTGCAGTCTCTTTGAAGTCCACAGTGCGATCTGCCCTTCTTCCCTCAGTTCTCATGTCTTCTTCAACCCAAAAGAGATAAACAAAGCCTGAGGAAAAGTCAACCCAATAGTTCCCTATTTTTAAAATTTGTTCAAATATCCAGGGTCATTAGTACCTTGATGGTATTCCAATTCTGGTTACAGTCATAAAGTGTGAGTGGCCAGTTTGGTACAACTTGTGTCCCAAGTATGATCTTCAATCATGTATGTTGTGAAGTTCCTTTGTCTGCAGCGAGTGTTACTATAGAAGCTATGAAGAGAAATCTTCATAAACAGTGACCAGGAAAATTCATAGGGATAAGATTCTCTTTCCTACTTTCCTCTACAAGGTTGTGACTAAAGGAACTATTCGTTATATTGACATCTTAAAGGATTGCCTGGTCAGTGTCTGTACCACCATTCCTAGCCTGCCTTGCTTTCTAAGCAGACTAGAAGAGACAAGAGAGACAGTGAAAGAGAAGATGAGTTTGTGGGAAGAAATGTGTAACATGGTTGCAAAACAAAGATGAGAGTCCCAGGATACCATGCAAATAACTAAAATGGCATCATCAGAGTGACAGCCGATGCCCAGAGACTGAAGTAGAATTGATTAGCAACAAAGGCTTATAAGATCATATTCATTCTGATCCTGTGTTCATTATCCCTCTGGTCTTGGAATGGTATACACCCTACCTATGGGAGTGTGTTTTAGATACTTAGGAATATGTCACTTCTTCTTTCCCATATTTTATTTTTCCTTCCCTTCTTTGTATCTGTCTTCACTCAGAATGTTGCCCTCCATCTTATAACACTTGCATTCATGTCTAAGTTGGATGATGTTGAAAGTAACTTGGCATACAAGTACATACTCAGGCAATTATATTAGCCAAACATCAAGTATTGTAACCTCTGTGATATTTATAGCACTTCAACCACAGTTGCACTTGAATTTAATGACCCATTTTAGGCTCCTATATTCTTTTCTCTTCTGTGAGAACGATCTCACCAGACAATGACTCCTGTTCACCTCCTTCCCACTCACTCTCGAGAAGGAAAATAGTACTGATCATAATAAACAGACACCTTGATGCGTGTTAAACAAGTGTTTGATGTACAGTCTCAAGTCTGATCAGGCTGTCCAGTCAGGTTAGCTTGTGCCTGACTCATTTTGAGGGCTGTTTCTCAGTCATCAATCTACCATGCCTGAACCAAGGGTAAGAGAAAGGTTGGTGAGGGCTGGGAATGTGGCTTAGTGGTAGAGTGCTTGCCCTGCATGCATGAAGCTCTGGGTTCGATTCCTCAGTACCACATAAACAGAAAAAGCCAGAAGTGGTGCTGTGGCTCAAGTGGTAGAACATTAGCCTTGAGCATAGAGAGGCTCAGGGACAGTGCCCAGGACCTGAGTTCAAGCCCTAGAACTGGCAAAAAATGGAAAGATAGAAAGAAAGAGAGATAGAAAGAAAGAAAGAAAGAAAGAGAGAGAGAGAAAGAAAGAAAGAAAGAAGGAAAGAAGGAAAGATGGATGAAGGGTTTGTGAGCAATTGTTGGCTGTTCAATGTCGTAACACACAGATTTTGCTTACCATGGCTTTTTTGCTGTGGGAAATAGAAGTTCTTATATGAAATATAAACTAATTAAATAATTTAAAATTCAACAACTATTAAAATCCCAAGGTAAAGTCTCGAACAAACAGAAAAAAACATATTTATTCGCCATTGTCTAAAGAGAGTACATATGTGACGTGCTTAGAAGTACAATACTATTACTTATAATTTAATTCCTACTGTGCCAAGAGTTTTAGGAATCATTACTATTTCCATTCCACAGATGAGAAAATAGATTGTAAAAGGGAGGAAATAAAGGACCCAAGGTTTAATGCTTAAGACATATCCAGTGCTCTTAATTCTATCTAACTCTAGAACCTAACATTCCACCGAACAATTATCTATCTATCTATCTAGCTATCTATCTAATTGTATGTGTATATGTATGCATATTCTTTTTTTACTAAATAACTTGAATTGGACAAAGCAATTATTCCAGATATCGGGCCTCATGCCAGCAAGAGGCATTCCTTAAGTACTATCAAACAAGCATTTTCCCTGAGAGATTTAACCATCATTAGTGAAAAAGCTTCATTTGCAATATGGTGTGCAGCCCACTGTAGTGGGCCAGAGCAATGCATTATCACTAACTCAGAGAGATTAATTTAATGGGCAATTATATGCTTCCTGCTTTACACACCTTCAGGTAACCAATAGTAGTGTGCTTTGTGCCAGTCACCAGCGAACAACTACAGAACATCAGAGATTTTTTTAAATCACTTTTCCTTTCCATATCACTAAATATTCTGTGAAGAAATATTCTTGTTTGGGTGAGCAGAGATCTAGCATACCCCTGCTATGACTTATTAACCTCTGGGCTTCTAACTGCAGCCTTACCAGCGTGAGGAAGGCAGTGGGGATCTGGTGCCAATGCAATGCTTGGTAATATGCACAGCGAACTATCTGCCTCAGCACTAGAGGATAAAAGATATCTCCATTCTCATTAAAAGATAATGGATGGACTTCCCTTAAATCCACTCTTTAGTTTAATTTCATTTGTTTAAATCATTTTTTCTGATAAGATAGCATTCTGAGAGTAATTTTAAATTGTTCTCCCTGGGATGAATATCTCTCTTATCCTTATTAGAAACTTCTCCATTGAGGGTTCTGTTATCCTGGGTAATTTTAATATTCATTGTGGACAAATACAATAAATCTCAATTATATATATATATATATATATATATTGTTCCAAGACATGGTCTGTGGCTTTAGAAGACAAAGACAAGTAGTACCAAGAGGATTTAACAATCAAATGGAATAAACAAGTTTCTGGGCTGGTTATGTAGTAACTTCACGTATTTTTTCTTAAGTTATCTTTGATTTTATTATTTTTGCATCCTTTTAGGATATAGAACAAAGACAGTCTAATTATACACTTAAAGTTTCTAGATTATGTCCACCTTAGCTTTTATTTTAAAGACAAAATTTAAAGCTCTCTCTTAACATTTTCTTTCATACCAGAACTAAGAGTTACATGTAAAAAATAATAGTGAATTTTATAATAAATTTATATTTGCACATTTCCTAAGATAAATTGAATTAAACTTTTTCTTGGCTATATTGTACCTATGTAATTTATTAAGTTACTTTGGAGTGTAAATACAACAAAAAAAAAAATGGAAGATGCTGCCCATTGATTTCAGTAGAATAAGTTTCATTGTGTTAGAAATTCTAAATTATATAAGTATTTTCCTCAAATACAGGATCAGCATGTAAGTAGTGGTAGCTGTGTTCAATGTGTGTTTAGAGACACCTGTAAAACTTTGAGAAGATTTCTGACTTTTTGTATTTTGTCTCTTTAATAATAATAATAATAATAATAATGTTTGAAATAAATTTAGCTAGTCATTTGCCTGATACTCATTGAGGGTATTCATTTTTTTCATGAATTATATTTATTTTTTCTGTTGTTATTTTTCATTTTTGATAGTATTCGGGTTTGAATTGAGGGCTTTTTGCTTAGGGGATGATGCCCATAAGTAACATTTTATTGGTTATTTTCGGAGATGGGTTCTTGTGAACTGTTCTCCTGAGCTAACTTCAAACCATGGTACTTCAGATATAAGCCTTTGAAAAGCTAAGATTACATGGGCTGAGCCACCTGTACCTAGCTTACAATTTCAAACTTGATCATATATTTACCAAAGGAAGTCCCTCTTGGCAATCTTTTCCCACTGTCAGAATGGATCTGGCTGGATTTCCAGCATTCCTCGTTCATGGCCTACCTCGTGCCTCTGTGAAAATCTCAGCACACCCTGTTTCCTCTTTCACATGCTGTTTTTCTGGAAGACAATGGAAGGTAAACTCCAAGGAGGGCAGGACTTAAGTACATTCCAATTCCGGCTTTCTCCATAGTCATTAGATGGGTGATTGCCAAGTAAAGATTGGGTAATTAATTACTGAATAAAAGAGTGAATGGATATCTGTCCTAACTGGGTTGGACATTCTGGTGGACATGACTTAAGACCTTATGGGACTAGAACTCTTGTATTTTCTCTCTCACTCATCGGTGATTCCTTTCATATGGTTCTTTACTTTATGGATGGCCCCATGATAATTTCTTAACCACCTGTTTTGCGTGTTCATTCATTTTTGTCTCTTAAAAAGGAGTTCAGGATTGCTTATATTAGACACAACACTCATGCATCATTAAATAAAGGTGCTTAGCTCATAAAAATATCTGTCTTGGGTTAAAGTTAACTTGAGAAGTTTGTGTTTAAAGTATGAGAAAATTATTTCCTATCACTGCATGCATAGTGCATAGTTTAGAAAACAATTTATTTATTTATTTGATAAAGTATTAAACCAGCCTAAATATTTTTGTTCTTATAGGCTTAACATGATCATGAGTTTTGATTTTGCAAATTGTAAACATTTCATGACTTTACTCTTCTAAAAGGGTTTAACATTTCTAATAAACAAAAAAAAAAATCCACACACACAAAAAAAACAAATGTATGTTTATTTGCTATTTCCAGAAATGTCACATGATTTAATTTTGGCCAGGGAAGAACATTGAAAAGGGCAATAAATAGTATATATATATATATATATTACATATTTTTCCCCCAATCCTGGAGCTTGGGCTCTGTCCCTGAGCTTTTGTGCTCAAGGCTAGCACTTTATCACTTGAGCCACAGTTTGAATTCTTCCTTTTTTGGTAATTGGAGATAAGAGTCTCAGATTTTCCTGCCCAGTCTGGCATGGAACTGTGATTCTCAGGTCTCAGCCTCCTAAGTATTAGAATTACAGGGATGAGCCACCAGCACCTGGCCATAAATAGTATTTCTAACCCAGGAGAATTATCAAAGTTTTCAAGGTACGATCCCTAGCTAGAACTAGAGCTCAGGAGCATGGAAGCAAACAACCTAACAAATAGACTAAGTCCTTGGCCTGCATTCAAGTTGCTTTGAGGAAAAAAACATTCTTCACTCTTGAATGCAAGACTTTCCTATAAAACTTTTAGTTTGGGGATGGTCTTTTGTCTTTTTTATTTATGTATTTTTTGTTTCAAGTAGTGCTTCAAACTTAATGTAGGATCTCCTATCTTATAGACAGCAGTTTACCACTTTTGAGATATAGGAGCAGCATTTTGTTTTCATTTTTTTTTTGGAGAAAGTCTCAGGCTTTTGCCTAGGCTGGCTTACAATCTCATTCTCCTACCTCACTTCCCACATAAATGGTTTACAGACATTCTGCATTCTAAAATATATATTCGATATCTTTGGCTTTTTTTTAAGGTCTAGTTGAAGTTTTGCCCTGGCTAAACACTGGCCATCTTCACTTCCAGCAATGCTGAGATTAATGCATCACAACACCTGCTAGCACTCTTCTTTTTCTTGAGGCAGGGTCTTGTTCTGTGGCCCACACTGGCTTTGAACTCATGATTCTCCTGCTTTAGACTTCTGGGTATTAGAAATGGCCACCATACTGGGCTATCTATCAGTGTTCTTTTTGTAAGGGTCCGGGAAGGACCTACTCCCATCTCATAATGAGGAATACGTAAGCCCCACTGAATAGTTGGAAACACAACATTCATGCGTCTCACAGAAATTCTCCCAGTTTCTTCAGTTAGCTGCCTGAGAATATAAAGTGAATTTTAGGGGATACACCTAGAGTTTCCTTCCCTATTCTGTACATAATATATGTACCCATGAGTTTCTCTGCATATTGATGCTTCCTTTCGGAAGTGCCAGGGATGGAACCTAGCTCCTTGAACTTGCTGGACAAGTGCTCGACCACTGAGTGGCAACTCAGTTCCCTTTGTGTCTCATGCCAGCTGGTGTTTACATCTTCATTCATTTTCTCTGCACTCTAAGTCTATCAAGAGAAAATGGTTTTAATTCTTGAATCTGTGGACAATTTGGAAGGCCTCTTCAGGTCCTTCATGGAAATAAGGTATTCAGATCATATAAACTATGTTCGGCCTGGAAATAAAAAGATTTGCATGTTTTCTTTTCTTGTTTTATTTTTGTTTTGTTTTGCATGTTTTGGTAAAATAAAAAAGAAATGGAGACATCCGGTGCAAAAATCTCAAAATGGAGGGGTGACCTCAGCCAGAGTCATTATGGTCCTTTCATTAAGTACAAAGAGGCTGTGCTTATTAAAAAAGAACAGAAACAAGTGTTATTTTTTAATAACCCCAGAACCTCTTCCCCTATAACTAAATTACATTTTTAGACATAATTTTTCGGGGGGAAAAGCATAGCGTGAGTTTCTGTTGAGGATATAATTTTAAAGAGTACATAATTATTGTGTAAAATATATTGAATTTTAAAAACATTAAAAAGTATCTCTACAATCTTACCTCTTGAAAATCTTCTTTATCTATTATGTGGCTGACATATTTTTCTGAATGCAGGTTCTGAATGATTGAAGCATGCCAATCATTATAACTATATTGCATATAGTATGTTATAAACTTTGCATTTACTTACATTATAGTGTATTTCTTTCTAATATAATTTTTGTACCTACCCTTTTAACTACGCCCATATTTAAAAATGTTACACTGTTTTAGGGTTGACAAATAATTATAAGGTTAAACAATATATATTCTGTGGGTAGGAATATTTTCTTCTCACATAGCTTGCAAATATTTGATAATTTCCCATCATGTGAGTTATTGTGTGTTGAAATGATATAGTCTGAGATGCCTCGGGAAAATAAATACATTCCACTAAGAACCATTATCATTAAAATTAAACCTACCACCAAAAGACAAACAAACAAACAAGTCTAGCACTTACTAATTTCAGTAGCAATGATTGTGATGTTATGCCACACACTTAATTCTCTGTCAAGTGGAGTTGCCAGTGTTATCTTCCCATCATCTGCATTAATATTGAACTGTCTCTCCAGGTCAGTGTGCCGGTCGATGGAAAACCTGCAAAAAAAGATGATAGATCTGTAATCATCAACTTCACTGTTCACACAATCTGTGTACTCCACCACGAACTTAGGAATCCTTAGAGAGTCCTATTTGTGAAGTCAGATGCACTGGGAAACTCCCTGGCATCATAGTTTGTACAACAAAATGTCTACATGAGATGTAAGAAGCTTAATGATTATTGTCCAAGGAGCAATTAGCTACCTATGCAACATGGAGGTCATAAACTGCCATCCGTTTTGATAGGTAGCATCTTCAAAAAGGGATGCTGATGAAGAGTTAATTGGACAATCCATCACATTTATTGGACAGCTCACCATAATTAGTAGTTGCCACAAGATATTACATACAACAGTGAACTCAGACCCAAAGCGAGATGGTGGTAAGGCCACGTGTTCTTCATAACAATCCCAGGCAAACGGTTGCTTGAACTTTTATTTGAATGGACTATATTTCTGAAGTTCGGATTTGGTGGCAATTTTTGAAAGTCTCATTAAACTATGTGTTATTTATCCTATTACTCTCATGTTATAAAAAATTGATTGTTTATTCTCTAGTTACACACACACACACACACACACACACACACACACACACACACACACACACACAAACACATCAGTCCTGGGGCTTGAACTCAGGGGCCTGGGTACTTCGCTGAACTTCTGCTCAAGGCTATCACTCTACCACTTGAGCCATAGTGCCACTACCGACTTTTCTGTTTATGTGGTGTTGAGAAATAGAACCCAGGGCTTCATGCATGCCAGGCAAGCACTCTATCACTAAGCCATATTTCCACTCTCTCTCTCTCTCTCTCTCTCTCTCTCTCTCTCTCTCTCTCTCTATATATATATATATATATATATATATATATATATATATATATATATATGTTAAGAGAAATGGTTCGGGTCCAGTAGCTCACTTCTATAATTTTAGCTATTCTGATGGGTGAGGAACACAGTTCCAAGTTAGTCCAGGTAAGAAAATCTGTGAATCTCTTAGCTTCAATTAGCCATCAAAAAGCCAGAAGTGGAGCTGTGGTTCATGTGGTAGAGTGCTAGCCATGAAGAGGAAAGCTCAGGGACATCATCCAGGACTTGAGTTCAATCCCCAGGTCTGGCACCAAAAAAATAGGAGTGATATTAATATATTTAGAATACCAAGTAAATGAGCTGACATGTATTTGGTTTCAGATACCATGTATGCTTGATTCTTTAAAGAGCTAAGAAATGTCCAAAGGGTTAATGATCACCTTTTATATCATATTCAAAAAACATATTGTAGGCACTTTTGGATTCCACTGAGTTGTTTTTTTTTTAATCTCAACTCTGAGATTTCACACATTTGTGAATCAACCTGTTCCTTAGTAGCCACAGTAAATGAAATTCAGTGTCATCACTACACTAGATACAATCTAAACCAGAAACACACTTCATGGATGTTTGGTTAGTTACCAATACTTTACATGAACTTTCAGCCAAAAGTTTTGTAGTAATAGTGTTAGGTTATTTGAATGTTGTTATTTAGCACCCTGCTATATATTACTCCCTAAAGCATATCTATTATGCAGATCACAAATTTAGATCAATCAAAGAAATCACTTTCTCTCTATAGAGGGTGATGTTCAATGTCCCTTCTTCCACAATTCACAAATGGTCCAAAACTAAGAAATAACTTCAGTGTTTTTCAACTCCAACAAAAGTAGGGATTTTCTTTTGTTAATTTTTCCAGTTATAGTTCATGATAAACTTGTTTGGTGCAAGTCATAGGAACTTATAAAATAAATTAGAAATATGTTATTTTACTAGGAACAGAGTAAAAAATCTCATGATATTATGATCTCATTACATTAGAAGGAACAACTTAGTTTACAATGCAGTTTATCATCTACTCATATTGAGTACGATGGAGAAAATATAGAAATCGAAAGCTCTAAGTTGGGACTTCTGTTCACATTCTCTAGTGGCTTTGAGAAAGAGAGAATTTTCCCAGTGGCTTTCTAAGATCAGTCCAAAATTCCTCATGATATTTGTCCACATCACTGTTTACCACTCTCCAAAAACCTGCTAATATGGATATCTCAATAGAGAACAGACTGAGCTGAAGAGATCTGAAGGTTATATTGGTTTTTCTAGCTCATTGCTCCTACATAAGTCACCTTCATCTACAAGCCTCTGGCTTTTTTGATCTCCCTTTCTTAAGAATGTCTATCCTCTCATTCTTCAAACATTTCCCTGAACTTTGCTCTGTGCTCAGAAGAAAAAAAAATGGATGTTTGATTCATATATCATAACCTCAAATAAGTTGGAATTTTGTATTGCAGTTACCCAATAATGCTTCTTGTGTAATTGTGAAATTATTCACAAAACATAGATATTTCTTATGTGCAGAGCACAATGTTAAAGGAACATGAGGAAATGGACAGAATAAACAATGATTGTATTCAAAAGTTAAATGAAGACAGGCATTGTGGGGCATGCCTATAATCCCAGCTAAGTGAAAGTAGGAGGATCAAGGTTACAAAGCAGTTCCTGCTAAAAGGGTAAGACACTATACCAAACTGAAATAGGAAATCTAGGGGTCATGACACAAATGGTAGGTCATTGCTAGCAAGTACAAGGTCTTGAGTTAGTTTAAACCCAAAGGCTGTCAAAAAAATTAAATACTTTCAATTTTATAGTATCAAGTCTTATTTTTTTAATCTGAAGCTTTGAAGTCATCATTCTATCTGCTTGAGAATATGCATATATTGAATTTACTGTTCTTTTGTACAAGTATTTAAGAGGTACTAGACAAAAGACCTAGCACCAAGAAGAATAAGAAGCTTCATCTACTTGCTACAATAAGAAACTTCTCATTAACACAGAGGGAAGTAGCCTGCGAGAAAGTACGCTTCTTAGGTTATGAATATATCAATTCTAATGATGGAACTTTTGGAAACAGACAATCCTTTCAAGTGCAATAGACAGGTTTTAGAACCGGCATTATCCACGATAACCAATATTCACAGAAAACCAACTGAAACTTTTTCCTTTCTAATGCAACAAATACCCTGCCTGGCTTTCATACTACTGTTCTTCTAACTTTATGGTCGTGTTTCTTAGAAACTGACCTTAAAGACTTCATTTTTTCACTTTGTGGAATTAAGGACACAAATTCAAGGAAATTCCTAAGCTGGCTGATTAGCATCTGGTTCAAAGATGGTAATGGAACACACAGCCCTCTGCCCAGATACAAACACATACCCCTGGTTTAATTCAATTCAGACAGCTTGCTGAGATCAGAAATGAGTCAAAAGAAAATACCACTGGTGCCCCAGTTCAGTTGATGAACAGGAACAACTGAATATTATTGTGTGGACAAATAGTATACTCTTGTCTGGCTGCAACTGTTGATAGTAACAACCTTACCTGATGAACCTGTTCCATCATTTGCCACAGTCCAACTGCATACACAAAATTCTACCTCCTAATTTCCTGTGTTTAGGTATATAAGAATGACATAGATTCTTTCTATGTGTTGATATATGTATACGTGTACATAGAACATGTTTAATCTCCCATCAATCCATCCCCACTGCCACACATCCATACAAAGACCCCACCCTTTGCTTAAATCCCTTGTCTTCGATTAACACAATAAATAAAACATCAGTCTTAGCAAATTACAGAACACGTTCAGGAATTTTAGAAGCGGCCCTTTAGTTACAACCTGTGTCTCCTTCATTTTTGTCATTTCACGACAACACAGGCAAACTACAGGTTAAGTCTGGAGGGCACATGAGCAATCAAACTGACTGTCATAAAAATAAATGAGTCACAGGTTCATATAGCTGTTTTGAACTTCCATTTTTCAACCACTGTACTCATGAAACACCTGATTCTTCCCTCCTCACCCAAGGCATTACTCTTCTATTCCTATTTTCTCTGCCAAGACCAATTTACATGAAATTCAACAGTCTCATCTAAAAATGAGAACAATAGAATTGTCTACATGAAAATATCAACACCTACCTGTAGTATTTTAATTAGCATGAATTAATAAGACAACGGGATTTTGTTGTGGTATTTTCATGTGTATTGTGCTCTTCTTATAGTAAGTGATCCCCTAGGGAATATTTTCTATTATTATTATTTGTAGTAGATATTCAGTAATATATCTTGTAATTATACAACAAATGTCTTTGAAAGATTCTGTAATCTTTGGAAAGAGTTGCAAATTTAGAGCTTTCTTTCCCACAAAAAGGTTGATGGAGATTCATCTACTCTTTTTCTCTTTTTCTTTATCTAACTTAGGGTCAAATGTAGAAATTTCAATTTACAAATCGAGGGTGGTTCATTTGTCTTCTTAGTGTGTATGTTGTTTTACAGTTCGTTATGTTATTTTGCAGTTTGTTCTCAAATGCCTTGGGAAACTAGCATAACATACATTACATTATGTGAAACTTTAGGCAGTATTAAAAAAAACAAGTGCTCTAGAATTAATCTTGGATAAACTTGACTCACAATTGATATTTAACATTTGTATAATACCCATCAATAAATCCAAAGCTTTTCCTTTGAATCAGAAAACCAATAACATTGCAGAACAGAGAATACTAAATATGATGCTGTGATTGCAAACATTAAAAAATGCATGTAACATATTGCCCCTCTATGAAGGGATTACATTGTAAATTGTATTTACTTTCTACAAAGGTTTAGTGACTGCCTCTCAGGTCCAAATATGATGTTACATGTTTGGAGGTAGGGAAAGGCTTTCTGACTCATGGTGTGAGACTTTCTCATTGCTCAGAAGAAAAATGGCATGGTCTATAATAGAGGGACACATCACATAGAAAGAAATTGTTTCTAATTGTGCCTAGGAAGTAGGATTCCATGTGTATGTGTGATTGTGTACAAGTGTATGTGTGTGTATATATATATGTTGGTGAAATGGAGCTGGTCATAAAAAAGTGGCAAAAGGTGATGGTATCTGTTTTGAGGTACAGAGGATCTTCCCCCACAGAGTAGCCTGTTCAGAGTTAGGAGGCATCCAGAAAACACTGGAAAGTTGGGGTTTAAAACCTGCAAATGTGTTATTCAGCTTTTATACTTTAACAGATATCTGAGACAACGGACTTAGAAATAGGAGAAAGTATCTCAGGTCAAAATTTTGGAGGATTTAGTCCAAGATCTATATGCTGTTGCTTCTTAGACAGAGGTAAGTCAAAATATCATGGTGGGAGCAGATGGTACAACAAATATGCTGATCTGATGGCTGAAAAGTAAAGCAAAAGAGGAAAGGATGTAGTTCCATGATCTCCTTTGAGGTCGTGTTCCCAGTATGCTAAATCCTCTCACTATACCCTAATGCTTAAAAGTTCTACCTCCAACAGAGAGAGATGGACAAAGGATGAGTACACACAGCAGTGTTGCTCGCTAAATGCTATGTGGAAAATGAACTATACAACTTCTGGGTGGGGTGGGAGGGAAAAACTGGGAGAGAGCCAAGGAAGGAAAGATACTGTTCAAAGAGAAATATACTCTGTACTTGATTTGCATAACTGTAATCTTTATTGTAACATACTTTAACTAAAAAAAGCAACATCCACTTCCCAATAACTCAACAGTCTGGGACTAAGTCTTTGTTGATCCATTATACTAACTAGAGCAATGTGGTTAAGAGCTCATTCTGGGAATGGTGAGAACAAAGGTCTAAGAGAGAAGCATCCTATTATTTATCTTCCCATCTCTCTTCTTCCTGCTTATTCTCTTGCATCCTTCTTTCATGTATCTTTATTGAATATATCCTGCATGTAAGACAGGAGGTGTAAAGACAGATAGGATCTTTCTCTTGTATAATTTAGTCTATATGTGGTAAAAGATAATAAATAAAGCAAGCTTTTGTTTAGAGCTAACCAGTGTTATAGCCATGAAGAAGACGGGAAAGGCTGCTATACATAAAATATAATAACCCTACGCAAGGAAGGTTACCATGAAAATCTGAGTTAGGAAGAAGTTTCATGTGTTTGAAGACACATTACAGTGTGTTCAAGTTCAAGAGTCAATGGAGGAAGTCTGTCAAGGAGAAAATCAGGAAGGATCTCATTGGGAAATACACACACACACACACACACACACACACACATAGCAGCAATGTAACAGGATAAGGATATAACAGGAGAGTGACAGCATTAAACTACAGCTGGTGTAAATAAATATGTTCTGTGCTATGAAGAAATCATTTGCTACTCATTTCAACCATTTAGATCCTTTAAACTAGCTAGTATAAGCAAAGAAGTGAAATCTTCGTATAATTTTAGTAAAATTAGATTTATATGCATTGAGAGCCACACAGGGCTACTAGATTCCAGATTGGGTGACAGATCTGAATGAATTCACAATCACCTTGGTAAATCTGGGAATCGAAACATAGAAAATGGCTAAGTGGGGATAAAACAAATAGTCAAATTAGAGATGATGGTGAGTCCGATTAATAAATAAAACAAACAAAACAAGGTGATTATTTAGCTTTGAGAAATCAGTGAAACAAGGAGTCTTATAGAAATCCCTAAATGAACCAAATCAGGTCCAGAGAGACAAGCAACTCATGTTTTTCCTTAAATGTAGAAGATAAGACTCAAATTACAAACTCATAAGCAAGTAAGTAGGATGGTATGTGAGTATAGACAAATGTATTTACTACAATACTGTAGACTTAAGGGCAATCTCAAATAGTGAAATTCCTCAGAAAGGCAAAATCAAAGTTCAGAAAAATAAAACACCAATAAGTGAGTACTCAAAAGGAGTAGCGTGAGGTCAAAGGGAAGGAGTAGACAAATAGGAAAGGGAGGAATGCAGAGAAGAATTCAATGTATATCCTACAAAATTAAGAAGAACTAGGAAGCTTGGCACCTGTGGCTCATGCCTATAATCCTAGCTACTCATGAGGTTGAGATCTGAGGATCGTGGTTCAAAGGCAGGAAAGACTATAAGACTCTTATCTCCAATTAACCACCAGAACACTGGAAATGGCACTGTGGCTCAAGTTGTAGAACACTAGCCTTGAGCTGAAGAGCTGAGGGACAGCACCCAGGAGTACAAGCCCCATGACCAACAAAAAAAAAAAGAGTGAAGGAAAGAGTGGGTAGGGGAGGGATGGATGACACTGTTGTAAAGGATGATATTGATCAAGATATATTGTGTTCAAAACTGAGTTGTTAAATTGCAACTCCTTTGTACAACAACTACTTTAAATATATATATATATATATGTGTGTGTGTTTATTTTTTATTGTGAAAATACCATACAGAGGGGCTACAATTACATGAGCAAGGTAATGAGTACATTTCTTATCAAGCATTGTTGCCTCCTCCTTTGTTTCCCTTTCCCATCCCTTCCCATCTCCCCTCCCCAACACCAAAGTTTTAAAGTTCCCTTTTTGACATAACGTCTTGTACATCTCATTGTTGCAATGGGTCCACCTGTATCCCTTTTTAAATAATTTGTTTTTTCCTTTCTCTGCCCCAAATTATACCAACATCAAATACAGGGAAAACAGGAGTTATACTATTGGGGAGGGACATACATAGCAACAAAGAAATCATCTTATAAATATGTTAGAAACAATAGCAAGAAAGAAAAACCATTTGAGTCCTTATCTTGGGGTTCATTTTGCTTAACATCAACTTATCTGACCATTTCTGCTTGTCTCAGACATATATCAGTTATTGCAAATAAGGGAGACAAGGTTCTTATATCTAAAATATATTTGGAACTCAAAAAATTAAATCGCCCAGCAACAAATCCTCAAAGAAACAACTGCCCAATAAATAACTGGGCTAAAGACTTAAAGAGAAACTTCTCTGAAGAGCAAACAAGAATGGCCAATAGACACATGAAGAAATGCTCAACCTCTCTAGCCATAAAAGAAATGCAAATCAAAACAACATTGAAATTCCACCTCACCCCAGTTAGAATGGCTATAATCAAGAACTCTAATAACAACAGATGCTGGAGGAGATGTGGACAGAAGGGAACCTTATTGCATTGTTGGTGGGAGTGTAAACTTGTTTAACCACTTTGGAAAGTAGTATGGAGGTTCCTCAAAAGACTCCACATAGAGCTCCCCTAGGACCCAGCAATCCCACTTTTGGGCATTTACCAGAATGATCACAAACAAGACCACACTAAAGCTACCAGCACAACTATGTTTATTGCAGCATTATTCACCATAGCTAAGATATGGAACCAACCCAGATGCCCCTCAGTAGATGAATGGATCAACAAAATGTGGTATATATACACAATGGAATTCGATGCCTCCATCAGAAAGGATGGCATTGCCCTATTGGTTAGGAAATGGAAAGGCTTGAAGTAAGCCAGGCCCAAAGAAACATAGGTCCCATGGTTTCCCTTATTTGCAATACCTAGTATATGTCTGAGAAAAGCAGAAAAGTTCAGATAAGATGATGTTAAGTGAAATGAACCCCAAGATAAGGACACAAGGGTTTTTTCTTTCTTGCTATTGTTTCTAACATATTTATAAGGTGATTTATTTTGTTGTTTTGTATGTCCCTCCCCCCAGGGTATAACACCTGTTTTCATTGTATTTGATGTTAGTATTATTTCGGGAGGGGAAGGGAAAAAAGCAAATTGTTTAGACAAGGATAGAGATGGACCCATTGCAACAATGAGATGTACTAGATGCTATGTCGAAAAACGAACGTTACAATTTAGGTGGGGGGGGGGGGGAGTGTAGTTGTGGAGATGGGAGGCAAGGGAAGGGAGGGGAAGAGCAAAGGAGGAGACAACAATGCCTGATAAGAAATGTACTCACTACCTTGCCCACGTAACCCCTCCTCTGCAGTATTTTCACAATAAAAAATACTTACTTAAAAAATTAAAAAAATAAAAAATATATAGATTCTGAAAACTCCTGTGGTTATGGAAAAACATGTATAGTGTGTGGTTTTCTTCAGTGTGAGATTAGGAGGAAGGATGATAAATGCTTCTTTGCAGGGATGACCTGATCCTCGTTGCTTGCTCTGAGGACACAGGAATCCCCACAAACTTCCATGAACATTCAAAGGTGTGCATTAAGTCCAGGAAGCCAATCTGCCTCTGCATCCTTTCCTCCACCTATGTTTCTGGAGCTGTGTGACCATGTGAATGACCACTTTGCACAGAAAGACTTTAGAGCTGGAACACGCGATGCAGATCAAAGAACGGAGGTGATATGATCGAGGCACAGCACTTCCCTGTGTAATTGTCTACATAATTTATAACAGTGTTGCTTTTTAATAATAGATCATCATTGGCCTATTCTGTTCTTTTTTTTTTTTTTGCTGGTCATGTGGCCTGAACTCAGGGCCTGGGTGCTGTCCCTCAGCTCTTCAGCTCCAGGCTAGCACTCTACCACTTGAGCCACAGCGCTACTTCTGGCTTTTTCTGCTTATGTGGTGCTGAGGAATCAAACCCAGGGCCTCATGCATGCAAGACAAACACTCTACCACTGAGCTACCTTCCCAGTCCCTTCTACCTCATTTTTACAAAGCCTTTTACATAGTTGTACAAAAGGGCTTCAGTTCCACACATCCTTGTGTAAGTATAATGCATCTTGACCAACGCCTCCCCTTGCAGCCTTCTCCCCCACCTCACAACCTCAGCCATCCATTCAATTCGCCTACTTCCGGTTTTACATATGTATATTGACTACTTGACTACATTTCCCCACACCTCTATTTGTCCATTTCTTCCCTCTTGACTTCATATCACTGAGACATTCAGCCTTTTTGCTAAGCCTCTTTGCATTAATTTCTCAAACTCCCTATAGACTAGGCAGTAGTCCATATACATGTTCCATGCTCTCAATATATCTTTATATAATTGAGATGATATGTATTTTCTCCAACCACACAGTTGGATATATATATATATATATATATATATATATATATATGGACGTGATCTGTATATATATACAGAAGTGATCTGTATAATGTCCTGACTGTAGTTAATCTGACATAGAATAAAATCTCATTGAATGAGGTATGCCTGTGAAAATGATTATCCAAATTTGGTCAAAGTCATCTACAGTATAGGAAAAAATATTTCTGACACATATCAACACTGTCCATCAAAATAATGATAAGGACAATAAGTAACTGAAAATGCATAAATCTACCATTTATTTCCTGAGGGCTGAGGCTTGAGGTGAGGTTGGGATATGGAAGGTAAGTGATGGCAGACAGGATGCGCATTATGATGCATTGTACTCACAGATTTGCACATTGAATTAAGGCCCTTTGCATACCTTCTAAAAGATAATAAAAATACACATCTTTGAGTATAAACTGGACATTCAGACTCATTTCTGAAATACTGAGGACTTGGAGAAGAGCTTGGGATTACGTGGTAAATGAGATGTGTTTTAAACCCTTCAAGCCTAGAGGTACATCTATATTGAAATGGTCTGTTTGCTTGCATGATATGACAGAAGTATATGACCTTAGTGTACAACCATATGTAATTCCTCCAAAAAAAACCAGAAAATATTTTATAGACGAAACCCCAATGGTAAACACGTTTCTTAACTCATGTGGTACAAACTGGATATATGCATTTAAGCAAGACTACAGACCATAACCAATGACCTGGTTCAGGGTAGCCAGAAATGCTTTCTTTCAAACCACCACTGTGAGTCACCATCTTCCAGTATCTGGCCTCTTCAGGTGCTTTAGAAAGCACATTTTCCTGTTCTTTGTACTATTAAATATATTTTCCATGACTTTGATCCTCAGAAAGGACCTTCATAAATCTTACTCTCATTTACTCTGTAAAACCTCAGTAGATCATCTCAAACTTGACTTGTCCATGAAGCTTATTTGAAAGGCACTTCAACTGGGAACTTTTCTATTCTAGTGATCAAAAGTCAAACACATGGGGTAGATCCAACAAGCCTTTGTTTGATGGATGAAATGGAATTTTCTTCATTGTTTTTATCATGCTGTCTTCTTAAATGCATGATATTATACTCCTCTAAAACATCAAATCAGATCATAATTCATCAAAAACAAGATTTTACAGTATACTGTAGAGAGATAAGGTAAAGAAAAGGTGTGGTTGGAGTGGCTTGGACACATACTGGAACATCAGATAAAGACGTCAGTCTTTATGATGCACAATAAAAGGATTTATTTTGTCCTCTATGTATATAATGCTAAATTTCACTGCTTGATTTACACAAGCATCTTTGTTTCCTATCTCAGAATGTAAGAATTTTCTATTGTTTTGTTCTCTGGAAAGAACAGGGACTTTAATAATCAAGGCAGAATGCATAAAAGCTACTTTTAGAACTCAGACTATAGGTTCCATGGTTCCTCTTATTTGCAATAACTAGTATATGTCTGAGTCAAGCAGAAAAGTTCAGATAAGTTGATGTTAGGCGAAATGAACTCCAAGATAAGTATTCAAATGTTTTTTTTCTTTCATGCAATTGTTTCTAACATATTTATAAGATGATTTCTATGTTGCTTTGTATGTCCCTCCCCCACAGTACAACCCCTGCTTTCACTGTATTTGATGTTAGTATAATTTGTGGAGGGGAAGGGAAAAAACAAATCGTTTAAATAGGAATACATGTGGACCCATTGCAACAATGAAATGTACAAGTTGTTATGTCGAAAAACGAACTTTACAACTTGGGGCGGGTCAGGTGGAGGGAGGTGGGGGGGAGTATAGGAAGGGGAGGAAGGGGAAACAAAGAGGAAGCAACAATACTTGATAAGAAATGTACTCGTTATCTTGTCCATGTAATTGTAAGTCCTCTGTGTGGTATTCTCACAATAAAAATTTAAAAAAATAAAAAAAGAACTCAGACCAAATCTTTGCATTCCCCGCCCTCAAGATTTGTATGCTCTCTTACCTCAATATCCATTGTTTCAGAATATTTTATGAATATATTCACTTTGATAGTTACTAATCATTAACACTGATAAAATTTCAGGCAGTTTGATCTGACACTTTGATGTCTGCCTCTGACAGTGTACAACAAATGTGTACTTAAACAAATAAAGACATCATGGGGTGACAAATAAGGGGGTCATCCACAGATCTGGGAGCAGAAAACGAGCAGTGAGAATTTAGTCCAACGATTTTCCTAATAACGGGGTTTCAGAAGCATGGAGATGTAGCTCAGCAGTAGAGCACTGGTGACACATGGGCACTGTGATGATTTGGGGTTGGTCTCTCACAAAGAAGAAAGGAAGAGGGGAAGGGGGAAAAGAAGTTGGTGGAAGAAAAAAAATGAAGAGAAGGAAGGAAAGGAGGAAGAAGGGGAAGAGGAAGGAGAGGAGGGGGAGGAGAAGGGAACAATCTTCCTGTGTTTATCTATGATGGATGTGAAGATGTGTGTTGCATAATGCGAGGAGGAGGAGGAGGAGGAGGAGGAGGAGGAGGAGGAGGAGGAGGAGGAGGAGGAGGAGGAGGAGGAGGAGAAAAACAGAGTTGTGTGGTCAGAAGACATGCTCCAAAAATCTACTCGTAGATCCATGGAGATTTGTCTCTAACTAGGTATTAAGTAAGTAGAGTCATAAAGGTTTTTCCATGGTTGTGTGACAAAATTCTCCTCTGATGAACAGTATTAATCCTAAAGAAAACCACAAGGCTTGGTTATGGTATTGCTTTGCTGTTGCATTTCTTCCCATCCAGGTCCATTTCCTTACTTGTCCCTGAATCTTCATTCCCTAGAAGGAAAAACCTGTCACACATTGGTTTAATGGGGATAAGAATATGTGTAATCCTCAGATCTAAAGAAATAAACCACAAATACCTGAGCAGATATTAGCACTAAAACCCTAAATAGGCATGAGGAAAGAACCACAAAATCTCTTCCATATCCCTTGCTGAATATCTACTACCTCACTGGAGAAAACACCTTCGAAGTTCCTGACTGTACTACAGCTGATATTAGGTTTCAGGCTACCTCATGCTTCCATGTAGAATAATGCAGCAGAAGTAACAGGATTATCGTCAAGTCTTAGAAATTCAGAGTGGAGGTCTGACTACAGCGATCACCACAGTCAATTCCACACACCCTGTATGGTAGTCACCACTAAAGATGAAAGAAGTAAAAAGTACAAACAAGAAATCTGGGAAAGAAACACATTAAAAAAATCCCCACTCAAAGAAAATAAACATTGTGATATTTGTTTGGATACCCTTTCACAGCCTGAATGTTAGTTGTAAGGGTTATCAGATGATTTCTACTGAAGAAACTAGCTCACTTCTGGGAGTCTCCATATTGAACTCAGCTTGTCCTGAGCCCCAGGAGAACTGAAGATTCCAGTTTCACAGCAAGGGTGGGGACAGTCCGTTTCCCTGACAGGTTGCTGTACTTTCATACAAAGACACTATTTGACTGCTAAAGTTTTCCATGTTATTTTAAGAATCTTAGGGTAAGAGAGTCTCTGAGACAGAGTAAAAGTGCTAGAATGACAAAAGAGCCGATGGTTAGAATTGCTGGTGGAAAGCCAAGGTCCCATCAACCTCTGGTAGGGGTTGACAAACAGTTTTGTAAAGTGAATGCTTTAAGTTGGCCAGAAATCCTGTCTCTGTCACACTTATTCAGGTCTACAAATACACAGCATAGAAGAATGAGAGTGGCTACGTTCCAATGAGACATTATTTTCTTAAAAAAAAAAAAAAGTACCAGGCAGGAATTTAGTATAGTATAAGTCCCTGCGTAAGTATAATGTGAACTATGCACTAATATCAGTAGTTCTTTTTCCTTTAGTGTACTCTTGAAAATCGTACAAGTCGTTATGTCGAAAACGAACTTTACAACTTTGGTGGGGGGGCGGGGAGAGGGTTGTGTGGGAGGTAGGGGAAAGATGGGATGGGAAGGGGAAACAAAGGAGGAGGCTACAATGCTTGATAAGAAATGTACTCATTATCTGGCCCATGTAATTGTAACCCTCCTGTAGAGTATTTTCACAATAAAAAAAGAAAGAAAAAGAGAAAGAGAGAGAGAGAGAGAGAGAGAGAGAGAGAGAGAGAGAGAGAGAGAGGAGGAGGGGGAAGGCCCTTATTGTTATACAAATAAGATACACAGTCTCTTAAGAACAAGTGTCATGCTATTTTTTTTCATGCTATTTTTTTTAAGCTGGATACATCCGAGTCCAGAGCACAGACCAGAACAGTAGCTAAAGTTTCCTTCCTTATATAGACATGACTCTGTGTGTTTTCCAGATGCTCCTTGGCAGAGCAATATAAGGTTCAAAGATTAAATGCGTGGCTTACATTTTCTCTTATTTAGAGAGTGCTCTGCACTTTTGCAAATTAACTTACCTGGGAGGTCTTGGAACCCAGAACCTTGATTTTAAACTGATCTGGCCAAAGTACCTTTAGTCCCAATAATATTTCTGAGAGTAGCATTAGGGAAATGTTGCCCTTGGAGAAAGGCAAACACATATCTATTTTTCAAATTCAGCAAGAGCCAAATGCACTTTTAGATTATAAAAAATGTTTTGCTAAACACTGTTTTGTAGTCTCTATATGGAAAAATTATAGGAAGATACAATTCTGAGCCAACTGCTAGTGAAGATGCTATTTATGGCCACACATAACGAAATAAACCCCTTAGTTATGAATCAGTTATTATATTTCACTGAACTCCAACTGTTTCTTTCTCGCTGCTTAATTTCATTCTAGCTTTTGTTATTGTGCCTAAAGAAACCATTTTAACATTTTTCTCACATGCACTTTGAGAATCAAAAATTCCATCTACAAGTTTTTAGCCTCCTGCCTCTAATAGCTCCATTGGCTGCTCTATCTGCTTTAATAAATAATATTATCTGAGTTTGACTAGTTTTGGAATTCTAAGTAAGATTTCTTCTTTCCTATTTTAGTTATTATTCCTCTACAGAGGAGAAAGAGTCTTTTCCTATCCAGTGTGTTGAGATTGAGAGAAAAAAAAGAGAAGGAGGAAGAGGGAGAGAAGGAGAGGGAGAGAGACAGAAAGAGAGAGAGACAGAAACAGAGACAAAAACACAAAAGGAGATTGAATATGAGAGAGAGGCAGAGAGAGACAGACAGAGACACAGAAAGAGAGAAAGAAGAGAGTGGAAAGGTGAGAGAAGAAAGAGAGGGGAGGGATTGGGGAAGAAAGAGGGAGACAGAGAAATACAAAGAGTAAAAGAGACAGGAGGGGACACAGGTGGAAAGGGAAAAGGAAAAGATGAGGGGGAAGGAGAAAGAAGAGAAAAGAGAGGGAAGGAGAGCTAGGGATAAGAGGAATAGAGACAGAGACAGAGAAACAGAAGGACAGGACAAGGGACAGAGACAGACATAGAGACACAGAGACATAGAGAAAGAGAGAAGCAGAGACAGAGACAGAGAGACAGAAAGCAAGATGAGAGTGAAAAAGAGAAGGAAGAAAGAAAAAGGAGGAGGTAGAGAAGAGAGGGAGGAGAGGGACTATGGAAGAGAAAGACAGGAGGGAAAGTAAGAGGCAGAGGGAGAGGAAGAGAGGGACTTGGGGGGAAGGGGAAAGACAGAGAGGCAGAAAGGACAGGGAGTGGGTGAGGTGGACAGATATTAGGGGAAAGGGGAAACACAGAATGCAAAATGGGAAAAGAAATTAGACACAGGCCACATTATCTGCAAAGGGAGATCTTTCCACTTCAAGATCGTTGGAGAATTACGACTGATTCTATTCAAATTTCATTCAGAAACCCTACCTACATGAGACCCTAATGCTCCACAATCTGACTTTATCTGTCATTTTCAGGTAGCCAGACTCACTCTGAAGGGTGTGGGTTTCTCAGGTAACTTCAGTCAGTGTTTTCACTACATAGATAGATAGGTAGATAGAAAGATAGATAGACAGACAGACAGACAGACAGACAGACAGACAGACAGACAGACAGACAGACAGACAGATAGATAGATAGATAGATAGATAGATAGATAGATAGATAGATAGATAGAGGCATTAAAATGATATGATATATAATATTAATATACAATATATAATATGTATATATATTATATGTATGTAATATATCTATATATAAATATCAAGAAAGTAGAGGAAATTTTCTAAAAAATATTTTTGGTTGGTCTTGGGGCTTGAACTCAGGGCCTGGGCCCTGTCCCTGAGTTCTTTTGCACAAGGCTAACACTCTACCACTTGAGCTATAGTACCACTTCTGGTTTTCTGGTGGCTAATTGGAGATAACTGTCTCATGGACTTTCTTGCCTGGGCTGGTTTTGAACCTTAATCCTTAGATCTCAGCCTACTAAATAGCTAGGATTACAGGCATGAGCCACTGGCTCCCAACTTGGAAATTTTCTTTAAAAAACTGCACAACCAAATAAAAAATAAAAATTCATATGACAGGATAAATTAAATTCTGTGAAGAACTGAAGAATGATGTGAACACAGAATATCACTGATGGATTTTTAGTTATCGGTAATTGAATTAGGTATAGTAAGGTTTTAGAAATAGTGTGGAGAGAGTTGGTGTTTTAAATTGGGAAATAAGTGAGTTTTTATCTGGGTAAGAGAGTACAGAAATTTAAATGACCTCCCAGTTCAGAAAGAAATATACTCAACACCCAACTTATATTACTTTAACCCCTCTGTAATCACCTTTAAAATAACATTTTTTTAAAGAAGAAAAAATACGAGTGTCATGTTTGATCCTTATACACTTGGGAAGGAAAACTAATGGACCTGCTATGTAAAACAGAATACATCAAATAATTAAGCATAGATCTATCATGTGAGTCAGCAATTCCATCTGTGTTTTATCCAAAAGAATTGAAATCAGCATGTCAAGGGGATATTAAATTTCCCAGGATCATTGATTGCAGTATGGTTTACAACAACCGTGATGTGATATCAACCTTAGTGCCTATTCACTGCTGCATGAATAAAGACTATGTGGTTTGTAGATACAATGGAATATTATTCAGCCTGGAAAAAAACGAGAACCTGCAATATTCAATATTGCAGATGAATTCTGAAGACATTACAATAAGGGAAATAAACCAGGCACCAGAGGACAGACCCTGCATGATTGCAGTCACATGCAATGTTCAATAGTTAAACGGATCAGAGAATAATGATTGCCAGGGGCTAGATGGCAGGGAAAATGAAGAGTTGCTAATCAATAAGCATATCTTTAATTATGAAAAATGAATACTTCTAGAAATCTGCTTATAGAACATTTGTGCCTGTAGGTAATGAAACTGTGCTGTGCACTTAAAATAGTGTAGGAGGGTAGTTCTCAGATTAAGTGCTTTTATACACACACACATACACACACACAAGCTAAGTCACCAGGTCTTTTCACAAAACACAAACTATTGCAAGACTAAGGAAGAACTCAGCCAATATACATTGTACAGACCAAATTAAAATACCAAGTTCTATTCAGCAGGAAACATTTCTGCTTTAAAATCACTGGAAATCATGCCTGTAAGGAGTATTCTCATAAAAAGAGCTCATTAACAGCTAGTCTGGTAACTGAGATGCATTATTAAAATGCCTGAATACCAAAAAGAAAAAAAATAATGTGATGCTCTTATGTTGAGTGGGTACTTGTATTCAAGAGAGGAATTAGGACAACAGAACACTGTGGTCACTGCGATAATGTGCCAACCTCCTATTCTGCTTACTGAATGGACCTTGTTCCTACCTTTAATTTAAGCAGCTCATTCTAGGTGAATTCTCTGAAAGCAACAGGAAGCAATTACTTGAGAGACAGTCATGGTAACCATCTCAAAACCATGTCCACGATAGACTAGAAATAAGCACACTGAGAATGGAGCAACGGGCCACAGAGGCTTTATGTGAAAGCATGGAGTTATTTTTAAGACCTTCTCTGTGTTAGAGATAATGGTCTTCAGTATAATACCTGCATATTATCGGTTTTTTTTTTTCAAGTATGTTTGTCAGAACGTATGGATCAGTATGTATCAGCTAGCACCTTCGCACACCTCAGGTAAGAGCCCATAACTTCACAGAGTATGTGCAGGCAACCATCGGACTGACAGCCCTGTACAGGAGAGGGGTGGGTGGAGGGGCTCATCCTAATGAGACTGCGTCTCTGCTTCCTTTTTCCAAAAACCTGCGATCACCCTGAATACTTCCTAAGGTGTTGAGGGAATAGTATCATACACTAGTGGCTTAGTAGGTACTCTGTCTCATCAAATAAAAATAGTATTTCTTCCCTTCACTTCCCCGAGCACAATAAAGTTCACAGCCAATAGCCACAAACTTGTACCAAGTGTGAGAGAGAGGAATAAGAAACACCCCTACCTACATTCTGGTTAAAACCCAGAGAATGTATTTGATTTCCTTCTTTCCTGATTATGCATCCTGGCTTTGATGAGACAATATCAGAATGGAGTGTTTATTATTTTAATTAAAAATGTTTGTGGTAAGTGGGAGAATGAAAGGAAATGGACTCATGGGGCATGCTTTTCAAACTTCAGTCCCTTTTTGGTTTCTCTTTTGCTTCCCAGTTACCATGAGGTAAACAGAATGCCTTAGCCACACGAACACCATAACCTGCCATCAAAGGCCCACCATTGCATGGCCAACCCACCATGGTCTGAGACCACGAAACCAGAGCGATTAAACCTTTCAGTTTTTAATATATTGATTAGCTCATGTATTTTGTCACAGTACAGGAGAGTCAAGTACCAGACTTACGTTCACATGTAATGTGTTCTTCACTATTTCTGCAGTGTTGAAAAGTTGGTCTTTCTGTTCTTAAATGGAGATGATGAATGAGCATAAAATATCACCATTTGAAACAATTAGTCTACTTGCGCATGCCCTGACATACCTTAATCAATGCTTAGTAAAAATATTTATAGCAGCAGAGGGAAGATTAGATCAAATGAAGTTAATTATATAGTATTTGGTGTATAACTTAACAAAATAGATCATTCTGTGCATACAGTTAGCCACCTTTAAAAGATGAATCTCAGACAAAAGGAAGTACTCATTTTAATTTGCATTTCAAATAAGAAACTGGTGGTGGCTTACCTTTAATTAACTGGTAATTCCAACAGAGACAACATATTATTCAGTAAGTTCATTTAATCATGCCAGTAGCCCTGAGAGGAAGATATATTATCCCATACTGAAGACCAAACCCAGTCTCAGAGAACTCCAGAGACTGACAATCTTATTGGGAACCAAACAGGGCATGATATGAAACATATTCTGCCTAAGTTCAAAATGGGTTTCCCTTTAACTAATTTGCCTAATTCTAGTCTATATCACTGATAGACATATGTTATGTTACAGCATGAGATGAATAATGCCTAATACCGAATGTTTCTGTCTGGAAGACAAAAGGTAAGATCATGAATAGTTCTATTGGTCTCTATTTTCTCTATACAGAGCCATAGATAAGGATCAGACACAGAGCATCTTACAGTACTTCTAAAATACATGGTGTTTCAAGCAAGGCAATGTGTTATATGAAGAAGTTTCATAAGAAGTTGTCCCACCAGCAAATAACTGCATGTTTTTACCATGTTGCATGCCACTACAATGGCTTCTTTTTTGCTGGATGGTGAAACAGATCGTATCAGGAATGATGGATACCTTTCTAGTCAGCATACAAAATAAGCTAGTCCTAAAAAAAAGGAAACCCATCACTCTACACTTGCCTGAGAGACTCATAAGGAACTATTCACTGCTCTGGCTAGTCAGAAAATTTAATTTTCTACTCAAAATTAACCAATAGTACAGAGACAGAGGAAAGAAAGCTGCTCTCCACAAGCCAGCTAGCCGAGGAGGGGGGCTGTCCACATATAGAACTGATGCAAAGTTCAGTGGAGGCTTCTGACATTCTTGTTTCCTGGAGCTAAGCCAACTCTGGTCAGGATAGTGTGGGAGGCAACAATGTTTGACAAAAACGAGCTTTACAACCTTGGTGCGGGGGAGGGGGGGAGGGAGAGGGGGGGAGGATTGGGTGGTAGGAGGGTAGGGAAGGGATGTGAAGGGTAAACAAAGGAGGAGACTGCAATGCTTGATAAGAAATGTACACATTATCCTGCCCATGTAATTGTAACCCCTCTGTACAGTATGTTCACAAAAAAAACTAAATTAAAAAAATGCACTCATTACCTTGCTCATATAACTGTAACCCCTCTGTACAGTATTTTCACAATTAAAAAAAAACTTATTAAAAAAATCCAAAAAAATCCATTGTAAATGCTTTGAAAGAGTCTTCCTCCCTTCTTGGGATGGGACCATGGATGTCTAGGAACTGGTTCTTGCCTGACATCTATCAGATACACAGATATGTCTGTGCCATCAAATTGTACTTTACCTGTCCATCTCTGATGAATAACTCAGCCTCCGATCTCTTTACCTTGCCTGAAAATGACATGTTTTCAAAGCTGGATGGCTGTTGTTGCTGAATAGCCCCTAGCCTCCTGGACACCAAACTTTGCAAACAGTGACAGTAAGCAGCAACAGTAATAATCAATTACCTCGAGAAACACTCCTTGATTCCCTGAGGACTGGTATTATTGTCAGTGAGTCTCCGTGAGGCACCAGGAGAATGGATAGATTAGAGAATGGGCAAATGGAAGTGGGGATTTATGAGCCAGGATTTAAACTCAGCTCTCCCAATTCAAGGTCACTTTCATTTTGTCACGAAAAACCTCTTCAACCTCTTCTCTAGCTGATGAACAAAGTACCTCTGCAGAACAAGGGCATTCTCACTGGTGCAAACACATACTGTTTGAAGTTGTGTGGGAGATTGCCCTAATACAACTCCTCAGGCTCCTTAGTTCGGCCTAAGTCTGTGGGCTCTTTGCCCTCAAGAGTAGAAATCTTGTCAAGGCAAGGATTGACTACTAACCCTATAAGCAGTTTCTCTGTTCTACCAATCTCACTCCTTCACATTCTGTTCATGCCGGGAGGTGTGAAGATTGTGACAAGTTTTCCTTTCACAAAAATGGAAAAGCATGGAAACAAGACTCATTTGTTCATTCAACAAATGCCTCTGTCCCTATTTATGTATGCCTTCTAGTAGAAAACCATTGCATAAGTCTGACAACACAGTGAGAGGGTGGATGTCTGTGTCAGTTTAATTTTCTGGACACCTTCTGCCTTCCATTTAACACTTAACCTCTCATGGATATAGTTATCTTACGCAAGTAAGGGATATTCTGTAGATTTATAGTTTGCTGGGTTTCTTTAGAAGTGCAAATGTCTGATAGACCATGCCTCAATCCCTGAGGTGAAGAATTATTCTTTCTTTCTTTCCTTCCTTCCTTCTTTCTTTCTTTCTTTCTTTCTTTCTTCCTTCCTTCCTTCCTTCTTTCCTTCCATCTTTTCTTTCTTTCTTTTTTTTGAGACAACTTTCTTTGTGCCCTCATGAGATACACTGTAATTTATTATACTCTTAAAATTAAGAGTAGATTATGTTAAATAGAAGAGAACATTTCTGGTCTGCAGGATTTTATTCTCAGCCACAATGTTTTAGCACTCGAGAGTGTTGGTGAGTTAGTATATTTAAAAATAATAATAAATAATACAATCATACTCAATGTACAGATGGATAGGTTTGGGATAGATGGAGGAGATGAAGGAGGGAATGCATTGTACTCAAACTGGCATGCTGAACTAAAATCTCTTTGTATTAACAACTTACAGATAATTTAAAGTGTGAATAAAACTTCCAGATAATTTTTCTGCTAGAATTTTCTTGAATAAAATACTTGAAAAGGTGCCTTCACTAGATATATGTGACCTGGAAATAGAATGTGTTTTGTGTGTGCTCATATTTAGACACTGCATGTGTGCAAAGTTCACATTGACTGAACAATCCTTTCAAATGTATTCTTCCACTGAGTTTATTTTTACTTCTTTTTCTCCTTCTCCCTCTTCCCCTTCTTTCCCCTTTCTCCCTACATCTCCTTGTTGTCCAAATATTTGTATGTAAATATTTTTTACATTTATTTATTTTTAAAATGCTGTACAGAGGTTACAGTTAAATTAACAAGGTAATGAGTACATTTCCTATTGAGCATTGTTGCCTCCTCCTTTGTTTTCCTCTACCATCCCTTCCCTCCCACCTCCACAATTACACACCCCTCCGCCCATGCCGAAGTTGTAAAGTTCGTTTTCAACATAGTGTTTTGTACATCTCATTGTTACAATGAGTCAACTTGATTTTTATGTAAGCATTTTGTTTTTTATCCTTCCCCTCCCCAAATTAGACAAATGTATATACAAGATGCAGGGCACTGATATCAAATACAGTAAAATGGAAAGACTTGGAAAAAATTATATTAAGTGAAGTAAGCCAGGCCCAAAGAAACATAGGTCCCATGGTATCCCTTATTTGCAATAACTAGTACATGTTTAGGACAAGCAGAAAAGGCCAAAAACCATGTACATATGACCATATAAGTTGACGCTAAGTAAAATGAACCTCAAGATAGGAACACAAATATCTTTTTTTCTTTCTTGCTATTGCTTCTAACGTATTTATAATGTACCATGTGATTTTTTTTTGTTGCTTTGTATGTTCCTCCCCCACCGTATAACCCCTATTTTCACTGTATCTAAGTAAATACTTGACAGCCACACTCAAATATATCATTAGCCAACATGTCACTTTTGGGGACTGGCAAACAAGATACAGATTTTCAGTTTGTTTTCAGAACATAGCTATATAAGCTATGACTGCTAAAAGGGTAAGGGGAATGTGTACAGTTCACATAAAAACAAATAGAACTGGAAGCTGGGCACTAGTGGCTCACACCTGTAATCCTAACTACTCAGGAGGCTGAGATGTGAGGATCACGATTCAAAGCCAGCACAGGCACTGAAATCCATAAGACTCTTATCTTCGATAAACCACCAGGAAACTGGAAGTGGTGCTGTGACTCAAGTGGTAGAGCACTAGCCTTGAACTGAAGAACTGAGGGACAGTGCGTAGGCCCAGAGTTCAAGCCCCATGACTGACAAAAAAATAAATAAAATAAAATGAGAGTCTCATTTCTAAATCAAGCAGAAAAATTTAATAAAGTATTATTTCTCATCCTTGGAAAATCTCTGAACATGAAAACTACAAACAAAAGGTATTTTTCAAATGACACTGAAAGTGTTTTTGTCTAAGACATATCAGACCAAATATGCTGACCTATCAGAATGCTGATGAACTGAAAAGAAGATGATTTCAAAGCCAGATAGCAAGTCCAGAAATAAGATAGGAAGCTATAAATGCATTGACACAGAGGTCTCATGTGTCCATGTTCTAATATATATTTCATTGCAACTTTCAAAGGAGACAGAATACAAACAGGCAATGCCTCCTTTTTTAGTACTGAAAAATAATAACGTAAAAAATACAAAGGTCAGGCTGGGAAGGTGGCTCAGTGGTAGAGTGCTTGCCTTGCATGCCTGAGGCCCTGGGTTCGATTCCTCAGCACCACATAAACAAAAAGAAAAAACCCAGAAGTGGCGCTGTGGCTCAAGTGGTAGAGCACTAGCCTTGAGCTGAAGAGCTGAGGGACAGCGTCTAGGCCCAGAGTTCAAGACCCATGACATGACCCAAAAAATAATAATAATAAAGGCCCCACACAAATGTGTTGAAAAGCCCCTGTAATTGCTTATCTTTGTTAAGCTTTTCAAGAACTATAATAACTAAGTTTGTGTTAATGTTCTTGGATCCATACATTGAATTTAGCTTTTAGAAGGCAGCCATATTCATGTGTACACACACACACACACACACACACACACACACACACACACACACACACACACGTGTGTGTGTGAGTGTGTATTCCCAAAGGAAAGCTTATACAATGCGTATGTATTACATACATTACATACAATGAATATGTAATGTCATTTTCTACTGATTCATTTGCCATTTGAGACAGTATTTAGTTTAAAAGAGAAATACCTTATAGGGCTGGAAGTGATATCAGGGTCACGAGCAGTCACTTGACCGATCACAGAGTTCAGAGCAGCATTTTCATGAACTTCGAGGAGGTAAGTTGGTGAAGAGAAGACAGGAGGCTCATCAGCGTCTTCAACCACAATCTTCACAGTGGCCGTATCTTTAAAGGGTCCCCTACCACTGAATCGTGGATCAATATGGACATTGGCTGCCTCGACCTTCAGTGTATAGGATTTTTTGGTCTCAAAGTCCAGCGGCTGTTAAGAAATGACAAAGATAAATGTTACTCATTAATGATCCCAAGAGCAGAACAAATGAGGAAATACTAATAAATAAATGTTGTGTGCATTTAAGCCCATTTGGGCGTCTTAATGAGATCCACCACCACCCCCGCCCTACACTCCAGATCAACCTGTAAATTCTACAGGCGTTTATTGATATCTATTTATTATACAAGCTCAGTGAATCTAATCTCCTATTGTTTCGGTTTGTGTTGCTCCTTTCACTTGGAATTTGCAAAAATATTCACAGTCATGAATTGTGCCATCAAAATTTCACTTCAGAGTCATAATAAAATTTTACTAGTTACACCGTGACCTGCATACTAATCAGCTAGTTAAATCAGGCCTCTGCCTGTAGGAGATAAGGAAGCAGGGAACACAATCTCTATCTGGAAAGAATATTTAATCATTTCTCCAACAGTGTGTGAACAGTAAAGAAGTAGAAATGATCATTGTTTGGTCCAAGGAGACATTAGGAAGCATCATTTAGCATTAATCCAAACAACGAGTGTTTTCTTATTCCATTTCCAAAGCATTGCTTCTCTGCTGATCATGTGGCAGAAATGAGGTTTATTCGTTTATAGACTATGCTTAGAAAGTCCTTATTAAGAGTACCAACTTGCTATGGAGCAAGTGGACAGATAAAGACATAATCTATGCAGATACAAACTACTTGTATTTATACTTAGAAGGAAGATAAGGGCAGAATAGATAAAACAAGCTCTGACTTGCATACAGGAATTACTTAAAAACAAGTTGAAATAATCTCATTGCTTCATTACTAGTGATATTTCTTACATCTTAATACTCCATTCCGTAACAATCAGAGAGATGTTTTGTCAGTGACCTATGTAAATGAAGTTAGGTAAAAGAACAGAGCTTCTTTTATAAACCAGGTGCTTGTCCATATGAAAACACTTAAAGGCAAACACTTGGCATCTTATAATACTCAGATTTCAAGAAGGCAAGGCTGTCAAAATTCAGGGGGATTGTTCATGCCTGCATTACAATTTCTCATAAGGAATACAACTTTAAATCTGCAATGCAAATTAAAAAAAATAAGGCTCTAGAACACAAACTATACCACTGGAGTCTTTCAGATTTTTTTGTGTAAATTTAAGTATGCATTCTTATTTCAAAATTTCATGTTGATATTTTATATTTGAGTACAGATCTCAAATGTAAAAGGAGACTTAGCTTCCTCACCCCAAATCCTTTCTGATGAACAATGCAAACACTTGCTTTCATGTTGATTCTGAATTGAGTGCACACATCTAGCTCCACGAATAGATGATTCGATGCAAGTGTATTTCCAAACTGCCACTCACTGCTACTGTGACAATTTTGCAGAATTCAAGTTCCTCCCAAACACTGCTCTATATAATAGGTTATATTTGAATGTTTAAGTTTTATTTTGCTGTGCAAAATTGTATATATGTATGAGGGAATGATAAGAGGTTTTGATACATTTGAATACTGTAGATTCCATCAAGCTAATTCACAGTTCTATTGCCACATTAACATCAACTTTTGATGGAAAGGGGAATACTATAAATCTCTCTTGCTATATAGTAGTCTTTTGTGGTCACAATGTGCCTCAGTATATAATTGCAGCTTACAGTTACAGCTAGATACCCTGGACACTCTACTCAACATCTCGCATTCCCAGTCTCTGTTGATTTTGTGGGCCTTTTCCCTAGGGATCAATTTCTGTAAACTCTCTCTCTAAAAAAAAAGGGCTGAGGACCAGCCTGCACCTGGAAAGAGAAGTGGGACCCCCACAGTTCATCCCTCGATTTGCTTTAAAAATAGCGCCAGACCAGGAAGCTTCCTTGCGCGGAATATCTTTTCATTTATAAGTTTGACATAATGGAGCATATGCAAACACATCAGTGTCCTTAGTACTCTATTAGGCATAGACAGTAGGCCTATAAATTGTAGAAATATGAATTCTTATTCTCTAAAGTAAATTCACATGTTTCTCGGTAACACTGCACACAGCATATGTTTCCAAGTTTAGGAATCACAGGGAATAAAAACACAGCAAAGAGCTAATTGTTTCAGTTTAGAAAAACACCTTATGGCAGCCAAAGATAGCAGTTAATAAAAACAATAAAAGTGATATTAGGGGTTATTAGCCGAAGAAAATGTGATGCTGAGTTCTTCAGTAATTGACTCAAGTATAATTACACAGCAAAGTTCTTTCAAATGGGGGTTTTAAAATATTTTGCAACTCTTCATTCTGAACTGCAGCCAGGATCCTGATATGAAGATAATCTTGCTCAAAGTTCAAATAAATGCCACTATTTTCTCCAGCATTGATTCCTAACATTATTGTTTCACTAAAATATATCCAGAAAATCCCAGCTTTCCATGATTAATATCTCTAGAGCTCAGGCTTATCATCCTAGCTACTTAGGAGGCTGAGCTTTAAAGATGGTCAGTCCAGACAGGAAAGTCTGAGACACTCTTAGTCTCCAATTAACCAGAATAAAAGGAGGCAAATGTGAAGGTGTGTCTCAAGTGTTAGCTTGCCAAACTTTGAGTAAAAAAGAAACAAGAGCAATAGGCCTTGAGTTCAAGGCCCAGTACGAGAAAAACAAAAACAGCCCAACAGAACTTGAGGAAATGTCTGTGCATTCTGGGGAGAGATTTTAGGAAGCAGGAAAGGAGAAATCAGAATGATATAAGGAAAGACTAAGAGGTATTGAACTTGTCCCATAAGCCATGTACCTAGGAGCTGTTCCCTGATATAATACAAACAGCAGGCAATCCACTTTAGGTCTCCGTTGGTTGAGGAGTCCCTTAAGGTTATGGCCTTTTCTACATGGCCTTGTACAAAACCTGAGTGACTTCTGTGTCTTAGAGAACATCACCTAAGAAGGTAAATATCAGATGAGAGGCCAGCTCATCATGGTAATTATCTACTGGTGTTCCCATGGCACTGTGGAGTTCAACTGAAGGGAGTAGAGATGCTAAGAGGAAAATCTAAATGTCTACTAGCTCTAAGATTTGGTCCATTTACTCATCTACACTTCGAAAGCCAAGTTTCAAAGATAATTTTGAAAATGAATTAAATCTTATTCAGTTTACCTTTCTTAATCGTATTATGCCATCCTGGGCCTGGGCATCGGACGTGATCTCGAAGAGCGCTGTTCCATCTCCATCGATAATGTCATATGAGGATTGTGCATTTTCCCCAATGTCCTGATCGTTGGCCTTGACCCTTCCGATGGCAGTGCCAAGAACCACATCCTCGGGTACCGAAAAGTGATACAGACCTTTGGAAAGGGGAGAAACATTCACTCGTTGGAGTGATAAAGACTTACAGGCCACCTCCCTTGTGGCTGGGCATTCCTATAGACACTACCAAGACAGTGAGAGAAAAGACAGAAATACTGATTTCTCTTGTGCAATGTGCCATCCTTTAAATAAATCAGAGAGAAATATTCCCCCCAAGAAGTGAACGCTCATCAAGATTCTTCTGAGATAAGGAACTTCCACAACCTTACATTACCAAGAACATATTTGGCATGGCTTTATCAGTGGCTTTATGAGTGAGTCCCTCTGAATGTTTTCAGTTTGCTGTATAATCTACACAGACTGCCCATGGGGATATTCACTGTTGCCCAACATAAAATATTAGGCTAATTTCAGCACCAAAAGATGCGATGTGTAGCATACTGAAAGTCACTTTTGAGCTTTACTTTTAAATTTACAGACTTTCAGACCAGTTTTGATAAAATCCAATTACTACATGTCTGCTGTGCCCAGAAGCAAGCACTTCAGACACATGAAACACTCTTCTTGTTACTAAAGGTTCCCGTTGCTCTGAAGATGAACATCGCTACCTTGAAAACTCCCTAGGCAAAATACAATTACTGTGTATTTTCCTTCTCCTCTGGGGACAGTAAAACGTGTCTAATTAGTGGCATTTGTCCTATTTTTATTCAAATCATTTGGTTGTGATGTGCCACTCATTTTTACTGGTGTACTGGAAGCTGGTGGTGCTCAGACTGTAATCTCCGGTCATTACTACTTTGGCATTTATCTGTCCTACCTTTATTCAGGCGTACTACAACTTCGCTTTGCCTAAAGGCTAGCTCTGCTATTCACATGTGATTTTACCCATTGCTTGGCAGGCCAAGCAGATATCAAACATGCCCAAGCATTAGTACATAAAATCTGGGAGTTCTCCTTTCTCTAGTAGAATAATTGGGAGTTATTTCTTTTCTTTTACTTCTTTCTAATCCTCCATGTTTTCCTCAGTTTGATTAAGTGCTATGCCCCCACAGTGTGGTAGAAGATTGGATCATGTACTTGTATTTCTTTCTCCCCTCCCCCTCTCTCTTTCTCTCCCTCTTTCTCTTTTTCTCCCCCCCCCTTCCTCTGGTGTTCCTTGGGAAATGTAAATAATTTATGCTTAATTTTTTAAAAAAAAAATCTCACTATCTATTCTGGTGAATCCAAACTCAAAAAAACAGGTCATTTTATTCTCTTGCAATTACAAGGGGAAAGTAAGCATTTAATGAACTGTAAGTACAAAAGGAAAAATTGAACCTGGAGAATATCACTTAATTCTTGTTTGAACTCAATCACTGGAGGCCTTGGATGTAGTCATTTTTATTTTACAGAATGTAACAAGATTGGTTTAGCTAAGGACAGAAGTATTTTCCAACAAGGAGCACCTTTTTTACTTAATGTTTGGGAAATGAAATCTCCTAGAATTCTGTAGTCAAAGAGCTGGGGAACAAAAGCGTTTTCTAGAAAGTTTTGCCCTAAGGTAAGCACCTAAATTCATGGTTTTAGGCAGATTTCTCCCAAATCTCTCATAATTGATGCATTGTTTGAATGTTCTTCAAACATTTTATTTCTGAAAACATTGGAGACTGCCTTCTAGGTACATTTATTAAGTAAATAAGCCCATTTTGGAGTCTCACTCTGGTACCAATCCTACCTCAGCTAGCTTTGAAATACCAAACAGTGGGACATTTCCTACCCAATGTTATCCTGTTCTTTCTCTTCATCTGCATCAATGTGATCAAAACTAATAGTTATTAGATTAAAGAAAGAAATACTTTGGAAATTATCTCTCACTTTTGAGCAGATATAATACTTTTTCTGAGAAAGAAGGATTG
Source organism: Dipodomys spectabilis (assembly GCF_019054845.1). NCBI lineage: Eukaryota > Metazoa > Chordata > Mammalia > Rodentia > Heteromyidae > Dipodomys > Dipodomys spectabilis. Next base: position 2,479,839 of record NW_024870844.1, read on the forward strand.
TGTATTACTGCATTAGTTGTAATGGCAATTGGGAAAGATATAACGATTAAGGGAAAAGGATATATGAAATTATGCTCTTTCAATAATTTTGTGAAAAAAGGGTTGAATTATTGTTCAATTTATGATTTTGCAGTTATAAACGCTGTTCTTCCTTTCAAAATTTCATTTTTATCTTTAAGTAGTTCTACAAAGACATTGCCATTTAACAACGTAGTATATGAATATCATGAATCTTAATCAATGTCACCCTTTTCATTATTCCCCCTCATCCCTCCCATCTCTACCCCTTCCTCCCATTCCCTTAATTTTGTAGAATGTGCATTGACTTGTATGAATACTTCTTCTCTATTCTTTCTGCCTTGAAATTCCTACAGGTAAATTCTCAAGTTACATCAAATGTCTCCCTTTCAGTTCTTCTGGGTGGTCAGCCCCTCCTCTCCTATATCCCCTGTCTTTTCCCCTCTTTTTAAGACTAGTTCTATTTGGTCCTTTCTATTCCAGTAAAAAAAAAAAAGCACAAGAGGCATCTAATCTAATATTGTAAATATGATCACCTACTTTATTTATTTAAAAAAATACAATCAATCCTTAAGTGTTGGCCATGCTGAATTTCAAAGCATTTACCAAACCAGTATTTTATTCTATTTCTGCAATTACCTTCTTGGCTTGCCAGGGAAAGATATCTTTAACTTGAATGTTTACAAATAACTACCAAATGAGGTATAATGTAAAGATTAGTAGGCTGATTTTTATTCCCTCTTACTTCACTGGTACAAATTCAATCACTCTGCTTAAAACTTAAAATATTTTCCTGGATTCCCAATGACCATAAGATGGAGATTATGGTATTTTACATATACGAATACAACAGAGTTCTGCCTAAATGATCCAATACTCTCTTACAATCAGTTCCTCTCCTTCTGTGCTTAGCTATCCCCATACAAGATCTTATACAGTGCATATAAACATACTATATAGGTTTCAGGGATACAATGATATTTTGACATACCTCAGAAAGATATTTGCATTGTTCAATGAAACATTATTCACAATAGCCAAGAAATAGAATCCATGCAATTATCAATGAGTTTAGTAATAGAGAACTGGGTAAAGAAGTTATGAAATGTATATATATATGTATATATGTACATATATATACATACATACACATCTATTGATACATATGTATATACATGTATACAAAGAATGGAGTACTATTGAGCCTTAAAACTTATCTTGCTGCTTATATCAGCACTACCTAGAGGATATTAATTTTAAAAAACTAATTTAAAGAAATACAGTCTTTTTTTTCCGGTCATGGGGCCTGAACTCTAGGCCTGGACGCTGTCCCTCAGCACTTCAGCTCAAGGCTAGCACTCTACCACTTGAGCCAGAGTGCCACTTCTGGCTTTTTCTGCTTACGTGATGCTGAGGAATTGAACCCAGGGTCTCATGCATGCAAGGCAAGCTCTCTACCACTGAGCCACCTTCCCAGCCCAGAAGTACAATCTTTTCAGGAGTGAATACCTGAACAAAGAGCTTAGGATCATCCTCTTTGGATGAAATGCCTTTGCTTTCCCTTTGCTATAGCTAATTCCATTCATCTTTCATAGCTCAATTCAACGGTCCTCATGTCAGAAAGACCTTGTGGAGTCACCTGTTTACATCATGTTACTTGAAGGCTCAAATGTAAAAGCATTTTAGGAGAGCATATGAAAGTTTGTCAAACATCCTTGTCTTGGAGATACATGGATAATGAATGCCTAGCAAATGTAGATGTTTTCAAGTCATAGAGGACAACCTCATCACGATAAGAGTTTGAATCCATTTTCACCACTGTCTGGCCCAGAGGTAGGAGGAGCAGGTATGTATTTTATGCCAAATTGGCCAAATTGTTGGATTCTCCAAATAAGACGCCAGAGATTTATGCAGAGAGTTAATAATGAATCAATAGCTGAGCTGCATTGTTATCATACTCTCAAAGTCCTTCAGATCAGACTCTTTCTTCTGTTGTTGTTTTTTTTCTCTCAGTTGTGGGGCTTGAACTCTGGGCTGGGGCACAGTCCCTAAGTTTCTTTGCTCAAGGCTAGCAGTTCACAACTTTGAGCTACAACTCTACTACTGATTTTCTGGTGGTTGGTTAGAGATATGAGTCTCACAGACTTTTCTGCCCAATATGGTTTTGAACCACAATCTCAGCTTCTTTATAGCTAGGATTACAGGCATGAGCCACCAGTGCCTGTATTTCTCAGTATCCACTTGATATTTGCAAATATTCTCCTGGCTTTCAAATCCTTAAAATGAAAGATAAATGTGTAGACAGAATAATGGATTATTCTTACCTATAGGAGCAATAAGTACTCAACTGTTGCTAGAAGGTTTTGGAATGGTACAGAAAATTGTAAACCCATTTGCTACTCATGTAGTAATGTCAATTCACTTACTCTGTGCAAATTTTGGAGGATTGTCATTCACATCGGTGAGGGTGACTGTCAATGTGGTGGTCCCAGAGAGGCCACCAGAGTGTCCACCCATATCTTTGGCTTGGATCACGACCAGGTACTCCTCCTTAGCTTCTCTGTCCATATTGGGAAGGGCAGTTTTTATAATAGCTACAGGAGGAAATAAAAATGAAAAATGGCTTTCAGGCAGAGAGCTTATTCAGCAGTGAATATGTGTATACAGACACCCCCCAATCCACATGCACCAGCACCCATGTGCATATATCAACTGCCCACTCAGATAATTTTCTGTTTTCTGTTGACATTTAACTGCCCTGTATCTGTGATATCAACACTGAGAAAGACCGTAATCGTAGACATTCATGGATAGCTTTGCAGAAAAAAAATTGATAATGATTGATAATGCATAAAAAACAACTTGTGAAAATATACTTTCAAACGTATACTGAATACAAAATTAAAGTATAAATCATAACACATACTCATCCACCCAGGAAAACCCTAGAAGTGAGAAAATCCTACAATTTATCACAGACCCCAATTCTTCTACAGGATGAGTAAATAGACAAATAGCTCAGAGGCTTTGAAGTCAAAGATAAATTACTCTCGAACTCACAAATACATTTGAAGTATCAAAGAAATAAATTGTATTATTAGAATGAAATCAAGACAAATAAAAACACTGCTTAGAACTAATAAGGTCAAATGTCTAAATTCTAAGAAGATACTCTTCAAATACATTCACAATTTATTGATTTAGCAACATCTCGTTCAATGTGAAATACAAAAGTAAAATGCAAGTGCAAAATATGAGAAAATCACCACTGCTAATATCTTAGTGTTATTTCTTGAGAAACATGTAGGTTTCTATGTTTCATCATTAATTTAGTGTCCTCATGAAATGTTGAAAGTTGGTTTATGAAATTCTTATTTTGAAAAAAAATCTTTATTTAGCTTTATACTTCTATACCATTTTTCATACACAATTATCACCGACATTGTGTAGTACATTATTTTAAGACCATTATATGTATATGCACATATATGCACATATGTGCATATATGTATATGCAAAGATGTAGTTCTAGCTACTTCAAGAGGGTGAGATCTGAAAATCATGGTTCAAAGCCAGCACAGACAAAAAAAATCTCAGAAGCTCTTGTGTTCAAGTAACCAACCAAAAAGCGAGAAGTAGAGGTGTGGCTCAAGTGTTAGTGTGCCAGCCTTGAGTGAAAAAGCTAAAGGACAGCACCTTGGCCCTGAGTTTAAGCCACATATACATACATACATATATGTATATATGTATGTATGTATATGTGGCTTAAATATATATACATATATACATATATATGTATATATGTGTATGTATGTATATATATGTATTATATGTATGTATGTATATATGGCTTTAAAAAATATATAATAGCAATGGTTTTCTCAAGGTCTATACACTTGACCTTTCAGGCTATTTGAAAGAAAGAATTCCTGCAACGTTCTCAGGATTAGAGCAGAATAAGATGCAGTATTCTCATCATTTTACTATATTGTGAGAATGGAAGTTTTAAAAAAGCACTTCACTGTGATGTCTCTCAGTCACTAGGATGTAAAATACTTTTATGGCTCAGTTGAAAATAGCATACTTGTGTTCCTGTTGCTGAGTTTTATCAGAATCGCAGTGAAGCAGCACAGTTGGAGGAGAAGGGTTGCTTGTTTATCCTACAGGAGAAAAATACTCTATGGATCTCCACCAATTACAGAATTTGTTGTGCCCTCCAATGTGGATAAACACAATTCCTTACAACGTAGCCTACAAGTTTATTGACAAGTTTGGTTCCCCTAGGAGGACTCCTTCATAATTGAAGTTCAGTAAATTTGGATTCTTATCTTATTCTCACAATTACTTACATTGTTGACCATGAAAAAAAAAAATAGGAAACTTATCAGGACTCAAAATTCCACCTGGTTAATAGAAGAAAATAGGCAAGCTCTCCTGGTAGGTATATTGTAAAGTTACATAACATGACTGCCCATTTCGGGTTACACGGTACTTGCCTACCCATATTGCTTTCTTTTTCCTCCCCAGATCACTCCCAGACTGTACTGGCCATGGCAGTCAGAGGGCTGAGGATATTCCAGCCTTTTCCTCCAGGTCCACTAGCCACTCTCTCTTCTTACTCTTAGCATGGACAAGTAACCATAATAGATCATTCACCCTACTTGTATCTGGTTGTGAGATTTCACTAATACAGATTACTCTAGGTGATTGTAAAAATTGAACAAGAGCCTTCCCACAGACCGGTGTCCCATCACGGATCACTTATGTTTGCCATTTCTATACAATTGTATAGCAAAACCATCCCCATCTTGCCCCATTCCTTTGTTCCTTCAATCATTGTAGTGATCATGGTACCTCTCTTGGGATGTTTCATTGATATGACTCTTGACAGTACAATGCTTTGGCCTTAACTCTTCAAATACCCCATTTGTGCCAAGATGTAAAGAAACAAATGATGGTTAAGATATAAGGGCTTTCCCCAAGTGCCACATATTAGGGCAAAACATCCCATTTACACAGACAATTTACACTGCAGAAGTAATTCAGTATTATAAGGTGTCGTGATGCAGAGGTTAGCACCTGGAGAAGCAGAGCAAGAATATGTGCTTATCTTTAAAATAAGAATACAGCTTACTCAGTTAAATGAGTTCCTTGAGATGACCCCATTGGAAAGCTGCCTACCTATTGAGCACCTTGGCTCTTCCCATTCTCTTCGCCAGTTTGGGAAGTAGTTTCCCTGGTTGCCAAGGCAAACAGAGGTTCTCTCCATGGTTTTTTCAGGACTGTAACATTAATTGCCTGCTTGCAGTTCAAGATGCATGATGAATGGTAATTCTTTGCCTTGGCCCAAACTGCCTCTGGTCTCAGCCCACCACTAGAAGCTGTTCATTACCAAATCCAAGACAGACTTTCTGGAACTTTTACTCTACCCCCTTGTGGATAGAAAGACAGGATAGGAGAACCCAGGAGAGCCTTCAGTCTCCTATTCTTTTGTTTGTGTCACATTAGCAGGGACTTTTCTCAGTTCTACTCAAAAGATGATCCTCTCACTTTTGGTAGTTAAGAGATTGATAAACTAAGAAAGGTATGGATTACAATTGTCTTAAAAAGTTCCTTTGTTTTTCCTGCTCAGGCTCAGCTTTTTCTCCTAAGCATAAGTAGCTTTCAGCTGTTTATAGGCCAGAGAAAATGTCCCTATTTTTAAAAGCATTGTTTGGCATTTAGAACTGCCGAACCCAGAGCAGAAAAATATTATAATTAGGGCAGGCTATTTTCTCTCTTGAATTTGGGAAGTCAAAACTTTTGACCTATGAACACTAAAAAGTGACAAATTATCCACTAAATAACATTTCTTTCCATTGTCATCTTTGATTTTTAACCGGACACACAGACGATTCAAATAATCATTTGCCAACTATGCAACTTGGTGGACATTTTAATCACCTTCTATTGCCTAAGACGTAGAGCCTATCTCTCTTTTCACTTTATTTTTTCACTTTTCCTTTGACTGTTTTTCTCTTTTTCTTTTTCCTTTTCTTTCTGTTTTGTCAGGATAGGGTTTTGAAATCAGGACCTTGCATTTCCTGATCAAGGTTCTCTAGCCTTCTTGCAACGATTATTTCGCGATCAGGCCTTGCTCTTTTTTTTTTTTTTCACATTTTAACCAGCGTCCATGCCTAGACTGACTAGACTGTGCTCCTCTTAACTTACACTTCTTCTTGCCCACAGCTAGGATAACAGGTACCTGCCACCACACTCATCTCCTTAAGTTGAGTTGGAGTTTGTCACAAACTATTTTGCCTAGTGTGGCCTAGAATTGTGATCCTTCCATACTCAAGCCTACCAAATAGCACAGATGGCAGAGTCATGCCACAGGGCTCCAGTTCTTGGTTGAGAAGAGGTCACAAGCTTTTTGGTTGACTAGGCTTGAGCCATGACACTCCCAAATCCAGACTTTCTAGGAGATCTCCTTTTCTTAGAGCAGTAAAGGATCAGTAATATTCATGATCCTCCCACACACACAGTCAAATATTCTCAATAATCAGGGGTATGATCATAGGGGCATGATCAAGAAATTCAAAGTTTCCTTTGCATTGACAGACAAGGCAAGGAGATACTGTGTGTGTGCATGTGTGTGTGTATGTGTGTGTGTATGTGTGTGTGTGTGTGTGTGTGTGTGTGTGTGTGTGTAGGCAAGCTGTACAACAAATGTGTTGTTAATTTGATAGGTTAGCCCAGTGACTGTGGCTTATGCCTATAATCCAAGCTACTGAGGAGTCTGAGATCTGAGGATTGCAGTTCAAAGCCAGCCTGGGCAGGAAAGTCCATGAGACTCTTATCTCCAATAAACAACTCAGAGAAGCCATATGGTGGTATGATGGTTCAAGTCATACAGTGCTCACCTTGAGAAAAGGAGCTCAGGGACAGAGCCCTAGCCTAGAGTTCAAAGCCTCAGATCCATCAAAAGAAAAGTAACACTACCACCACCAACAGACCCCAAACCTTGCTGATGCAGATATTTGATTAATAACCTCACAATCAAGAAAAGTTATCTTAGATCATTTTTTTCCTCTACTATGGAGATTCCAGTGCCTTTGGGTCAGTACAGCTGGTAAAAATGTCTTATGACACCTTCTGCCTCTGGTTTTCAAAACTTTGAACTCAGTGATGGTTCTGAAGTTTAGATTTAGATTGTTCTCCAACTCTCTGTCCTTGAAGAGATCACAAAAAATTCCCATGGCATACTTTCTTCCTTGACAGTGTAAAACCCTAGTTTGTAATTACTGGCATTTTTAGGAGACACCAAGCTGGCTTCAATTGTTTGAGTCATAAATGTATCCCACAGCTGCATGTGAAATGCGGGACTAATATTTGGTTCGTTCTGTTTTAGGAGGTGATGAACACCAGAAAAGGTAGAGCCTAGCAGGAGGGCATAGGTCCCTGGCTGCCTGTCTATAAAGAGTATAGCTGTTCCCAGATCCCTTTCACTTTCTCCCTACTTTGTGTCTGCCGTTAGAATACATTCTTCCTTCACCACCTCCCACCAAGCCTGGTGTTCTGGCAAAGTGTATGAGGATAAGCACTCATAGACTGAATCCTCCGAAATTGAGCGCCATACAAGTATCTCCACCCATTCAGCTGCTTCCTCCAGTCACAGTGATGAAAATAGAACTGACACACTGGCCTGGTTGGACAGGCAGGAGCATTACCTGCATAGTAGATGAGGATGAGAAATGAAACAATTATCCTGCAGAAGAGTTTCTGTAAAACTCCATTAAAAAATCTAATCTAATTAGATAATTAATGAAAACACTCACTCCCCAAGAACTGCATTCAATGGAGATTTCAACGTGGCACTGGGGAAAGTAGAAAGGTAAGAGATTGGAGGTGAATGGTGTCAGGAGGATTAAGTGCGAAGGGGATCGTGTGGCGTTGAAATCAGCATTGATTACTCTGCTGTGAACAGACTGATGTGCTTGATTTTCCTGGTATTTAAAAGACATGGTTTTATCTTTCCTTTATTCAATCAAATGGAGATTTCCCTAGCGCAAAAGTTTAAGAATGTAAATCCTAGCCTGCCCTAAGTTCTCACTCATGCCAAACAGCTGTTCCTTACATCTCCTCTTCTAGGGAGTACTTCTGATTGGAATTCGGTCTCAGACGTCTCAACAATTTAAAACTCGTATGCATGTTTTCTTCCCATTGTCTTTAGTGTTATCATTTGAGAAGCATTTTGTATCTGTCATGAAGGCTTCTTCTTCTTTTTTCTAATTTTTACGATATCGCCAGATTGAGAGGCTCCACAAGAAAAGGCGAGAGATGCTGATTAACTCTTTTGTCATTTTGAAGGCTGATTACTGTAATTCACTCCTTGCGGGTCTCACAGATTGTGCTGCTCAAAGATTGCAGTTGATATAAAAATGCTGTGCTAGACTCCTCTTTTGAATAAGTCTTGTTGAACATATTATCCCCGTTACGAACTCCTCATTTTTGTTATCCTTAGAAACCCTCCCTATCCAATGTGCAAGCATTGTCTTACTCTCTGTGAAAAAGGGCCTTTCATTTATGAGGTTAAGTGGTACTAAATCACCAGAGACAAGTCCTTTTAAGGGTTCATATGGCACACCCATACTTTGTCATTATGTGATTTATTCTGTGTTCTAATATATATGAAAGGTAAGCTATATACAACCCAGGATGAAGCAACACATACACACCATATCAACTACTAATAATTAATTGTTAATTACAAATAACTAATAGGTACAACTTTAACCATATACTTTAGGGAATGATTCAGCCTTCACAGTGGTCATAAGGAGCTCTATTTTCTTTACCTTGTGATATATTAGTTACATAGGTGATAGACAGATAGATAGATAGATAGATAGATAGATAGATAGATAGATAGATAGATAGCTGACATGTAGACATAGAGGTGAAATCGCTTGAGCTTGGAGCCTACAAATGATTTAAAGAATATGTGAGGATCCTCATAACTTATGTAAAAATACCACACTATTTCATATGAGAAGCAAGAATCTGTATGGAGTTATAGAACTAGTCCTCCATTGGTACTAAGAAATACTATATAGGCTGGGCATGGTGGGTGGATCCTTTAATCCAAGCTACATGGGAGGGAGATATTTGGAGGGCTGTGATTCAAGGTTAACCCAGAAAAAGTCTATGAGACTCTATCTTACCGATTTAAAAATCATTCTGTACCTGTCACGTTAGACATGCAGGAAGCATAAATTGCAAGATCATGGTCCAAGCAGGCTTAGGAGAAGGTGAGAGACCCTATTCAAAATGAAGGTAAAGCACACAGGATTGAGACATGGCTCAAGTGAGAGAGTGGTTGCCTAGTAAATATGCAAAGCCCTGGGTTCAAATACTCAGTAGTCTCAAAAAGAGGAAGAAGGAGAAGAAGAAGGAGAAACACACGAATCTCTGTATGTGTGGTACATCCTGTATATTTGTAAAATATAACAATATCAGTGGAAATATAAATGGCCAAAGGAATCAGAAACCCAAAGTTCAAACCCAGGCATGAGGGGAAATAATTGGAAGCCCAGGAAAGATTATAAACATGTGTCTGGATGTCCAGATAGGTGGATGCACTTAGAGCTCAGCCCCAGCAAAATTAGTGAGGCTCTGTTTTGAAAACAAGCCAACATGGAGATGTATGCTTATAATTCAGCTACTCCATTTGGGAAGTGGAGATCTGAGGATCAAGTTCTGTAGCTCAGTTGAGCCTAGGGATGAGATTCTATCTCGAAAGCAAACTAAAAGCAAGAGAGTCTAGGGTACTACACAAATCGTAGAGCAATTGCTTGGTAACTATGAAGCCTGAATTCAAAGCTGTATGATGTGCTTTGATCAAATATTTTAAAACTTCAATAAAGAAGAACTCAATCTAAAATAGCTATTTTATTCTTCAATTGACTTTAAATTTTTAGATTTATATGTTCAGTTTTCTTTACATTATTTTCATTTGTATTATATTTTATTATCTTTAGTTGTATATAAGGATATGATATTTCTAATTGAGAATAAATATTATCAGTGGAGAAGTAATAAGTAGCTGGTTATAATTTTATAAACAAAAGACATGCAGAACTAAGCAGACATTAAAATTATGTTCTAAGGCTAGCAACAGTGGATATCCTCTGCTACTCAGGAGGCTTAGATCTAAGAACTGCAGTTTGAAACCAGCCCAGGTAGGAAAGTTTGTGACATTCTTATCTTCAACTAACCACCAAAAAGCTGGACGTGGAGCTCAAATGGTAGTGGGCTAGCTTTGAGTAAAAATGCTCAGGGACAGTGTCCAAGCCCTGAGTTCAAGACCCCAGTAACAGGTATCAAAAAGGTAAGAAGAAGAAGAAAACAGATATTCTAGAGATTATATTACAACATATAAAGATCTCTAACACTTTTTCAATTTTCTTTAGGACTATGTTTGTTTTATATATTAAAATATGTATATGTATATATTTAGATATATATTAAGATATATATTTAAAAATTTGGAAAGAAATTTCCATAAAGGAAATCTATATAATTTTGAGGGGCACTGGAGATCCCTTAAACCCACATTTCTTAGTATTTTCTAATAGAAAACAGACCTTTATATGTTCGAAAATGTGCTCTTGGAATTCAGTAGATGGGAACTTACTTTGGTAAGAGTTTTACAAGCCTGATGAAGCTGGGCAAGTTTCCTAATCTCATGGGAAAAAAAATTTATAAATTGTCAACCAAAAGTTCAAGGATCAAAATAGTATGACGTATTAAAAAGGTACACGTTTTCCCGTTTCCCGCTGATTCTGTGTCTTCTTCCTACCTTCCCTCCATTGCACGTATACATATATCCTATATGTGGTAAATAACATGGAGTCATTTAGCAATAATATGGCAAAACAAGTAGCAGCCCATTGTTTCTCGAGTCCTGTTTACTTTTTCATATCTCCTTGCATTTTGGCTTTAGCATCCATATATCCATGGGAGACCATGTGCCATTTGTCTCTTTGCTCTTGGCTTACCTTGGGAAAACATACAACAGAGGGGCCCATCAGCTGCACTGGACATAGGTCAAAATGAAATAAGCAACCTAAAGACAGTTATGGGAAGGGAGGAATGAGAGGAAAGAGGGAACAGCTTACACTAAGCAAAAGGTAAGAAATGTAAATATCACAGCTGTGGAAGAAATAATTGTATTGTCAAAGCTCATAGACTTCACAAACTTTATAGACCATGATAATGACAATTTGCCTTGTGAAGATTAAAATGTGTTTGCGACTTTAACTAAGTATCACTACTCCACAATACTGTGAAATATGTGAAATTTATGTAATCAAAATCTCAATTAAAATAAAAGAAGAAAAGTGAAAGAAGGGGTGGGTGAGGAGCCATGGGTGACAATGTTATCAGACACTCCATATTCACACACTGTTTGTAGAATGGGAACTTCTTTGTAAACCACTTAAAGATAATAAAAAATTAAAAAAATATATACACACATAAATATATGCACACAGATGCATGGAAGTTCACACATACTGTGCATTTGTGCCACTCAACATACACATATCAACATAAAATAAGTTTTTCCATATTTAACTTTTATAAATATATACATAGAAGGAAAATAGAATTTAATTACTGATTCAGTGGCAATAATTGGCATAAATGCATGCTGTTTTTTTAAATAATAGATAAACACATTACAAGATGGTACAATCAACCTCTGACTTCCAAAACGTAATGCCTCTACATATATTACCAGGAAAAACAGATTTCTAATTTATATTCCAACCCCCACACCACTTGTCTCCAAACATCTTTTTTCCCTCTCTTTTTATTTTATTAAATAAGTTTTGTATTGTGAAAATGCTGTACAGAGGAGGGGTTACATTTACATGAGCAAGGTAATGAGTACATTTCTTATCAAGCATTGTTGTCTCCTCCTTTGTTTTTCCCCTACCATCCTTTCCCTCCCACCTCCACAACTACACTCTGCGCCCACCTCCCCTTCCACCTTACCGCCTAAATTGTAAAGTTCATTTTTCGACATAGCATCTAGTACATCTCATTGTTGCAATGGGTCCACCTGTATCCCTGTTTAAACAATTTGTTTTTTCCCTTTCCCTCCCAAAATTATATCAACATCAAATACAGTGAAAACAGGAGTTATACCATGGGGGAGGGACATACAAAGAAACAAAAAAATCACGTGGTTCCTTATAAATATGTTAGAAGCAATAGTAAGAAAGAAAAAAATATTTGTGTCCTTATCTTGGGGTTCATTTCACTTAACATCATCTTATCTGACCTTTTCTGCTTGTCTCAGACATATACTAGCTATTGCAAATAAGGGAAACCGTGGGACCTAGGTTTCTTTGGGCCTGGCTTACTTCACTTAATATAAATTTTTCCAAGTATTTCCATTTCCTAACAAATGTGGCAGTGTCATTCTTTCTGATGGAGGCATAGAATTCCCCCCAAATAGCAAAAACAATCCTTAATAGAAAGAACAGTGCTGGAGGAATATCTGCCATTTCAAACTCTACTACAAACCATAGTAACTAAAACAGCTTGGCACTGGCATGAGAAGAGACCTCAAGACCAATGGAATAGATTTGAAAACTCAGAAATGAATCCACAGACCTATAGCCACCTATAGGTGGCTAATCTCCTAATCTTCGATAAGGGAGCTAAAAAAATAAATGGTGTTGGCAAAATTGGTTAATCACTTGTAGAAAAGTAAAGCTAGATCCTTATATATCACCCTGCACCAGAATCAGTTTCAAATGGACCAAAGACCTTGGAGTCAAAGCAGACACCCTGAAAACATTACAAGACAAAATAGGAGAAACCCTAGGTCTCCTTGGCACAGGCCGAAATTTTCTTAATAGATACCCAGAAGCACAACAAATCATAGAAAGGTTGGACAAATGGGATTGCATGAAATTGCAGAGCTTCTGCCTGGCAAAGGACATAGCTAGCAAGATCAATAGAAAGCCCACGGAATAGGAGAAGATCTTCACTAGCCATACAACTCACAAGGGTCTCATATCTAAAATACTTGGAACTCAAAAAATTAAATCCCCCAACAGCAAATCCTCAAAGAAACAACTGCCCAATAAATAAGTGGGTTAAAGACTTAAAGAGAAACTTCTCTGAAGAGGAAATAATGGCCAATAGACACATGAAGAAATGCTCAACCTGCCTAGCCATAAAAGAAATGCAAATCAAAACAACATTGATATACCACCTCACCCCAGTTAGAATGGCTATAATCAAGAACTCTAATAACAACAGATGCTGGAGGGGATGTGGACAGAAGGGGACCTTACTGCATTGTTGGTGGGAGTGTAAACTTGTTCAACCACTTTGGAAAGTCGTATGGAGGTTCCTCAAAAGACTCCACATAGAGCTCCCCTATGACCCAGCAATCCCACTTTTGGGCATTTACCAGAATGATCACAAACAAGACCACACTAAAGCTACCAGCACAACTATGTTTATTGCAGCATTATTTACCATAGCTAAGATATGGAACCAACCCAGATGCCCCTCAGTAGATGAATGGATCAAGAAGATGTGGTGTCTATACACAGTGGAATTCTCCAAACATCTTTTACCCAATGTTTTCTATAGCGCCTGTGCCCTTTCCCATCTTCAGACTCTCAGTACACTGTCCTGCCTCCAACACCTTGAGTATAGAACAACTTCTCCACCTCCTCCCCTTCTTTTTCCACCTCTGAAAAATGCCACTTGTCTTTTCAGGCCTAGGCCTATTGTCTCACCAGCCGGGAAGTTCTTCCCCAGGTAGAACTAATTACTCTCCTCCCTTAGCTCTTTGGTACTTTCGCCGAACTTCCTTACAGCACTTAATTTTATGTTTCTTCTCTATTTTACTGCCTCTCCTACTATAACAACTTATCCTGATAGCCAATTACTATATACAGAAACCATGTCTCATTCATCTGTGCCTGGCGAGAAGTTAACACTATCCTTGACACACAATAAGGTATTCAACAAATGTGGCAAGGAAGAGAGAGAGAGAAGGTTAGGAGGGAATGAAAAAAGGAAGAAAGAACATGAGCAAATTCTTTTAAAAGGCTCTTGGAGATTTTCAAGTTGTTTTGGGGACTCCACCTGCACACGGAGCTAGCAAAGACCAGGCCTTAGGTTCCATCCAGCTCCAATATAAATAAATAATAATAATTAATTAAAACAAAAGCTGAAGAGATCTTCCATTCTCCACAAACCCAAGAACTACAGCTCAAGGTTATACCAGACCACCATGGGGAGGGAATAACAAATTCAGTGAATGTCAGTGAGTGTATTTGTAGACTGAAATTACTCAGGGGCTCTCACTGTTTGCAGAGATATTGTCCTAATTTCATAATTGACATTTGAGTTATTAACTACACATATCAGTATAAATTTGCAATGTTCCAATATTTCATATACACTCAGGAGTCCTTGAAAACGGAGCGATGTCGAAGCTCTGCGTTTCTTAGTAATAGTTTCTGAATGTGATGACTTAAGAGGGTGGGTGCGTTAGTGGAACCAGCCATGGTCTGATACGTATACTTTATTCACAAATGATGCCTATTATCACTTGTCATTTTTGACAAAGATACACACACAACAACAAAATTCTCCTAGGATGTTGGACAGGAAAACTTAATTCATTTTCCAGAAGATCAAACTTTATGGTCACATCCTGTGATGGGTTTATAATGTGATCTCAGCGATCAGAATAAGAAGGCAAGGTCACAGAGACTATTCCCACGCAAAGATTCAAATCTTGGTCTCTACTATCTTGCTTATGAATTTTTAATAAAATAATATATGCTGCTTTTGCTTAAAAAAAAAACTTCCACAGATTGCTTAGTAAGATATTTACCCAACCACCTCCTCCCATATTATCACAGCATCTTAATGAGTCTGACAGGTGACATTTTTGTACTGATTTTATTCATTAACCTTTTCATGCCCTGCATCATTTATATTTAAACACTGTTACTAAGAATCACCAAGCATTTTTAAAAGTGGCTTAAATAAGCGGATTGAGCATCATTTAAGTATCTCAATGTATAAAGCTGGTTTGCAAGGGAATTTTTTGTAATTATAGGGTATAATCATAGACTAAGAAACTATCACTTCTTTTTATTTTTATTTTTTGTCAGCCAGGGGACTTGAACTCAGAGCTTGGTCACTGTCCCTAAGCAATTTTGTTCAAGGCTAATACTCCACCACTTTAAGCCACAGCTCTACTTCTGGGTTTCTGGTGGTTAATTGGAGATAAGAGTCTGATGGACTTCCCTGCCTGGGTTGGCTTTGAACCACCATTCTCAGATCTCAGCTTTTTAAGTAGCTAGGATTACAGGCAGGAGCCATCAGCACCCAGCTAAGTATGACTTCTTAATTGTCCAATTGTGCAAACCACAGGACGTTGTATATTCACGTCCATATGAACTCACATATGAAATCCTTGTAAGGGGATTTACAATCTTACTCATCCTCTGTATTTTATAAGACAGCATAGATTCAGGGTATGATTTGTTGTTATTGTAGCTCATGGATTCTCTTTTTAAACAATTCTGCACAGGCCACTGTTTGCAGTATCAACACATGGCTAGCCAATAATGAATGCTACTTAAATTGACAATTTTAAGTTTCATTGAAATGCTTGCAATTACTCCTATTCAGAATTTAGGTGAAATTTCTTTTTCCTCTGAATGAAAACAGTTCCAGGGACTCCTCAAAAA
Organism: Dipodomys spectabilis; assembly: GCF_019054845.1. Lineage (NCBI taxonomy): Eukaryota > Metazoa > Chordata > Mammalia > Rodentia > Heteromyidae > Dipodomys > Dipodomys spectabilis. The sequence goes on from NW_024870844.1 coordinate 2,495,636, forward strand.
TCAAGTGGAATTATTTCTGTGAAGAACATGATGGCACTATTCTTTCCTTAAACCGTAATTCCAATAACTAATTACATGGCCAATAAACATGAATGGTTCAAAAAAGCAAAAAGGAAATTCTCTATAAAATTTAATGCTTTCATCTAGTGGTTCAGACCAGAAGCAGATAAGAACAGCAGGAATGAGAAGCTGTTGGTAGATTAAATAAAATGCATATTCTGGATTTGCCCATTAAGAAATGGAGCCAGGATTCAAACATGCATCTTAAGGAAGTAAGGCGACTATTTTCAACTCTCAGAAACTCAGTTTCCAAACATATGTCAATGCTGATACACACACCCCTCAGAGATAATAGGACACATCACCTGATATTGTTCACAAAGCATAATAGAAACTCAGCACAAATATTTAAAGAAAATGGCCTTATCTCTAAGCTTAATGGTAACTAGATATTAACCAAACATGCTATGTTGTGTTCACCAGACCCTGCTAGTACACGTATTTAAGGTATGGTGTTTTAAAAGCCCAGGTTTGATACCACACTTTGGATTTGTTTTTGGTCTTTCTTGCAAGACCATGAGGATAACAAGGGTGACATCTCTGTTTCTAATTTCTGTAGATTTACACAGATAGTTGTTACTCTATAATTTTTTGTATGTTCGTTTTTAACAATTTGTATGCTTAACACTATGATGTGTATAAAATATTTAACCAAAAATTAACTTAAAAATAACAATAGTGATTATCTGATCACCACATCTACCATTTATGTTGCAGGCTAGCTGCAATCACGTGGCTTACTGCACCAAGCCCTGGTAAAACATGGCCACAACTGGATTCTACTGTGTTAACAACACAGCACAGAGAAGTCAAGCTACTTCAGGGAGAAAGCTTTGGCCACGATGTGCATTCCTTTTCATTACCACGAGGGGCATCAAAGATCTGCTAATGGCTTGGCTAGCATCTCAGTAAGAATCCAACACAAGAGACTCAACTAAAAAAAAAGCAATATTCTAGGGCTAGTGGTTTTTCTTTGACTGTCAAAGAGGATTACAAACCACTAACATACAAAAAGTGAAAGGAGTTCAACTACTGACTACAGGGCAAGTAGCATATTAAAGTCACTTGAAATTCTGACAACTTGTTTCCTTTACAATAATTCAGGGGGCACAAATCTCACAACTTACTCAAGATAATCTCCTCAGGACCACTTTTGTTCCTTTCAATTCAATTCCCTCCTAGACCCTTTTGTTGCATCCTACAAATTTAAAATCCTCCTATATTCTTCTTTAGGAAGGCAGGATCTTTCTTCCCAGCAGTGACTTCTACCTTTTCCTTTACATGATCTCTCAAAACAGAAGTTGCCTCCACACCTCATGCCTCTTCTTAGACTAATCCACACTTAATCAGATCAATGTCTGTGAAAGACTTATGATTCACTATGGACATAACAACACTTGCCCTTCATTTAACCTCTTGTATTACAGTAGTCATTGTTTGTAGCTCTTGTAATCTAGTCCTTTTCTTTTTGTATTCATAGTAGTCAATGTCTTTCAGCTCCCATTTCCTACATACATGCGTATACTTACATTGTGTCACTGTGTCTGTCTCTGTCTGTCTCTCTTTCACATACACACACACACACACACACACACACACACACACACACACACACACACACACACACACACACACACCTACACACACTGGGTCTATTTTATACAGGAAAAAAGGAAGACTTAGTATAGGTAAATGCCTTGTAGAATGGAATGGAGCACCTACTATAAGTAAATACCATCTCTAGTACCAAAGATACAGTGCAGAAGAAAGAGCTAGAGGCTAAGTTGACAATCTCACAGACTGTGTGAGAAAGCTAAGGGTTGTATTGCAACACACAGAGCTGCAAGAAATAGCACAGCCAGGATCCACATTCACTGGATTTTTAACTTCAACCTTTCCATTTGTTAGCCACGTTTGATGTGATGTGATATAGCTGGCAGAAAAAATATCTGAGGGAGACGTAGGAGATAGCAAAAGAAATTTATTATCAGTGGTCTTCTTGTACATAAATGACTTGGTTTATAAATCAAAATTTATGTTTGATGTTGGTACTGGGGCTTGAACTCAGGGTTCAGATCTTTCCCTTCCTATTTGAGTCATACCTCCACTATTGTTTTTAAAAAAATTGGAATATTTTTATATATTTAGCTAGTTATACAAGGAGTTGACATTCAACAAGGTAGTTCATGAATACAGTGCATCTTGATCAATGTCACCCCTTTCAACATTTTCCCACCCTTTCCCTTATTTATATTAATTTAGTGTATGTATTGACTTTATTTTACCATTTAACAAAATCAGTTTATGTGTACAACGCATCTTGTCTGTGTCATCAGTTCAAACTCTTCAACCTCTTTTGACCTGCTGCTTCCCTTACATTTCTCAATTCTGTGGTACATACGTTGACTTTTTGGCTGCATTCCCTTCTTCCCCCCTTCAATTTTCTGTCACCTTTCCTTAGGTAAGGAAATGGAAAGACTTGGAAAGAAATATATTAAGCAAAGTAAGCCAGACCCAGACAAACAGCTTCTCTCATCTATGGTAACTAGAAGGTGCCTACAAATATACAAGTATACACACTGGGTGGTAAGTAAGGGATTACCAATAAATTAACTGAAGTATTATACGCTATATGGAGAACACAAATAGTATAATTTTTTAAAAAGACTAAGTCACCACCCAATAAAATAAGTACCAGGAAATGGATACTTCTGGTTAATTAGAGACACATAAGCAGAAAAACAAAAAAAGAGAAGTGGCACTGTGGCTCAAGTGGTAGAGCACTCACCTCGAGTTGAAGAGCTGAGGGACAGTGCCCAGGCCCAGAGTTCAAGCCCCACCACCACCAAAAAAAAAAAAAAAAAAAAAAAAAAGAGTTTTATCAACTTTTCTGCCCTGACTGGCTTTGAACCTCAATCCTCTGGCTAGTATTACAGGCAGGTACCACCAATGCCTGTCTTAAACTATATTTTACGACCTTAACCAAGTCCTTTTGTAGATACTATTCTTAGGGTCTGATTATGCTCCAGGATACCAAGGCTAGCTCTTGTGAAATGGTCTCTCTATCCCTCTAGGCCTGAGATAATGAGACTTGTATAAACAAGAGGCAGAATCTAACCTTCCTAGAAGGCAAGCCAGAGGCAAAACCAGTAAGAAGGGAAAGTGAACTAGATTATTTTATTAATAGAGTCACCACACAGAGCATAAGTGCAGGTTTTTATAGATGTATTGTTCTCTTAGTGGTAGCTGTCAACAGCCATCTGAGCTCTGCTTCTTCAAACACATTGAATGGTGGATGCTTTTTACTCTTCCTATTAAAATTTAAAATTGTAATAAATATGTACGTTTTACTTTCCCATCTCTGGGTTGTTCCAAATTGTTTGAATCTCTCTTGTCTTAGGCATGTGATTTTAAAGTCATCAACTTTTCCTCTCTCATTAACACTTTCCTTACTCATCTTTCCATAGAGTAAACTGCAAGTACACATTGTGGAAATCCAGATTTGTTCCTGGGTGAATGGATATTGAACTTCAGTCTCCTTTAAATGCCTAGTCCTTTAAGTTCTATTCAATAGATAATCACTAAATCCTGTTTGTTATGCTCAAGGACCTGAATAAGACTTTCAGCTGCAGAGAGGCCCATAGGAAATAGAAGATGAAGTTCTTTCAAACTGTCGGTCATTTGTAGTTCTTAGAGTCTCAGTGTTCTCTGTTTGTGGGCTTTTGTTGTTGTTGTTGTTGTTGTTTAGGTTTTGATTCACCACTTGGCATGTGTAATTTCACCTTGCGTATTTCTGCATGGAGTACCACTCAAGAAACCAAATAGACAACAGAGCAAGCAAAATTGCACTGTGACAGAGGTGTGAGTGTGTCTCCAAATATGATGTTTCGGTTTGGAGAGGACAATGGCTTCCTCTCTCTGGGATGTTGGGCACACTAGTCTTTAATGATGATTGAGGAAATAGGTATGGGGCTTCTTGAACAATACATTTTTTCTACTCTTTGGAGTTCAGCATAATAAATTATCTACTCAAAGTTACATTGCTAAGTACTGGATGCTAGAGCCCAGAATTTTCTACTAACTCTATTTCCAACAGTTCTCAGTTTGAACTGGTGTATGTTTCTTCATTCAGACTTGCTAGGAAACATCTATTTTCTGAGAGCCCCTAGAATATAGCAACAGAGAGATAAGACTGGGATAATAATTACCAACGCTGTTACCTGTCTCCTGACCCATTCCCTATTAGTTGTTACCACTTCTTGCCCAACGACAAGGGGTAATAATGATTAAACCTATCGATCATTCTTTACATAGCTGATTGTCTGATCAGTTGATGTGTTTGAAGTGTGCTTTACTGATGTTGTTTGGTATTTTTAGTCTCGAAGAGAGTTTCATGAGCCTCACTTCTTCATATATGCAAATGATCTGGTTTAACAAGGGAATTCCAGGAGAACATTTCTCGTATGAGGGGATTTAATTACAGAGAAAGCCTGTGGGAAGGATTCAGAAATGTGATTGTTAAATCAACCCTTTTTCCTTAGATTATTTTTTCCCTTGTGGTAGCAAATCTCAAAACTTAGCATTCATTTCTTTCTCTGATTATTTGGTAGTACAGAGGTTTGAACTCAGGGCCTCATATTTGCAAGGCACTCTATCTCTCTAGCTCATTCTTGCTTTTGTTATTTTTCTGATAGTCTTATGTGTCCATCTGGGCCAAGTTGAGACCATAATCCTTCTCCCTCATATATAGGACTATAGGCACATACCACTTTTCGTTGCAAACTTTTTGCCTACTTTGGCCTCAATCTAGATCCTCTCCACATCCAAAAACCATTGAGGGTACAGCTTTGCATCGATGTGCTAGGCTCTCTTATCTCTCATTTCTTAGACATCTTCAACAGGGCAAGAGCATGATCCATGTCCATCTCCCCAGTTTCCTTTAGTTCTTCACCTCTGCTTAAGGCAGGATCATTGATCTGAGGTTCATGACTGTTGGAACAGTTACTGTTAGTGGGACGAGCACCGAGCTAATGGATGAACTTGTAAATAAAAAGGAGTCTAGATCTCTGGTCTGGGATAGCCCATGATCCAAATACTGATGCAGATGTTAAAATGCAAACTTACGTATTCCTCGTTTAATCACTATCCTATCTTGTATCACTCCATCCAAACCCTTATCACACGATCCTCTTCTATATGTACTTTTCTTCTTACTTTCCCATCTATCTTGCTTGTCCCACTCTGTCAAAATTGGATTTCTGAGGTCTGGAGATGTATCCTTTTGCTATAAAAGTATTTCTGCTCCAAGTTTTCCCAGTCCAAAATATATAATTAATACCTTGCTTTCCTCCCTAACACATTCACGAATACTCTCAATACCACATGCAAGTGATTTCCATTATTGTATTCAATAGAGATTAAATTCAACATTATTCTCACCAGTTAGTCCATCCCAGATGAATGCCACAGACCATCTGACCATCCGCATGTCACATGATCTCTTTTATCCTTCTTCATTTGTGGAAACAGTACTGGACTTATTTTTCTTCCTCCTTTAAGCAGCCATCACAACAGAAAACCCACACTTTGCTGGTACTCCTATCTCCTTTTACCCAAACACCAATGTCTCTGTACTCATTCTTTTCGAGTGGGAGCAGAAAGACAATACACAATTTGGTTTTCCTACTTTATTGGTGTTTACTCAGCCCCTAAAATAGCTCTTGGCATAAAACAGTCTCTACACATTTTAATATTCTCAATGACACTACATGAATATCATTTATCCTCTATGAAACGGAGAGAAATTACTATAGCTTGAATGTTTATTCTCTCTAAAATTCATGTTGAAACTTAATTGCTATTGCAGCAATATTAAGAGGTGAGACCTTTAAGAAATGATTAACCTTGAGGGCTTTGGGTGCCTCATGAATGAATTATTGCTGTTATTACAGGAGTGTATTTCTTTAAATAAGGACACATTTGACTCCTATCCATCTCTCATTCTCGTCTACCTTTGCTTTTTTGCTATGTGATGCCTAGTGATACAATAGCAAGCCTCTTGCTACATGCCAGTGCCTTGATCTTAGACTTTCCAGCCTTCTGAAAGGTGAGAAACAAAATTACTGCTCCTTTGAAAGTACCCAATCGTGGGCTGGGAAGGTGGCTCAGTGGTGGAGCGCTTGCCTTGCATGCTCGAGGCCCTGGGTTCGATTCCTCAGCACCACATAAGCAAAAAGTAAAAAGCCGGAAGTGGCGCTGTGGCTCAAGTGGTAGAGTGCTAGCCTTGAGCTGAAGAGCTGAAGGACAGCGCCCAGGCCCAGAGTTCAGGCCAAACGATCGGATCCCCTCCAAAAAAAAAAGAAAAAAAAAAAAAAGGAAGTACCCAATCTGTGGAACTGTTAGAGCCACACAAATAAGACTCAGACACAAAGTCCATATCAAAATAAAAACAAGGCTGGGAGCTGGTGGCTCACACCTGTAATTGTAGCTAGTCAGGAGGCTATGATCTGAGGATCGCGGCTCAAAGTGCCTGGGCAGGAAAGTCTGTGAGTCTCTTATCTCCAATTAACCTCCAGGAAACTGGACGTGGTGCTGTGGTTCAAGTGGTAGAGTACTCGCCTTGAGCTGAAGAGCTGAGGAACAGCTTCTAGGCCCAGAGTTCAAGCCCCATGACTGACAAAAAAAAAGCAATACCTATTTGCAGACATCTTCTAAAGATGCAAGGAGGAGTATGGCTATCTTTGCTTCCTCACTTTCTAAATGGACAACTGTGGCTAGAAATCACTTGGGGAGCCTGAGCAGTTTATGGCCCCACTTACCAGAAAGCCATGTCTTCTAGTTGATGTACATCTGTGAAACAATCTACATACCTTCTGATCAAACATTGTTGTGCTTATTCTGACTGTGCCATAAATATTTGCACATGTGAAGGTTCAGCACCTTAACATGTACCGAAATGGCTGCATCAAAAAAAAAAAAATCAAATAAGGCAAATTGGCTCAGAGACAGGTGTTGGCAGTCTGTGTAAAAGACATCCCTTTGTCATTGTACAAGTGCACAGCAAGTATGCCGAATCAGGACTTATTACCATGGAAGGGGACAGGGACAAGTCTGAAATGTCACTTTCTGCTCAAGTAGCACCGTGTCTGAATGTGAAGCTATGTAATACTGTACTCCAGGGCTGTCCTTTCAAGACAATAGGGTGTGTTTTCTTTTGTGTATAAAGCATGACCAACACTCAGCTTGCAGCTTAATCAATTTTGAAGTCAATCATCTCTTACCAGTAATTTTTTTCCTTTATAAAATTATTTTTATTATCTTTAAGTAGTTGTACAAAGGAGATGCCATTTGACAAAGCAGTTTATGAACACAAGACATCTTGATGAGGGTCATCCCTTCAACATGCTCACCAGCTTTGAACTACCCTTGCCCTGTCTTCTCTTCATTATCTACCTCTTTCCCCTTGCTCCCATCCCTCCCCCAACTTGGATGTACCCATTGCCTGGTGTTGATTTTCTTGGGTTTTGACCTCTTCTTTCTAAAACATTACACTGTTTGAACTCTCCATGCAGTCTTTTATGCTTCAGTTAATTCATTTGTAACCACTTGCATTCTATCTACTGCAAACAGGGAAACATACAGCCTTTTTTTCTCTAGATCTGGCTTACTTCTTATCAGTATTTGTTTCCACTTCCATAGAACCACTATTGAAACAAACAAACAAACCCAAACAACGAAAGATAGAATCTAAGGGTGTGGTTAGAACTGTTCATGTTTTTCAATAAAAATGTTAAAATTAAAGGTTAAATGTTGAAATGCATGTTAGAATGAAAATGGTAAAAAATAGACCTCAAGGAGTTGAAAGAAAGATCTGTTTGGTACTGTACACACTTTCATTTGAATGCTATAAGGGCTCTGAAACTTAGCCATGATCATTCCCTAATTTGGGTAAAGAAATTAAAACCCTTAAGACCATAAACGACATTATCTTGGTCAAGAACAGAAAACAGAGGGAAAGTTGAGACAGAACTTAAACCTAATTCTCTCTCTGAAGTTCACACTTAAGATTTCACACACCCTGCTTGTGTCTCACTGAAATCTAAGTCACACTAGAGTCCTTTCTCTCTGAAAGAGTGAGCATTGTGAGGCTGAGCTTTGTTTGAAATAAGACTATGTGCAACACAGACACTTTGATTTTCTTCTTTCTTCTAGTAGTTGGTGTTCAGTTTATTTTAGGGAAAACTTGACAATCCCTAGTTTTCAAGGTGTAAATTTAAAGTTTAAAAGAGATGTAAATAAGACAATTCCTATTTCTCCCGGTCTATTTTCAGATGGTATAGAAAATGATTTTATCTCAAAATAGATTATGCTACATTTAGTTTAATATAGTTTGGTATAATTGGTGGAGTGAAAATGGAACATTTCTAACTATTGAAAAATAACTCCATAAGTCTATGGTAAAACATAAAACATTCAGCATCTTTACACACACTTTTCTTCAATACATAATGCTTCACAGTCTGAGTGAAGTTATCCCACAAAGGAAATAATTTTAAATATAGGACTTTGTAAAATTGACAAAAGGATTGTTGTTAAGCATGGCTACTTTGATTGGGTGTTAATTCTAAATACAAATGGCATCTACACAGAACAATTCCCTCTGAATTTAAAACTAGTTTGTGCAAAGTAGACAAGTTTCAGCCATGTGTAGTTCATTGTTGCTTGTGCTTAAAGTGGCTGGTTATTTTAATTCTTTATGAAACAATTAATATGTGAATAAAATAATAATATAATCGTATACAACTTATTTTATCTCCCCTGTGAAATACTGAACAGGAACATACAAAGATTTAACTGTCAGCAAAACTAGAAAAAGTACTTGCAGAAGGGAGGAGTGAACATATTGAGTACAAAGCTATTCGAAATTTAAAATTGAATTTTATTCTCTTCTTCACTATCATTAGGCTTAAACATTTTAATCAATATCATGATGTACAAATTTGGGAACATGTAAAATTAATCACTTTAGACTCTCATTAAGTACTTATTAATTCATTCTTTTCTCACTTTGTCTGACAAATATTTACTGTTATCTGTATATGAAATGGATTTTCTACCTGTCTCATCATGGATGTATCATTTAACCTGAAGGACTTTCATGTTTCATTTGATGCTTTATAAATTAACTACGTTTCCTAGTAAATGAGTTAAACAAACACAGATATATAAGCACCATGTTATTGCTTCCTACATTTCTTCCGTGTTCTTATACCTGAAATGTAAAGGACACATGGCAAATTCCTCCATATTCAATTCCAAAATTCACACAGAATCACATTGTCTTAACTTCTCTTCAGCCACTCTAAACATATATGAGTGTATTATGTTTCAGTGGGATGCCTCTCTGTTTTCTTTCTTACAAAGCTATAGAAATAAATGCCCTCTACTGCTTAAAAATAATGGAAACTGGAAGAAGAATGCATTCGGAGGATATCCCCACAGGTAAAGGAAAACACTGTTTGGCTTCCTCCCAAAGTCGCCTGTCTTTTGGCTTTGTGTCCAATTATCCTATTCTTCTCCCAGGAAGCTTAGAAGAGACTCCATCTCTTACAGAACAAGCAAGACCTACCCTTTCTCCACTACTGGCCATTCATCTCTTGGATTAATCTGAAGTTGGTGTGTGATATCTAAGTGTGAGTCTGCTGTACAATAGATGTGGTACCTCCTCTCTTGACCAACAGTGGGCTGTCTCCTCACTACGATGTAACCATCCCAAGCAACGGTAAGCCAATGCCCCTTATGTAAAAGCATTGAGTTGCACGATGTGGAAATGGTCTATCACAAAACCTAATGAAAGTATCATATTTTCTCTCACGCACTGTAAGCATAAAATGCAGAGCTGATAATAGTGAAGGTATTTTTTAATGGGTATAAAATCAAAAGACAAAGGGTTAGAGTACATTTTTTTCAGTACTATGAATAGTTGGGAATATTATTGCCTGTGCCATTAAAAATTGATTTTAATCATTGGATGCTATACACATATATGGAAATAATTAATAATTAAGTAGTTGATATGTGTTAATTAAAAAATGACTATTTTTTTTTCAAAAATGACTGTTTTGTCAGAAAAGGAGAAGCATTCACCCAAATAATTTTAATAAGATTTTCCTGGTTTACTGTTGCTATATATATATTTGCTTTATTTGCAACCCCTTCATGCTTAGTTTCATGAGCCCTAGGTCATACATATGTATGTATGTTACATACCATACACAGAAATGGATAGAGATGTATCAATATTTAAATTCTAGATTATACATAGAAAAAATATCTCTTCCAGTGAAAATTTTCCCATTCAGCTGAGAAAGAGAAATGATTTAATTTCACAATAGAATCCTCATCATTATCTCCTACCCTGACTATATAGCACTTACTGTCTTTAATAGTGAAAAGCATCGAACTCCAAGTCTTGTGTATACTAGGCACACACTATGAGACTGAGCCAAACACCTAGCTGTTGCTTTTATAAGATGAGGTCTCCTTGAATTCATGATCCTCCCAAATGATGGGATTACAGGGGTGAGCCATCATGCCTGACTAGTTTCTTTGTATTGTAAGGCTTCATTTAACCCTTTCCCTAACTCCAGCCCTTACTGTGTTAAACTGTAATCAATTCCTCTGTATGCATCCTCTGGGATGAAAAATTTTAATAAGATTTTCCTGGTTTACTGTTGCTATATATATTTGCTTTATTTGCAACCCCTTCATACTTAGTTTCATGAGCCCTAGGTCATACATATGTATGTATGTTACATACCATAAATACTACAGTAATTTAATACTTTCTAATTATATTTGATAAAATTTGATGTAGATTCAGGCTGTATTGTGCATCATATTTCATCCCTAGTGGTCAGATCCTGACTTAGACTGTAGATGGTAACTAGAAACCAATTAATGAGAAATATGATGACATATCACCTAACACTGCATTGTTGTTCCATCTGAATTTATCAGAAAACTCCTCAGAGGGCTGTGCTCAGCAAATCCATTAGACCAGTTTGCAGTGGAAATGATAATCTATGCAATCCAGATTAAAAAAAGAACTTGTGTGTTTGCAATCTATCACATAAAAATTACTCAGTAGGGTGAAAGCATTCATGAAGACTCCATGCATTATCTGATTTTTCTAAAAGAGAACCATTCATTACATGGATTTTTTTTCTTATTCCCTAGGAACATATTTTTTTTTCTTTAGCTTCTTCTTTTTTTTTTCTTTTTCTTTTAGAGGTTCCACTGAGACAAATGCTATTTGTATCCAATGAAGAAAGATAGTCTGAGTTTCAAAAACAAAAAACAAGGGTCAATGAATTAAGTTAGTTTATTTTTAAGCAGGTCATTTTTCATACTCTCCTTTGCCTGAAGCAAAGTATGGACTGTCCAGAAACTTTGCCCTGGTTTCCTTAGAAAAATTAAGCATTTATTATTCACTTGCCTTGCATTTCATTTAGGCTTTCCATCTTCAATCACTTAGGATGGACTGCAACTATTTTCTCACTGCTGTCCTCAAATTAGAGCTTTTAAAATAAATGCCACATTTCTCCCGGTCTGAGCCCAAAATGTTACAGGCAAACATATGGTACTGGGGTGGTCGGAAGGAAAAAAAAAGCAGCAAGCAATTTTGGACTGCAAATAAGCTATTTTCAACCTTTTGAAGCACCATAATAAATGCTATTCACAAAACTGACGTCTCATTTTACAATTACTACTGCTTCACATCTTTGTTTGACACTACACTGCCTCCTAGGCCTGTGAATCAAGGATTCCTGGGCCTCCTTCCAAGGTGGATAAGTCCCTTTCCAAACCAGTCACATCACCTGGCGTGAACGAAGCTGTTTGGAAGTCAAGTAGGGGTACAAGAGAATGTCAAAAAAATTAGGTTGTAGTATCAGAGAGTTTCACTTTGAATCCTGCCTTCAGCCCCTTGGGAAAGACGTATATCAAGTCAGACTCTGCCCTTTCCTCAGGAAACTAAGATGACTTTGACACCTTCCTGCAAATACTGTATATATTTCACGATGCATGCAAATAGATCTAACACTGCGTCAAGGATATATTAAGTTCTCCATAGATGAAGGAGCTGTTTGCTGTTTTTACGCCCATGTTAAAATTCGGGAGAGAATTTTAACTACAAGCATGAATGGGGAAGGTTCTTGTACATGGTGAAACACAGTTCTGTCATGTGCAGGTTGATGACAAATTCTCTCTTCAGCAATCTGATTCAGTGCTGCCAAGCCTGAACACTAAATGAATAAAATGCTTTTACTTTTTCACTGTGATGTTATTAATATTATTACTAACAGTAATATCTCCTCCATTGGATTATAGTAACAGTTGCTCCTTCTTTGTTTCTATTATTTCTATCTTCTATGTATTATTCCTATCTGTCTTCCCACATGAGCTAGAGGTGAATGTGAACAAGGTTGATGGTTATCTCAGCCTCCTGAGTGGCTGGAATTATAGGCATGAGTCACCAGTGCTTCTTTCAAGACTTCTTTGTAAAACACAAGAACAGTGTTGGGTGGCCTGCACACTTAAGATAGTGCACATTGCATTGTCATACTTAGTCTATACTACAGTTTATAGATGATTCCCCAAACAAGAGCAGGAGCTCTCCCTAAGGCAAAAGAGTACCATGACAACAGAACCTAATTCCATAAAGTGGGAATATAATCAATAAGGCAATAGCAGAATATATATGAACAAAAGTCAAGAGTTCTGCTCTTGGCACTCTTGAGAGGAAACAAATAATCAAACAAACAAAATATGCAAAAGTTTGTTGTTTCTTATTTTCAATTTCTTTCTCCTTATTGAAAATATTCAATGGTTAAACAATGCTGCTATAAATATGGTTGTGCTGGTAGCTTTAGTGTGGCTTTGTTTGTGTTCTGTTGGATAAATGCTCAGGAGTGGAATTGTTTGCTGGGTCATAGGGAAGATCTATGTTTAATTTTTTTTTGAGGCACCTCCATACTGCTTTCTAGAGTGGTTGTCTTTGGGAGGGAAAAGAAAAGGGCACTGAAATGCTTTGATGAAGGGTGAACAAATGCAGCAGTGATAATCACTAGACACTATGTTGAAAAGGAACTCTACAAATGGTAGGTTGAAATAGGAGGGAAAAACTGGGAGAGAGTGATGGAAGGGGTGACATTGTTCAAAAGCAAATGTACTCTTATCTGAGTTATTTAACTGTAAACCCTTTGTATATCACATTCACAATAACAATAAAGACAAGAATATAGCCTAGCTCAAGAATTGCCAAATCACAGTATGGAGCTTCCTCAAAAGACTATACAGAGAGCTTCCCTGTGACCCAGCAATCCCACTTTTGGGCATTTACCCAAACGATCACAAAGCTACCAGTAGCATTATTTACCATACCCAGATGCCCCTCAGTAGATGAATGGATCAAGAAGATGTTGTATGTAGGTATACACACACACACACACACACACACACACACACACACACACACACACACATATATGTATATATATATACATATATATATATATATATATATATATATATATATATATATATATATATATAGTGGAATTCTATGCCTCCATCAGAAAGATACCACCCTATTGGTAGGAAATGGAAAGACTTGGAAAAAGTTACATTAAGTGATGTAAGCCAGGCCCAAAGAAACATAGGTCCCATGGTTTCCCTTATTTGCAATTACTAGTATATGACTAGGGCAAGCAGAAAAGCTCAAAAGCTATGTACATATGACCGTATAAAATGATTCTAAGTGAAATGAACGCCATGATAGGAACACAAGAGGTTTTATCTTTCTTGCTGTTGTTTGTAATTTGTTTTTTTTGTTTCTTTTGTATGTTCTTCCCCCATGGTATAACCCCTGTTTTCACTGTATTTGATTCCTGTGCCCTGCATCTTGTATATACATTTTTCTAATTTGGGGAGGAGAAGGGAAATAACAAAGTGTTGAAATAAGGATACAGGTTGACCTAGTGTAACAATGAGATGTACAAGACACTATGTTGAAAACAAACTTTAAAACCTTGGCAGGAGGGATGAGTTGGGGAGGTGGGGAGGGAAGGGATGGTTGGGGAAAAACAAAGAAGGAGGTAACAGTGCTTGATAGGAAATGTACTCATTACCTTACTCATGTACTGTAACCCCTCTGTATAGTATCTTTACAATAAAAATAATATACCAAAAAAGCAAAAAAAATTGTCTAATCAATGGGCAATAATCTCTGTAAAGATCATGAATGTGATTGCATTGGGTAACTGGAAGGGGATCATAGTCTCACATACGTTGTACCATCTAACGCTTTTCAGTTAACTTCCTCTGATCCAGTGATGGTATGGATGCTACCCAGTGATGTCATGGATGAACCAATCATGTAGAGAATCATCTTGCTAGGGACTTTTCCTAAGGTATATTGACTTTGTATGCTAAGTGTCTATTCATTCATGAAATTCACTTTATGCTGCCCGGGGCAAAAATTAGTGAATGTTCTTCATATTTGTGATGCATAACATGCACTTAAAAGTAATCAAATATTCATTCTGAATGTTTTTGGTTTTCATCATGTCCCATTCTCCTATATGGTAAAGTAATACGTTGTAATATCTTTTGTTTCAACACAAACAAAGGCCCATGGCTTGGATTTACAACTAAGGAGGAACTTCCCAGTTGAGATCATACTCATACCCAGTCTATCTCACTCCAGGACAAAGCAGAGGAATAATTTTGAGGCTAGACATTATTATGCACAGCATGAGACTCCTTAGAGTAATCAGGGCTCTAGGATCTCCAGGGGTGGTGCCAAAATGTTGTCAGATATGCCTTGGCTTATCTTATCTTCTTGTCCTCTTTCCTTGTGTAGGAAACAGATTTGCATCTGATATAAAGAATTTTTTGGCCAAGCTTGCTTCCTGCTTCCTTTATTTTTTCAGTCATAAACTGCCAATACACCACTTATATTCCTTGCTATCTCAGCATCTCATCTATTTTCCTAGGTCCTCAGCTTATACACATCTTTTGGTCATTCCAAAAGATATTTCATTCCCATCTGTACATAAAACTAAGATTTCAAATGTCCAAGGCTCTCTGTCCAAATTTGTATTGCAAAGTTTTAAAACTTAAAACAATTTTCATCTGCTCTGTACAGCTTTAAAACCCTCCCTCCTCCACTCTCTATGTCTCATTTTCTCTCTCCACACACCCAGAGACATATTTCATATCAGTCTCAAAGCAGTGTGTTTTTACAAGGAGAGAAGGGGCCTCAAAGACAGAGCCAAATTTAGATTACATAAGAACAACTAGCCATTATTTCTTTCCCTAGAACATACTCAAGTGTAATTATGAAGGTATTTGCACGAAACATTTACATTTTGCATGTTTCAGTTATGTGTTATACTTTATTTATTTATTTATATTGTGAAAATACCGGACAGAGGGGTTACAATTACATGGGCAAGGTAATGAGTACATTTCTTAGCAAGTGTTGTTGCCTCCTCCTTTGGTATTTTATTGCTTATTGAATTTCACCCCTATTTTCAACTGCATTGTAACTATTCACATTGAAATTTCAACCTCTTTCACTTACTAAGCAGCTACAATGTAGGCTGTTCAAGTATCATATCTCTCAAGTTATCAGCCATAATATTATCTATGATAGCACCAGAGTAAAGTTTCTAAAATATAAGTCAGATAATTTTAGATATGTCAAACTGAAAATGATGAAGTTAAAATTTCTGTGTGTTAAGACAGACACTCACTATCCTGGGTAAAATGTAAATACAAACTGTTGCTGACAGTGTTTAATTAAGCAAACAGCAATATATATCAAAGAGGCTTTTAAATTAGAAGAGAGCCTTCGTTATCCATACCTCACAGTAATTTATTCTTAAAATATAAATTATTTAAAGAACATCACCATATTTCCTTTATTTATGTTGGAAAAAATTCCGTCTTCCAAAATAGATTGTGAGACACTTGCAAGCTGAGACTAGTTTTTGTAATTTTTTTCCCTCCCTATGTTTAATTCAGTGCCTGCACATACTGAATACTCAATGGATATTTGCTGGCTTAATATCTGTTTCATAATGGGAATGACAAGCAGAAAGACCCACATGAACAAATCAAGAAACAAAAAGAGATACCTATTCAACTCTACTCAGGCAGTTAACATATTCTTGCTTTATATAAGTTAGTATTATTGCTTATGAAAAGTGAAGTTCAAGCTAAGTGTTGTTGGCTCATACTACTAATCCTAATTACCTAAGTGGCTGATACATGGAAGGTCATGGTTTAAGGGCACCCTGGACAGAGAATTTCTGTGGACTTTATCTCCAAAATAATCCAGGGAGCTGGAGTTGGGAGGAACTGGTTAGAGGTAAAGATTCTTATAGTCAAACATGAACTGAGCAAATAGTGCAAAGCTCTACATTCAAAACCCAATGGTCAGATGGTCATATATCCATATGGTTATATGGTTATATGAACATAGCCAAGACATGGACACAAGAGGTTTTTCCTTGTTGTTGTAGTTTTTAAGGTACTATATGATTTCTTGTTTCTTTTGTATTCCCTCCCCATGAATAGTATATACATTTATCTGATTAAGGAAGGGAAGGGAAACAACTTGGTAAAACAAAGGTCAAAGGGGGATCCAATGCAACAGTGATACTCACAAGACAATATGTTGGAAATGATCTGTACAGTGGGGTGCAGGGTGGGGGGGGAGGGAAAGTGGGAGAAAAATGAGGGAGGTGGTAACAAGTTCCACAAGAAATGTACTCACAAACTTACTTATGTAATTCTAACCCACCTGTACATCACCTTTTCAATAAAATTAAAAAATAAATTTATGTAATCTAGCTACTCAGGAGGCTGAGATCTGAGGATCACGGTTCAAAGCCAGCCCGGGCAGGAAAATATGAGGGACTCTTGTGGCCAATAAACCACCAGAAAACAGGAAGTGGTGCTGTGGCTCAAGTGGTAGGGCCTTGAGCTGAAAAGTTGAGGGACAGTGCCCAGGCCCAGAGTTCAAGCCTCACGACCGACCGACAAAAAAAATAAAATAAAAAGATAAATAAATAAATATATTTTAAAAAAAAAACAACACCAAAAGCTATTAAAAGAAATCTCACAGAAGCCTTGAAATTTGGAATCTGGAATTTGAGTTCTCACTTTGCTCTCATTTCTGTAATTGTTACTCTGGCCAAATAATAGTAATATCACCAGATTTCTCTTTTCCTTAAAACCAGGAGTTGATTACCCAAGCTGATACTCCTCCATCATTATCCATGGTCCCAAATGGGACAATTTTTAAAACAGGCTTCCCTCTTGGTTGATAATGAGTATATTATCATAACCCATTTAATCAATGCACTTTACAAGAATGTTTTCCTGTTTCCAAATCAATTTTAAGATATGACATATTTGTATATAACTGTACTTTTTCTTTTAAATGCCTGAGGATTTTACTCTTTGATTTTTTTAAAGCCTAGAGAGGCTTTAAAATTTTATTTTAATTAATAATTGACTTAATAGAAAGTCAGGGAAATTTGTCTCAATGATGCTAAAAACTCATGGATCCAAGAAAAATTAATATATGTGCAGGTGGTGTTTAAAGGTTGAAATTTTGTATTTGGAAATTTATAGAAAGAAAACCTATTGAATGATAGAAAACGTATCAGATAGAGAAGATACTGTCTTTCATAACAATTATTCTTAATAATAGCTTTAACAATAATTTTTTAAAAATAATTTAAATGCCTACCACAGTACTCCACAGACATAAACTAGACTGCCAAACAGATTTATTTTCTTAAGATACTTTTGAATCAATTAGAAACATGCCTCTCCATTTATAAAATTGTATTTTTAATTTAATTGTATTGTTAAGGTGATGTACAGAAGGTTACAGTTATATACATAAGGTAATGAGTACATTTCTTGTCCAACATGGTTACCCCTCCCTCATTTTTCTCTCACTTTCCCTCCCCCCACTACCTTCCCACCCCAAGTAGTAAAGTTCATTTCCAACATATTGTATTGTGGGTATCATTGTTGCATTGGTTCCCTCTTTGTCTTTTGTCTCATCATTTTGTTATTCCCTTCCCTTTCTCAGATCAGAAAAACACATATACAAAGCACAGAGCACCAAAATCAAATACAGTGACAACAGGGGATAAACCAAAGGGGGAAAAATGAAAAACAAAATTATGAAGCTGTTTCCCAGAGTATTTTTGTATGTTTTTGATTGTAAAAATGCTGTACAGAGGGGCTACAGTTACATAATCAAGGTAATGGATACATTTCCTATTGAGCATTGTTACCTCCTGCTTTGTTTCCCCCCTACCATCCCTTCTCTCCCACCTCCACCCCCTGCCGAAGATGTAAAATTCATTTTCAAGGTACATCTCATTGTTACAATGGGTCAACAATGGGTATCCTTTTTTCAGCATTTTGTTTTTTCCCTTCCCTCCCTGAATTAGAGAAGTGTATATACAAGATGCTGGGCACCAACATCAAATACAGTTAAAACAGGTATTATACCACGGGGGAGGAACATACAAAGAAGTTAAAAATCACATGGTACATTATAAATACGTTAGAAACAATAGCAAGAAAGAAAAAAAGATATTTGTGTCCCTACTTGGGGTTCATTCCAGAGCATTTTGAAAAATGTGTGGTTACTTGCTTTTTCTCTTTTTTTCTTTTTTCTTTCCCTTCTTTCCTTCCTTCCTTATTTTCTTTTGTTTGGTACTAGAGTTTGAACTCAAGGTATCTTGCTTGCTCAACCTGTCTGCTGTTCTAATACTCTACCACTTGAGTCATATTTCCAGCTCTGATTTTTTTCCTGATTTTTTTTCCTGCTGTTGTTGATTTGTCTTTTGGAGATGAAATCTAGTGGACTTTCTTCACTAGCTGATTTTGAACTACAATCATTCTAACTCAGTCTCCTGAGTAGAGAGAATTATAGGCTTGAGTCAATGGCATGGAACTTATTTTGCTCTTCTTTAAGTAACTTACATCATCCTTTAAAAAAATCTGTACTGAAGGACTTAAAAAAATTGGCTTGGTTTAATTTTAGCTGTAAAAATATTTTCACAAGAGCTCAGAGGATAGGCATCAAACCTGTCTTACAAATAAAGGCTCTAGGGCTGGGAAGGTGGCTCAGTGGTAGAGTGCTTGCCTTGCATGCATAAGGCCCTGGGTTCGATTCCCCAGCACCACATTAGCAGAAAAAACAGGAAGTGGTGTTGTGGCTCAAGTGCTAGAGTGCTAGCCTTGAACTGAAGAGCTGAGGGACAGCACCCAGGCCCAGAGTTCAGGGCCCACAACCGACAAATAAATAAATAAATAAAATAAAGGTTCTAGGACAAAAATAACAGTATCAAACTTGTATTGAATGACTATCATTTTCTATGTCCTGCATAGTGGACATTCTTTGCTTCTCAGTTCCATAATGAGACTAAAAGGTTAAGTTATATACCCATTTTATAGATACACAAGTTGAAATTTAGAGCATTGCTGTTAAGCACCAGGTGGCCAATGAGTGGCTAGATTCATCTTTAAATCTGATATTTCAGTGTGCCTAAGTGTGTATAAGTACCATTTCTTCCTTTATTCCAGAATGAAAAATGGCATCAGACCATCTGTGTTATTTTACCCAGGTACTATAATTTGTTTTAATCAGTATCCAAATGACTGTTGTGGCTACCATATTCCTCAGAGTGCCCATTCGAATATTATTGCTCCTGGCAGTGAAATCCTTAACCATAAAATTCCATAATCCAAATCCCCAAAAAAGCATTTCCCTGATGCCAAAACCTGATAAATAGAATTCAAAATTGAGGCCACAAACCTGTTTCAGGCTCAATGGAGAAATAAGGCTGCCCTTCCAAGATGCTATAAACCAACTTTGCACTGTTTCCATAAACTGGGTCATCGGCGTCAGTAGCTGTGACATTAGTGACAGACGTACCTAATAAAAAGAGAGGGGGAAAAAGTCATAATTAACACGTTATTTTTTGCCAAGAGCTAAATTTTGCCAAGCCTATCATACAGAAATCCATGTGTGGGAATCAAGAGAGAAGGAAAAAAAAAATCAAGGGTGTAGGTCTTTTTAAAAGACTGAGATAAACTGCTTTGTCATAACTTTAACAATACCCAATTCTTGTCAAAGAAAGGGTTCTGCTAGGTTGGAGAGCTGTATAAAGACAGCCTCTTTTGTATCTGTGTTACTTAAGATTCCTTTGTAGCTTTCATTTTAAAGATACCTATTAGATTCATGTGGGTTTCGAGAATATGCAGGGGAAATGATATCAAAGGAATGTGAAATATATGGTTAATAGTATCATATAGCAGGTGATACATAAGTTTTGCAAAAGCACAAGTAAACGTACCTAGAAAAGTCGACTGCTGAATTTTTTTTAAAGCTGTGCAAAAAATATCAAAGGAATATTTTATCCCATCACATTTAATTCCTCAGAATATAAAATTAGATTGGAACCACCAATTAATTTGCATGCTAAGGTAATTAGGCCCACGGATAATAGAATCAAAACCATCTTTTTTTTTCAGATTAGTCTTCTCTTTCATATTCACTTATTCATGGAACAATTGAGTACAGAGAGCTTGCCTGAATTGAAATATGTTTTTTCAGACAAAAATCTCTACAGTGAAGGCATTTACAGTTTGGTGGTGGTAAAATAGAGAAGGAAACAACAGATAAAGACATATAAAGATATATTCAGCTACATAACACATGTAAACAAGATACATAACAAGTGTAATTAACTACATGATCCAGGACAGACAAGATGAAAGCAGAAATTTTCTAAGAGAGGTTGCATTTCAGTTAATTGTTCAAGAAATGTTGAGCTTCACCAGGGTAAGGGCAGAGAAGGAATTCCAAGAAATGAGTCATGCACAAGTAAAGGCAAAGTAGCTTCCTTGGCACATTCTGGAAACTGCAAATCTGAGGAGAATTTGGGAAAGTCTAGAGTGACAAGTAAAGCCACAATCTATGAAACCTGTCTTCCTTCCCAGTATATGTCAGACATACATTTACTACTTGTATTATAGATAGATGCATGGGTAAATTATCTGGTAAATTTAATGAAGAACACCAGGAGATACTAAAAATCACTAATTTGTTATGATGCTGGGATTGGGGCTAAACTGGTTGAGCATCTGCTTAGCAAACACAAGGCCCTGATTCCAATCTCCAGTACAGCAAAATAAATTTTTCCAGCCAGACATCAGTGGCTCAAGCCTGTAATCATAGCTAGATCTGAGGATCACAGTTCAAAATCACCCTGGGTAAGAACATCCCTGAGACCCCTATCTCCAATTAATACCCAGAAAACCAGAAGTGGTGTGGCTCAAGTGGTAGAGAGCTTGCCTTGAGCTGAAGAGGTGAGGGACAGTACCCAGACCCAGAGTTCAAGCCCCATGACCAACAAAAATAAATGAATAAAAATAAAGTTTCCCAATTATATTTTAGAATTAATTCTTAAGGATAAATTCTTGGCAAAGATAATTTTATATACACATATCAAATATATACATATATATTGCATATACATATTTCATATATGTATATATTGCTATGTGCATATATATGTAGCAAATATCTATATTGCTATGTATATATAGCAAATGTGTATATCTACATATCTATCCATATCTTTATATCTATCTATCTATCTATCTATATCTTATTTTCTATCTCTATCTATCCTGATCATTCTTTGTGCAGAAAGAAAAGGAATCAGAGACTGGGCAGGACAACTTGGTCTTTGACATGGTTACAGTGGACCTCAGCTATGCTTTCAATCTAGGCTGCTCAATGATTTAATGGGGCCAGGTCTTCATTGAAGACCTGTGTGATAGGAAATACCCTAGAGAATGGACCATGGCTCTTGGGCCTGATAGCACTCTTCAGTCAAGGGCAACTACAAAGTGAGGACAGTGACCTCAGTCCTGATCACTGAACTGTCCACAGGCAATGCCCCAGCACATGGAGGAAGGTGTGTCGATATTGCAGGAGGAACAGAATGAATCTGAACAGCATACCCGTTGCTGCAATGATGTACACAGACTTGAAGCAGGTTTTTGCCAATCACGATTTTTGAAGATGTTGCCAGTCAAAATCTTTGTAGAACGTTTTGAATTGCAGTTACTATTCAGGAAAAGTGACAATATTTGTTGAGCACTAAACAATCTGATGAAATTAGAGTTTCTACTCAGAATGATGACTTAAAGGCTTTACAGAAAATCTACAGAAATATTGTTCTGAATGCTCTCTTTGTGACAAACTCTGCACACACTTGAAACAGTGTGTATAAATTGAGTGTGTGTGTATGTGTGTGTGTGTGTGTGTGTGTGTGTGTGTGTATGTGTGACTTCATACTCATTTTCATAGCAATTCCTTTCACTGGTGATATTGGCGCATGAAAACACTGATATCTGTAGTTACTTAATTGTTTTACAGCATCAAGAAGAATTTGGGTTAAAAATCTTCTCAAAAAGAGAACAATAAGGAGAAATGTGCCCACATAATGTTAAAAGATAGGGAACAAAATTAGTCATCCAAAGGAATGCTAGAAATTTCAACTACGAATAAAATATGGGATCCTTCGAGTGCCTGAATTGTGAGCCTTGGCTCCATACCGTTGGAACATAGAGACACTGTTTCAGAGAAAGCGTATTCTCATGTATTTCAGAGTTCTTTCAGACTGGAGAGACAGGAGTGCACCACTGGGCCAAAGTTTGTGTGAGGTGTATAGTCTGCTATTTTTTTGTCTAGTATGTTTACTCTGATGCTTCAGAAATAAATTCTACCTCCCCAAGTTAAGTACAATACTATCATCAAGAAATAAAGTCAAAGCCACAAAAGGAAGTTACAGTGATGAGTATAGATATTCATTTCCAGTCAAAGCCCCATCCCTGGAAAATGAACAAGTCATAAACTTCTGTCAGTACCAAAATTACACTCTACACAGAAACTTAAATGAAGGGATATTTATGGAGAACAAATAAGTGCAACTATTTCCTGAAGGACCATGCTGTAATAGAAATTGTAGAAATGTAGGAGAGGTGTGTGTTGACAAAGTAGTGGGAAACATGTTAATGGTTTTGAATGTGGAATCATTTCATTGTTTTCTAAAGCACTTATCTCTAACTCTTTGGGCAAATCACTTAACCTTAGTCTCAGGCTAAAATCTACAATATACACATTAGAGTGAATGTGAGTGATAAAGGCAATGATGGATGTGGGTTCCTAATACAGAAACGATCACATGAGAATCTTGAGTACCACCCTGCCTTGGATTGGACCTTAGCTTTGAAAAATAGATCCCTCAGGTCTGTCCCAGAATGATAAGATACAGAAAGACACAGAATACTTTAAAAAAAAGACCACAAACTTCAATTCCACTGGAAATCTTCCAGGAATCCCAATGTAAAGTGATCATTCAAAAGTGTGTGTGGTAGGTAACAAACTTTAACAAAAGTTAGCTCATCTCTACTCCTAGGAACTGTTCTTTTTTTGATTACTTGGTGTGGGTGGGGAGAGGGGACGCTTTCATATTTGTTTGCAAAGTGAAGCATTTTTTTTAGGAAATTAATCTTGTCTAAAGAGTCCTGAAAAACCGTTTCAGGGTAATTATAAGATGAGAAATGCGTTCTTGGATTTTGATTATTTCAAGAATAGCGATAATTATTCTATTTCTGTCTTATTGTAAGTTGATCTGATCTTGTCCTGAGAGCACACCTTGCCAGCACTGACACTGGCACACGGGCCCAGGGTTCTGCCATCTGCATGCTCCATGGTTCTGTCCTCTCATGAGCGAAGATGCTCATTTGTACTGTGAAAACCTCAGTATTTCATGGGAAGATCCAGTATGGCTTTAGGAAATTACAAGAAGAGTGAATACCGAGAAGCTGCAATGTATTTATGGGGAAGAGTAATGAGAGGGGGGGGACACAAAAGAAGGGAGGAAGGATGAGCAAACGCAGTCACTACATTCGGTGTAAATTATGTCAAAACTGAACTTGAGGGCAGGGATGGGAGGGGGGTGAAATGGGAGGGATTGATCTTGACATGGGTCAAGATGCACCACACTCAGAACCTGAAATATCAAACTGTTACCTCTCTGTACAACTATTCAATAATAATAACACTGATGATGATGATGATGATGAGTGGCTTACACCTGGAACCATAGCTACTCAGGAGGATAAGATCCAGAGGATCATGGTGCAAGCCAATACCGTAGTAAAGCCTAAGATATTTGATCTCTAAAGTAACCAGCAAAAAGCAGGGCTGAAAGTGTGGCTCAACTGGCAGTATGCCAGACAAGCAAGCAAGTTGAGTAAGTGTAAAATCCTGAGTTGTAACCCCAGTATCATCAAAGAAGTGGGGAGTAGAGGGGACTGAAAGGGGAAAAAATGGAGTCAACTCTGTAGTTCCAGGTGGTGGAACATTAGTTTCATAATCCATCTCCACATTTTACTAACTTTCACATTTGTGGTAAATTTTATTAAGCTTTGATTCACTAGTATGGACAAAGAAAGTTACTGGTACATCATGGTTTTGTTGAGATAATTAAAGGTGATCCATGCAACATAGAAGGAAAAGAAGTTTTGACATTTGATATTTCTCAGAACTTCTGTCATTCTTATAACAATAGGTTATGTATTCACACAGCTGAGACCGAATAAAAAACTATTTTAAATTTTCATTGGTGATAAGTATTTTAATTTATATAATTAGGTGACTTTTTTGCTAATGTTTTTAATAATAATACATTTCCATAAAAGACAGAAATAAAGACACTGTAGATATAACTGTATAAAGGTTAGGTAGGCAAAATAAATTCCTATGTTTTGTGGCATAGCAGGGTGTATATAATTAACCATAATGCCTTAAATCTCAAAATAATTAGAACACAGAATTTAACACGTATCCACGTTAATAAAGTGATAAAATTTCAATTAGCTTAACTTCGTCATTACATAATAAATACACGAATTAAGGCATCACAATTAACTCATAAGTATGAACAAATGTCAATAAAACAGTGATATGCCCATGTTCTTATTAAGATCTTTCCTCAGTAAAGATTTCCAAAGGAAAACACCTATGTACACAATCTCACAGCCTACCATACAGTGTATTTTCTATCATTTTCCACAGTGGGAGGAAATGGCTCTGGGTTCAAACATAAACCGTGTTTAATGTAGTAAGTACAAGGCTACTGAATGAATTTCATTCTCCCAGCCTGAGCAAATCCCATGTGACTATAAAGATAGACTACTGGGCTAGGGACTGCCACTGGGGCTAAGACAAACAAACACCACAGACTCTCCTAGGATATAGTGTCCTGATGCCTGGCTTCCCCAAAATCCACATCCTTCAACTTTATACATCTGGTACCATCAGGTACAATCTTTCTCCTAGCAGCGATGCCATGTCTGTGGTTGTACCTGTGCACTGGGGACACATGCATGCCAGGCTTTGTGAATGCATCTGTCAAATGATCCCCCCATCAGGGGGAAAATGGATGCTTTGAGGTTAATCTCGGCAACAGAAAACATTTCTAGTCAAGCTGCCCAGTGCAGTAGGTTTCTCCATGGAAATGCATGCAGAATGCAAGCTACGGAGAGAGAGGCAAATTGAAAAGTGTCAACGTTGCAGGATAATGTTACTTCAAAGCAGCAAGTGTTGGTGTGTGATAAACAAGACCCCGAGTAATACCCGGAAAATATAACATCCAGGATTCTCTGTTTGTGTTTTCATTTGGAACTGCTTTTGTCCTTTTGTCGAGGATACAAGAGACTCATTTAGCTAGTGACTATATATTTGACATTGTGCCATTTCTCCAAGAAAGCCCCTATTATAATCCAACTTGGTGCTGATCCTAATTATAATAATATAGCTGTCGCATTTCCAGCTGCTGTCAACAAAAAAATGATCCCTGTCCCCACAATTCAGCCTGCTAGTATCAAGTCAAGTATGAACACAGCAATTCCAAGGTGAAATCCAGCTACTAATAAGCCTATCCCCCCACTTTTGTTTTCCTGCATTTGGGTTCAGTTAAGCGAAATTTGTCAATATGCTGCCTGGATTCTAATTAATAACAGAAGGCTTGCAATGGCCTTTGCTTCTTCCCATATCTAAAAGTTTCCTCCTATTAGCTGCAGGCCTCACATATTTTCCTCCAATCATGACAGCAAGGACTACAAGCAAAATTAACCATCAAAGATGTAACTCTGTCAGGTTAGAGGTTCTGCTTTGCTGACAAACTAAGATAAAAGGCCTTCGGGAAAATAAGACATTGGCGTTTGGGTAGTGCAGTTCTGTTAGCTAGGCTATACTTTTTCTTTATGAGCAAGTCAGCACACACCAATTCTGCACATTATTCAGAAAGAAAAATGCTGGTGCTGACACCCTGAGCAGGAAAACAAAGGTTTGGTGCAGCGTGAAAATGTGCACACTGGAAAAACTAAAAACTATTAAGATGAGAAGAACATAGACCCCATTTGCAAGTACTTGTTTGCAATATGTTTTCAGAGGAATAAGCATTTCCATTGCAGTAGGGAAAATAAAGAAGCCGAACCTTTGCAATAGGAGATAGTCAAAAGGGCATGCGTTTCTGGCCTCTTGCTATTATTTTCAAACTTTTGATGTGAACTTCTAGCTCTCTTGTTCCAAGTTCAGCATGTAAAATCCACAGAGTGTCTGGCATTGTCATCTGAGAAAACCCTTACTTAATCATTCATATGGTGCAAAGATCACAGACAGAACCGGCCATAGCAACAATGTTACTGTTTTCATTATTGAAATGAAAGGAAAATATCCAACTGCTCTAACCCCCTTATTATTTCCCACAAATATGACAAGACAGAATAAGTGTTTGGCACAAATGTCTCCATGACAACATTTCTTGGTCATTGTGGAATAGCAGAGCAATACTTTTATGGAACCAAAATAACTTGTTTGTGCTTAAATTAGCACATACTAGAAATTAGATGTTTTAAATGTATCTTGTTCAAATGATTACCTTTGAGTTTTATGTAACTGTGTCCTGGGATACTTATTTCTAGGGGTTTTGTTTCCATTTGTGTGATTTTTTACCCCTACTCCTTCAGTTACAACAGAATACATTCTCTTTATGGATGCAGGTAAAAGCTGAGAAATAAATGCAGACGGTCAGTCAAAGCATGTTGATTACTAGCTTCCTGGGTGATACCATAATCTTCCACATTCACTTCTCCAGACTGGCATCATGCAAATTTTCCCAGTGGGAAACATGGCCTAAATCCTACCGGCACTTTTTCAGTTTTGCTGCTTAATTATAGAAGACACATGCCAAATATCTACATCTCTAAGGGACCCCAGAGGGGGTCTTTGGAGGATGAGAAGGATTAAATGTGGATCAGCAAAAATTAGAGAGGGTATTTTAAAATTTAACCCTATAGATAGAGATAGTCATGACAAATACCCTCCTTACCCACAGACACCAGCTAAGCTCTGAGGGAAACAAACAGTAACCGATAATGTCTGATCATTCAACTGCAAGCCAGAAGCCAAGCGTCCTGTTGCATTCCAGATATTTCTATTGGTATTAGGATGGGTTAACATGGAAAGTGAAGTCAGTGTGAAACCAGATTATAGATTCTTCTCTTTTGCTATCAATCTTCTCCTTAATAAAAGTCATCTGCACCAGGCACAGCACCTTAAGCTTGTCAACTCTAGATACTTTGGTGATAGAGATCAGGAGATCACAGATCAAATGTAGCCTAAGCAAGCGAAGTCACAAGTCTCCATCTTGACCAATGGTTGCACATGATGGTGCATGCCTGTCAGGCCAGGTACCAGGGGAGTGCCCGGGCTCTCTCCTGTCATCCCCAACAGCACAGGAGGAATGTAAATAGGAACACTGCAGCTCAGGTCAGTCCTGGCATAAAGCAAGATGCCATCTTGAAAATAACCAATGAAATAGGGGGTTGAAAACTGGGCCCCTGTGGCGCACACAGCTAATTCACTTACTCAAGATGCTGAGATCTGAAGATTGAGGTTGAATTGAGTATTCTTTTTTTTTTTTTTTTAAATAATTTTATTTGTGAACATACTGTACAGAGGAGTTACAGTTACATGGGCAGGATAATGCGTACATTTCTTACCAAGCATTGGAAGATTGAGGTTGAAAGCCAGCCCTGACAGAAACATCCATGCAATGTTTAGGTCCAATTAACCATCACAAAGCTAGAAGTGGAGGTGTGGCTCAAGTAGTAGAGAACACTAGCCCCAAGGTATAAGCTAAAGGACAGCCTCTAGGCTCTAAGTAACAACCCTAGTATCAGCAAAACAATGGAAGATGATGAAGTATGGCTCACGTGGTAGAGCACCTTCCTAGAAAACATGGAAACTTGAATCCAGCCTTCAAAACCACCCAAATAATAATAATATTATTTATTAACAATACAAAGAAAAGCCAACTGAATAAAAGCAGAGGTAGCATTGGTTTTCTTTTCTTTTCTTTATCCTGGTCCTGGGGCTTGAACTCAGGGCTTGAGAGCTGTCCCTGAGCTTTTTTGCTCCAGGGTAGCACTCTACCACTTCAGCCACAGCTCCACTTCTGGCTTTTTGGTAATTTATTACACGTAAGAGTCTCACACACTTTGTTGCTGGGACTGGCTTTAACGCCTGATCCTCAGATCTCAGCTTCCTGGTTAGCTAGAATTACAAGCTTGAGCTACTAGCCCTCAGGTAGTATTGCTTTCTTTTAAGACATGCACCATTCAGTAGAATCCTCAATGACTTCCCTCTATTTTCTTTCACAGGCCTAACTCATGCTCACTGGGTGTTCTCTTCCTGTGTGAGTTCTCAGCCCACAGTGGTGCACGGTTGCCAAATGCCACATGTTCCAATTTGAATTTATTATGGGAATGGGGACAGATTCGTAACTGCAGTCACTCTGAGGGATGGCATGGAAATGTACCCTGTCAGTTCTCAGGCTCCATGATTTGGGATAGAAACCGAGCAAATAAAACCTGCTTGCTATATTTTCAGAGACCTAAACAGTTGTGTCACTTCACGGAACCCCCACGCCCGTGTTTCTAATAGGAGTCTGCAACTTTCAGACACAATTAAGTATACTTCAGGAGGTGCCATTGTGCACACAGATGCCTCCCATTCTACGCATGTGGCATCCCAGCAAACATCTGTAATGTGCACTGGGTGAGAGAAATGGAAAGTATGATGTGAAAAAAAAAATGTGTAACTGTAAAAATCTCACCCGTGTTTACTATTCACAGGAGAGAAGTTCCTCCTCGCATCCTTCCAGAACAATGCTCGCATGGTGTGGCCTAGCCACTGCCTTCGCAGACAGATAATGAGCACCTTCGGAAGCCTGGTTGTGAAAACTAATAAGCTGCCTGGTTTACAGTTCCATGTGCATAAATAAACTTTCAGAATGAGAATCATTCTTCTTCCCCCCGCCCCTGCACCCCACTCTCCCCAGCAGTAGAGGAGGGGGAAAAAGTGTATTTTCATTCCATAGGCCACCGCATTTGGGAACTAAACCTTTCCTAAACTGTTACCTGAGTAATGAAATCCTATAAATACTTGAGAACTAATAGCATGGTAAATGTCCAACAGTGGCAGCTCTCTTTCCATCCTGACTTTGTCCTATTATACCTGTCTTAGGCCTATATGGGCCTTCTATACTATGAAAGGACATCAGTCATTGAACATTTATTTTACTCAGTTCATTCACTCACATGTACAGAATGACGATTTGCATGGCACCTGCAGTATGCCAGGCACGGAGTTAGACCTGAAGAGTAAAAGGATGTTCAGAGTTTGCTGTCCAGTTGTGTTTGCTGTCTACTGTAACAAGACATTAACCCAGTATCTCATTACAGAGCTTCAAACCTTCCATACATTTGTTTCTAAGAAGGTTACACACTCCAGTGTATAAATATACGTGTTTTCATTCTTCACACTGGTTCTGCAAACAGAATGTCAGACGCTTCTGCTGGAATTAGCTTAGTTAAAAGGCAGAGGTCATATTCTTTTTTTTTTTTTTTTGGATTTTTTTTTATTTGTGAAAATACTGTACAGAGGGGTTACAATTACATGGGCAAGATAATGAGTACATTTCTTATCAAGCATTGTAGCCTCCTCCTTTGTTTCCCCTTCCTATCCCTTCCCATCCTCCTTCCGCCCCCCACCCAATCCTCCCCCCCCCAAAGTTGTAAAGTTCGTTTTCGACATAATGACTTGTACATCTCATTGTTGCAATGAGTCATATTCTGTATCCTGAACACTCTCAATGAGCAAGAAATCTTGTTTACGTCACTGACTCAGTTTTCTGATCCATCTGTAAATGCCCAAGTCATAGTAGCCCGATCCCCAGCCAAATTGAGTTAGGCCTTTTGTTTTGTCTGTCTGGAAAGCTGTTTTACTGTTTTTGTACTTTAAAAAAAAAAAATTATTGCTTTTCTGAACTCAAGCAGAACTTTACCTGTGACCTCTTTAGATAACCCATTGCTGGCAAAGGATTTGCCAGTAAAGAGTCATTTTGGAAAATAAATAAATAAATAAACAAAAACAAAAACATTGAAAAACTGAGCACCCTCGCCTCTTCCTGCACAGCAGCCAGCAGAACAACAGCAGCAACAAAACCACAGAACAGCATCAATATATTTCTTCTACACCTTATATATTTCAGATCCCCAGCCGAAATTCACCAAGTCTCAGAGTGACAAGCAAGAAAGCAAACACTTGCTTTCCAAAAGAGGAAAAGGGCCAGATACCATTGGTAGAGTCAACCATGAGTTAAGCTCAGGTCATTGATGTATACCATGCCTCCGAGCTTAAAATCTTCAAGCTTAGGATAGATGACCTGACCTGATCTTTTTCTCTGGAATCTAAAAAAAAAAAATACTCTTTGTCTAGAAATATGTGCACAAAATTCTCTTTCTTATTAAGATCCCAATGAATTGCACCCTACCTGTTCATTTCTGTACACTGAAGAAGCCAGGTAAGACCAAAAATGCCAGAGAGGGAAAGATAGGTTCAGTTGTATATGAAGAAGTTGAAGTCATCATGCTGAACAAGCAAAACAAAGAATAGAAATAATCATGCTAGAAGAATGTACTGAGACCTTGGTATATGAATGCCTGGAGAGACTTGGGGGAAAAATGTACTGGAAACTCTTTGTTTCCTAATTCAACTTTTGGCAAGAACAAAAGAATATGTGAAAGGCTAAAGCAATGGGTTCACAAAAGTATGACTAAGGTCTTGCCACCATTTTGAAAGTTCTTATAACTGGGAAGGTAGAAAGAAATGGGAGACATAGTAAGATGGAAGAAAGAAAATGATGGACAAATTATGCTTTTAGCCTTGAATGTGATGCATGCTGACAGTCCTACTAGGGATCACAACTTTAAGTAGTATGAAATGTTAGCAGGGATATTTATTTTTTCTTCATTGTTCTCTTTCACTTCTTTTTGTTTGTATCCTTTCTCATTACAATCCGAATGTCCATTGATTTCTTGAGCTGTGAAACTGGTTTTTGTCTTGGAATATCAAAGACGAATATGAGTTTTCCTAGATCCTTGGGGAGCTCAGAGCTTACACACAGAAGTCACACATAACAATCATATTCATAGCCTAAAACCTGCATTTGTTCAATGAGTGATGTGAGCAAAGAGAGAACTAATTTTGAGCAGGGACTGGTGGAAGGCGGATCAAGAGTATGTGAGTAGCCTTTCTGATGAAGTACTGTGAGGCAAATCCCAGGTTTAGTATAGCCTATGATTTCTGAATATTGACTTTGTAATGGAAAGTGCATAAGGCCATGCGTATATGTGCACAAGGAATTTTTAGAATACATACCTAAAGCATGCTTACATTTGAGATAAGACTTTTAAATATCATTTTAAAAAGCACCCAGTCCATTGAGACATCACATTTGCAAATAACGGGGTTTTCTTTTCCTTGTAGCTATGAAAAGTTGCAATTCATGACACCATGCTGTGAAATATAGGTTGAATATGTTTAATACAAACACTTGAAATCAAAAATGCTTCAAGATTCTAAAGCGTTTTTTGATTCCACAAATGGTAATTTCACCTCACCTTGTGTGAAGCTGGATTTAGAGTGAAATGCACAAAAATATTGTACCAAAATATCACCAGGTTCTATGTACAAGATACATACACAAATTTTGTGTTTAGACCTTGACCTCATTGTGTATAAAAAACTTCCAAAAATATAAGAGAAATACATCATGATTTCTTGTGCCATGCCTTTAATTTGGGGTGATATTTAAGGTGTTTATGATTGGTAAAAGTAAAAATTGGCAGGTTTAAAATGCAGTGGAAATTTATGAAGCATCCACAGCAAATCCCAACTTTACTTGAAGAACTAAAGTGAAGTCAGGTTGCTGGTGACTCGAACTTGTATTCCTAGCCATTCAGGAGGCCAAGATCTGAGGATCTCAGTTCAAAGTCCACCTGGAATGACAAATCCAAGAGACTCTTTCTCCAGTGAATTAGCAGAAAAAAGCTGGATGTGAAATTGTGATTTTAATGATAAAATATCAGCCTTGAGCTAAAAAGCTAAGGGAAAGTGTGCAGGCACTGAGTTCAATCCTTAGTATCAGTGCTTAAAGTAAAATAAAATAAAATAACTGAAATGATTAAACAAACCAATTCCAATCCTTGGCTTGATTCAGTTATGTTCTTACTTTTCCATTCTTTCTTTTAACTATATTTAAGAATCTTACAGGGCACTGGTTGCTCACAAATGTAATACTAACTAATCAGGAGGCTGAAATCTGAGGACTGTGGTTCAAAGCCAGCCTGTGCACTGACATCCTCATCTCCAATATACTACTTTAAAAGTAGCCAGAAAAGGAGCTGTGGCTCAAGTGGTAGACCACCAGCCTGGAGCCAAAGAATCTCAGGGACAGCATCTAGGCCCAAGACCAGTACAAAAAATAATGCAATGAGAAAAGGACCGTATGTTCTTAACCAACAGCTGTGTCTTTCCAATTATGCTTTATGACATCTGCAGCTTTTTTCTTCTTAACATTTGTACTACCTTTGTGCTTACATGTTGGGCTAATTTGTAGTTGACCCCAGTAATATAGCCCTTTTAGCTAACATTTTTGTGAAAGCCAATCATTGATTCAGTCACTTTGCAGAGAGCCTAAAAAAATCAATAAATTCAGAAGAAAGAAATGGTGCGACTTCATAATATCACATTTTGTTTTTATCACAAATTTCCAATTTACCAAGTTCCTGTCTCATTATTTATATCCGACAGGGCATGCTGATGAGATACACAACCCGTCTTGTCCCTTTTGGCAATTCATTTATAACTGAAGCACAATTAATATCTCTACAGCTGTTCTCGGGGCAGGAAGAAAAAAATGTGGCTGTGACTATTTAGTGCATGTTTGAATGTGAACATGTCAAGTAAGGAGCACTGACGTATGCCTAAAACTGTAGAATCTTGGCTTGGCTTGATGTTTAAATTATCCAGAGAATGAGTTTCAAGACTGAATTTCGTATATGACCAGAAGCTACCTTTGAAATCACTCCAGATTTCCCATGGAAATAATTAGGAACCAGAATGATCATTAGATGCAAACTTTTGTATGGCCCTTGTCCAAAGACAAAATGTAAGGGAAAACTCCACTGACTTTCTAGAGAATGACATCATTTTAACTTTCTTTTTATATTCATTGTCAATTGCCTGTTTAGAAGCAAATAGCACATCTTCCTTCCTTCCTCCCATCTTCCTTCCTTCCTTCTTCCTTCTTTCTTTCCTTCTCTCTCTCCATCCTTCCTTCCTTCTTTCCTCCATGCCTCCCTTCCTCCTCCTCCCTCTCTTTCTTTCTCTGTCTCTTGCTCTTTCTTTTTCTTTTATTTAATGGTACTTTCTCAGTTTGCTGGCTGGAATGCAACCTACCATTTGAGCCATACCTCCTCCACTAAATTTTGGTGGCTATTTTTAGAGACGTCCCGTCAGTTCTTCTGCCTGAACGGATCCTCCAGGTATTAAAACTAACATCAAATATAGAGGAACAGCTGTGCTTCTTTTTCAAGTGCTTTTTTTACACTTGTTATTAGTATCTTATTTAGATTTAAAAACTCAAAAGTGGATTGAAATTACTTTTCACTTCCTATGAACTAGTGATAACTCAAAAGATACTTTTGCATTATTAATTTATTTACTAAAATATAGATATGGTTAGAATATGAATATTTGTGATGTATTTATATGGGCAGACATCCCAATAGTGCATCCAGAAACATTCATTCTCTCTCTGTCTCTCTCTCCCTCACACACACACACATGCAAATACATACAGACACAAAACCATACTACAGTATACTCTAAACAGTTATTCAATGTCACCCTGGCCATACCAAAAATCATAGATGAGAGCCCATGTATATGAAGGTCCAATAGTTCCACAGTGCTGATGGGGCTCGCGATCTGTGAATTCAAGTAACTTCAGATTGAAAATTTAGAGTTATGAAAGGGTGCTATGTATGGTTCAAGAGGTAGAGTGCCTACACAACTATCATAAAACCCTGAATTCAGAACCCATTACTGACCAAAAAAATAAAATAAAATGAAAATTTAAAAACACTCCAACCTATTCATTATTCTTTGACCAGTTGAATATACCAATTCTTTACAAAGCGTTTATACTGTATTAATTATTAGAAATAGTCTAGAGAAGATTTAAAGTATCTAAGATCAGATAGATAGATCATATGAAAATATGAAGACTGTTTTCTAGGAGCCTTGAGCAGCAAAATGATATTTGTATCCAAGAGAGGAATCCTGGAAATAATCTCCTCATAGATACCATGATATGACTCTGTGTGTGTGTGTGTGTGTGTGTGTGTGTGTGTGTGTGTGTGTGTGTATGTATGATGTTCTCTCAATGAAGTAATTCAAAATATGAGCAAATAATTTTGTAGCTACAGATGGAACAAATAAATATTTAAAAAATAGATTATTATTGCCCATGTTTATAATTATAGTAAATAATCATTATGAAAACTAAGCCTGGACATAAAATAAGGTTACTACAATGAAAGCAACCAAAAAACAATAAGAAAAAATATGCTGATTGTTGAATCCAACAGGGACAACAAAATATACTTATGTTTAGGTCACTTTGCCTGGGTAGCAGCAGGTGTGGGATACAGAAAATGGCCTACACTTAATCATACTGTCATATTACTCCAATAGGACTGAAAGGTATAAATTTATAGCAGTTTATGCATTTTGAAATCATCAAAGAAACACAGTATGTCCAAACAAAGAGTCGTATTTCTTGTTGGAGAACTGCTTTCTAGGTGTTTGATTCCTTCCCATAAGCTTCTTCTGAGAAACTATATTTTACACAAAAAATTCTTGCCTCCTGCCTGATGGAAAACAATTCAAAAAATCTCATAAAGGAACCAGGAATCCAGTTCACACACTAGCTTATGGAACAGTGCTATTAGGGAAGCAAAAAGAAGAAAGGATGCTCCATGCTTTTAAAAGTTATATGTTATTTCAAGTTTTAATTACAAAAGTAATACAGACTCTTGGTGGGAAACACACCTTTTTTGTGTGGGCAACTCAAAGAGACACCTCAGAAGGTACAGAAGGGAGAAGGCTCTGGGCTTTTAGGCCTGTGCTGGGAAGTGTTAAGAAGTTAATTAGCACCTGCATTCTAAAGAGCAGTTAGGTACAATTTGGGACAGATGGGAGGGTCAGACACTGTGAAAAACATCCCATAGCACCTTAAGGACTGTAAGAGATCACAGCTTCAACTTCACTTTTGTAAGTATTTAAACCTACATTTTGTAATTTTTTTCCTGAGTTTTTTTTCCCCCCGAATTCTCTAATTAGGGTGTGTCTCATGTGAGTGTGTGTTTTTCTTAATGGAAAGACACAGTTAAAGGATAGACACAGTTGCTAAACATAGATAAATACTAAGGAGATTAGCTGTTTTGATCAGGACAAGTATCCTGTCAAGTTTTCATTTACATACGCCAATTTGAGATGGCTATTTATTTTTCACCCTACTTTTTCTTGGAGGTATCTCACCAGACTGGCATTGTTTTTAAAGGAAATAACAACTTGTCCAGTGTTTCATAACTTGAGAAACACACAGATCACTTAATGAAAAACTTGTAAGTGCATTTAACCGGAATACCCCCACCCTGGCACCACACACACAGAGTTTAACATTGAGACAGAGAAACGTGTCTTTTACCAACGAATTCATAATTAAAGCTAGTTATTCATCTGTGAGTAAATATTTATGTGAATTGAGTAGGCTAAATAATACAGCCAGTATACTTTGTAAATATATTTATATTGTCTCGCAACCAACCAATGGGACAAGTCTGACTCAGAATATGATCCCATCTAACCAAAGGAAGTGGCCGACTGTTGTTCCTATTTTCCTTATGAGTCAGACATGATGCTAGAAGCTGAGGATGCAATATTAGGAAAATGAGCCCTTGTCCTTTGGGGGCTGCCAGCTTTGTAATATTTGGGTGGAAGTATGCGCAAAGCTCTAGCAATTTTAAGCACTCATACCAGGTGACAGCTCTTTAACTGTATTTGTTTTGTCTTTTCTTTTTTGGTACTGGGGACCGAACCCAGGACGTTGCATTTGCTAGGCAAGCGCTTTGCCACTGAGCTACATCCCAGCCCCAGGTGACAGCTCTTATAGGCAGAAGAAGACAATTATCACCTTCACACAATTCTGAGATCTTGTGTTTTGTTCAGAACTGGTCATTGCATTTTTGCATTTTATTCCTTAATTTATCAATTTTACTTTTTTAACCATAAAATAGTTTGGCAAATATTCTAGTAACACCCCAGAAAGGGTTGCTTTAATTTCTTATTTTACGTTAGAATCCCCTGGTTATCATTAGATGAAATCCAAACTAAAAAATCTGGGATTTTGATCAGACATTTAATGAGTGAATTTCAAAGTATGGTCCTTGTCAAAGCAGTATTAGGGTCAATTTGTAAGAAGTTATATATCGAGACTCTCAGCTCCAATCCAAATCTATACAACTGTAAACTCTGAGGTGAGGCATGCAAGAAATAGTGCTTTATCCAGGTCAGCAGGTAATTCTGATATGCATCTAAATGAAAGACTCAATGATGTGAATGGTAACAGCATCAATATATCAGATTAGCAAAAGTATCTATGGCCTCCGAAAGCTACTAATATCCTGTATTATATAATGCCAAATCTAGTTTTGATAACTTTACAAACTTTTGAGAGAGGTAAAACAACCAAAATGTTAATCTTTTGGAAAAGTAGACTGCAAAATTTCCTGATCATTTTCAGGGAGGGCATGAACACTGGGTGTACTCTCAGAACGATTTTCACTTTTGTAATTTGTATTATATATTTAGATTTGTCATTAAGATTATAACTCATAAACCAATCTGAGTTCATCTAATACTTTCCAGTAATTATTGTATCTGAACCATAAGGTGTTGTGACCTAAGAAGGAAGTGTTTGCTCTTTAAGAGTGCAAATTAAAAATATATAGTATAATGATCCTCATGATAATTATACTATTTTCTGCTAATTATACTATTTTCTCTCCAGTTAATACATGGTAATATGCTAAAGTACAGTTATTAAAATCACATACTTTGTGAAAATTTGAACCCGAATTAAATGAGCATGGATTTCCAGGGTACACAAATTCACAAGTATTTTTAAAGTGCATAATTGCCGCTTCTTGAAACTCCACATTAGATTTGAGTTTTTGTTGTCAATTTTCACTGCCCCCTTTTGTGCATGGCACCAATACTTCAAGCCTTTGACATGGCTAATACAAAAAAAAACCTGGATATTTTGCTTGTTGACAGTTTCCCATTAACCTGTGAAAGTAAATCTATACCTGTTTTAATTTGGAACCAGAAATAGGGCCCCTGATTCTTTGGGGCTTAACTCAATTCTCTCTCCACATTCTTTTCCAAGATACAAATGAAGAAAGAAGTGTTATGAGCCACAGACTACGAGAAAAGAATCCGTTTACATACTCATTCATACAATAATGATGTGCTACTCTTCCCATTAAATGAAATCTATTGAACAAGCCTAAAAACAAGTTATCTTCAACTTTCCATTTGTGTCTTCCCATTGTCCCTTATTTTTGATGCAGGAATCATCCTTCATTTAATAGAACTCGTACTTATTATAGGAATGAATACTAGTGTGCCTTCCAGCCAACAAGAGGTGAAATGACAGGCTTAACATGACCCTCTAAATCCGTGTCTACTTTGCTAATCTACTTTGCTCACCCTACTGCACTGATGTAACAAAGACATACACTACTATACTATAACATACAAAGACCTCATGCAGACCTGAAAAAATTGTCAAAGATGACGTGACAACTATATTGACAAATTAATTGTTAGTCTTTTTTGCTTTTTAACCCCTATCTTGGTCACCAACTTAGTGCTCAACCCAGCAGAGGCCAGTATATTCATAAAACCAGAGAATATCACACACACACACACACACACACACACACAAACACACACACACACAATTAGTGTAAGTACTAAAAGACATAAACTTAGAATAAAACTATCCAACACCATTTATTATGGTTGCAGTTGTCAAATGCATTGGGAAATAAGTGAAGTAATATGGAATTTTGAGAGAGAAAGAGAAAGAGCTCTTTGTGCATTTGTTGAAATTAAATCCCTTGGAAGGTGAATAGCATTAAGTTGGAGCCTACAATATAAATAATTTCTCATCTCTAGTTTTGGTAAGATACTACAAGATTAATGATCTCTCATGCTCTTAAAAACTTTAGAATATTCACATATTTCACCATGTGTATATTATATATAGAGAGAGGTGTCTACTCTCTAGACAGAAGAGAGAATTCCCTTCAGGATAGAATTTATATTTCAGAGTAGAGAGATTGTGAGTCAAACAGCTATTTTTGTTGTCATTCCAGACTCTACACATTTTTCTCTTTGATTTGGAAAGAAAGTAACATTTTCTTTCCAACTTAGACAGCATATATCATACAAATATCACACATAACACACACTCTGTAACACATAGAAATAAGGGTTACTAGAGACAAAGAACGTATGTACATATGAGGGAATGAGAGGGAAACAGAGACACAGATATAACCAGAAGGACAGTGAGATAAAGTGTACAAGAAGCAAAAGATATTATAAATATCATAGAAATATTAGAAATAGAGAAATAATATATTCCTTCAAAGGTGAAATAGAAATACATTTGGAAACTATAAGAACCTTAAATTTAGAAATGGGAAGTTAAAAACTGAGAAGAGAGGGAAGTAGAATGAAACTCTTAAACAAAATTTTCTTGGTAGTAATTGAAAACATTACAAAGACAAACATGCCTTAGTAATTTCCGTGAAAATCATTTATGCAAACACCATTCCAAAGACATGTGTGCAAAAAGATGAACCATCCATTAGAAGAGTTGTAACTTATCTAATAATACTTAACATATATTCATATATCAAATATTTTTAATGAATTCCATTTCCTTCCTTAAGGCTAGACTGTTGAAGTCTGGCACTGGTGGCTCATACCTGCAATCCTAGCTATTCAGGAGACTGAGATCTAAAGATCACAGTTTGAAGCCAGCCCAGGCAGAAAAACCATGAAACTCTTATTTCCAATTAGTCACAGAAAAAAAAAAAAAACCTGAAGTGGTGCTTTGGCTTAAGTGGTGGCATGCTAGCCTTGAGCAAAAGGAGCTCAGAAAGAATGCCCACACCCACAGTTCAAGCCCCAGGATCAGGAAAACATTTTTTAAAGGAGAATATCATGAAAAACAAGGCTCAAGAAACACACATGCACACATAGGAGAAATACTTTGGACTTCATAAGCTTTGGTCTAGTGTGAGTTAAAGAGCAGTGAGAGAAACCACACCCTCCTTAAAACCAATCGTGATTGTGATCAAAATTTAGATATTGAGCACACAAAATTGTGTTCCACTTGCAAGTATAGCATCTGATTGCTGTGTGTTTTTAAATTGTATTTTATTACCTTTAACCAGTTGTACAAAAGAGTTACCATAAAACCAATCCATTTATGAGTATCACGTAGCTTCAATCAATGTCACCCTTTCTATTACTCTTCCCCCATTCTTTCCAACTCAATCCTGTCCACCAATTTCTTAATTTCATAAAATCTGCATTAAATGTTAAGATAGTATTTCCTCCCTCTTCCTCTCATGATTCCTCCCTTTGACCACATTCTACTTCACAAGTACCAAAGGAATGATCTTGCTTCATTTCCAAAGAAATGGACCTTGAAAAATTACCTTAAAGTCATGCCCATAAAGACAGTGAATACGTGTTTTCTCTCATTTGTGAAAGATAGAATTAATTTATAAATGTAAAAATAAACACATATAGGATTGTATGTAGCAAATGTATTAACCTAAATCTAGAGTTTGCACAAAAGAAGTTAAATGATGCAAATCAAAACAGCATTGAGATTCTACCTCACCCCTGTTAAAATGGCTATAACCAAGAAATCTAATAACAACACATGCTGAAGGGGATGTGGCCAGAAGGGAACCTTACTGCATTGTTGGTGGGAGTGTAAACTTGTTCAATCACTTTTGAAAGCAGTATGGAGATACCTCAAAAGATTCCACATAGAGCTCCCCTAGGACCCAGCAAGCCCACTTTTGGGCATTTACCCAAACGATCACAAATAAGTCCATACTAAAGCTACCAGCACAGCTATGTTTATCATAGCATTATATGCCATAACGAAGATATGGAACCAACCCAGATGCCCCTCAGTAGACAAATGGATCAAGAAAATGTGGTGTATATATATATATATATATATATATATATATATATATATATATATATATATGAATTCTATGCCTCTATCAGAAAGAATGACATCGCCTCATTTGTTAGGAAATAGAACGACTTGGAAAAAATTATATTAAGTGAAGTAAACCAGGCCCAAAGAAACATAGGTCCCATGGTTTCCCTTATTTGCACTAACTAGTACATGTGTAGGACAAGTAGAAAAGGTCAAAAGCTATGTACATATGACCATAGAAGATGATGCTAAGCGAAATGAACCCCAAGACAGGAACACAAGTATTTTTTTTCTTTCTTGCTATTGTTTCTATCGTATTTATAATGTACCATGTGATCTTATTATTTCTTTGTTTGTTCCTCCCTCACGGTATAGCCCCCGTTTTCACTCCATTTGATGTCCGTGCCCTGCTTCTTGTATATCTGCTTCTCTGATTCAGGGAGGGGAAGGGAAAAAAAACCAAAATGCTTAAATACGGATACAGGTTGACCCATTGTAACAATGAGTTGTACAAGACACTATGTTGAAAACGAACTTTACAACTTTGGGAGGGGGTAGTTGTGGAGGTGGGAGGGAAGGGATGGTAGGGGAAAAACAAAAAGGAGGAAGCAATAATGCTCGATAAGAAATGCACTCACTACCTTGCTCATGTAACTGTAACTCCTCTGTACAGTATTTTTACAATAAAAAAAAAGTACCAAAAAGAAGAAAAAAGAAAAAAATGAATGCTGGAAAACTGACACAGTTTTTTGTTTGTTTGTTGTTGTTTTTAAGATTTGTGGTAAAACCATAGAGTGTCAAAATATAACTTCACTGCATGTTTACTCTAAGATAGTTACTTAATGTAATTTTTCATTAAAAGCAACCAATTTATCTTGAAATTGCTTGATGGGTTTGTTAAAGACATTAAGTTAAATAAGAATACCCAGCAATTCTAGTTTAAAAACAGTACTAACAATAACTATAATGGAGCTGATAATGATGGCATTGAACTGAATTCACTAAGTGCCTAAAACATGCAAGATACTAAACCAGAGAGTTGTATAGATGATATTATTATTGTTTCTTCTGTGGTAGTAACACTTTTTAATGTTCATGAGGTATCATTTGCTGCAGGTGTGGAAGATCCCTAAATAACTGTAAAACTTAGATTCCAGAGCCTAAGTTTTAATGTAAGGTCCTGAAAATGTATGATACTAAGCTGAACCTACAGGAAAAAGAATCAACACATTCCAATTTGAGTGTTTTAGCCTGCACAATCCAGAATTCACTCACCAATTTCCACATATTCTCTGCCACACCATGGGTCTCCTTGTAACACCTAATGTTACACACTAAATTCCACTTTATAACAAGTTGTCCAAGCTATTGTCTGAAGATTTGATCCCTTATATCTGAATAAGATTAATGTATTCACCCTCATGTCCTGCCAAAGTTTCTAAAGCCACACATACAAAAAAGAACGGTATAGTGAATTTCGTGTTTCGTTGCTTAAATCTCACAAAAATGAGTTCTCTTGAAAGTTGACAGATGAATTATTCTCAGAATTTCCATTATATTCTTACCTTCTAATGGCAAAAAATAATCAAAGTTAATGGTAAATAATCAACTTCATTTGTACTGTTTGAACCATCACAGGGCCAG
This sequence comes from Dipodomys spectabilis, assembly GCF_019054845.1. Taxonomy (NCBI): domain Eukaryota; kingdom Metazoa; phylum Chordata; class Mammalia; order Rodentia; family Heteromyidae; genus Dipodomys; species Dipodomys spectabilis. The sequence goes on from NW_024870844.1 coordinate 2,538,316, forward strand.
AATATTGAAAGAGATTTGGTCCTACCCAATAGGAGAACTGTGCATATCAAAGAGGAGTCAGTGAAAATTCCCATGAGCTCTGCTGTAAAGGGTGATGTTGTTCAAAGATGCATTGTACTTATACACTGGCATGTGGAAACACGACCCTTTTGTAAGATGACTTAAAGATAATAACAAGTAAAAATAATAAAGTAATTGATAACATTTATCACACACACAAAAAAATAATAAAGAAGCAACACTGTCGTGTGTGTGTGTGTGTGTGTGTGTGTGTGTGTGTGTGGACTGTTTCTGGGGTTTAACTCAGGACCTGCATGCTATTCCTTCAAGGCTAGCATTCTATCACTGACCAAGCCACAGTTCCACTTCCAGCTTTTTGGTGGTTAATAGCAGGTAAAAATCTCACAGACATTCCTGCTCGATTAGCTTTGAAGATCCTCAACCTCCCGAGTAAGTAGGATTTTTGGTGCAAGCCCGAGTACCAGGTGACTTGTCTTATTTTTTAAATACAGTTTGGCTCATGAATGGAGACTGAAGATATGTATTATAAAAAAGAAATTCCTTATTTGTCACACTTCAGGGTCAGCAGGGTGCCTCATTACTAGGAGAGGTAAAATAAGTCTGGATAATGTTCCAACACCAATGTGCCTCACGTCTCTTTAAGATGCTAAAGTTCCTTTCACTGAGAGTTTGCCTGGCTTGCCTCAGTTTTGCTAATTATCTCTCATCATTATTCCAAGCTCTTTTCTGACTTGGCCATTGGTGAGATTTCCTCTGATCACTTCAGGCACAGTTTTCAGAAACTCAGACCCAAAGAAAGCAACTCCCCTGCTCTCCCACCCTTACTTTATAAAATTCTTTTGCTGGGTTCCTAACTGCACTTGAAAACCCTAAGTGAGAACAGTGCTCATTATCTTTCATTGAACACTTAATTTCTGTGATGTCTCCTCTTCACAGGGCCTTATGAGAGGCCTGGGGGGAAAACAACAGTAAAGAAAACAAGCGCAGATTCAACCTTCAGAGAATATATGCTCAAGCATAGATAACACCACAAGTAATGAATTAATCAATTAAAACTTGTATAAAAGAACAAGAACAACAGAAACTCTTCAGCAGACTGAGTAGAAGCGATGATAATCTGAATCTGGAAGGATGAACAGGAATTTGTTTTACATGCCAAAAAAGTCAATAGCATGTATGAATGCTTAGGAGCCTTCATAAATAAGGACAAAGCAAGGCTCCGAAGCACAGTGAACAGTTATGAGCCAAGCAGATTTTGGCATAGTGAAATCATGCAGAATGTTATCTACAGTGCTATGATTTTGAACTATATCCCCCCCCAAAAAAATGAAATAAGGAAATGTGAAATGTATTAAATGGAAACATGTCACAATCGCAGAATGCATAAGGCAATGGTGGATATAGAATATTAGGCTAAAGGCTAGATCACGATCCAGTCACTGAAAACAATTATAGGATTGTAAGAGTGGTCATAACAGTTGAAAAGTAGACGGTGAAATGTATTTAGTAGACAATGATTCAAGGTTATCTATCTTTATTGCTCAGAGCAGTGAGAAGGTCTTCATAGGGGTGCCATGTACAAAATACTTCAGAAATAATCCCCTTTTTATAGCAGATCCTGGATACCCATCACCAGTCACTTGCTGGAAGTTGATAAAATTTACAAAGTTGGCAGCTTTTATGTGATGATGGAGACACCTGATGTAATATGGAAAGTCCATGAAGCAAAAACTGAGGAGAGGCCACAGTGTGTGTCATCAAAGAAATGGAGGCCCTCAGTTGACAGGGTCTGAATACTGCTTACCATCAAGAATCCTTGAAATTGGATCTTTTTCCACTGGGGAGCCTTAGCCATGGTTGAAACCATACTTCTGAGTCTAATTAGATCCTGAAGCAGAAAATCCTACAAACTTCCTGACCACATGTAATATGAGACGATAAATGTGTAACATTAATAGCCATAGGTTTATGTTAATACAAGAGAGAAACTGATAAATTTGACTTTAGGATGTGCTGGTGGGCTTAGAAAAGTGCCACATTCTTCTCATACATACACGTCATGGAAGTAGTTTGTGGTACTGGTCTGGAATCCACGGGAAATGCCAAAAATAGGATGCTAATTTTTGAAACTGGAATTTGAGAATAACAACAACAGCAAAAACCATCAGCTTTTCTTTTGCACAGACTTAGGAGCTGAATTCTGAGGATTTATCCTGACTTTAAGCATCAGAGAAATGTATGAATGGAGATGTCCAGAGCATTCAGAAACTAAATGTTTAAAAGAGGATATATCAAGATAAGCTTTATGATCACATTTTACATCATAGAATCAGGCAAAACTGAAGTTTATTGTAATATCGCATGCCATAGTGAGTATTCTATATTAGTAGGCTTTTTCTTCTGTAATCCAATCTTAAAAAAAAAACAAACTCAATTTAAGAGAAGCAAATTCTTTCTGTCTGGTTGCTCAGGAGCAAGAAGATCCATGACTCCAACATCAGGCTAGCTTCAAAGTGTAAACTTTCAACATTGATCCCTTTAAGGAAATATTAAATCAGACAGTAGAATGCTCACTTTTATAGTCTTTAAGCTTTTCTAAGCCTAGTTTTGGATAGCATGTATCTAAGTATCCAGTCTTCTAGCCTCCCTGGAAATAGAAGTTCTTCAGAACACAAGCAACTATTGATATACCTAAGAAGGTAGATAGACATTTCAGAATTAATAAGAAATATCTTTTCTTTTTAAAACAAATGTCTTGATTGAGGTGAGACTCTCCTTCAAAAATCCTATATGCTACCAAGCACCAGTGGCTCATACCTGATCAGATCTTAGCTACTTAGCAGGCTTAAAGTTAGCTTGAGAAGACAACTCCAAGATACTCATCACCAACTAACCGGTACAAAGCCAGTGTTCAGGCTCAGCTCAAGTTGTGAAGCGATTCAAAAAGCGAAGCAAGATCATAGGAAAACTCTATGGTTAGTCTTTTAAGGAACCTCCATACTGCTTTCCAGAGCAGTTGAACAAGTTTACATTTCCACCAACAGTGTGTTCCCCTTGGCATCTGTTTTTGTCAGTTTCCTTGATAATGGTCATTCTAACTAGGTCTGATAGAATCTCAATATTGTTTTTTGATTTACATTTCTTTTATAGCCAGAGATGTTGAAGATTTCTTCATGAGTCTATTGGTCATTATTAATTCTTCCTCTGAGAAGTCTTTAGCCCATTTATTAATTGGGTTGTTGATTCTTTGAGAGTTTATTTTTGGGATGCAGGGCTTGATATTTTTAGCTCTAAGTATATTTTAGATATGTGACCTTTGTCTGATACATAGCTGGTAAAAATCTCCCATTCGGTGGGCTTTCTATTTATCTTATTAAGTCCTTTGCTGTACAGAAACTCTTCAGTTCAATGCAATCTCATTTGTCTAATGTTTTCTGATGTGTTGTGATTCTGAATCTTAGGAAGTTTCAAGCCATGCTAAGAAGCCCTAGTGTTTCCCTCCTCCTTCCCTTTAATGGTGTCTAGACTTAAATCAAAGTATTTGACCCATTTAGAGTTGATTATGGTGCAGGGTGATATTTATCCAATAGAACACAAACGATCCCACTCTAAAGCTATCAGCACGACCATGTTGACTGAAACATTGTTTATCAGAGCCAAAATATGGAATGAGCCCAGATGCCCCTCCGTGGATGAACAAATCAAGAAAATGTGGTATAAATTCACAATGGAATTCTATGCTTCCATAAAAAAAAGACATTGCCCCATTCATAAGGAAATATATTAAGTGAAGTAAGCCAGACCCAAAGAAACATAGGTTGCATGTTTTTCCTCATTTGTGGTAACTGGAATGTGCTTATGAATCTACACTGGATAGTATGTATACTGGGACATGATAAAATATACAGGTCTCTAGGCATTCACACAGTAAGACCGAAGGAGGATACTCATAGTAGCAGATCACGCAGGCTCAATAGCTACGTGCACATGATCATATAAAATACTATTTTTTAAATGAACAAGAAGAAATTGAACCAAGCAATTTTTTGTTGTTGCTGCTGCTGTTATTGTTGTCTTTTCCTTTTGTTTTGTTTATTTATTTACCTTTATTTGGGAGGGCAAGGAGGTACAGAAAATGTGGGGAAAAGTGTGAACAAAATATAGCAGTAGTACTCACTAGATGTTATGTGGAAAACGAACTATACAATTTGTAAAGGGGGGCAGGAAGAGAAAACTGGGAGAGAGCTAGGGAAGGAGTACCATGTATTCATTATCTGATTTATGTAACTATATCCCCCCTCTACATCACCTCTACAATAACAATAAAATATATTTTTACTAAAAATATAACCAAGAGTGATAGCCACTCACACACAAACACGCTTACTCGCGCGAGCACGCGCGCGTCCACACACACACACACACACACACACACACACACACACACATTCCAACATAGCTCACATATCAAAGAGTAGATGTTAGAAGTTTAGGAGCTTCAGAATTGCCTTTTGCACTGTTGCTGATATCACAGCAATAAACTTTATGAAGCTGTCCTGAAATATATTCAGATCAAATGTGTTTTAATTGATGTATGTTATGTAAATTTCCCACTCAGTGTTGAAAACAATCACACACACCTTTAAATTCCTCCACCTGCTTGCTCATTTGAATATGGTGCTAATTGCTTATGTGTGCTGGATTTCTTAGAACTGCAAAGACAGGGAGGCTGCTGTAATGTTTCTCCTTTAGCAGGAATCTGTCTTTTACTATGAAATGGAGTCCACAAAGACCCAGCTCTTCTCATAAGGTTTGAGTTTGAGGAGGAAATAATACATAGTTATTCCTCAAAAGTTGCAAACTTTTAAAGAAAGAACTTCAGGTTGTTGGAGGAAATGAGAAATTTTCATTCCTACTCTCTCATGTAAATCTTTTTTATTTTTTTTCTGGTTGTGGGGTTTGAACTCTGGGCCTGGGCACTATCCCTGTGCTCTTCAACTCCAGGTGAGCCCTCTACCACTTGAGCCACAGAGCCACTTCCAGTTTTCTATTGGTTTATTGGAGAAAGGAGTTTCACAGTTTCCTGGCTTTGAACTGTGATCCTCAGATCTCAGCCTCCCGAGTAGCTAGAATTACAGACATGAGCCACTGATGCCCGGCCTCATGTAAATCTTAAACATGCAGTTTCTCAGGTAATACCTCCAATCATCACTAAGTAATCATATTTTATGGTATGGTCCTTCAAATCTTTGGCAAGCTTTACAATTGCAGGGTTTCATCCATACCAGCTTATGTACTTCCTGGAAGACAGGGAAATCATTTATGGATGTAGTTTGCCTAGCATATTCCTTATATACAAATTTTATACAATGTGTTTTTTCCTAAGGTATGTTCATATAGCAGCAAGGGATTCTAGGAATACAAAGGATTAATATTAGTGAACTTTAAACGTATACTGAGATTTGTATATCTACTTCAATTTCTTTAATTATTTTGATTACAATGATGATGGTAACACATTTTTACTCTAGTACATGTTTAAAATGTTTCTGATATGTTCTAATACCCAATATATGTCAAGAACAAACAAACTCGAGAATAATTGTTTAGCTAGTCAACGTTTTCTGTGTAAAATTTAGTGGCCATTTACATACCTTTCATATTATGCTTATTTAATAGTTGTTTTTTTTTTTTTTTACCCCCCACCACATATTCCCTCCTCTCCCCTAGGTTTTTTTTTTTTTTTTTTTTTTTTTGCTATTTGAGTTATGGTTAGGAAATTAGCAGTTTTTCTTAATGCAAGGATTACAAGCACTAACACTGTACCAAGAATCTAGACTTAGCATCTTTTTGTCCTTTTAAAAAAACATTCAATTGCAAAATAGCATAGAAATCAAATTACATCACATAAATAAACTCTTTTAAACTCTGCTTTAAAACTCTTTCAATTTAAATACATCCTAAGGGGCAGTTTTAGAAATATTACAACGCCAATTTTTACCATCAGGTGTCCAGTGTCCATCTGCATGCTAAAGAGACAGGATGAAGATGGGCCTGTTGGCCCATCCTACAGAATGGGCATACACCCAATCTGATTCTAGGGTTAGATGGACTGCCTTTGTGCCAGCTCACCCTCTTCCATAATGCTTGGATTCCCTCCAGGGCCTGTCCCACCATGCATGGAGCCGCTGAACTGCACCTTTTTCAGAGCACCCCTCACCCCTGAAGATAAGCAAACAGGCTTATTGTAAGGTATATTAAGTTGGGTTTCATTAGGTAGCTGATGAAGAGAACACCACGCACTATTCAGGAGGAAAAGAAGCTTATTTACCGAACTGCTGCCCCCGCCATGCATGGTGGAGAAGCATGGCTGGAAAGGAAAGGGGGGTGGCAAGGTTGTAAAGTTCGTTTTTTGACATAATGTCTTGTACATCTCATTGTTGCAATGGGTCCACCTGTATCCCTATTTAAACAATTTGTTTTTTCCCTTCCCCTCCACAAAGTATCCCAACATCAAATACAGTGAAAACAGGGGTTATACTCAGAAAGAACGACATTGTCCCATTTGTTAGGATAGACGTGGAAAAACTACATTAAGTGAAGTAAGCCAGGCCCAAAGAAACATAGGCCCCATGGTTTCCCTTATTTGCAATAACTAGTATATGTCTGAGACAAGCAGAAACGGTGAGATAAATAGGCGAAATGAACCCCAAGATAAGGACTCAAATGTTTTTTTCTTTCTTGCGATTGTTTCTAACTTATTTAATAGTTTTTTATGTATCTTGATATTGGTGACTGCTACTTACAATAGCATAGTTTAAGATTGCAATTCATACAAATAGAAGATTATAAGTTTTCTTTAACATGACACACCCCAAGTAGGTTGATATCATATTTGATTCTAAACAAAATCGGAGAAGTGATCTCATAGGACTAAAGAGGGATTCTGTGCTGTCTAAGATGTCAAGCAAGGAGTTTCAGCAAGGCCCTCAGACAACAGAGAAGAAATTCTTAGGCATTTAGTTTATTTGCAGACACAGCTTTTATATCGGTGACTTCACAGTCTGCATTTTCAGGCATTCTACAAGTGCTTATGAAATTTATTTGATGATAAACCAGCAATGACTGCATAGGAAACAGGAATGTAAGGTAGTTTTGTTAAGTTAATTTTTTGGCTAGGAACAACAGTAAGATACAAGTGACGCACTTGAGAGACCTCTCTCTCTTTTATGGAATTATAATTGTCTTGTTAACATATAAATATTTACAGGGTCAACTACATATGTGCACAAACATATTTATTAAAGTATGCTATATGCAGGAGAAGGTTACAATGGTGTAACTCACTTGAATAACTACTTTACATTTTATAAAATGAAAACCAGGAAGCAGCAATGTATTGTGAGGGGCTGTGAGAACAAGGAGAGGGTAGACGAAGGACAAAAGGAAGGGTAAGCAAATGCAGTCCTAATATTCAATGTATGTGTGCGTGAAAATGGAACCAGACAGAATGCGGGAACGATGGGAATTGAGAGATGAGAAAGCATGATGAAAGGGGTGACAATGGTTGAGAAACATTGCATTCCCAAACGGACATGCTGAACTGAAATCCCATTAAACAAGTACTTAAGGATATGGACAAGGGAAGGGAAGGAAAGGAAGGGAAGGGAAAGGAAAGGAAGGGAAAGGAAAGGAAGGGAAAGGAAAGGAAGGGAAAGGAAGGGAAGGGAAAGGAAGGGAGGGAAGAAAGGCAGGAAGGCAGGCAGGCAGGCAGGCAGGCAGGCAGGCAGGAAGGCAGGAAGGCAGGAAGGCAGGAAGGCAGGAAGGCAGGAAGGAAGGAAGGAAGAAAGGAAGGAAGGAAGAAAGAAAGAAAGAAAGAAAGGGAAAGTAATAATGAGGTACTCCTGTTAGGCTTAAAGACTAGTCCTGACTGTTAGATGGACAATCTCTCTTGGCTTGAGATATATAAAGGCCATCTGAAACAAAATATTATTAATGTCATGTTCCAGAATCAAAAGACAAAAGAGCTGGTGGTGGTGAATATTAACAGAATAAATGAATGAAAGCATAGCTTGAGACACACATAAAAGCATCCATTGCATATGAGCCTATTTGCACAAAGTACAAACCAGTTGTCACCCATGCCATTAGGAAAAGGATTTTGGTTACTCTTATGAGACAAGTTACTGCAAGAGGTTGTAAGAATGACTTTTCAGAGTTGGTGCTATTCTGATTTTCATTCATCTGGTTTATGTAGTAGATGTATAGATGATGTATAGATATCACACATCAATGCAGAATGTTTTAAGAAATATGCATGGAGGACCAGAAAAGCAGAAATAACAGAGAAGCTTGAATGAACAAGGATTTCTGTCTGTGATACTGAAGGGAAAAAAAAACTAAGTCACCGACTTCCTTGGTGCTAAATCAAAGAGTTAGAGACAATGCTGAATTCCGATCACATCCCACAATTCCACACACTTTGCTGTGCAGTGGATCTTTAAAAGGCCCTCATAGGGCACCTGTGTAGCAAGTATGGTTGTAAGAACAGCTCTTCAGATGAAGAGTGACCTTTCCTTCATTTAATTGTGAGGTTGTAACTTGTCACACGTACATAGACGTGTGGAATTTGTTTGATATTATTTCACTGTCACCTCATGGTATCCGCAGCCCTAATGATTATACCAGAATAACATTTTTAAGTATGAAAGAGAAAGAAAAAAAAGTGATCCAGAGCTGATTATCATTATTCAGATTACTCTGTCAAGGTGAGAAAAAGGACAATAAAGACTTGCTCAGGAATGAATTTTGCCCGTTGTTTTTAGTCTTGATGATCCAGTTTTCCTTTAATAGCAATTTTTGAAAAGAACAAAAGAATGAAAAACCATAAGTTATCTTCATCCATGAATAGGATCTGTGGATGTAAAATGGATGGAAGGCTAACTTTGCAGTCGGCATGAAGAACTAAGAATGTTTCTTTTCTTATTCTCTTATTCCCAGTTCAAGCACAGGCTTGTTCCTTTTATAGGGCTGGTTGAAAGAATTCTCCTCCATCACACAATCTGGGTCTAACTTTCCTAAAGATTTAACTTCTCAGCTCACTGCTTTCATTTCTGCAGTGGTGGATGGAAGAGAAAGAAAAACCTTTGTCCTTTGCTCTTCTTAATATACCTTAAAATACGTTCAACACATTACTATTACTAGTTTCAAGAACATGTTTTATCCTGTGCAGGTGTGATCTTTCCCAGGAAACATACAAACGATAGTCTGTTCTGAAGTTCCACATGATAATAAAACTGCATGTGATTTTTCAAGGCACACATTTCTTCTTCTTTCCCCCTCTCCCCTGTTTTTGACACAGTCAGGAAGACAAATGTTTCTAAATCACCTAAAAGGTCATTCAAAACTCCTTTAAATCATTCATTTGCACAGTCATAGCCAGTGTTCATCACTGTGCTTTAAAGTTCTTAAGGAACGTTTATTTTTAAAGAAGAAAATAGGTCTCCTCCCTTTCCTGAGTTGTCATTTGTAGATAGATGAAGGTAAGGAAACCAGAAATGGGGATTGTCCTGAGGCTCAACAGGGTTTTAGGATGAGAGGTTAAAAAAAAATCAGTGAAGAAGTTTCACAATCTCTCTGTTTCCCTCTTGCTGTTACCCTTTCTACTTGTTCTCACTTTTATGAAGCCTACTTTTATTCTATTTGTCTAATATATAGTATGAAATATGGGATACCTACACCGTAGTCCCTAAATTTAGATCTCTTTTTGTTGATCTTTTGTGAAGAGCTTCGATTTCAATATCTGTTCTCTCTTCATGGCTAAAATTGGATATAGTTTACCTATGTCCCAAAACAAACAAACAAAAAAACACCCAGTGCAAACCAACTGCTGGAATCTCCTGTTGTCAACAGGGAGATGACAAGGTATAAAGAAATCCATACAGCAAGAGATAGGCAGAAGATCATTGGGTCTTTACTGTACCCTGAAAACAGATAGGTTCTCTAGAAGGGGTGTTGACCGAATGATGGTCGCTCTTGTTTTCATTCATTTAGCCACACAAACTTCCGAAGGCAGCAATAGACAAGACTGGTACTGATTAGTTGGTGAACAAACGACCAACTAAAACATTTCAAAGAAAAGTGACCTGGTTTGACCAGAAGGAAAAGAAGAGATAATCTTCCCGAGAAGCGTTTTTTAAGCTTGTCAAATTCATAGACAGGCTTCTTCCTTTCACAAAGGTGGTTGAAATAATTTGCCTCCATCACACAAACTGATTTCATATTTCCTACAGATGTAACTTTAGGAATTTAACCTTACTTCTACTAATTTATTTTAATTAATTTCCAAAGGCATTGAAGTCCAGCAATATATCATGATAGACTCCATCTATAAAGTGATTATTTCATAACTTTTCCCTAATCGACCATAAAACCTGTCTTTCTGCTATCCATATTCCTAGAGGTGAATTGAATTTTATGTGCAATTTTATGTGAATTTTATGTGTAAATAAAATCAAATTGAACTGTGTAAGTCTAAACCATAACCATGCATACATGTCTCTATTAAGTTTATTCATAAAATTGGAAGCAATTCAAATGTCCTTCAATCATGAATAACTAAGCTACAAAGAATGAACCTTGGAATAATATATAATAGCAAACTATCTAGCCATATGACACCATGATTCTAAGTGATTGCAAAGTACAATGTTAACAAATCACATAATTCCACTTTCATGGAATTCTGGAACATGAAAAACATACAGAGTAAATACACGGTGGATGCTGAGAGATCAGGAAATGAGAAAGGCCACTAGTTCATGCTCAGTGACTGTCTTCAGGCAGGAAAAATTTCCATATAATACTTCAGTATTATGCAATACTGCTGGATGAAATATATGCATTATGTCTCTATTTACCTTCCAAAGCCTATGGAACTTCATAGAATGACAAAATATATCCAAACTTACCAAACCAAATGAGGAGATTAGGAGTTCCCAGGATGGATGGCAAAGTATGACAAAACAATATAACTGGATTACTTACGTATTTTTATAATGTACTAAAGAGGATTTGGGGAGAAACAGATGTAAGTAATTTTGAGAGTAAGTAGAGTGCATAAAACTGACACCAGTAGTGACTGATGCAGCATTGTACTCGATAAAAATGATCCTCAGCTGAGTACTGGGGGCTCACACCTATAATCTTAGATAGCCAGAGGGCTGAGATCTGAGGGATGTGGTTCAAAGCTAGCCCATGCAGTAAAGTCTGTGAGACTCTTACCTCTAATAAACCACTCTAAAAAGACAAAAGTAGAGGTGTGGTTCAAGTGGTAGAGTGTTAACACTGAGCAAAAAAATTCAAGGACAGTGCCCAAGTCCTAGAGTTCAAGCCCCAGGACAGGTGATCCCCCCCCCCCCCCCCCCCGCGCATGCACGCACACACACACACACACACATTCATGTGATTTTCATTGCATTTGCTCACATTCATACTGTAACTAAACTTACAAGGAATGGATGGCAGGTAAGATGGTATAATAAAATATCTTTGTCTTTCCTCACTCTCACTATGAAAATACTGTCCAGTAGGGAAATGCATGCCTAGCATTCTGATCCTGATTTTTGACTTTTAACATCATTCCCCCATGAAAAAATAGATTTCTTAGGGAAATGGCTAATTCTAAAATTGGGCTAATCAATATATGAGATGAAACTGTAGCATCTTGGAGTTCAGTAAAGTAAGAAAGTGCACACACACACAAACACACAAGCACATGCACACCACAGATATAAAAATGCATACGGAAATATGTCTGTACATATATAAGGAAAGATAAATTATAGATTCATAGACAAGATAGTAAATATATAAATAAGTAGAGAGATATATTTGCAAAAATTATGAGGGCATGCCAAGGGGAATTGGACCCAATTGAATCAATTATCACTGTCAAAAACTGGAAGGGATGGGATTAAAATAAGAAATTACATTATATTATAACTCAAATGTACAACAGGGGTACAGACTATAATGTGGAAGCAAGAGAGGAACAAAGGGAGCGAGGGAAGGATGGAAGAGGGGAAAGGAGGGAGGGAGGAAAGAAAGAAAGGGAGGGAAAACGGATAGGAAGAAAAACAGAAGAATAGAAGGGAAAGGAAGGGAGGGAAGGAAGGAAGGAAGGAGGGAAGGAAAGGAGGGAGGCAGGGAGGGAGGAAAGGGGTTAGGGGAGGGAAGAGAGGGAGGGATGGAGGGAGAGAAGGAAATAGGGAGGGAAGGAAAGCAAATTTCTCCTGGAGGGCAAGAGAAATATACCTTATTTCTGCTGTTTGATATCTAGGAGTTTGATCCATTTCTGCTGGGCAAACGTGGGTAACCCTGAACTCTCATCTGAGCTTTTACTCTTTAACTCCTTTTAACTCAGATTTTTTTAAAAGAATGATTATGTAATAAATTAAACAGTAAAAGATAAACTACATCAAAATACTCTAGGTGTGGATGTTGGTTTACCAAATTCTAGACAGAAGTGTCTTATTTTGTCTCTGGAGTCTATAAATATGTTGAATCTTATAATATTTACTTTTATCAAAAGTCAAATTAATAAAGGGCCAGGATTACCTGGGCAGAATACCACATGGAGTTTTCAAACTTCCATCTATAATTCAAAACTTACCTTGAGTATTTTGATTTTCTTTGGGATAAGTACTGATTTGCTGATTTGAAAATACTTCTTAGTATTTCAAATACTAGAACATTTACCAAATCAGAATGGGCTGAATTTTGCCAAGCTCCAGTGGCTCATGCCTATCATCCTGGCTACTCAGGAGGCTGAGGATCATGGCTCAAAGCCAGAACAGGCAGGAAAGTTTGTAAGACGCTTGTCATCTCTAATTGACTACCAAAAGAAAGAAAGGGAGCTGTGTCTCAAGTGGTAGAGTGCCAGCCTTGAACAAAAAAAAAATGCCCGGGCACTGAGTTCAAGGTCCAAGACTGGTATGTGAGCTCACACACACACACACACACACACACACACACACACACACACACACACACACACACCACACACACACACACACACACACACACACACACACAGAGTAGCCATCTTATTTTCCTATGAGTGGCTCAGAATAAGCCTCTCTAGATGGATTGTCCATAAAAGAATTGCTCTAAAGGTAAGGAAATAGGGTACAATTTTCAGAGACATAATTCAATATATCCAGTTATAGAGACAAAATGTGATTGAATAGAAGATAAATTTCTGAGAGAGAGAGTCAACAGTAACACACTGTAATGTAGTTTAAGATAATTCAATAAAAATTGCAAGGGAGAAGAAAATTGAAAGAAAAATCAACAGAATTTAAGTCCTGGCTACTGGTGAGAATCAGCTTGCAAATTTTTGCTTAAGTGCTACATAGATGAAATGGTCAGGTTAAACACTCAGTTTGAGGTATATCATCTATGTCACCTCTTCACTTCAATGTGGTAAATGCTGAGTCAATATTATAAAAGTTTTAATCCTCTGCAACATTAATGCAAATTAAGAGACACCTGAGGGGCAGAGGTATGGGTTTGTAAAGGAAGCTGAGGCTCCAAATCAAATTCCATATGGGATGACTCCCTATCTACTCTGAGGTCATAAGCACAGAATGTTAAATTCGTTTTCAGGAAGCCCAAAGCTCAGCCATTTAACATTTATATATAACTTGTAAGGTATGTTTTATGTAATGTTCTTTTTTTAAAACAAAACATAATGATAACAGTATTACCACTTGCAAAATAAAGAATTTCATCACTTTATCTGATGATTGAGATCACGCTGATGAAATTTTATTAACTAGTTACTGAAGATTTCTAGAAAGAATTACAGAAAGCAATTACTGCATTAAAATAAAAATACTGAAATTACCTGACTTATGTTGGAAATGAAATCCAAAATAAAAATATATGTGTCATTATGATAAATAGTTCTGAAATGTCAACCATTTTTAAAATGACTATCAGTAACGTTTAAATAAAATCCTTACACAGTTCTCCCTATGTTAGTTTATTTCCTTTTTTGTGTTAGTTTATTTCTATATTTAATGAGGTAAGGTTTGGGGAAAAATAATTGTAAAATTGAAGAGACTAGGTGTATGACTTGATCCATGCCGTCATGTATTCTAAGAGTAGAAACCTATTAAGAACAACAAAATGGATGAATTATAATTTGTACTATCAAGACATTTATGAATAAACTGAAATCTTATAATTGAATTAGTTCAGAAGACTAATGTTAAAAGCAACAATGGATAGAACTATCCTGTTACCAGAGTTAAGCTAATAAGCCTTGCTTGTTTTTCCATTATTATTACCAAGGGTGCTCTCAGTACATCATGGAAATAACAATGCTTCTTGCAGGATTATGCCTTTTAGGATTCTCACTATGAGCTGTCACCAGTTGTCACATTTGGATACTCTAGTAATTTATAAAAGCCATGAAATATTAGAGAGTAGTCTGGGAAACACCAAAATCCACTTGACTTCATTGTAAGCAAATGAATTCAGCATATATATATATAAATATATATATATAGTTATACTATATGTATATAGTATATATACTATGTAAATATATATATATATATATATATATATATATATATATATATACATATACTATCTCCATAACCCTAGTGGAGGTTTAGTTTCTCTATGCCCAATACAGCATCTTCACCTTATCTGGAAGTTTTGAAACCACAGCTGCTATTGGCATTCATATCAGGTATAACAGCTGGATTTCTTTTGAGAGTCTTTATTTCATTCCTCATGATTTCCCACCCATGTTTTCCTGAAGAATTTCAATCTTGTTCATCACTCTGAATCAAACCAGACCCAAAAAAATAATCAAATCCATCAAGATATGTTCTATTCCCCTTTCTCACTTTGCATTTCTTCTTTAAAAAATAGAGAAAGCCTGCTGGATTCTTTTAAAATCTAGTCCAGAGGGAAAAAAAGTCTGGCATAACCTATAAATTATGAAAAGGGAATGTGTTAGGTTTAAGACAGTTTGTTAGTGGTAACATCCTTTGATCCTTTAAGCTTTCGTGACATGCATTGTTTCTTTAATAATAAAGAAGAATAGGAGAATGAAACTCTTTAATGAATACTTTGGGCATAGTCCTTATTTGGGGCTGAAATATTTACGTGGCAATGAGAAGAATAACAAGCTAATCCATGTAAGTTGTAGTCATCACGCTTTGCAATTCACTTTCTAGAATTTGCAAATTTCACTATTTAACTGCATGTTAAATCAACATAGACTTGCCTAGTATTCTTGTTAAGTGAGTGTTTCTAAGGCTTTTGTAGAGGAATATTCTGTAAATCTGTAGCATACTTCTTCTAGAAAATGGTTTCAGTGATCACATAAATGTTTAAACCTCCCTAAGTGCATATAATATGAATTAATCAAATTATGACATACTAGCATTTTTAAGGACAATGAGGAAAACAAGTTTGACCTTAATTTGGTGTTTATTCAAGGCATGTACCATTTTTTTAATTGAAAGTAGTTATCTATTTCAAATACTATTTAGAAAAAAAGATGCTACCTATCTTCTATATGGTCATAACTAAATAAGTGTATACAGTGTTGTATAAATTTTTTTGTACCTCTATTCCTGACAGGCTGCCTGTGGCCTGAACAGTTCAATCTAAAAGCCATTAGATGTGGCTGGACAAGATAGGAGTCCATCTCCTATATCCCAAAGGGGAGAAAGGTGGAGGAAAGGGAGGATAGCAGATAAATATTAGTGTGGTACAATATGGTGCTGGGTACAAGGAGAAAATGGACATAAATTCTGACAAGGCTGAGGTGTGGTCCAATTTGCAGACACACTGAGCATTAAAAAAGATAGAGATTTCATATTCATGTAAAAAGAGAAAACATATGCTTTGTAATCAGAATTCTAGAAGTGAACTCCTTGTTTCCTGCAGTTAGAGTGGGTATGAGGTTCCAATCATTACTTGACACATCATCAACTACTGGATTCCATAAAACAACAGGAATGTATTCTCTGTGCTTATCTAATTAAATGTACGAAGATCCTCATTCCATGAAGGGTCAGTCTGTATGGTCCTGAGTGGACAAGACATTTTAACGAAAACCACTCCACCCTGTATAGATAAATATCCCTGCGTTGTTCAACTTGCACTGTGACTTCTTGATGAACAAAACATACACCTATACTCTGACATTTAAGTGATATTGTCTCTGTATAAATGACTAATTCTTAGACTAATCTAGAGGAAGAACAAAATGAATCACAAATACTCAGTTGGACCCAAAGTTAGAGTCAGCTTCAAGGTCATATTATAGCCAAGGTGGATACAATTTAAACATCAAGATGAATAGCTAATCTATTATAAGTTATCAAATCAAGCCACACAGTAATTTAAAATTGCAAACTAATGTAAAGTAATGCAGAAAGTATGTGGAATGACAGAGTTTAGGGAAGAACTATTTCACCTCTTCACAAATAACCCAGCCATAGAACTTCAATGGATATTGAAACTTGATGTTCATAGTTTGGTGATCAATAAGGTATTCATGAGGGCTCAAAGTATTATGAACAAAGGGAAAAAATAATTTCACAAGAGAGGCATATGAGAAACACCTCCCTAATTAGGTGATCAAAGTTATTGTCATTGACAATGGAAAAAAACAAACTCTTGTACAATATATTGTAAGTCAATGACTTATTATTTCTGATAATCAGAGTTGTCAAAAATATGTATTGTGAATCTACTCTTAAACAAACACCAGACGATTCCTCATGAAGGAATACTACAAAATAATTGTTCTACAATTGTCCAGGTCATCATAGAGAAGGAAAGGAATTGAAGACTCATTCCAGATTGAAGAGATCTAATGTATGTGTGATCCTGGATAAGGTCTTTTATTCTTTTTAAACATAGAAGGGGAGTATTGGAACAGTTGGTGACATTGACTGAAGCCTACCTATTTGTAGCAATGGTGTGTGAACAGTAAATTGATCATTTTGATAGTTGTACTGTACAAAAAGTTATGCATGGTTGAGGGGAGTATTTGAGTTTGGGGAGGGGGTAGACAAATGTCAGTGACTTACCCTCCCATGTTTTAAGAACGATCCATAGACTATGCTCACTACTTTTTCTCTATGGTAAAATTTAATGTAAATTAAAGATAACAATTCCCTAAGTAAGTAGTGTATATTTATATAAGCCTCTTCCAAAAGAAAATTAGAAGATGTTTACTATAAAAGGACACATTTGTGAAGATCAACCATGATATCAGTGCCAAGAGCAGAACAAAGGATGTGAATAGCAATAGGCACATTTTTTTCAGTAGAAAATATCTGAATTATTATTTAATACTTATCACATTGTTTTGTTCCTGAATCTTCATTCAAGAAAAGCTAAAGTCACCTGTACATTGTATACTGATTTTTGTTATCTATTCGGTGATTAGACTTTGGAAAGCAGTAAGATTTGTGTGTGTGTGTGTCTGTGTGTGTGTGTGTGTTTAACATAGTTATGTACTAAGTCATTTCCTGACCTTCTACTGATAGTTCAATTACTATTTTCTTTGGTGAAAAGCATATTCTCCTTTTGTACTCATCACCAGGAAACCCAGGGTCAATTCAAGCTGCTCTTTTTATTTTGAGGGGGGAGGGTTTGGTCATGGGGTTTGAACACGGCCTGGATGCTGTCCCTTAGCTCTTCAGCTCAAGGCTAGTGCCCTACCACTTGAGCCACAGCACCGCTTCTGGTTTTCTGATGGTTTACTGGAGATAGGAGTTTCACAGTTTCCTGCTGGGCTAGATTTGAACTGTGATACTCAGATCTCAGCCTCCTGAGCAGCTAGGATTACAGGCGTGAGCCACCAATGCTGGGCTTTTCTCTTTGTCTTTATCCTTAATACACTAACAACTCTTCATCTGTAGCCATTCACCACAGGGCTCTTAATTAACTATTATTGTTATTGTAATTTCTATGTGATGTATTGTTCTTACATGTTTAAAGTACTTCCATTTTAACTTAAAAATTATATATCTTACTCAAATTTCTTTTGCAACTCTTCTCTCAGTTTTCCATTAAAAATTTTCAAAAGATGCAGACCTCAAATGCTCTCCTACCTTTAACGTCAATAATTGTGATGAATATGAACCATAGTTATGCCTTTCATATAAACAAAATTTTCTGGAGATATCAAAGATCAGTAGAGCATAATAGTTAAACCCAAAGGAGGTAGCGCCAAATGTCTGGACTTTTATCCAGCCCTTGCATTTAATATCTGGCTTTATATTAGCAAGTATTATATTCATTCTGCTGATTAAAATTATAAGTCATATCACTACTATTATTATTGCTACTAAAGTCATTGCATTTCTGTGGATGCTAGAGGCATTTAACACAGGTTCTGTCCTCTAATAAGTGCCCAATACATATTGATCATCATTGGAGGAATCTTGGATGCCCAAGAAAACTAAGAAAATATTCAAGGCCTTTTTTCCTATAACTATGTTAAACAAAACAATATGCCTCTGATTTGAAGTACTATTTTCTTTGTCATCTCTACTACTATCTGCACTAATAATGCTATTTTTCATAAACTAATATTTTTTCCAGGTTGTGAATTTGTGAAAGAAATTTATATTTTACTGAACTGGTTTTCAATGACCATAGTGTGCAAGTCATTTAGACAATTATTGAATCAGGAAGCATGGAAGAAAATCACAATGAAATTGTAGTAAAGTAACTAATATTTTATTAGGCATTCATTCTATGTTCTGTCAAATAGTTTTGAAATACGATCATTAAATTTTTCAAAGCAGATATAGAGTTAGGGATTATTATTCACTATGCAGAAAAACTAAGCCTGCAATGGAGTTTGTCACTTACAAAGTGAAGGTCAGAGTTGCACCTAAATATCCTGAACATCAGCTCCTATGTCAAATAGATTATTTTATCTGGACCTGGGTGTAGGCAAACAACATGAAAACATATCTCACATAAATCCAAAGTATCATTAAAATGTATATTAAGTGAGTCTGAAACAATGAATATAGGCAGACTTTCTCTGAAAGAACAAACCTAGTCAACACTGCTAAGTTGGTATGCACTGACAAAATCAGAGGAGCTCACATTCTTGTCTTTATGCAGTGTTGCTATAAAAGTAAATTCTCATCAAGTTCTGAAGTTTGCAGTGGAATGTACAAAAACTGCATCTCCAGCTTCCCAAATTTATCTGCCTGCCATTTGGGCAAATATATGTGTGTTTGGTCATGACAGCTTGACAACTGGCAGATAGCTCTTGAACATCACGTTCATTTCCATTTAATCCTGGCAAATTTCTCAATTAGAATTTTACTTCTCACTTTCTGCACAATGAAATCCCTCAGTCCTTGCTGGCATTCCTCAGGGCATCCAGGTGCAGGTGCTGGCATTTTTGCAGTAGCAAAGGAAGAAAAGTAAAAGGAGGAAAAGGGGGAGAGAGGAGACAGCCTGAGAGAGGGTAGTTGTAATAGGGAGAAAAGGGAGACAGTAGCTGACCTTCATCCTGATATTCACCTTCATGGAAAATGAAGGGAATAATTCATACTTGACAATAAAATAGCACAGCTGCCTTGCTTCCTTGAACAAAAGATGCTGGAGTCAAGCAAAAGTCAGACACCCCATGCTTAAGATCAATGCAGGACCGAAGGCACAAAGATACAGAGGGGAACAGATTAATAAAATAATTTTCAAAGCAGAAACAACAACCAACCATGGAAGATACGTTTACTTTATAGCCTTCCTTCCACCCTTCCACCTGTATTTTATCATCCAATTTTCACACAATGATAGGAAGGTAGGAATTATTATCTTTTCATGATGGCTAAGGAAATGAGGCAATAACATAACATCCCCACACTTTAAATTCAAGCAGATCATAGCAAATGCAATAAAGATTCAAGGCGACACTATGATTTCAATATAATCTCTGGTTTTTGGAAGACAAGTCACAGCCTAAGGTTTTAACAAATTTATATGTACATGTATGTATATATGTATATATTTCATATACATATAAACTTACAGGCACACATAACCATTTACATCTGTAGCTACCAATATGTTTTTAAAGCTTTTTGTTAAGTGGAATGGTTTGACATTTGCAGAAGTCTTCCAATGTATTTATCATGCATATGACTTAAATATACAGCAAAAGGAATCTCTGACACATTTACCATCAACAGGTCGACTTGCTATTAAAATGGAGGAAATACCATTATAATGAGACAAAAATAGAAACTTCACTGTTCCTCATTAATTAGTAATTTGGGTAAAGTTTGCTACATGTACTAATGGTGACAATAATTCTTTAGAATCAAATTATTGCAATCTGGGTAAGAAGGATGAAATAAAAAATTCATTGACTTAAATGATCTGATGAAAGAAAGAAGGAAGAAAGGAAGCTAGGAAAGAAGGAAGGAAGGAAGGAAGGAAGGAAGGAAGGAAGGAAGGAAGGAAGGAAGGAAGGAAGGAAGGAAGGAAGGAAGGAAGGAAGGAAAGGCAAAAATAGAGAATGGAAAAAGATATAGTGTTTCTCTGGGTGGGGTTGTACATTAGAAGCTAAAAGAACAAAGATGGAGGTGGCTTGCTTATTTTGTGTGTTTCTTTTCTTATGGTGTTGCCAAAGGTGGAGAGATAGTTTCTTGCTAGGAAATCATAATAAAAGTCTCTCTAGAAAAGTGTCATTACAGTCAGCCATTGAGGAGCAATTCAGTTTCCATAAGCTGAAGAAAAAATAGAAATCCTTGCACAAGAGGTAAATAAAGTGGTATTCTGGCAGGAGAAATATATAGATAGGATATGAACAGCTGAAATCACATCTGAGTTTGCTGCTGCAGCGGATGTACCTACCAAAGTCACTTTATATGTTGGTAAGAAAAAGATATAAAAAGAAGTCAAGCTAACACATATCTCCCCTACCTCTGCCCCAGCTTAAACCTACAAATATTTATTCTAAGTCAAGCAAACATCTAGAAAATATAAGGAAATCTTTTCTCCATGATACATACATGTATATGTTAAGAAAATAACAAGATAAGAATTGAGTATGTTATTGTTTAGGTTGCAGAGATTACCCAGTGGGAGACATGAGGAGCTGATGACCAAAGAGTGATCATGAGATGCTACAGAGACTTGACAGCGAGAAAAAAAGCAATCATGTCTCTTATATTATCAATATGGGATTTCATAATGGACTGGGATCTCTGACAAAAGGGTAGAAGTGAATGGACAGGGAAAAAAAAAGAGTTTACTTAGGAAAACCAATAGATTTAAGGTTAGAGTTTGCGCTTTCTATGGAATTTCCAGGTTAAAAAGATTCAAACAGACTGGGCAACAATGGCTCAATACCTGTAATCCTAGCTACTCAGGGGGCTGAGATCTGAGGATCATGGTTCAAAGCCAGCCCAGGCAAGGAAAGTCCTTGAGATTCTGATCTCCAATAAACCCCTAGAAATCCGGAAGTGGCAATTTGGCTCAAATGATAGCATGTTCACTTTGAGCTGAAGAGCTCAGGGACAGTGCCCAAGCCCAGAATTCGAGCCCCACAACCAACCGACCAATAAATAAATAAGTAAAGATTCATACCATCAAGAACACCATCTATGTCTGGTACTGGTGGCTCAAGCCTGTAATCCTAGTTACTCAAGAGGCTGAGATGTGAAGATCATGATCCCTGAGACACTTATCTCCAATACACTACTCAGAAAAAGCCATAAATGGCTCTGTGGTGCCAGTAGTAGAGTGGTAGCCTTGAGAAATGAAGCTCAGAGACAGTGCCCAGGCCCTAAGTTCAAGCTTCAGGACCAACACAGACAAAAGAAAAATGCCATCCACAGAGTACACATGGCTGAACATGGATTGACCAAGTTAGAGAATGGAAGGGAAGAGGGAAAAGCTGAAAGAAAATAAAGGAAAAATCGTGAAGGAGAAGGAGGGAAAGAAGAGAAGCCTAGAAAAACAGGAAAGGAAAATAACTGTGAGAAACAAAACACTCATAAACTGTGACAAAATGAGAGAATCACATTCAAAGATCATGACTTTTTGTAGAAGCAGATGTGATCCAGAGGGGATCAAACCTCATTGCTGATATAAATTAAAATGCTAAGAACACATGGGATAGGGAAAGGAAATTCTGTGTCATGTCTGATAATGGGCACCACATTGAGCCTTGAAAACTCCAATCAATACTTTGCTTTTATTTTAATCTACAATAAAGTTTTAAGGGATTTTTCACCCCACATATTTCTTCTTGGCGTTCTTCCCTATAAGTACTTGTAATTTTCCTGAGAAGTTTGAATAGGACTCTTGATAGGGATTTTCTTGGCAGATAATTTAATGTCAGATGTAAGGTCTTGAGGCAATGAATAGACATGTTTTTATCTTATCCTGGCCTTCAGTTTATATCTTCAAGTGTCAGCATGCTCACACACTTCTAATGTGTATAACTATGTTCATGTATCTTAAAGCCAACTACTTATATAAAAATTATTTTTATGTTATCCTCTGAATCTAGCATCCCTACTTTCATCAGACCAGGAAAACCTTTAGAATCATTCCTTTGATCATATAATGTTTGGGGTATAGCTTTCTCTATATCAAGGTTGGAGCTTGGGGATGAACAAACAGATCCAAGAATGAAAGAACAAGATTAAAACATTTAGAGATATGTATTGCTTTCTCAGAAATGGAAAAGATTAGTTGATGACTCAAAAAATGTGAGACTGGACACATGGTACTAATGGCTCATGCCTAGCTACCCAGGAGGCTGAGATCTGAGGAGCATGCTTCTAAGCCAGCCTGGGCAGAAAAGTTCCCATGACACTCATCTCCAATGAACCACTCCAAAACCAGAAATGGTGCTGTGGTAGAGCACTAGCCTTGAGCAGGAAGGGATTCAGGGACATTGCCCAGCCCCTGAGTTCAATCCCCACACTGACAAAAGGAAAAAAGTGGAATTGGGTTAGTAATGATAGGCTCTGAAGAACTGTTCTGAAAAGAAAATGTGCCCCCCCATCAGAAGTGTCATTGGTAATATGAACTGTAGAATCCACTGGAGGCTCAGCCTACCAGCTAAATCCAACATCTAACTGACAGCAGACCTAAATGGTTTCCCACGTCTATTATGTACCACATCTGTATGAATATATACAAACAAATAATTAAACATGAAGCAAATATCAATAGGATTAGCTTGGCATGTTGGAACAAATCTTGATAATTCTGTCTCAGCAACAATACTCAAAGTACAAGTCTATGAGAGGAATACAAATTTTGCCTATTGAAGTACTGTCATGTAAGGAGAGATATTTTAATAAAAACTGCTTCTCTGTCAGGTCCTATTACTAAGGGACTAAAGCTATTGAGCTGTGGAACTTAAGCCAAAAAGGAGGATTTGGAAATGCAAATGTGAGATAAAACTGTAAAAAAAAAAATAAGTCTTTTATTCAACAAGCACCATTGCCCATTCTTGAAGCCATGAGCTATTTATTGCAAAGATGAGTCTTAACAATTCGATGAAATTGAAAGCATACATACCTAAAATGGACATCTCTGGAACAGTAGCATGATAGGGTCCATTAAGAAACTCTGGTGCATTGTCGTTGATGTCTTGAACTTTAATAATAAATTCAGAAGGTGGCTCAAGAGGTTTGTTTGTCTCCCAGTCCACAGCCTGAGCTGTTAAAGTGTACTCAGCCTTTTCCTCTCTGTCAAGTCTTTTTATAGCATGGATATCTCCAGTTGCATCATTTATTTGAAAGATTGTCCCAGCTCCATCACCTGACAGGATATACTTGATTTTTTTACTTCCAGGATCCAGGTCTGTGTGTAGCTAAAATTAAAAAAAAATGGCATTAATTAGTGATGGAGAAATCTGCAAAGCTGTTGTTTATTTGTTTCCTGTTTGACCATTAAATTGATTTCTTTCCACAATGTATCATGAGTTTTCTTTAAGCATAGATGTAAGAAATAGTCTATGCAGTCATTCCAAAAATAAAATATAGTGAACTTCATAGTAATAGTAATAATAATAATAATAATAAGCCAAAACATTCTTAAGAAAGTGCTCTGATTTATGGAAAATTGACACAGTATCAGAATGAAGACAAAGTCAACAGAAAGCTACCAAGAAATGTGAATTCATTTTCAACTTACCAACATGTGCACTGAATATTGTCCTTATTAGCTACTTGGGAATTACTAGGCAGTGACCAGACTAGATATTTCAGTGATTGTGTGTGTGTGTGTGTGTGTGTGTGTGTGTGTGTGTGTGTGTGTGTGTGTTGGTTCTGGGGCTTAAACTCAAGGTCAGGCTCTGTCCCAAAGCTTCAGTTTTGCTCAAGGCTAGTGCTGTACCTCTTGAGCCACAGCTCCACTTCCAGTTTTTGGGTGATTAATTGGAGATAATTATCTCATAGACATTCCTATCTTGACTGACTTGGAAACAAGATCTTCAGATCCTAAATAGAATGACAGGCATGAGCCATGACTTATTATATACAATCATTTACTTACACACAAACAAAAATGGTATTCTAACAATCAGATTTATAATAAAGTCTTCTTATTTTGGTTTGTTTTGGGGTTTTTTTGCTTGTACTAGGGGTTCTTGGACTCTATCACATTATTCATGCCCTCTTCCCTATTATCTGCTTGGTATTCTGATGATGCAGTCTCCCGTTCTTTTCTACCTATATTGTCTTTGAACAGTGATCCTCATAATCTCAGCCTCCTGGATAGCTATGATTATGGCATGAACTATAAGTATCCTGACAAATCTTCTAAATTATTTAAGGCTTTATTAAAAATTTTATTTAATTCTTAAAAATATTATTTAATTCTTAAAATTCTTCTGACCCAGGAAAATAATTCCATTTGAGAGAAAAGAGCATTCAGGCCAAAATATAGGAGCATATTTAGTAAAATTAGAATTCTCTGGAAACTGATAACTTTTCAATGAGTATCGAACTCCATCTCAGGTGACAGCAAAAATATTTATAGATTAAATATTTACTGAATGTGTGTATTTGGCAAACATTCTATATGAGATGTGTGGTCAAGATCTGGGATAAATATAATCCCTACTTTTATAATTCTCAAGAGGGAGAGAACTACGTTGTGACTCTCACATTTTAAGAATAAAATAAGAATATAAAATGTGTAGGTTCCATTTCATGAAACACAGTTCAAGTGTACATAGTATGAGTTTAACTCAGTTATTTAGCTGCCAATATACTTCTAGTTACTGCTTAAATATTTATCCCTCAAAAGAAAAAAAAAGTATAACTATCTTTTAGAAAGAAACTCCTAGAAATTCTAACAGCATTGTGTTCCCTTGGGATCCATTTGATTCAGAAGAGTCTCTATTGTTTTCTTCCCCAATTTGAATTATATTTAGTGCTTCAATAAGCGAAAAGAAAAGATTATAAAAAAGACATAAAATAACAACAAAGAATCCAAATGCATCTAGATCTCCTCTTCTGAATATTTTTAAAAAATGGAATGCAAAGATTACATCAAATATTTATTGAATCTTGAAATGTACCCTTTTCATTTATTGAACTAAATTTATGAACAAGAACAAATATTGAAATGCCACTTTATCTTAATGAATGTGAGATTATAATTCATTAATATGATATTAATCCCAAATT
Organism: Dipodomys spectabilis; assembly: GCF_019054845.1. NCBI lineage: Eukaryota > Metazoa > Chordata > Mammalia > Rodentia > Heteromyidae > Dipodomys > Dipodomys spectabilis. The sequence goes on from NW_024870844.1 coordinate 2,564,064, forward strand.
AGGATCATTTTAATTTATGTGCATTTTAACATTTCCATTAGCATTTTTATTAAAAAAAGAGTAAATTTGAATAATATATAATTCAATGGAGGCTTCCTTTCACATGCAAGTCATTGTGCAGACAGCGAAAACATTGGCATGTGCTACACTTGCCCATAATTTTAATAACAAATAAAACACTCAAATTGGTCTTATTGTTAGAATTTATTTGTGCCCTATTTCCTTTCCAATTACCAATAACTTCTGATTTGTAAATTGCATTATCACCTCAGCTTTCAACAAATATTTTCTTTTAAAAATAAGTATGGGGAAAGAATTAAAAAGTATAGATAAGGTTAGGCAGGGTGGTTCGTAACTGTAACCTTAGGTACTCAATAGGTTGAGATCTGAAGATCACAGTCTGAAGCCAGACCATGCAAAAATGTTGGGGAAATTTGTCTCCAGCTAACCAAGAAAAAAGAGGAACTGAAAGTTAGGCTTAAGTGGAATGGTGTTTCCTGTGAGTGAAAAAGCTAAGCAAGAACTTGAGGGCCTGAGTTCAAGCCCTGGTCTTGACAAAGACTAACTAACTAACTAACTAAATATGCATGGATATTTTTGAAATAATAAATCACAAAGTTACGATTCAGCTCTAACGATACAAATAAGAGAACATATAATTTGTTTAAGCTTCAGGTCCTTGGCCTTGTTTTGGGGGATGAAACGTTCACCCTGCACAACTGACTCTAGAATCTGAGACAATCCATTTACTTAAAAAAAATTTAAATGGGAGTGACAAAAATTAAGTGTCACAAGTAAAACCATTTTCTCTTTACAACATATTCAGTCTTATAAAAGCAACTGAAAACACTTTGATTAGCCCATTTGTATCCTAAGTGCAAGAAAATTCCCCAAGATTCAATTCAAAAATAGTTTTTAAAGGTATACCATTCAGGAAAAAAATTAATTGAAAAATGTAGTAAATATTGCAATCATTGTCTTTATTTTGCCCCAGAAATCAATGTTTAGCTCACCTCAGTAACAGTCACATCCTGAAGCTAGTAATCTATCTATCTATTTAGATAATCTATCTATCTATCTATCTAGATAGATAGATAGATAGATTTTTTTTTTTGTCAGTCATGGGGCTTGAACTCTGGGCCTGGGTGCTGTCCCTGTTCTCTTCAGTGCAAGGCAAGCTCTCTACCTCTTGAGCCACAGTGTCACTTCCGGTTTTCTAGTGGTTTATTGGAGGTCAGAGTCTCACGGACTTTTCTGTCCGGGCTGGCTTTGAATCGTGATCCTCAGATCTCAGCCTCCTGAGTAGTTAGGATTACACGCGTGAGCCACCGGCGCCCAGCTGCTAGTAATATTCTTGAAAGAGAATTTCTATATTCATTTTTGTTACTATTTGTAGAAATCTCTCTTACTCTCTCTCCATCTCTCTCCCTCAAACATAGACATATACACAGTCCTACACATATAACAAAGATTCACATGCTAATTTTTTAAGTAAACAACTTGAAATTATGAGGAAAAGATAGAGAAAATGAAGGAAATGAATATATCAATGGTCAAGAGAGCAAAGAAACAGACTGCTGTGTCTGACAGAAGTGTTTGAGGTTTATGAAGAGAAACTGCTGTTTCATAGTTGTTCTGCATGTCTTTCGGAACTTGCTCACTTACTGCCCAGTACTCCCTCTTCATTCCGCCACCAAAGACTCTCTGAGATTTTTGAGCTAAAGAATCCCCACGTGCACAGAACATGCATACACCAGGCCTCATCAGGATGTCTGAGCATCATCTCTCCAACATCGGCTTCTGCTAATTGGGCATGGCAATGGTCATAGGTAAACCAACCTGTATGGGCAAGATTCCTTGAGTTGGCTGTACAGTAGTACAAAGGGATTTCTTCTGTTCAGTCAAGAAGCATGTAGAGAGCACTGCATGCTCTTTTGTACCTTGAATAATTCATTAAGACTGGAAAAACAATGATAAACAAGATGGATCTGGTTTCTCCTATTATAGATGCTGCTCTATGGGAGGTAAACCTAAATAAAGATTTTAGGAATAGAGACATTATTTATTGTTTTTGTTATTAAATTTATATATCGTTTGCTACCTTTTAGAATGTTTTAAAAATACATTGGTATGTATCGTCACAATGAATTTGCAGTTATTATTTCTGGGGATAAGAGATACACAATTTGTGGGCTGGGAAGGTGGCTCAGTGGTAGAGCACTTGCCTTCCATGCCTGAGGTCCTGGGTTCGATTCCTCAGCACCACATAAGCAAAAGACAAAAGCCAGAAGTGGCGCTATGGCTCAAGTGGTAGAGCACTAGCCTTGAACTGAAGAGCTGAGGGACAGCGTCCAAGCCCAGAGTTCAGGCCCCACCACCGGAACCCCCCCCCAAAAAAAAGAGATGCACAATTTGGAGCAACAATGAGAGCAACAAGGTCTCTCACTGTCTCTCAAAATAAATCTTGAGTTCCTAGAATCAGGGCTGCTACATTATGGAGCAGAATCATGAGTACCACTCAGCATACCCTCACCATCTTCCCTGTGTTTGCACAACACCTCTCAATTAAAAGGCAAGTTTACACTGTAAAAGTCTTAAGAAAATGCATTAGCGTATCATTCTCCTTTGTATTCCTTCTGCTTAGTGATGTGTTTGTCATATTGTCAAAGCTCAGTAAATATGTGTGAAAGGAAGTGAATATGAAAGGAAGGGAAGGAAAGAACACTTCTCATTTTATTGGCAAACCAATGATTAAAGGAGGAAGCCAATGAATTTAGGAAAGGGTGAGCTAGGGACATGGAACTCTGATCTGGAGTAAACGCAAACGTTCCCCAAGCATATACTCAAAGTTGGTAGCAAATGTAAGAACAGTAATATGGTAAAAAGTTAATGAGAAAAGGAGGATTCACCAGATGGAATGATATATAGTAGATAAATATTGGTTGAATTGTAGATGCCAATTTTCTTGTCCTCAGACATTACTGTTCTCAGAATCAGAGTAAAAACCTGAATCTCTGTCACGGTTTTGCATATGTATGATCATGAAAATATATCCCTTCTTTGCAAAGAACATCCTCTAGGCTCTGAAGTAATCCTAAACTATGGGGCCTGAAGAACAAAAATTCTTCTCTGTGAGTGTTACTCATATGAAATTATGATTCAGTTTCCAATGAGGATCAGACCAACTCTTCTGTCTAACTCTTACACTAGAATAAGATGAGGATCAGGACTGAGTCAACTGCATGGTGATCTGTTTCATTAGCTGAACATGGGGTAGCTCTGGTACCAGAAATTAGTTTGAAGATGTACTCTCTCTAGAAAGCATGAGAGAACATCTTGAACTTTCTATCTTCTCAAGAAGTTTCTAAGTTCTGGGGATGCAGTCAGCATAGTTGCGAACCAAGTGATTCACAGAGATTGCTGAAACACAAACCTCTGACACTAATCACATTTTTTTTAATTAATTGAATCACACTTGCAGAATATTTAACAAGCTGAGCATTCTTGAATGAAATGTTAGCACTGCTTTCTTGTTATCTAGTGTCTGTGAGAAGAACTATGAACTATCAACCAAAGGGTGAAAATACTGTAATTCTTGAATCACAAGCATTTGGAAATAAAGATAAGCCAGATGATTTTGCCACAATACATTTTTGATTTATAAGTTTGAGATGATAAAGATGCAGAACTTTAGAACAGACATACACTCAGAGCTGGCTAAGTGACAAAGACGGTAAGGGAAAGGGCATAGAGGGCAGACAAGTTATTTTCAAGATTCTCAACTCTTCTTCAGCAGGACCAAGAGTTAGTCACTAGATATGCTCACATTGACCTCTAGTTCACAACAGAACATCTCAACAGAGGATGCTGAGCAAACATTACATGCACTCTTTCAAGAAAAAACAAGTGAGGTCCTATGTATTGTGCTTATTTAGAATTGGACAGTCACTTGTCTTTGATGCCTTTGAGCTACGTGAAGCACCATATCATGGTTTTGGAATGTGTAGGAGGCCGAAGGCCACCATACTGTACTGCGTAAATTTTAAAATGTCGTTATATGCTAGCCAGGTCTTACTACTATAGTAAAGCTAAATAATTCAATTTACCCTTCAGTCAGTTTCTCCTTAACAGGTTTAGAAGCTAAATTTCATCATAAAATGAAAGCTATAGAATAGACATAAAACTACTCTAAGATTACGGAAAAGATCACGACAGAAACACACAGTTACTCTTACAATCACATATTCCTAGGAAATAGGAGGTTGGTAAAACAATGACAGTAATCCAAGTAACATTCACATGAACCAAATAATCCTTAAATTTGGTTTAGGAAGGGAAAGGCTAAAGAAGCCACAATCTTTGATTAAGCAAAAAAAAAATCACATCATCCTACACTGCATATTATCTGTGCTTCAGAAAATATAAAATGTATTCTTTAAAAAAAAAGTACTCTTACATATTATTATATATGTTTTCAAATGTTATGTACCAAGCCAACATGTAGCTTTCTGATAGCTCAGAAATGTCATCTTATGGCAGCCTTGTGAGTTTCTCATGTGAGTATTGTAGAATTTGACCTGGTTCAAAAAATAGAAAATGAAAGTAAGTTTAAGTGAACTTCTGTTTTTGTCTAAAAACACAAGCCAAAAAGGGAAGATATTGCCCTTGTTTCTTTCTTAAATGGTAAGTTCTACAAATATAGATGTTCTACGTGCATTTCTCCTCAAAATTACAGGCAGCAAGCACCATACTTGGCACGTACTAAGTAATCATCAAATCAAATTCATTTTCTGGCAGAGGGAATGCCTTCATTCTCTAACATTTCTTAGTGATTGTGTCTGTACAGTAAAGATATTGACTTTCGTAAACTCAAATAATTGATTTAATCTATTCAGGCAGATTTCAAATCACACATAGGAAAAATAAAAGCATCTTCAGTCCTTTACTTTGTAACTGAGTACCTGTGAACACCCAGCATCTACTGTATTGACACTCAAAATGTGAACTGACTAAAAAAAGATATGCAAAACTAAAGTTTACTTGGGGCCTGAAAACATGAATGAGATAGCAATACATCCCTTTTTCTTTCTTATGATCAAAAATCTGTAGATTTGTTAGTTTTCCCAACCCCTAAGCAATAGTACCTGTCCTAGCCTATTAAAAGTTTTAATAGAATACATAAACTGGAAACTGATGGCTCACATCTCAAATCCCAGCTACTAAGGAGGATGAAATGTTGAGAATCATAGTGCCAAGTTTGCCCAGGCAGAAAATTCCTAGAGAATCCACATCCAATTAACTAGCAAAAGGCTGGACCATAGCCGTGGCTGAAGCAGAGAGCCAGCAATATGCAAGTAAGCTAAGGGAGAGGTGCCACAGTATTGCTACATAGGCACACACACACACACACACACATAGGCACACACACACACACACACACACACACACACACACACACACACACACGCAGAGGTTCAAGACCAAAAGTGATCTTTATCAAAAATAATCATATTTTCAAGTTTTCCCCATGAACATTCAATTGGTACAGGACTGTGTTTGTAGACAGACAAATAGATGGAAAAGGAGATGAAAATGACATGATGTATAGGTAATTGATATTCATCCTTTCTTCTATTTTTCAGATAGTTTCCTTTTGTAGCAATAGGCAGGCCTTAAACTCTCCATCCCCTGTCTTTACTTGCAGAATGCTGGGATTACAGTAAAACCACAGATAGCTGAAGTAATTTTTTACTGAAAAAATGCATAGGTAAATGGAAAGTACTGATGAGGGTGTGGCTGTGAGAATGTCACATGTTGTTTTCTTTAGAATGATATAAAACAATGGATCTAGCATGAATTAAAACACCAGAAATGAAGTTAGACAAATATTTACCCTATATTAGTTTCCTCTTGTAAAATGATTCTAACAAGGCCACCATAACCATAGTCCAAAACTTTCTTATATTGTGTTAAGGATAACATAAAAGTGAAATACTATGGTTTTTTTGTTTGTTTGTTTTACTGGTCATAGGCCTTGAACTCTGGGCCTGGGTGCTTTTCCTAAGCTTTTGTGCTCAAGACTAGTGCTCTACCACTTAAGCCACAGCTCCACTTGTAGCCTTTTATGTTTAACTGGAGATAAGAGTCTCACAGACTTTTCTGTCTAGCTGGCTTTGAACTTTGATCCTCATATGTCAGCTTCCTGAGTAGCTAGGATGAAAGATGTGAGCCATCAGTGCCAGCTTTTATTCCAAATCTTATTCAGACAATTATTGTGTATACAGTGCCCATTTGCAAATAGAACTTAATATTCTATCAATTTAGAATTTGATGCCAGTAAATTAGATATACCATAAATATGTGCCTATAAATATGCACACATGTATGATTATATGGGTTTCTTTCATCGGTTTCCAACTCAACAAGACTTACAATCTTGCTAAAAACGAAATGCCTTATAACAATACAAATGTTAAGAAAACATAAAAATGAAGATTTTTACTACTTCACAGTAAAGTTCTATGGAAAAATTCTCTGTCCTGTGGTAACCATTGTGTTAATATTTTTTGAAAATGATTTGTTCCATTATTTAATCATAAAAATAATCTTTTCAAGTTCACTGCTACAGGCTGAATTGTTTTCTCTCCAAAAAATCTAGTACATTAGAATAAAATGATGGCATTTGAAAAGCGGGCCTTTAAAGAAGTGATTAAGTTAAATTGAGGTTATTAGATTGGCTCTAATCCAATTTAATGGCACCATAAAAAGCAGAAATCTGGACACACTGAGGAAGACAAGGGATTCACCTGCACAGTGGAAGGGTAATATGAAGACACAGAAACAAGTTGGCCAGCTACAAACGATGGAGTAACAACTCACATGAATTCAATTTTTTTCACACCTTGATCTTCCATTACTACAGTCAAGACAGAGGAATCCATCTGTACTAAAAGTCATAGTATTTTTGACTGACTAGTCTTTGGGTTAAGAAGAATTCATTTCCATGATGAGACAAAATGATTTTTACAGAATCTCAGCCCTTCTTTGTTATCTTTTAATAATTTGTATAATGAAATGGATGGTATAACAAATGATTTGTGCTACATTTTTAAGAATATAAGAACTGTCTCTAGGAACAAACATGCATTTGTTTTAGTTATATGTTCAACTTAACCACCGTTTTCAAAAAAAATTTAAAAAATAAAACAGCTAACAGATGAACTATAGCCATTCTTTTGTTTTTAGTGTATCTTTATCCAAAACTCAACAAAGAAGTTCAATATTTCACAAGTAAGCATCAATATCTGTTGCAAAAAACAAGTGGTTTTTCTATCAAAGAACAGAATTTTAAGAAATCTGCATCTTGCCCCTGTGTGACTGACATAAATATTTAAAGGTATTTCTGTGTGGCTGCTGGTATTACTGAGTATAACATTTTTATATCATACAATGAAATTCCAAATATCTGTATACTCCCAGATAACCAATATTTTTCCAAATGCATGATGCTTGCTATAAAATTATAAATTGTCAAAAGATCTATTTGAAGTGCAAAAGAGACCAATAGATTTAATGGAGTAGGGTACAAAAAATTATTGATATAGTTTGAAATTCTTCATTGCAACCAGCTTTTAATAAACTACCACTTGTAGAGATTTCAGTGTGGCATCAAAGAAAAATATCCACAATTATCTGGAATACTTATTAAAATCTCTATGTGCTTTCCAAACTACATATTTGTGTGGGGATGGATTTTCTTCATATAATTCAATGAAAACACCATCTTGAAACAGATTGAATACTGGAGCAGATATGAAAATCTAGCTGCATTCTATTAAGGCAGACGTTAAAGAGATTTTAATAACTAGAATACATTATTACTCCTTGCTGTTTTTTATTTTGCTTTGAAATGTGTAGTTAATTTTATAGAAATATACCATTTATGAAACACGTTAAGTGTATTATTTCGTTTCAAAGTGACTTAAATCCTTAAGTTCTCTCATTTTTAATTTCTTAGGGCAAACAATAATACTCTTTCCATTCACTGAAGTTTTGTTGAGTCTTCAGGAAGTTTTTAAGAGTATCAAGGATGGATATGGCCAGATAATTTGTGAACTATTTATCTAAATTCAGTCTAATTGTGCCTCCACAAAGTTTTGTTCTGATAAACAAATGTGACGTTAAGATTCAGATCACTTGTTTATATTAGTTACTTTTCCGCAGCAAGCAAAATACCCAGGAGAACAACTTCCAACAGGAAAGATCCATTTTGGATCAGAGTCCATGGTAACCTGGCCCCATGTCCTTTGGCAGAATCTCAAGGTGGGAGAGTGTTTGCAGACAAGAGGAGGGTAATGAGGAAGGGAATGGAAATCCCTTGGTATAACTTCAAAACTACACCTCAGGGCTGGGAAGGTGGCTCAGTGGTAGAGTGCTTGCCTTGCATGCATGAGGCACCACATAAGCAGAAAAAACTGGAAGTGGACCTATGGCTCAAATGGTAGACGGCTAGCCTTAAGCTGAAGAGCTGAGGGACAGTGCCCAGGCCCAGAGTTCAGACCCCATGACCGACAAAAAACAAAAACAAAAACAAAAAAAACCCCTACAGCTCGGTAACTTTCTTCCTCCTCACCACTTCCTAGATTCTTACGACTCTCAAAACATTCCACTATCAGGAGACCAAGTATTCAACACATGAGACTGTGGGGAAATTTTTATAGTCATACTATAAAACTGCTGGTGTGGAGGGTCTAGATTTAGAGAAATAGAGTAGTCTGATGGATAGGGAAGGACAGCAAAGAAGAAAGGAAGACAAAAGCAAATGTACAAAACAAATGGAAATAATATGTATTAAAAATTTAATGATTCTCTTAACATTTCTTGCCAGGAACTTTACCATAAAATACCCCACTTCCCATGAGACAGTGAAGAAGAACATAGTGATGATGATTTCAGGAATGTCTGCCTTCGATAGGAAGGCAGATGGACTGGATGGATGACAGAGATTCTATGGATAATAGTGAGTCTCTGTGTAAACCACATACAGTGAAGAGTTTATGACTAAAAATAACAAGATACAATATAATCTTTAATTTTTAGAGTTCCAGAATATAAACTCTTTTGACTAAAATTACATGTGTAAGCAGTAATCACATCATAATGAAATCACTTGATTAAAATATATTCTCAAACTCAATCAGACAGTCCTACCAAGAACATTATTACCTCCATATCATGGATGACATGTTGAAGATGCGTAGTCTGATGGTTGGTTAGTGGACAAAGCTCATTGATGCCTTGACCATAGTATACAGGTTGGGAAAAATGCTAAGAATTATCCTAAATCTAAATTTTAAGCAGCTGTCTAATCTTTTAAACCATTATATCACTTTTAGACCATTATATCACTTTTGACCCAACTATGAAGAAAATGAAATATACAACTTGACTTCTCCACAAAACATAACAAAGCCTCCATTTCTAATTATTTGTGTGTGTATACCCCAAATAATCTAGGATAAAGTTTCTATAATCATAATGTAGAAATTATCCAGACCTTCTCTAAGAAATACAGTTATCAATATGACCAAAGCCTGAAATGCTCTATGGAAATGAACAACATATTTCTTTATGTTTCCCATGCAAATCTGGTATAAAAAGGATCACTTTTACATGGTATTTTTATGATGAGAAAAGAAAAACATGTTCACTATAGAAAATTTACCTATGAAAATAAGCACAAATGGAAAAATAAAACAGGTCCCACTCAGATAAAACCATCTCTATTATTTGTATAAAATGTGTATAAATCTTCAACAATTGAGATGTAAACATGGAAAACAACTGTACATCCTACTTATCTCAAAATATTTTAGATAAGTAATGCCATATGAGAGTTTTATGTGCAGTTTTCATATAGAAACTCATGCTAAGATTCTTTTTGTATGAACATAGTTTTCAAAGCTATATGGATAAAAGAGACTACAATTATAATCTTTCCCACTATTTTACAATAGTGAAGACATCTTTATTTTTTTTCTTATTTATGCCTAATGCCGTGACCAGCTTCTTTGATGCACAAGCTGTAAATTTAATATTCAGTTGCCAGGAAAACTTGTGAAATTCAGACAATGTTACAAATTTCTTTGTAAGCTCTGTCATTTATACATCATGTATAAATTCATGCAATTTGGTAAAATACATTTCCCATGTTCCACCCTTTGAGACATGAGTCCCAAAAGATATTGACAGGTGGAGGAGTATGTTAATGACTTCATGTTTCTGCTGATTATTCCATTCATATGGGATATTAAATTTGATAAATGATGATTTTCTTCTGTATTGCTTCTTTAGATTTTGTTTATTTTTGAGACAAGGCTAGTCCAGACTGGCCTTCATTTCAATCTATACTAGAGACTGGCCTTACACTCTTCATCCTCATGACATAGCTACCCAAGTGACAAAATCACAAACATGTGCCATCAAGCCAGGATTTTATTTGATTTCTTTCCACAGCTCTGGGTGTCATTTATTATATAAGCACCAAGTAGTTAGCCACTAACAAGTAACTGAGTTGTCTGGAAGACTGAAACCCAGTTCTTTTGATCAAACTAAATGTTTCTTTCTACCAAACTGATAAATAATGATTCTGGGCCAGGAGATATTCAAATCAGAGGCTTGTAATACCAGCTTTATGGGAGGTGTTTTTCACAGACTGAGGCTCCCCCAAAAAACTTATAATAAAATACCTGAAAAATAAAGTAACCCCAAAAAAGGGATGAAAATGTGACGCAAGTGTTGGAAAGCATGCCTAGCAAGAACAGGACCTGAATTCAAACCACTATTATCAACATCACAAAAAAGTATTAATAATGATAAAGTCAAAGTGCGAATTGCTACAAAGGTGTGTTATCTGAATTGCAATTAGCTTATAATGCATGCACTCAATGTTTTGTCCTTGCCATCACCTGTGAACATTTTTACTATTAATATTTGGAATAAGTCATGGCATAATGTTTGGGAATTATAATAATAAAATTGGAATAAAAAACTTCAGGTTAAAAAATCCTTGAGTTTGACTATACATATGCATGAGTATACATAGTAGGTAAGATACATGTGTGAAAATGGAGCTGGGTAACTTGAAGGAGTGGACAGGGCAGGATTGATGTGGGAGAAAGATGGAAGGGGTGATGTCAATCAAAATGCATGCTACTCATAAAATGACAGGTAGAATTGAAACCCCTATGTACAACTACTGAACAAAAATAAAATTACATAACCATTAATTATGTAATATAAAGTCACAAAATAAAAGTATGGTTACGGGGAGAAGACACATGACAGTTTTATAAGATTTACAAATGGAGAATAAACTGTTTCTGACTGAGAAATTGTGAATATTAAATTAAACGCAAATAGCATAAAGCTCACACGTTCAAATGCACTGTTCCAAATACAAAACTTCACAATAATGTACACATTACAGCAATTATTTGGAGATGTGAGACATAAATCCCAGCCACTTGTAGAAAATTCAGGTAATTATGAAATTCTGAGCCCCTTAGTGGATAAAGGCATTGTTTATGAACACTGTTTCATGCATGTGCTTAAAATGCTGTTACTTTAATGATAAACATCCAAATCAGAAGTAAAACACATTAATGCATCCTCCTTAGAAATCTTGGCATGAAAATTTAAAAAATACATTTCTAAGAAGTTTCTAGCTTATCCTAATGTTGTTTTTTCTGGCACCAACATTTTGTGACCACTGTTTAGAGATCAAAACATAAATTCTGTGGTGGATTTTTCTCTTTTCTTTTCTTTTTCAGATATTTTTAATATATATTTTTATTGTAAAGATAGGATACAGAGGGGTTACAGTTACATGAGTGATGTATACATTTCCTATCGAGCATGGTTAGCTCCTCCTTTGTTTTTCCCCTACCATCCCTTCCCTCCCCAGCTTCCCAATTCCTCACTCCCTTCACTCCGAAGTTATAAAGTTCATTTTTGACATAGTGTCTTGTACAACTCATTGTTACAATGGATCAACCTGTATCCTTAATGTAGCATTTTCTTATACCTTTCCCCTTCCCAAATTAGAAAAATGTATATACAAGATGCAAGGCACCTGAATCACATACAGTAAAAACAAGGGATATACCATAGGGGAAGACTATATAAAAGAAACAAAAAATCACATTATAAGTACATTAAAAACAAAAGCGAGCAAGAAAAAAAAAAACTTGTGTCCCTATCTTGGGGTTCATTTTGCTTAACATCATCTTATGAGGTCATATAACTTTTCTGCTTGTCTTAGACATATGCTAGTTATTGCAAATAAGGGAAACCATGGGACCTATGTTTCTTTGGGCCTGGCTTACTTCACTTAATATAACTTTTTCCAAGTCTTTCCATTTCCTAACAAATGCGGTGGTGTCTTTCTTTCTGATGGAGGCATAGAATTCATATATATATATATATATTACTGTTTCTTGATGCATTCATCTACTGAGGGGCATCTGCGTTGGTTCCATATCTTAGCTATAGTAAATAATGCTGGAATAAACATAGTTGTGCTGGTAGCTTTAGTGTGGTCTTGCTTGTGATCATTAGGGTAAATGCCCAAAAGTGAGATTGCTGGGTCATAGGGGAGCTCTATGTGGAGTCCTTTGAGGACCCTCTATACTACTTTCCAAAGTGGTTAAACAAGTTTACACTCCCACCAACAATGCAATAAGGTTCCTTTCTGTCCACATCCTCTCCAGCATCTGTTGTTATAAGAGTTCTTCATTATAGCCATTCTGACTGGGGTGAGGTGGTATCTCAATGTTGTTTTGATTTGCAGTTCTTTTCTGGCTTGAGAAGTTGAGCATTTCTTTGTGTGTCTATTGGCCATTCTTATTTCCTCTTCAGAGAACTCTGTCTTTAAGTGTTTAGCCCACTTATTAATAGGGTGGTTGTTTCTTTGAGGATTAGTTGTTAGGGGGTTTAATTTTTTGAGTTCTAACTATATTTTAGATATAAGACCCTTGTCTGTTGTATGGCTAGTGAAGATCTTCTCCCAATCCATGGGCTTCCTATTGATCTTGCTAGTTGTGTCCTTTGCTACGCAGAAACTCTGCAATTTCATACAATTCTGTTTGTCCAAACTTTCTTTGATTTGTTGTGTTTCTGAGTCTTTCTTAAGAAAATTTCAGCCATGGAGCCCTAGAGTTTCTCTTAGGGTTTCTTCTATTCCTTCTTGTAATGTTTTCAGGGTGTCTGCTTTGACTTCAAGGTCTTTGATCCATTTGGAGTTGATTCTACAACAGGGTGATATATAAGGAATTAGCTTTAGTTTTCTACAAATGTTTAACTGATTTTGCCAGCACTATTTACTGAAGAAACTGTCTTTCTTCCATTCTTTGTTTTTTAGCTCCCTTGTCAAAGATTAAGTGGCTATAGGTCTGTAGGTTCGTTTCTGGGGCTTCAGTCCTATGCCATTGGTCCTGATGTCTCCTCTTGTGCAAGTACCAAGCTGTTTTGATTACTTTGGCTTTGTAGTAGAGTTTGAAATTTGGTAGTGATATTCCCCTAGCATTGTTCTTTCTGCTAAGGATTGCTTTTGCTATTCAGGGTCTTTTATTGTTCCATAGGAATTTTTGTGTTGCTTCTTCTATTTAATTGAAGAACGAGGTTGGGGTATATATATGTGTATATATTATATATATATATATATATATATATATATATATAATTTATTTATTTATTTATTGTCAGTTGTGGGGCTTGTACTCTGGGCTTGGGCACTGTCCCTCAGCTCTTCAGCTCAAGGCAAGTACTCTACCTATTGAGCCACAGAGCCACTTCCAGTTTTCTACTGGTTTATTGTAAATAAAGATTCTCATAACCTTTCCTGCCCAGGCTGGCTTTGAACCATGATCCTCAGATCTGAGCCTCCTAAGTAGCTAGATTTTCAGGGGTGAGCCACCAACTCCCAGCTCATGGTGATATTGATAGGTATCACATCGAATATGTAGATAGCTTTTAGCAGTATTGCCACTTTCATGATGTTAATCCTTCCAATCCAGGAGCATGGGAGGTTTTTTCCACTTCCTTAGTTCTGCTTTAATTTCCTTTTTCAGGTTTTTAAGTTTTCATCATAGAGGTCCTTCACTTCTTTAGCTAACTTGTAGGTATTTTATTTTTTGTGGGGCTATTATAAATATTTCTTTGCTGATTTGAGCCACTGTCTTCTTGTTATGGTCATACAGAAAATTCATTGGTTTTGGGGTGATAATTTTATATCCTGCTACTTTGCCAAAGTTTAAGATCAACTTGAGTAACTTGGGAGTGGAGTTCATGGGGTTCTTTAAATACAAGATCATGTTATAGGCAAAGAAAGAGAGTTTTACTTCATCTTTCCCTATCTGGATCCCCTTTAAGTTTGCATTTTGTCTTTTTGCTCTAGCTAGGCATTCTAATACTAAACTGAAGAGAGAGAGGGAACATCCTTGTCTCATTCCTGAATTTAGAGGAAATGGCTTTAGCTTTTTGCCATTAAGTATAATGCTGGCTGAAGGTTTGGCATGCACAGCCTTTATTATATTTAGCAATGTTCCTAGTTTTCCTGAGCTTTCATCGTAAAAGTGTGTTGTATCTTGTGAAATGCTTTTTCTGCCTCTATTGAGATAATCATGTGGTTCTTATCCTTGTTCTTGTTGATGTGATGGATTATATTAAGTAATTTACATATAATGAACCATTTTTGTACCCCTGAAATGAATCTTGTTTGATCATTGTGTGTGATTTTTTTGATGAGTTGTTAAAGTCGATTGGCCAAAATTTTGTTGATAAGTTTTACATCAACGTTCATCAAAGAAATGGGTCTATAGTTCTCCTTCATTGATGTGTCCCTGCCTGGTTTGGGGATGAGGGTTATTATGGTTTCCTAGAAGGAGTTTCATTGAAGAGTTGGAGGAGTATTGGTGAGAGTTCTTCTTTGAAAGCCTTGTAGAATATAGTTGTAAATCCATCTGGTTCTGGGCTTTTCTTAAATGGGAGGTCTCTTATTGCTGTTTCTATTCTGATGCTTGATATGGGTCTGATAAGTTGGTTTAAATTATCTTGGTTTAGTTTGGGCATGTCAATATTTGTTAGAAATTCATCCATTATTCCTTCCAGATTCATAAACTTATTAGCATAAAAGTTTGTTTCTGTGGTGATGTTTCTATTCTCATCTCTGAGATCATTTATTTGGATGTGTTCCCTTTTTTTCTGATAAGATTTGCCAAGGGTCTGTCATTTGTTAATTTTTTTTTGAGAATCAACTCTGTTTTGTTGATTCTTTCTATGGTATAATTGTACTTTAATTCATTTAATTCTGATTTAGTTTTAATTAGCTGTTTCAGTCTACTAGATTGGGGCTTACCTTGTTGATATTTTTCAAGGAGCTTCAGATGCCTTGTTAAATTGTTGGTTTCATTTCTCTCCAATTTGTTGATGTAGGAACTCATAGCTATAAACTCTGAGTACTGCCTTTGCTATGTCCCAGAGGAGCTATTCATTTTTGTCAAAATCCATGAGCATTTAAATTTCTTTTCTAATCTCTTCCATAACCCAATGGTTCACCAATGTGTTGTTCAGCCTCCATATGTTACAGGATTTTCTTTGGTGGCTTTTGGTGTTGAATTTTAATTTTATTCCCTTGTGGTCTGAGAGAATGAAGGGCATAATTTCAATGTGTCTGAATTTGGAAAAATTTGCTTTGTGACCTAAAATGTGGCCTATTTTGGAGAATGTTCTATGTGCTGCTGAGAAGAACATGTATTCTGATGCTGCTTGGTGAAATATTCAGTAGATAGCTGTTGAGTCGAGTTGATCTATGCTATTGTTTAGATGCAAGGTTTCTCTGTTGAGTTTGCACGGGTTGATCTTTCCAGTGGGGATAGTGGTGTGTTAAAGTCCCCAACAATGAATATATTTGGATCTATGTGGGATTTTAGGAAAGTACTATTTCTTGGATTAATGTGGGTTCTATGTTATTTGGTGAATAGATATTTAGAATTGCAATATCCTCCTGAAGGACAGTAGGTAGGGATCTTCTTTATCTCTTCTCACTAGTTTTAATTTGAAGTCTATTTTATCTGATAGGATTGCAACTTCTGCCTGTTTATGGGGGCTTTTTTGGGTAGATTTTATTTCAGGCTTTCACTTTTAGAATATATTTGGTTTTCGTTGGCAATATACTTGTTTTGTGTCTCCTGAAGGCAGCAGATAGAAGGATCTTGTGTTTTGATCCAACTAGATAATCTTTGTCTCTTAACTGGAGAATTAAGTCCATTAATATTAAGAGGTAGGTCTGAGAGCTGTTTGGTAGTTCCTACCATGTTAGCGACCTTCTTGGGGGCTGTGTCATCTGGGTTCTTCCTATGATTCTTGGATCCTTTTTTGGGGGGGGCTATTTCTTAGTCATTATCTTCCTCTTCTCAGTTTTATATGTGTAGGACACCTTTAAGTATCTTTTGTAGCGCTGGTTTGGTGAAGATATACCGTTTCAATTTTTCTTTGCTGTAGAAGGTTTCCATTTGTCCCTCTGTGGTTTTTTTTTTTAGTATATTTTTTATTGCAAAAATATGGTACAGAGGGGTTACAGTTACATGAGCAAGGTAATGAGTACATTTCCTATCAAGCATTGTTAACTCCTCCTTTGTTTTTCCCCTACCATCCCTTCCCTCCCACCTCCACAACAACACTTACCCCAATGCCCTCCCTCCCTGCCCAAATTGTAAAATTTGTTTTTTAACATAGTGCCTTGTACATCTTATTGTTACAATGGGTCAACCTGTATCCCTATTTAAGCATTTTGGTTTTTCCCTTGTCCTTCCCAAATTAGAAAATTGTATATACAAGATGCAGGGCACCAACAACAAGTACAGTGAAAAGAGGGGTTTTACCGTGGGGGAGGAACATACACAGAAACAAAAATAAAATCACATGGTACATTATAAATATGTTAGGAACAATAGTAAGAAAGAAAAAAAATCACTTGTGACACTATCTTGGGGTTCATTTCACTTAACATCATCTAACCTGGTTATAAGTACATAGCTTTTAACCTTTTCTGCTTGTCCCAAACATATACTAGATATTGCAAATAAGAGAAACTATAGGACCTATGCTTCTCTGGGCCTTCAGTTAATACAATTTTTTCCAAGTCTTTCCATTTCCTAACATTTTCTTGATCCATTCATCTACTGAGGGGTATCTGGGTTGGTTGCATATCTTAGCTATGGTAAATAATGCTTCAATAAGCATAATTGTGCTGGTAGCTTTAGTATGGTGTTGTTTGTGATCATTTGGGTAAATGCCCAAAAGTGGGATTAGTGGTCATCTGAAACCAACAATTTAATGAGACATCTCAACCCCCTTGAAAAAGAGCAGCAAGCAAAACCCCAATCCAGTAGATGGAAACAAATAATTAAAATTAAATCAGAATTACATGAATTAGAATCCAAAAAAAACATAAAAAGAATCACTAAAACAAAGAATTGGTTCTTCGAAAAAAAATAACAAAATTGACAGACCCTTAGCAAGTCTTATCAGAAAAAGAAGCAAACAGATCCAGATAAACTCAGAGATGTGAATGGAACCCTCACCACAGAAACATGCATGATTCAGAACATTATAAGCATATACTTCTCAAACCTTTATGCTAATAAGTTTAAGAATCTGGAAGAAATGGACGATTTCCGAGCAAATATTGACATATTGCTCTGTTATAAAGGAGAGTTTGGCTGGATACAGTATCCTTGGTTGATAGTCTTTAGGGCATGTCAGGCTCTTCTGGATTTCGTTGTCTCTGCTGAGAAATCTGAACTATTCTGATTTGTTTCTGATTGTTTTCCCTTTATATGTAATTGATCTTTTCTTCCTGACAGCTTTCAGGTTCCTTTCCTTGGTCTCAATTGATCTTGTGTGGATTACAACGTGATGGTGGGATGTCTGGTCTATTTGGTGTTCTAAATGTTTCTTGTATCTGAATGGGTCTATCTTTTTGAAGTTTGGGAATTTATTTGCTAGGATCCTGTTAAATAAATTTCCTAGACCTTTCACTTTTGTCTCTAGGCCCTCCTCTACACCCATTAGCCTTAAATTAGGCTTCTGATGGTGTCTTCTAAATGTGAATAGATCTATCATATTTCTTGGATTTGTCTTGAATAATTGTCTTTTTTTTCTCTGTAATGTCTAGGCTGTCTTAAATACCAGAGATTCAATTTCTGCATGGTCTAACCTACTGTCAAGACTTTCTACTTTGATTTTTTATTTCCTTTCCTTCTAATTGTTCTTATTGAAAGCTTCAAATTCTTGGAGCTTTGTTTTAGATCTTGTATGGATGTCTTTACCTCCTTAGTTTTGTTTTTAGTGTTCATTCTCAAATCCCTTAGTTGGTTATAGTTTCACTGGACTCTCTTTCCTTCTGTTGGGCTTCATTCAGCATTTACTTTGTGGCCTCCATAGATTCCTCCAGCTTTCTGCTTATGGATTCCATGAATGCCTCTATTAATTTTTGTTTATTCTCATTCTGCTCACACAATTCCTGTATTAATCTTTGATTAGCCTCATCACACTCACACATTTCTCTACAAGCACTTTGCAGGTTTTCAATCTTTTCATTCAGCATGTTTACCAGTAGTGTTTGTAGAGTATTTTGGGAACATTCCACTGGTTTTTTCATTAACTGTTCTTTTGCCTGATGATCATGATTGGGAGTTGAGATACCTGGACTTGTTATTTTTCTTGTTTCTCCAGCTTGTTCTGTCCATTCAGGTATGAAAGCAGAACCAATTCCACACTAAAACACTATTTTAGGTCAAACATCAAGTAGAGCCCTGTAGTTGGACAGATTGTTTGACATAGTCATGAGTACAGATACAATCGAGTTCAACAAATACAATCTAGTTCAATAACAAAAAACTGAGGATCAATGGACTAAGAAAATCAAAGAAGGAGTTAGCAGACCAGAAATTAATAGGTTTAGGGAGAATGATGAGGAGAAAATAAGATTAGAGGGATGTGGGGAGGGAAAGAGAGAGAGGGAATATAACCAAGACCTAGACTCAGAGAAAGGAAAAGGATAGAAGGTATGTAGAAGACATATAAAGAAAAAAGAAAAATTAAAAAATTAAAAATTAAAAATAAAACATAAAAATATATAGGTATAAAGAAATAATACTACAAGTAAAGGAGTGATTCCTCCATGGACAGAGCTTCCGTTGCCTGGGAAGGACAACTTTTCCCATTTTTTTTGTTGGTGGTGGGACTTGAACTCTGGGCTTGGGAGCTGTCTCTGTGCTCTTTAGCTCAAGGCGAACACTCTACTGCTTGAGGCACAGTAGCACATCTGGTTTTCTAGTGGCTTATTGGAGATAAGAATCTTATGGACTTTTCTGCCTGGGCTGGCTTTGAACCATAATCTTTAGATCTCAGCCTCCTGCATAGCTAGGATTACTGGTGTGAACCACAAGTGCCCAGCCTGAATGGCTCCTATTATCTTCTAAGGCTTGAGTTACAAGCTGACTACTCTGGCCTGGTCTTTGTCATTATCAAAGGTGAAGTTCTTCTCTGGTGGTGGCGGAGGGGCTACCTTCCCACCACTGCTCCATGAGTAAGAGTGGCAACATCTTGTGGGGTACTCACTCCTTTTCCTGGGTTTCTGGGCAATCCATGGTCTGAGACTTTCTGTGGTCAGCAGAATGAAAATTTCCACTCCTGGTGAGTTCTTACTGGAAGTGAGTAGAATCCACACCGCCTCTGGTGCCTTTGTCACGGGCTCTTTTTGTTGATATGGAGGCCGCAGCAGCAGCCACTGCTAGTGCCGCCATGGTTACTGGTGAGTGTTCAAATCTGTCTCCTTAAACAAGCTGCCTGAATTTTTACTCTCTGGCCAAACTCTCTGTAGTATGATGGCACACTTGGGGTGACCTTGGAATTTTCACTGGAACACACTAAAACTGCTTTCTATGTGAAGGCTTGTTTAGCCCTCAGCTTCTTCTCTTCTATCTTCCTCCCGCTCCTTGCTTTTTTTGTTTTTATTTTTTTTTTAAATCTCAAAGATATTCTAAACAAAATTATTTTATTTGTCAATGATTTATATATATATATATATATATATATATATATATAATATGAAATAAATGTTTACAAAGATTTCTGCTGGAGTATACTTCACTTTACACTACAAATGCTTTTAGAAACTTTTAAATGTTCATATTCTATTGAATACCAAGATACTTAGTTGTGTAAAACATGATCATCATTCACTCTGTTATTACTTACTGTGGTTCTTCTGAGTATTAGCACACAGGTTCTCACCCTATCTTCTTGTTATGGGTACAGTTATCCATACTCTTGGTAATACTGGAATTTGAACTCAGGACGTTGTAGTTTCTAGACAAACCCTTTACCCTTTAAGGCATGCTCATATTCATACTCTTCTTAGAGCATTAACTACTAAGCCAACATTGCTTATCTGCTCACACAAATCCATAGGGTGACCTCTACAATCACAAATGGAAGTTACTAGGGGAAAACATGCTTTCCAGGCATCATCAGTGTATGCTCATTTGAAGGTTAAAGAACATTTAGAAATTACCCTCATAAATATACAGAATCCTGGTGATTGATGGAGCTATATAATTAGGATAAATGAATATTAGTTTCCATAAAAAGTAGACTTAAACACTTAAAAATCTTCTTATGTAGGCAGGCATCAGGTTTTGCTTTTGCAAATCATAAATTTGGTCCTCTATTTTTAACATCTCTGCCTATTTTGGCCACGAAAAAGTAATTTAAATAAATAGCTGTTAGGTGTCTAAAGATGATTATTGTGAGACGCTCTTAACATACAATTTTCATAATGTTGCTAATTGTTCCTTATTTTAAAATTCATTGTTCTGAGAAAGAGATGTGGAGAGTAATGTAAATATTAACCAGACACAGGATATTGCTCTGTATTAGTATTCACATTATTATTCAGTCATAATTAATACACTTCTAAAATAAAGTGTTGACAGCACTCTTATTCCAATATATAGCATATGTTTAGAGTCTCACACATTGAGGTACACACATAATTACAGTATATGTGTGAGAGCATTGCAGAGGCAGTCCAAGAAGTCGTGCTTGTACTAATTGAAAACTGCTATTGTCCAATTAAAACATGTCAGACCTTAGGGTGGTAACACTGTCAAATGCCTATCAGACATCATTGGTGTGATTAAATTACAAGCAAGATGCAATAAAAAGATCAGAGTTGTTTTTTTTCTTCTCTCCTTGCTGTTGCTGTAACAGAACACTAAGAATTTACTAGAAATCAGGGTACTCACGATTTTTCCATACTCTGCTGACGAATCCATGGCTATAGGGTAGCACATCAGTACCAGCAATACAGAGTAGTTTAGAACCTCAACATTCACCTTCCACGAAACTAGTCATCAATTAGAATGCTAGGCATAATTTCCCCTTGCTAGAGATGCGTATTCAAGAACGTATACTAAAGCTATTGTGGAGGAGGATAACTAAGCTGAAAGTACTTTTCTCG
Source organism: Dipodomys spectabilis (assembly GCF_019054845.1). Lineage (NCBI taxonomy): Eukaryota > Metazoa > Chordata > Mammalia > Rodentia > Heteromyidae > Dipodomys > Dipodomys spectabilis. Next base: position 2,585,650 of record NW_024870844.1, read on the forward strand.
ATTTCTTAGAAAATGAGTAAGGAATCACATGTAAATTCTGAGGATTTACTCCAAATGTATTTCAATGCATCACTCAACATGGGTTTTGTAGCAGTCTTGGCAGAATGTGTTCCTGCAAATAGATAATGCATTGTTCCCCTTTTAGGAAATGTGTCACACCAAGTGTCAAAATTAACACTGGCCGTAAATCACTACTCACCTTACAACTAATTTGACTACTGAACTCTTCATTTTAGTTGGTGGGAAAAAGCAAGCAGTAACAATAAGAACAATAAAGAATCTCTAGGATTATTTCAAAGATGACACCAAGCAAGGTCAAATAAAAAGATGGTGGGGTCAGCTGAAAGGGAAAAGGCAAAGGCTGGAGAAGGAATGAACTGTAGACATGTACTAAGTATCTGCCATGTCCCGTACACTGTTCACATAGCTTTACATCCATTTCATCCCCCTCACGATATCACCACAAGCTAGTTTTCATTATTTTCATGTTGTATAGGAGAAATTTTTGACACATCTTGTTAAGTAATTTCCTTCAGGCTACACAAGCACACAGCTAATAACACAAACCTAGAGTTTTAGTCCACGATGTTGAAATGTGTATGGTTTGAGCACAGGTGTACATTGCATCTCTCTTAGCAGTGGATAAATACCTATGCTTGAAATAAAGGAAGAAAAAATACAGCAGCAACATTGGTTGAGGTTTGGTTCATTGGCAGGTCCCTTAAATTGCAGGCAACAAATAGAACAGATATTGGAACCCAAGTATGCTTGACAACTGCCCATTAATCTCCAGTGCTTCATACTCCTTTCAAAAGTCTCCTGATATATTATTTATAGATAGTTTGGTTTCCTGTCTTCATAACATCTCCCAAATTAACACCCCCAATCTGTGTCCTTGTTAGCTGTTTCTTTTAGAGGGTCAACTCTTAAATTTACCAAACAGATGAAAACCATTAGGTGGTAGAAGGGTTTTTTTTATGTCCTTAGTTTCTGTGACACCCACCAGATGGAGCATATGCCCACCAAGGACCCAGATTTAAACAATTGTTGTCTGTACCATACGGATAGACAGGATGCAATGTGAGCATGCACAAGGAAGAGCCATATAAAGATTTACAGTGTTGACTAGACAGATTCATGACTTCTTTTGTGAGTCTCCTGGAATAGTAAGAGCAATTATACACAAGCATATAATAGAGATTCCATCTAGGATGTACGTAGCTAATAGCAAGGCTTGTGAGGAAATGCTCACCACAAAAGGTTTCATCTTCGAGGTAAGCCAAGAGCACAGAGACAAACGGCACATGGTCTCTCTGATAACTAGATGTTAAATCCAAAACATAATGTGATACGACAAAATTAACAAGGCTTAAGAAAGAAAGGACTCCCACTCATCTGGTCGAATCACTACTGAACAACCCCATGCTGCTAATCACATATATGGTATATATGTGCACACCGGAGGGAAATCAGGAGGACGACACAGAACTAGAGGGAATCAGGGAAAAACATACAACAGCAGGACCCATCAGCTGCACTGGACATTGATCAAAATGAATGAAGCAACTCAATGGCAGTGATGGGAGGGAGGGAACAAGTGGGAAAGAGGCAACAGCTGACACTATGCAAAACAAAAGAAATAACTGTATTGTCAAAGCTCATAGAACTCATAAATGTTATAGCCCACTATAGGCAATTTGTCCCATGAAAGTTAGAATGTGTTTGTGAATTTAACTAAGCATCACTATCCCACAATACTGTGAAATTTGGGGAATTATGTAATCACTTAATCACAATAAAGAATTTGAAAAAGAAAAAAAAGTCTCATCTGAAAAATGTGTTGCAATTTTTATTTAAAATGGCAAATTACCACCATGGAACTCTGCCATTAATGCTTTTCATGACAGAGTTAAGGATAAAGAGAAAAACAAGAGATGCCCTACAGAGTGACTCTCTGTGATCTGGGTACTCAAAGAGTTAGCCTTTGGGATCAGTCATATTCCAATTCTCTCCTCTTTATTTTGCCTTAATTTGCTTGAAATTTAGTCCAATGTATTGTGCATTAGAAGTTATAGGGTTTTTTAACTATCATAGTACATTGAGTACTATGAATGTTTCCCTGCCATTGTGAATAATGCCATGATGAACATGGATGTGAATTCAGATGCCTTTGTGACATCCTGACTTATATTCTTTGGGGAAATGCCCAAAAGTATTATCATTGATTTATAGAGTAGTTCTATTTGTAGTTTTTTGAAGAATAATCATACTGATTTCCATAGTGGCCTCACTAATTTATATTCCCACCATTGATGTAAATGGTTTCTTTTAAACTCATATTTTTGTCAGTAATTGTTGCTCATATTCTTGAGGAGGATGGCTATTCTAATAGAAAGGAGCTGTAATTTCAGTGTTGTTTGATTGGCATATGCTAATAGACAGGGCAGTTGAACATTTCTTCATATACTGTATTTATTGGACCATTTTTTTACTTCTAAGAAATATTTGTTTATTTCATTTGTCTTTGGGTTTGATTTTTTTCAGGAGGACTAGGTTTTTCATAATTTTTTAAAAGTTTTATTGTAAAGATGTTGTACAGAGGGGTTACAGTTACGTGAGTAAGGTAATGAGTACATTTCTTAGTTTTTTGAGCTCTTGTGTAATTACACTCTGTAAATTCTGTAAAATTACACTCCCATGGTGTAATATTTTAGTTAAGTGACTATTTTCTTTGGTGGGCAGAAGCACTTTAGCTTTATCCCATTTGTACATTCTCACTCCTATTTGCTATGCCCCTGGAATTCTATTCAGGAAGTTGCTGCCTAGGCCAATGGGTACAAGTGCTTCTCCTACTCTTTCTTGTAGTTTCAAGGTTTCATATCTTAAAGTCCTTAATCCAACTTGAATAATACTAGTACATGGTAAGAAATAGGGGCCCACTTTCTGTCTTCTACATATGGATATTGTTTTCCCCAGCACCATTTCTTAAAGAGGATATCTTTGTTCACATATTTTTTGTTCCTTTGTCAAAAATCAGCTAATTCTATGTGTGTGGGGGTCCATTTCTAGATCCTCTACCTTGTTACACTGGTCTGCAGGTTTGTTTATATGCCAATAACTGCTTTGTTACTGTCACTCTGTAATATAGTTTGAAGTCTGGTAATAACACCTCCAGAATTGCTTGTATTTGTTTTTTTTTGTCTGTTTGGGTTTTTGTTTGCATGGGTTTTTTATATTTTATTGTTTGTTTTAATTTTTTGCTCAGGATTACTCTGATTTTGGAGGCCTTTTGTGCTTCCATGTGAATCTTTGGATTAAAAAGTCACATAATCCATAATCATGCCCAGTTTTCTGATTCAAGCACCATACAATTTGAGAGAAATTATTAATTCTGCTAGCTTTATCCTCTACATTGCTTCTTATAAAGGTGTATCTTGTAGACTCATTATGATATTTACAGCACATGGAAGTGTGTTTGTGAATTGGCAATAGTGATGAATACTCTGTAGGTGGTAGTATATATGTAATAACTATAGATCTTTATTCATCAAACATATTATTTCCACTTACTTTCATTGAATACATGGATATTCTATCTATCAATCTACTGATTTATCAACTATCTATCAATCTATCTATCCATCATCTCTCTATCCCTCACATATATACATAGGCATGTCTTATATATACATAAGTATACAATTAATTCTGAGGCAAAGACAGTATATTTTATTCTATGTACCTCTCTACATATATGTAGTCTAAAATCCTATTGAAGTAATTTTAATATTGTAATTATAAATATAGCTGGATAAATATTTTCCAGCCAATCCAATTTCAAAAAGTTTAGTTAATAATTTCATAGAACATCCATATAATCATTCACTAGCAATTGTTAATCAAAGTTAAGCTTTCTGAGTTACTGCAAGGCATGACTAGAGTTGGGGGTTCTGGTAGTAAGTACTTGGTCAAATCTTCTGAGCTGGGTATTGTTCAGTTCTGTGACCACAGGGCCAATAAGATCTATAATGTGATGCAAATTCTTCAATATTTTTTTAAAAAATAGATATTTACTAAAAAAATGCAACATGTTTAGACTACCTTAAACGTTTGAAAAGCATTGCTCTGAATCAGCTAATTCCTATTCCTAAGCTACATAGGCAAATAGGAGAGTGCCATTATAATACCATTTATATAACCAGTCCTTCCCTCCAGTACAGTTAGTTCCACAGGACTGCACTTTATACATAATAGTTGTACTTTATTGACCTACATTAAGTGATGTTGGAAATTAAAAGTCCTACAAAACACATCACTGTGATATTACATGGCAAGAGTTGAGGACATTGCACTTTATACTGCCTAGCATACTGCCGAGAGAAAGTGCTTAGGTGAAAATAAGTATTCCCAATACTAAGAGAGTAACCAAATTTCTGGAGGTGAGCTAGCTTATTGCTTTATATGGGTAGCTTTAATTTGTACAACTAATCAATTTTCCCATTTCACCCTGCATACTAGGAAACTAAGAGCCATAGTTTTGGCCTTGTAAATAATGAATGTGTAGGAATTCAATTACCCATTTTCATGCATTACTAAAATTCACCTTTTCCATTTTCATTAATTATTTTTCTTGTGTTTTGTTTTATACTGTTTTGTTTTGGTTAGGCCAGGTCTCAAGATACAACCTATGTTGGCTTAAAAGCTATGATTCTCCTACTTTAGTCTTCTACTTTTAGCATTGCCAACATGAATCAACAGGCCTGGCTAACAATTTGGCCCCCATGCTTGCATTCCTTTTTTCTGACTTTGTTTTCAAGTAAGATTGACTTAGGTTTTGTCACTTATTATTTTTTTTCAAGATATATTGAGGTGGTCCTGGAACTTGAATTCAGGACCTGGCACTGTCCCTGAGATTTTATGCTCAAGGCTATTGCTCTGCTACTTGAGACATAGCTCCACTTTTAGCTCTTTCTGGTAGTTATTTAGAGATAAGTGTCTCACTAACTTTCCTTCCCAGGCTTGCTTCAAACTATGATCCTCATATCTCAGTCTCTTGGGTAGCTAGTACAGGCATGAACTGCTGGCACCTGGCTGGGTATATATTTTTTCAATTGTGGCATACTTTCATATGCTTATGTTAATAAGGGATTTTTTCTAAGTTATTAAGTTTAATGTTTATAACACATGTGTATGTAAGGATGATAATTCCACATTACATTTATATTTACAATTATATGTCTGTATTATATTATTGCATATTTTATATCCACATTATATTTATAATGATATTTCTTCTATAAAAGAACTTGTTCAGCTCCAAGACAGGATTCCTAACTTTCCTGAGTAACAACATCATTTTTCCCCTATGTTCTTCTCTTCCATTGCTTTCTATCTTTTCTCTGACTCTAATGGAGTTTAAAAACTATGAATTTAACAAGTTCCTCATCTTCTGATTCTAACATTAGCTCCTGTACTACTATATCTAGTAATGGTTAATAGAAGAGATCTGATGTCCTCTTTCTTGAGCAAAAGGAAATAGGACATACATGGGGATAAATGATATAAGAAGTTCTTAAATTTTTCAAATAGTAGCTGCTGACCTCATCAAATGAATCTCATCAAAATATCTTTTATCTATATTTTAGTAAGCCTATGTCTGTGGGCCAAAGATAAATAGGCACCTAGAAAATTGACAAAAAGAGCATGCTTGAACAAGATTTTATTAAACTATGTTGACTAAAGACTTCTTTAGTACAACTACTATCATTTAGATGTGATTTATCTCCAGAAGTTCATGTATTAGATTCTTGATCCTAAGTAGAGAAGTGGAGAGATGGTAGGATCTTCAAAAGGTGAAACAGAGTGGAAGATTACATATCAGAGGGGTATGGCTCTCACCAGGATTAAGATACTTCTCTGGGGACTGGTAATTTCAGAGTGATCTATTATAAAAGGAAGCCTGGCTCCTCCTCAGGCTGACTCTGACTTTCTGTCTCATATGATCTGCTTCTACTCTGATACTGTAGAAGTTGAGACTACACATCGGGTCCCTTTGATATCAACCTAGTCCCTCTGAACCACAAGAGTGTATTCTTCACTATGTATGTGACTATAGAATGTTATTCTGGCAACAAAATATTCAGACTGAGTATTTTCACTCCTAGCTGTCATAGAAGATCAGGTTCTTCACCCATTTGGAACAGAGATTCTTATGGAGCAACTTGGCATGCATTTTCCAATCCATTCTCAAAGGAAAATGAAACAACAATGTGTCTTATTTTTTAATGACAGTGGAGTCAATTAGTCAACTCTGAAACTGTTACCTACAAGAGCTAAGTCTGTTATGTGATTCTGACAAAAGCCAAAATTTAGCAGTCATAGATGAGTTCAATGTATGCTCAGTCTTTTCTTTCTATGATTCTGCTTGTAACAAATAAATGCAATGGATAAATCTTAAGCAGAAGGTTGATCATTAATCAGTCTCTGATCACAGTGGTGATCAAAAATGACTGCCTAAAAACAACTGCTTACTTAAATTTGTACAAAGCAGTGCCAAGAGCAAGAGAAATGTTTCAAATAGAATTACAAAAAGTAGTTTGGATTGAAAAGGTAAAATGTATTAGTGTGGAGTGATTACCAGGAATTTCCTGTTTAATTTAGGTAAAAAAAAAGAAAACACATCTATATCCATGCACACATGTGTATGTATTTCAAATAAGAAAAAAATCATTGCATTCAAATACATATGATTTTTAGTTACAAGTTAACTTAAGGGCTGTATCCAAATTTCAGTACAAATCAAAATGACTGTAATTAGTACACTAAGCCAATGACCTTTGCTTACACTACAATTAGATGTCCTATTCGTCAATGTATCTTTGGAAAGTATTAGAAATTAGCTGATTTCTTTTATACAAGTACTAAATTTACAGGCCTACTTTGACCTTTGAAATTCTGAATTCATCATTCACAAACTCTCACAGACACTTGCTTTGGTCTTAGAATGTGTGTTAAGAATTGAGTAGACTTTTTATTCCACAGAAATAGACTACTAACTCTGTTTTGTTTCAATCTTGGTAAAAAAAATACATCCAGATTTAAAATAGCAACTAGCATTAAGAGTTTGTACTGTAGCCTCGTTTTCTCCATGAACCATTAAGATTTCTTAGCTATGATGCTGTCTTGTTAAGAAAAGTGGTCTCTTGGTATTTGACTACAACAAAACCAAACAAAAGGTTTTAAATGTCACCCTCCATGAGATTCCTGATATTTTTCTCCATTACTAGCTTGGGTAGCCCAAGTTGAAATACAAGATTCCAAAAGAGCCTGGCATGCTTCCAGTGGGGCTGCCTTGGGTAGAAGCACATTTAACTACATCATCAAATTAAATAACTATCTGTTGGTTGCATCAAAGATGGCACATTCTACAGGATAGTGTGTATTTGCTAATACCAAATGGAAACTGTGAGATATAAATAGGCACTAATAATATCTCACCTAAAATGCACAAGTTGAAATAATGAGGACATTTTTGAAACAATCATTAAAAATCACCCAGTTTCAGGGCAGGCAGGCTGAGTGAACTATACACTATATTGAGCTGTCTTTACACTAAGATACTAGTTTTTATTAATGCATAAAACTATGTCATAATGCCATTCTTTTCCAAGAGAAAGCCCCTAGAATATTGTATCACTCCTGTGTAATGAACCAGTGGCATGATTCCTATGATTTCTGCTATTTTTACACCTGGTAAAATGGACAAAGTTTGAGGAAATTTTTCCTTCCTTAATATATCATCTGGTCTTGAATGTGTTTCCTAAAGAGACATATTAAACTAATTTTAAATGGTTCAGATGAAAAAGTGTGGGAGTAAGGGGTACATGGGATGGAAACGAATTATGGAAAGGTTGATGCTAGACACTTTGGTACATACATTCAATTGTAACTTCCTTATACAATCATTTGAAGTTTAGGAAAAATATTAATAAATGCTTGACATAAATTTCAGAAATCATACGGACAGAAAAAAATTAAATGCTCGAATCTCTACTCTCTCTAAATTAGGAGAGGAATTAATACTTGAAATACTGTGATTGGTAGCCTCGTAGGGTGGCAAACATTATGGAGCCTACAGTAGGAAGATAGCTAGTTTTGGCCATCCTGGGCTACGTAAGGAGAACTCTCTAAAAATAAAACAAATAAACAACAACAAAAACAGAAAACAATGATTTATGGAAAATGGCTTTTCCATAATATCATCTGTTTGTTGCATTCATACTAAATCGAATTAGGGTATGTCTGCCAGGTACTGCTGATAATGGGCACATACTAAGAATACATCTAAATAGTTAAGTTGCCTTTCGTTTTTCATATAAAGGCAATGACTGGTCTCAAGCATGAGCCAAATCTGAACAGTCCATTTGAAAGTACCAAATCCCTGAATGCTGAGAACTTCAGGCAGACCAACCAGCTATAAGAGGTGGCCACAAACAAGATTCAGAAAGCTTCTGAGGGGTGTGAGGGAGAGAATGCAGAATGTAGAATGGGAGATTCTAAACATATTCCTTCCTATCTGCAAATCTTCTCTCAGATTCTTACAAAAATCTCAGATTCTCCAAGTTTTAATTTTATATTGGTTGTTACATATTAAGGGACAAAAATTAAAAGAATGTTTACTGAGGAAGGACCCTATAGTATATCCTATATTTGATTCTATGTGGGTGAACCACATTTCATTTGAGCTATTTACTATTTAACCTTAAATAATTTCCTTATCTAGATTGCACATTTTCAGATGGAAACACCTAATGTCAAATTCCAGAATTTTGAGAGAGAGGTATCTGGCATAGAGAAGTTTTCTTAGTTAATCAATGCTGAAGTTACAACTTCCATATGAGTACCATGACTCATTCCCTTTCCCTAAGTAGATTAGAACAGCAGACCCTCTTCAACTCATCCTTATGTGCTTGACCCTGAGCACAAATCTTAGTGTATTGTTGGTATGCAAGACATGACTGTAGGGGCTGGGAAGGCTGCCTTGTATGCATGCAGCCTCAGCACCACATAAGCAGAAAAAGCCAGAAGTGGCACTGTGGCTCAAGTGGAAGAGCACTAGCCTTGAGCTGAAGAGCTGAGGAACAGCGCCCAGGCCCAGAGTTCAGGCGCAGGACTGACCAAAAAAAAAAAAAAAAAAAGGCATGCTTGTAGAATTATTTGATTACCATGAGGTATAAAATCCAATTTAAGTCTGATTGTTAACCAAACCTTTTCAGGGATGATACCATGATCCTCAGCTTGTAGGGTAATAATTAAAATTGCAAGATTTAACTACAAAACTAGATTCCTTGCCAAGCCCAATGCAAACAAAACATATAGGATATTGTTGGGAGAGCTGCCTGATGGAGAAATTTAAATTTTTAGCACCCTGATGTTAACTGAGTGATCATTGGCTGCATCTTTTGCAAACTCATTGCAAATCCTGCTTTACAGAGAAGGGGATGGGGTGGGGGTGGGGAGAGACCATTGTTTATGGCTTGTGCTTTATATGACTTTACTGATGAGAATGCTCCAAAATTCCTCAAAGGAACTTCATAAGGGTCAAGAGTCAAACAGTTGCAGTCTATTGGGTTTAAACTACCATAATATATGTAAAAATAAGAAAGAGTTACCCTATTTTGAATGGCTTTAATATTTTTATGACTTATACCTAGAAAAATAAACCCATCAAGTTACTTTATATGAAATGAATAAAGTAGTCATATATTCATTAAGCTTCTATTAAGCCCAAAAATAAATTTAGGCTATTTGTTAGAGGAGTGATTTGCAAATGCTGATGAATGGAAATGGCGTATAGCTAATGGTTATATAATGGTATATAACGCAGACATGCTCTTAAACTTGAGTAATATGATACAAAGAATTTGGATTTCTTCATCTTTATAGCCTCCCTGACTAGGAACATATACTTATATATGTTTCTGTGATGGTAATATAGCTTTTTTTCCCTCGATCTATTTTTTGTAAATTTGCTATTCATTTTTTTAATCACTTGTGTTGTTAAAAGTCTTTGAGCATTGTTAGAATGGAAAAAATCAAGAACTCTAATAACAACAGATGCTGGAGGGGATGTGGACAGAAGGGAACCTTACTGCATTGTTGGTGGGAGTGTAAACTTGTTCAACCACGTTGGAAAGTAGTATGGAGGTTCCTCAAAAGACTCCACATTGAGCTCCCCTATGACCCAGCAATCCCACTTTTGGGCATTTACCCAAATGTTTACAAACAAGACCACACTAAAGCTACCAGCACAACTATGTTTATTGCAGCATTATTTACTATAGCTAAGATATGGAACCAACCCAGATGCTGCTCAGTAAATGAATGGATCAAGAAAATGTGGTATATATACACAATGGAATTCTATGCCTCCATCAGAAAGAATGACATTGCCCCATTTGTTAGGAAATGGACAGACTTGGAAAAAATTATATTAAGTGAAGTAAGCCAAGCCCAAAGACACATAGGTCCCATGGTTTCCCTTATTTGCAATATCTAGTATATGTATGAGTCAAGCCGAAAAGGTCAGGTAAGGTGATGTTAGGGAAATGAACCCTAATATATGTATTCAAATGTTTTTTTTTCTTTCATGCGATTGTTTCTAACGCATTTATAAGATTATTTCTTTGTTGCTTTGTATGTCCCTCCCCCACAGTATAACCCCTACTTTCACTGCATTTGATGTCGGTATAATTTGTGGAGGGGAAGGGGAAAAACAAGTCGTTTAAATAAGGATACAGGTGGACCCGTTGCAACAATGAGAAGTACAAGTTGTTATGTCGAAAACTAAGTTTACATCTTTGGTGGGGAGGAGGGGGCGGGGAAAATTGGGTGGGAGGGTGGGAGGAATGGGAAGGGATGGGACGGGGAAACAAAGGAGGAGGCTACAATGCTTAATAAGAAATGTACTCATTATCTTGCCCATGTAATTGTAACCCTCTGTACAGTATTTTCACAATAAAAAATAAATAAAAAAATAAGAAAAAAAACATAAAAAATGCAACACAAAAAAAAAATCTTTGAGCATTTAGCATATGACAGACACTTTGCTGTGGATTAATGACACCAAAGTAAATAAAATATATGTGTTGCTTGATTGGAATACATGCTCCTGAGACAAACATTGGAAATAGATGATCTATACTATCACAGATACATTGGCTGTGTGCAGAACATGGTATTAAAATCTGGTCAGCTTTTCGAGGGAGGAATCTGATTTTCTAGGTAAGTTCAAAGCTAAGTCGATTTATGTTGATTCAGTGCCTTTAGCTCTAATACTGGTGCTATACAGATACATTCTTCATAGCAAAGTTAAAGTTAAATAAAGTTAAGTTATATATGTGAATGAAATAAGCTAAGTGTTGACAAAAGAATTAGAGCAGTACCTATGATACTGTACATACTCAAATTAGGTTAACTCTCAAGTTCCCTTAGCAAGAAGAAAAGAATAGTTTATCAGAAATAGTGAACTGAGAGCAGAGCATGGAATTATGGGATATTCATAAATACTTATATCATGCTGAAAATAAAAACAACAATGCAGCCAACATTTACTGAACAGTTAGCACTAACAGCTGTGCTTTGACTCTGTGCTCTGACTTACTCTCACAACTAGAGCCATTATATGTTTTGCTCAAACATCACTGTAGTAAACGTTATATTTCTCCTGGTTTGTCCTGAGAAGTTATGGAGTTAGAGAGACAGGTGAGAAGAACACTTGCTATATTAATTCTTAGAGTATTAATGAGTGACTCATCTCCCAAAGAAGTATGTTCCAGTTGCAATGGATCATTATCATATTAATGCATCAAGAAAGAAGGTCCAGGTAATGATAAAGTATCTTTCTGAATGGAATATACTAATAGTTTATCCAAAATATTATTGATCAGGACAAAGAAAACAAAACTAAGCATGGTTACCAGGGGCCCTACTTTCATGATCATGTTCAATGTCCACTTATGTGTGAACAATGAAATGGAAAAAATAAATAAATAAATAACTGGGGAACACTATAAGAACCTCAAGATAGTTTAATTTCACAAGGCTATTTTTTATTGTAAAGATACTGTACAGAGGGGTTACAATTACATGAGTAAGATAATGAATACATTTCCTATCAAGCATTGTTACCCCCTCCTTTGTTTTTCCCCTACTATCCCTCTCCACCTCCCCAACTCCTCCCTCCCTGCCCCAAAATTGTAAAGTTTGTTTTCAACATAGTGTCTTGTATGTCTCATTGTTATAATGGGTCAACCTGTATCCTTGTTTCAGAATTTTGATATTTCCTTTCCCCTCCCCAAATGAGAAACATGTATATACAAATGCAATGCACTGGAATCAAATACAGTGACAACAGGGTTATACCATGGGGGAAGAACATACAAAAGAAACAAAAAAATCACATAGTACATTGAAAACAACAGTGAAAAAAATAAACACCTCTTGTGTCCCTATCTTAGGGTTCATTTTGCTTTAAATGCTAAGGAATATTACCTTCAATTATATTATAGTATTGTATTATATTGAAGTGCTTCTGTAATTTGGATGCAAATGAAAATCATAGGAGTGGATGTAAAACACCAACACCAAGTCACTGTTTCTCTATATCCTGAAAAGGAATCCATGGATTGACTATTTAAAGGGAATAAAAAATGATGTGACAGTTCAGAGGAAGATGATGGAGGAGAAGCTGGAGGCTAAACAAGCTCTCATATAGAAAGCAGTGTTCCAGTGTACAGTCCTAGGCCAGAGAATTACACCAAGTGTGCCATCACAGTACAGAGAGTTTGGCCAGAGAGGCCACAGCTGCAGCTGTGGCGGCCGTAGCCACCATACCTGCAACACGGAGAGTCTGGGACATAGGCACCAGACACAGCGGGCGAGTGGATTCTACTCAACACCAGCAAGAACTGACGAGGAGCATATATCTTCATCCTGCAGGTTGAAGACCAGAGATGACCCAGGAACCAAGACTCCAGAGTGAGTAGAATCCTGACATCCTCACTCCTTCTCAGGGAGCAGAAGAGGGAAGTCTACCCCTCCTTCCCCCCACTGGAGATCTCCATCTTTGATACTGACAAAGGCCTGGCTGAGCAGCTAGCTCCAACTCAGGCCTTGGAAGAAAACAAAAGAGTCATTTAGCTGGTCACAGCAACCTGACCTGACCTGCCAGGCTTAGCTCTACCCAGGAGAAAGTCACCCTGCCCAGGCAGGGAAAGCTTTGTCCCTGGAGGAGTGGCTTTCTTCACTGGGTAAACAGAGCCAGAGGCTGCCCCTCCCTACAGCAGCCTAGACAATCAATTGAAATTCAGTAAACATAACCCCTTGAGAATGGCTCCAGGCTGGGCTCTGTGAGTGTCACAGAAGCTAGCCCCTCAGGGAAAAGCTACTGTTTGCTGAAAGGCCTCAACTCTACCCAGAACCTAGCCTCATGACAGCATCTCCAAACTAGAGGAAACAGCCATCACCCTCTTTTATGATACTCAAAGCAGATCTCCCTCCCGTTGAACTAGCCTGGGAGGAGGATCACAAAATCCTGGGTAAAGCAGGACATTTTTCTGCCAGCTCAAACAAACTGACTTAAGAAACCCATCAAGCCACAGGAAAACCAAGCACCACAAGCAGACCAGACACTACATCAAGAGACTGGTTAGGACACAAGGGAGATACAGGATCGTTCCTTCCACTCCCCCCTCCCCCCTCAAAAAAAATCAAAGAACTCTTTTTTTGTACCTTTTTTTAAATTTTTAATTTAAAAAAATGTTTTCTATTAATCTTTTTTTCTCCCATAATTTTATTTTAGGTGTATATGTATGTGTGTGTGTGCTTTTTTTTTTTCAATCTCTACTGACCTTTTGGTCCTTTTTTTTTTCTTTTCTTGTTTTTTTCTTTTTCATTCTTTTCATTTTTCTTCTCTGTCCTACTTTCTAGCTTTTATATGATATTGAGGAATCGAACCCAGGGCTTCATGCATGCTAGGCAAGCACTCTGTCACTAAGCCATATTCCCAGATCTTCTTTCTTGTGTGACTTATCCCCCATTGTGTACACACTTAACCCAGAAATTTGTTACTCAATTCAAAACCTTGTAGGCTTAAATTCTTTAATAGCAGTATTATCTCTTTATACCTATATAATTTTTTTAATTTTTATTTTTCAGTTTTTCATGTCTCCTCTCTATCCCTCCCTTATTCTCATCCTATCCTTCTCTCAATATCACATCTTTACACTTGCATAATTTTTAAGTGTTTCACTTTTTAAATTTAAATTTTTGTTTTTCCATTTTTTCTTGTTTTTTTTTTCTTCTTTGTTTTTTTCCTGATATCTCTCCTATCATTCTGTCCAATCCATTTCCTCTATGAGATTAGGACTTGGTTAAATTCATTCTCCTTTTACCTCTCCACATCCCTCCAATCCTATTTTTCCCCACATTTCTCCCTAAACCTAAGAATTTCTCGTTTGCCAAATTCTTCTTTGCTGTTCTTACCCCAATAATCCATAGTTGTTTGATGTTGAAGAGATTGTATCTGTTGAACTAGGTTGTATCTGAAGGCTTTTGACTGTGCAACTACAGAACTTTGGTTGATGCTTTCCTTAAAATAGTGTTCTAGCACAAAATTAGTGTTACTTTCATACCAAATGGGCAGAACAAGCTGGAAAAACACAAGAAAAATGACAAGTCCTGGTATCTCAACTCCCACTCATAATAATCAGGAGACAGGACAGTTAATGAATAATCCAGAGGAGAGTTCCCAAAAAGCTCTACAAACACTACTGGTAAACATGGTGAACGAAAAGATTGAAAACCTGCAAAGGAGTCAGAATTAGCTTGATAAGGAAAGAGAGGAGGCAAACCAAAGATCAGTACAGGAATCTCATGAGTGAGAGGAAACTACACAAAGATTGATACAGGAATTGCGTGAACAGGGTGAGAACACTCAAAGAAAAACAAAGGAATTGCATGAGCAAGCTGAGAACAGTCAAAGAGAACTACAGAAATTGTGTGAACGTGAGGAAGCTAATCAAAGAGTAATACAGGAATTGCAAGAGAGGGATGAGAATAGACAAAGATCAATAGAGGCTTTCATGGAATCCATAAACAGACAGCTGAAAAAATTCAGGGAGACCACAAAGGGAATGCTGAATGGAACCGAACAGAAGGAATGGGAGCATAACCAACAAATAAATGATTGGAGACTAAACACTGAACACTAAATTAAGGAAGCAAAGAAGGTCATACAAGATCTAAAACAAAGCTCCAACAAAGAATTTGAAGCCATCATAGCCGACCAATTAGAAGGAAAAGAAATTTAATTTAAAAAAAGTAGAAAGTCTTGACAGTAGGTTAGACCATGCAGAAGATCGAATCTCAGGAATTGAAGACAGCCTAGATATTATAGAGAAAGAACATACAATTATCCAAGACAAATCCAAGAAATATGATATATCTATTAAACATTTGGAAGACACCATCAGAAGGCCTAATCTGAGAATAATGGGTGTAGAGGAGCACCTAGAGACAGAAGTTAATGGCCTAGGAAATTTGTTTAACAGGATCCTAGCAGAGAACTTCCCAAACATGTCAAAAGATAGTCCTATTCAGATACAAGAATCTTTTAGAACCCCAAATAAACCAGACCAGAACAGCACATCCCACCGTCACATTATAATCCTCATAGGATCAATTCAGACCAAGGAAAAGATCCTTAAAGCTGTCAAGGAGAAAAGATCAATTTCCTATAAAGGAAATTCACCTCAGATTTCTCAGCAGAGAAAATTAAAGCAAGAAGAGCCTGGAATGATGTATGCCATGCCCTAAAGACAAACAACTATCAACCAAGAATACTGTACCCTGATAAACTCTCCTTCATGATTGAAGGTCAAATAAAAACCTTCCCTAGCAAAGAAAAACTGAAACAATATATCTCTACCAAACCAGCCCTACAAAAGATACTTAAAGATGTCCGACACAGAGAAAACCAACAAGACCACAATAAAGGTCAAACTGCACCCAAACTGAGAATCCAAGAATCATAGGAAGAACCCAGTTGCCACAGCCCCAAGAAGGTGGATTAAATGGCAGGAACTCCCAAATACCTCTCAGTCCTATCTCTCAACATTAATGGATCTAATGTTCCAATTAAGCGACATAGACTGTCTAGTTGGATTAAAAAGCAAGATCCTTTTATCTGCTGCCTTCAGGAGTCACACCTGGCCCACAAAAACAAACACATTCTGAAAGTGAAAGGCCGGAACTAAATCTACCAAGCAAATGGCTCCCATAAACAGGCAGGAGTTGCAATCCTAATATCAGATAAAATAGACTTCAAATTAAAATTAGTGAGAAGGGATAAAGACGGTTGCTACATACTAAGTAAGGGATCTCTCCTTCAGGAGGATATTACAATTCTCAATATCTATTTGCCAAACAACAGAGCACCCAAATTTATCCAAGAAACACTACTTTCCCTCAAATCTCACATAGATCCAGACATTAATTGTTGGGGACTTTAACACACCACAATCCCAACTAGATAGATCAGCTCGGCAAAAACTCAGCAGAGAAACTGCAGATCTAAACAACTGCATAGAACAAGTAGACTTAACAGATATCTACTGACTATTTCACCCAGCAGCATCAGAATACACATTTTTCTCAGCAGCACATGGAACATATTCCAAAACAGATCACATTTTAGGACATAAAGCAAACTTGTCCAAATTCAGAAACATTGAAGTTATACCTTGCATTCTCTCAGACCACCAGGGAATAAAATAAGAACTCAACACCAAAAGCCACCAAAGAAAGTCCTGTAAAACATGGAGGCTGAAAAACACGCTGTTGAATCACCAGTGGGTTATGGAAGAGATTACAAATGAAATTCAAATATTCATGATATTCAACAAAAATGAACACACAAATTACCAGCTCCTCTGGGACACAGCAAAGGCAGTACTCAGAGACAAGTTTATAGCTCTGAGTTCCTACAGCAACAAATTGGAGAGATCTGAAACCAACAATTTAATGAGACATCTGAACTTCCTTGAAAAAGAACAGCAAGATAAACTCCAATCCAGTAGACAGAAAGCACTAATTAAAATTTAATCAGAATTAAATGAAGTAGAATCCAAAAACATAGAATCAACAAAACAATGAGTTGATTTTTTGAAAAAATTAACAAAATTGACAGACCCTTAGCAAATCGTATCAGTAAAAGAAGAGAACACACCCAAATAAATAAACTCAGAGATGAGAATGGAAACATCACCACAGAAAGAACCAAGATTCAGAACATTATAAGGGAATACTTCTCAAAACTTTACGCTAATAAGTTTGAGAACTTGGCAAAAATGGTCCTTTTCCTAGCAAATATCGACATGCTGAAACTAAACCAAGATGAGATAAATCATCTTAACAGGCCCATATCAAGCACTGAAATAGAAACAGCAATAAGAGACCTCCCATCTAAGAAAAGCCCAGGACCAGATGGTTTTACAGCAGAATTCTACAAGGCCTACAAAGCAGAGCACACAACAATACTCCTTCAACTCTTCAATGAAATTGAAAGAGAAAGTTTACTACCAAACTCATTCTATGAAGCCATAAGAACCTTCATCCTAAAACCAGGCAGGGACTCATCAAAGAAAGAGAAGTATAGACCCAAATCTTTGATGAACATTGGTGCAAAACTTTTCAACAAAATTTTGGCCAATTGACTTCATCAATTCATCTAAAAATCATACACCACTATCAAACAGTGTTCATTTCAGGGATGCAAAGCTGGTTCAATATATACAAATCAATTAATAAAATTCATCACATCAACAAAAGCAAGGATAAGAACCACATTATTATCTCAATAGATGCAGAAAAGGCATTTTACAAGATCCAACACCCCTTATGATGAAGGTTCTGGATAAATTAGGTATGCAGGGAACATTCCTCAATACAATAAAGGCTGTATATGACAAACCTACAGCCAGCATTATACTTAGTGGTGAAAAACTAAAGCCATTTCCTTTAATCTCAGGCACGAGACAAGGATGTCCACTCTCTCCACTTCTCTTCAATCTAGTATTAGAATGCCTAGCTAGAGCAATAAGACAAGATGCAAACATAAAGGGGATCCAAATAGGGAAAGATGAAGTAAAACTCTCCCTCTTTGCAGATGACATGATTTAAAGAATACCACTGTCTCCACTCCCAAATTACTCAAGCTGATTCAAAACTTTGACAAAGTAGCAGGGTATAAAATTAGCCCTCAAAAATCAATGGCTTTTCTTTATGCCAACAATGAGAAAAGCATGGCTGAAATCAGCAAAGCAACTCCATTCGTAGTAGCCCCACAAGAAAATAAAATACCTAGGAATTAATGAAAGAAGTGAAGGACCTCTATGGTGAAAATTTTAAAAACCTAAAAAAGGAAATCATAGCAGAGCTTAGAAAGTGGCAAAACCTTCCATGCTCCTAGATTGGAAGGATCAACATCATGAAAATGTCAATACTTCCCAAGGCTATCTACAAATTCAACGCAGTACCTATCAATATTCCAACCTCATTCTTCAAGGAAATAGAAGACGTAATCCAAAAATTCATAAGGAACAATAAAAGACCCTGAATAGCAAAAACAATCCTTAACAGAAAGAACAGTGTTGGAGGAATATCAATACCAAATTTCAAACTCTACTACAAAGCCATAGTAATCAAAACAGTTTGGTACTGGCACAGGAACAGACCTCAGGACCAATGGAATAGAATTGAAAACCCAGAAATGAACATAGCCATCTAATCTTCGATAAGGGAGCTAAAAAATAGAATGGAAGAAAGACAACTTCTTCAGTAAATGGTGCTGGCAAAATTGGTTAATCACTTGTAGAAAACTAAAACACTAGAATCAACTCCAAATGGATCAAAGACCTCGGAGTTAAAGAAGACTCTCTGAAAACATTACAGGATGGAATAAGAGAAATTCTAAGTCTCCTTGGCATAGGCCAAAATTTTCTCAATAGAGACCCAGAAACACAACAAATCAAAAAACGGTTAAACAAATGGAATTGCATGAAATTGCAGAGCTTCTGCATGGCAAAGGACATAGCTAGCAAGATCAATAGAAAGCTCACAGACTGGGAGAAGATCTTCACTAGCCATACCACAGACAAGGGTCTCATATCTAAAATATACCTTGAACACAAAAAATTAAATTCCCAACAACAAATCTTCAAAGAAACAACTGTCCAATAAATAAGAGGGCTAAAGACTTAAAGAGAAACTTCTCTGAAGAGGAAAGAAGTAAGGCCAATAGACACATGAAGAATTTCTCAAACTCTCTAGCCATAAAAGAAATGCAAATCAAAACAACATTGAGATAACACCTCACCCCAGTTAGAATGGCTTAATCAAGAATTCTAATCACAACAGATGGTGGAAGGGATGTGGTCAGAAGGGAACCCTACTGCATTGTTGATGGGAGTGTAAACTTGTTCAACCACTTTGGAAAGTAGTATGGAGGTTCCTCAAAAGACTCCACATAGAGCTCCCCTATAACCCAGCAATCCCACTTTTGGGCATCTACCCAAATGATCAGAAACAAGATCATACTAAAACTACCAGCACAACTATGCTTACTGCAGCATTATTTACCATAGCTAAGATATTGAAACAATCCAGATGACCATCAGTAGATGAATGGATCAAGAAAAAGTGGTATATATACACAATGGAATTCTATGCCTCCATCAGAAAGAATGACATTGCCCCATTTGTTGGGAAATGGAAAGACTTGGAAAAATTATATTAAGTGAAGTACGCCAGGCCCAAAGAAACATATGTCCCATGGTTTCCCTTATTTCCAATAACTAGTATATGTCTGAGATAAGCAGAAAAAGTCAGATAAGTTGATGTTAGGTGAAATGAACCCCAAGATAAGTATTCAACTGTTTTTTTTTCTTTCTTGAGATTGTTTCTAACATATTTATAAGATGATTTCTTTGTTGCTTTGTATGTTC
Organism: Dipodomys spectabilis; assembly: GCF_019054845.1. Classification (NCBI taxonomy): domain Eukaryota; kingdom Metazoa; phylum Chordata; class Mammalia; order Rodentia; family Heteromyidae; genus Dipodomys; species Dipodomys spectabilis. The sequence continues at coordinate 2,605,713 of NW_024870844.1, forward strand.
TTTCCCAACGGTATAACCCCTGCTTTCACTGTATTTGATATTGGTATAATTTGTGGAGGAGAAGGAAAAAAAAACAAATCTTTTAAATAGGGATACAGGTGGACCCATTGCAACAATGAGATGTACAAGTTGTTATGTCAAAAAACGAACTTTACAACTTTTGCTGGGGTTCGGGGGGTGGGGGGTAGGGAGGTTGGGGAGATGGGAAGGGATGGGAAGGGGAAACAAAGGAGGAGGCAACAATGCAATAAGGAATGTACTCATTACCTTGCCCATGTAATTGTAACCCCTCTATAAGGTATTTTCACAATTAAAAAAAATGATGAGACAAAGGACAAAGAGGGATCCAATGCAATAGGGATACTCACAAGACAATACGTTGGAAATAATCTGTACAACTTGCAAGGGTGGGGGAGTGAAAGTGGGATAAAAATGAGGTAGGGTGTAACAAGTTTGACAAGAAATGTACTTACTACCTTACTTATGTAACTGTAACCCCTATGTAAATCACCTTGACAATAAAATTAATATAATAAAAATAACCAAAAAATATGTATCTACTTTGGTGCAAATGTAATCAATGAGTCGTGTCTCTGAAATCTGAATTTGTAACTAATAGGCTAGGTAAAACTTTAAATCATACCGTAGTGGTAGAACCACAGGAATGAAGAAGAAATGTTTGGAATAAAACACACCTTGTACCATGGGAAGAACCATGGATTTGTGCCTAAGAACAAAAGGAAACTACCCAAAGGACAATTGCTAGGAAACTCTCCTGTTGTGTTTTAGAAGAAAAACAACAAGGAAGTAGACCAGTCTGAGATGCAATTCATTTGGCCAAAAATCAATCTTTCTGGTATCTGTTCCTACTTCTCACTTTACTCAGATCCTAGGAAACCTGATGAAGCCAAGGAAATGTCACTTTATTAACAACATATTTACAAAACAAATTACAGCAAAATATTGCAGCAACTCAGTACATACTTTTGCCTAAGAAGTCATCGATTTCCCAACCTCACTAATGACAGAGATTCATTTCGAGTAAGTGTGAAGAAAATAAATGCACTTTCTCTCAGCTAATCAAATTTGGAGAATCAACTCAATCAAATATCTGTGAGTTGAACTACTCACCCATCTAAAAGAAAGACCTACACTATGCAGCAACTGAACCCAGAAATCTTTAGTCATAGATTATTCCATTGTGCTTCATGCTTCTATTCAGGGCACACCTGTGCATAATTGCATTCTTTATTTCTACTTATATTTTTAGCTTGCAGAAGTGCTTAGAAGATTAATTATAGAAATTAATACTTTCTCTTGAAAAAATGATCAGGGCTTATATGTACCAAATATTATTAACTTTAATAGAATTAAATTGGTTTAAAAGAGACAAATAGGACAATTCAGTATTTTATTGATGCCCTGAAATACTACATCTCATGCTAATTCATCAAAACAAAATAAAGGATATATATTTTTTAATTCCTCCAATCATGTGTAAAATAGTTTCATAGTATATTTCTCACAGATTCCTAACAAAGCACAAATCTAATTAATACACCAATGGTTGTAAATATGTTGATGAGAAGTGGAGTAATGAGTTGATTATATCAAATGGCACTCACAATATACATGCCTTATTATCTTATCAGTGATTCCAAACAGTTTGTTCTGGGAAAAAGATACCCTAAAAGTGGATGTATTCTCTCATATGGGTAGATATAAACGAGGAGCTTTTCATCTGTATCTGCTAGATGGAATGAATATCTGGTTTACTTTGCATAACACAGTTCAGAGACCCTCTGTCTTGACCACATCTCTAAGAACTTGACTGTACCTCTTACATACTAGGCTAATAGATCATATATATATATATATATATATATATATGTATATGTATATATATATATATATATACAGGATAATATTAAATATAAAGTATAATATTAAAGTGTGTATACATAGCAAATAATTAGTCTGAAATTATGAACATGAACATGACTTGCCTCTATTAGATCCTCATATCCAAGAGGTTTTTGTCCACAAAGGCCCTCTATGGAAAAGACAAAATAGTGAACTGAGCTTAGGCAGTCATTGGACTGCTCTATATTTGACCTGGCTTTGAAGTTTATCCACCATGTGACCATGAACTCTTTTCTCTGACTCTGTTACTTGGAATGCTCATCTAAAAATGAGATAGTTCTTCACATTTCCCGCGACATTTTGTGAAGAATAAAATTATAGGTAAGTAGGTACATAGATAGATAGATAGATAGATAGATAAATAGATAGATAGAGATGATAGAACTAGGTAATAGTACATATGAGATAAATGATAGATTAGCTGACAGATAAATGACAGCTACATAGATAAATAGATGATAATATTCAGCACCATGACAACTCTTTAGTAAATATTAAATAAATGTTAGTCATTTACACAATTACATATAACTGCCTGTATAACCATGTCCCTAGGGGAAAAAAAAAGTCAGAGATGAAGGAACTAAAATTGGCTCATGTAGGTTTAGGGTAGGGATTTATCTCAATTCTTAAAGGTAATGTTATTGGTCAGATACTAAATGTTCTTTTGAATTGCATATCAATGTAGATACTGTTATTGAAATGATGATGATGAAACTCAACAAAAAGTTCCAGTTTATCATAAAAAGTCAGTTCATTATTAATTAAAATTGATTTAAATATTTCAATTCATCAAACATTTGCAAACAAAACATGATATCCATAGGAGAAAAATAAAGGAGGAGGCAATGCTCAATAGGAAATGTACTCATTATCTTGCTCATGTAACCCCTCTGTACAGCATTTTTATAATAAAAAACATACAAAAAAGAACAAAAAACCCGATATCCCTACCTCCAATAAAATTTTATAAAATGAGGTGGAAAGTTTCTTGTCTCATTTAAATAAAATGGTTTGTAGATACTCCAGATTTATTAATCACATATCTGTAAACATAATTCCAAATTCAAAACAAATTATAATTTTAAGATGAAGAAACATTCCTTTTCAATCTTTGCAGATTTTATCCTGACAGCTGAATTTTATTTATGCCATGACTTGGGGAATTTTCATCAGGTGACTTTTGCTCTGATGTTTAAGAATCTAGCTACTGATTTTATAACATGACATTTTAATTTATTATCATTCCAATTAAAAACATAATTTATATACAACCTTCAAGTTTATTATTTATACAGCTAATAAATCACTTGTAATTGACTATAATACCAAAAATCTAAATACCAAACCTTTTCATAATCTGAAAATGATGGGCTGTGCTAATAGATCTGCTTCTCCTGCTTCATATTAAGTTACTGAAAAGGCCAAAGGTTTTGCAATTTGTAGAAGGATGTGAAACAATATTGTAAACAGTTGTCAGTAACTGAATATTTTCTATTTCCCAGGATATAAGCATTATTTGTTAAAGAGGTAAAATAAGAAGCAGATAATCAAAAGAGTTTGTGTGCAAGAACACATTGACTCAAAATGTTGGAGCCAGGATTGAAATTAGAAATATCTGGCTTAAAACATCACCCTTTTGTCTAAACACAAATATATGAAATACAGCCCTTATTAGTAGACTACTTTGATAATTCATCATTCATTTTATCACATCACAAATAAGTATCAGAGACAATAAGAACTCAACAGTTGGATGTATTTCTTGGACAGTTCAGGGTTTTCTGTAAGCGAAAATTTTATTAAGGTAATACTCAACTTTTATTTTACCTTATATCATTCTCATGTCAAATGTTACACATCAACATGAATGAATCACTACAGGATAAAATCATACTGGGTTCTTCGCTCTGTGTAATATTTGTTTGCACAAGAAAGATTAGCTTCTAGATTAGCTTCTGAATATGTATTCTTTACTTGAGCAAGGGTTTACATAGTTGCTAGGACGAACTCTGCTAATGCCTGTCTTATCTTACAGAAAGGCCTTAGAGCAGAAGTTGTTGTAATCCCTAGTTTTCAAGAGTCCAACATAACATAAGTAACTCAACAATCACTCCTTGGCAACAAAGAATTACATGGGACACCTATGGCTTCACAGCTGTTTGTGTCTTGGAAAAAATTGCAAAGCTAAGTTTAAGGAGTCTTAGAGCTTGAAGAAAAGAGAAACATATGCATAATGAAATGAATTTACATCAGTAGTAGTAGTAGTAGTAGTAGTGATATTTTGTGTGGAAGGGCAGTAACAGAGTTTGTATTTAGGGATTCATGCATGTTTGGTTTATGTGCTTGGCTAGTGTTCTACCAAATAAGCCATGCCTCCATCCCAGTTTTCTGATACCTATTTTAAAGATGGAGTCTCTGGGACTTTTCTTCCCAGACTGGCTTTGAGCCATTATCTTCAGATCTCATCCTCTAAAGTAGCTAGATTATATGCATGAGCCACCAGAATGTGGCTCTTTGTGCAATTTTACACAAATAGTAAACTCAACCAAGCTGACATTGGTACATATAAAATATAACATGGCAGTTTTATAATGTAACATTGCTTTCAAATAACTAAATGATAATCCACACAGAAGGAAACAATTAAGCAAACTGAATAAAAAAAAACAGAGAGGTATTAAAAAAGATTTCCAGTGATTTAGACATGAGAAATAGAAAATTAAGGGAACATAGTCTATCCTTTGGGATTCTGGATAGGTATTTGCAGATCAATTTCTTGTCAAAATGCAATGGAGATTAGATAGAATGATCATTCTATTCTGAGTCTAAACTTAATTGGTCACATGGATATAAAATAATCCCTTACTATGTCTGCATGAGATTGGATTATACAGACATCTATCTAAGAGATTAGATAGAAACTTCATTGAATGAATACATATTCTATTTTTCATGAATGGTATGGACTTTCACACACACACACACACACACACACACACACACACACACACACACTGCCTCATTCAATTTATCCTAAATCTAATAAGGATCAAAGAGCAATACATAAAAAATTAATTCTGTAATATGGCAAGTGAAATTGCATTATGGGAAGGTATTGTGGGGACCTGAGGCTGAATAACCAGAGAATCCTTACTTTTGTATTATTCTGAAAGCTACATCCAAATTAGGTGAGAACAGAGTGGGAAAAAAAATCAAGGATAGAGTCATTTAAGAAATGAATTAGAGGGCTGGGAAGGTGGCTCAGTGGTAGAGTGCTTGTCTTGCATGCATGAGGCCCTGGCTTTGATTCCTCAGCACCACAGAAGCAGAAAAGGCCGGAAGTGGCACTGTGGCTCAGGTAGTAGAGTTCTAGCCTTGAGGCCTTGAGCTAAAGAGCTCAGGGACAGCGCCCAGACCCAGAGACTTCCAATAGAAAGAAGTAGACAATGGACATTCAGAGCAGAGCTTACTGTTCTCAGACCAGCAGAACAAGGTTTGCCTTTGTGCAGATGAACACAACGGAGTTTAAGGGTATTCAACACTACATCAGAGTGTCATTGTGAGGTTGAAATGAAGCCATGGTAGGTTGTAGCCTAGGAGTGTCTAATAAACTCTGCAATAATCAGTTGAGAAGCATGGGATGGCACGAGGTAAGTTAAAGGAATAAACGGGACAAAGTAATGTTTGAATGCTGATCATCAGAGAGTCTGTAATTCCTCCGGACTATGGACTGGCATTTTAATAAAAATATAAATTTATAGTGTAAATTTGTTTCTTTCTAAACATAGCTGGGGAGGTACCATAGATGACAACTTGTGTAATAGCTTTAGCTACATCACCTTATTCAAATTATTAAAAAATAAACTTCAACCTATTTTCCTTTTTCATCTGGAGAATAATAGTGGTGGGTTAGGTTACTCAAAGAATTAAACATATTGACTGGATATGACTCATTTTTATTCTAAAATGCATTGATATTATAAATGCAAAAGAAATAGGAATAAAATTCCAGGGATGATTCTAGTTTGTTTCTTTCCTATGTGATGCTCAGCGATCTGTCAATAATGTAACTGCAGAAATGGGAGTAAAAAGTACATATACTCACACACATCATAGTATATGTTGATATTCCTAGATTTCTTAATAATGAGAATTCTTCCTTTAAAAATGCATGGTAAGGTGATTTTTTCTGTCATGCAAACACTGAAGAATCAGTTACAAAACCTTCATGTGTACCAGCTTAATCCCTGCAAGACAACTTTAATAATATCAAGAACAGGAAGTGGCACTGTGGCTCAAGTGGTAGAGCACTAGTATTGAGCTAAGTAGCTGAGAGACAGCGCTCAGGCCCAGAGTTCAAGCCCCACGACCGAACCAAAAAAAAAAATCAAAACCAGTGATGAACACAATTAAAATTGTTGTAACATAGCACACTAGTTTACAATAATCTATTCTTTAAATGCATAGAAGGAATTCATTCCAGAGTAATGATAAAATGTATAACAGGATGCACTTATAAACAAGGAGCATTATTTTATGTTAATAAAGTATCATGCACTTGTATGAACCATAGTTTTACTGAGCACAGTAACCTCATTTGTACCATGTACGTGGTGTGTTCTACTGTATTATAATGGCTACGTACCATAGCCAATTTTCAGCTCTATTTTAATCGTAGACTGTCATATATTCAATTTTCATTGACTGAAACTTTGTGGATGTGGTCCATTAAACACACACAGATACACACAGACACACACACACACACACTCACACACACACACTCACACACACACTGTTAAATCGCTACCATTTATAAAAGGAAGACAATACATGGCTTTAAGAGTCTAGGACAGGAAGCTCAAAGGAAAAGAAACGAGTCCATCAGACTTAATGTGATAATCAGATACTGTCTTCCATTCTAAGTAGAGCCTTTTTCCTATTAGGACTTTGCAGTGGGGAGAACATTTGCTCTTCTAGTCTGACATTACCAACCTTGAATTGAGGTCTTTACTCATTAAAAACAAAAACAAAAACAAAAAACAAGCACTGTCAATTTCCTAAACTTCTGAGCCTCCTTTAAATTGTTTCTCAAGAAAATAAATGACAAGATTAGCCATCCATCAGACAGGGTCCTTGTGAAGACTAAATGGAATAGAAATGAGAAATGTGTTCTCGTTGTTTATAGGATTTGCATTTGAATGGACGGTTTGGATGTCAACTGCCCTATAAAAAATGGTTGTCATTGTTTAGAGAGGGATTGGTAGGTAGCATTATATTGAAGCCTCAATCAGTCTTTCCAAAAACATAAATGAATAAAGCCCATTTCATATTGTGCCTAGATGCATGATAAAAGAAAGGGATCCAACTTGATCCATTCCAATATGTCATCATTCCTACCCCAAAGGTTACTAAATTCATAGGCATTCTCTCCTCAAAGGTTAGCAGTGAAGTCTAAGTTTGCTCAGGAGTTAAGAAGTTCGTGAGGATGAAGAAAAGATGGGCAGACAGTTGAAGAGGACAAAACCATTCTTAGGAAATCCAAAACCCAGGGAATAGTCTACACAGGCTGAGAGATAAGCTTCAAGGAAAACAGCTATTCCAAGACACTGAGGAGAAATTAGAAACAACCAGCTGGTGTGAATCAAGAGAAATATGTTGCTGAGAGGTGGTTGAGCAAGCTGTTTACAGAGAAATAGGCCTTCTAACAGCTTTCACAGACATGGTAATTTCTTTTCTTTTCTTTTCTTTTTTTTTTAATTTCTTGGTTTTGTCTTGTTTCATTATTTCTCCCTATTTTTCTTCTAAAAATCATCTGAAATACTGAGGAATGATTGGCTATAAAATAGAAAAAGGAAGTGGCTGGATCAACGGATGCTTTGTGATTTTTTTTCTCCCTCATTTTAATAGGTGACTCTAAGAATGGATTTCAACATATTCAATATTACTGCCTGTTAAAAGAGACTCCACTGGCTGAATTTACTTGGAAACTTCTACTCCTTTCCTACTCAAGTTGTATGCATGGTTGCATGTGAGTTTGCACACAGGTACATACACAGACACACACATAGACACACACACACATCCCAAACACAATCACATACTCATAGGACATTGAAATACACTTGTGCCCAAAGGACTGCACACAGTTTTAGAGAAAACTGACTGAGAGATCTCTCTCTCTTTAGCTAAGGATATTATTTCTTCTTGCTTAAGTTCTCTCAGAAAGCTATATCACCACAGACTTCACATTAAAAGTTTGAAAAAGATTGGAAATAAGTTTTCTATTTCTCTTAAGAAAAACACGTATGTCTCAAAGTAATTAAAGAAACACATGAGTTGTAGAATGTGCGTCCTACATGGGTGCCTAAAGGAGTTCTAGAGAACATATTATTTTCTTTTGCACTTGTATATACACAATTATTGGAAGGACCAATTTAGGGAAAATTAAAATATATAGATACACAAATGTCTCAACCATACATGTTCTGAACTTGAGTAGAAACTCGGAAATATGATACTGGTTCAAGCTTCTAATTTCTCCATTATGGTAAGGAAGTACCACCATGTTTACTTAATAGGCTAGGAAAGGGAGGTTTGATGAGTTCAGTCTTTACGCACAGAAATATTCAACACAGAGTGATTTCTTTCATTTTTTTTCTCTCATGGACATTAGCCCTTCTGAATATAGGACAAGATGCAATTTAGAAGAAGCAGGGTTATTCTCAAGTTCAACTGCACAGAGTAATTTGCCCAAGTACAAGCAGCCTATATAGCTACCCATAGATTTCACATGACCACAATTTGGCCTTTTAACAATATTTGCTGAATTGAATGGCAATTTTCTCTTCTCTTGGCTTATATAAGACAATCTTGCATGCAGCAATATAAAGAAGAAAAATAACTCGTGATTCAGGCAGAATCTTGCATCAGACTGTATGGTAACCCAACCAGAGCTGGTCAAATATGGTTTTCTCTGCCCCTAGTGCATTTTAAACTCTCCTATTTACTAGGTGGAGGATTCCACAGTGATTTTCCATTCATTTGACAAGTGTTCTCTTGCTAAGGAGTTTGAAATGGGTCTTTGTGTCTGTCAGTTCAAGGATTTCTTGACTGCTAAAAAAAAAAGTATTATATACACTGCCCCAAATAACTAACTACAAGCTATTATTTTTAATTTTCCTTGAATGAATGCTCTCACATCTAAGACTTTTAAAATGAAGTTTATTCCACTTAAATTGGGAATGATGAGTATTACAAAAATCATGAAGGTGTTAAGACAGATAGGATTTTTGTAATGCAATGGCATATTTCTTCCATGCAAACAGAAGAGAAATTGTACTAAAAGTGTCAAAAACAGTGCCAAATATTCCACAAGATTTTTGTAGCTACAACAATCAGGGATAGATTTAGACTCTTTCCAGTCTTATAGATTCAACAAACACACATCTGAGATTTTACATTTGCCAGCGGAATTACAGTAACACAAACTCTTTCCCTCAAGCAGTCTTCATTTTAGACTAAATTCTCTCCTCTTGGAATATGTAAGTTAATGGACAATGTTTTAAAAATGGGAAAGAATGCAAGATTTGGTATACTTTAAAATCTAAGACATTATATAGCACATACTTTTCTTCTAATGAACTACCTCACCTCTTTTCAGAGTTAATATATGAATGTGAATTTTTTTTTACTCTACATGTTACTTTCAATTCATCCTTTAAGAAGCTTCATTCATAATTGTAGAATACTGTGATTCCTATGAATAAAATAACTGTGAGACAGTGTTAAAATGTGTTTAAATTTCAACATAGACTTGTTGGTTATTTTACAGAGCTATTTTGATTCTCCCAAACAGAAAGTAGATGTGTCAAGAATGAAACCAATCCAGGATATGTTCATCTACTAGAAATTAATATTCCATAGGAGCAAGGTTTGACATAAACCCAAAGAGAAAAGTCTGAGAGACACTCATCTCCAAAATAATTTAATCAAACTCCAGGCTAGTTGTATGGCTCAGGTGGTAGAGTATCAATTGAGCAAATAAGCCAAAAAAAAATGAGATCCTGAGTTCAAATTCTAGTACCAAAACTAAATCATGAACTTGGAAAAACAACCAAAATGAGTTTAGAACACAGTCAAAATTTAGCATGTACCAAGCACCAATATATATGCACTTCCCACGAACTGTCTGTCAATATTGTTTAATATGTAATCAGAATACAAGTAGTCTTTCCAATTGTACAGATGCTGCCTCAAAGATTCAGCTACCATTCAGAGAACTTGAATGCAGATGCTAACCTTCATCAAAATATGAGGCAAATTATTTGGCAAAATGTTTTTTTATTAAAAAAAAGTCACTGTTCAGCTAGTCTTACTTTCAGTGTTCTGTATATTGTGTGTGTTTGTGTGTGTGTGCGTGTGTGTGTACACATGTGTGTGCGTGCATACATATTGGTCCTAGGGTTTGAACTCAGGGCCTGAAATGCTGTCTCTGAGAGCTTTTGCTCAAGGCTAGCACTCTATTACTGAACCACAGCTCTACTTTCCTTTTTGTTCTTTAGTGGTTAATTGGACATAAAAGTCTTATGGATCCTCCTGCGGGGTTTGGCTAAAATCTGCAATCCTCAGATCTCAGCCTCCTAAGTAGCTGTGATTACAGGAATGAGCCCAGCTACTATTAATATTTTTTTGAAAAATAAAATAGAAACTCGAGTGTGAAGTTGTCCTCATCAAATTATAGAGTCAATTCTGGTATCAGTGGGGAAAGGGAACTTATTCCCCCTACAAAGATAGATGTAGGGAAAGAAGTGAGCATTTGCACAGCAATGTCCTTTATTGGAAATATTACCTATTATGTCCATCTTATCCCACAGTCCTAAGTAGCAGATATACAGTATCGGTCAGCATGATAAAAGTTCAGATAATACTTACAGTAAAGAAAGGTTAGAATATAATGAATTCAGGGGTTTTGTGGTCAGCCTTGGGAAAACTATTTCTTGTGGCATCTATTAATGCCTCAGGGGATTTTTTTTGGGTAAATGGGAGGTTAAGGCTCCATAAGCTTTATGACCCATGACATGATACTTATACTTGCTCCTCCTTGATGCATGTGTAGCCCTGAATAATCCTGAAATTGGGGCAGCCAAGGACCTGTAAATAAGGTTGTAAGACAAAATTATTGATAACAGACTTTCTGTATATAAAGGATGAGTGCAATGCACTCCCTGGTAAGTGATACAGGTTGTAATACAGAAAGCAAGGTCTTTTGATCTCAAATGGATTTCTTTTCCTGCTGAATTCTCTGTGGAATGATGGTGCTGAAGATTAGACAGAGGGTAGGATATTTTTAGCTGAGAATCAGCTCTACTTAAGGCAGACACCTTTAGGGAAATATTACTGGTGGATACTAGATTTTACTCTACTTAGCAAATGTGCATAGGAATTCAATACTTGTTTGGTGAGTGAATCAATGTCGAAAAGATTAAATGACGTGAGGGCAGAGTTAACGTAAGAGATGCAACCGGGTGTCTAGCTCAACTATTGCTTCTGATTAAAATGGATTTGGGACAAAAATGACAATATCAAGAAATACAATGACAAGGCAGGAGATTGCTTTTCCTTCAAACTACATTGAATAAAAACACTCTATTTCTGATGGTCCTATCTCAACCTAGCTCAACTTTTTTTTTCTTTACATCTTGGTCATCACTCTACTTAGTCTGATGATGATGATGGTGATGATGGTGATGGTGATAGAAGATGTATTTCAAAAGTCACTGTCTGTCTTACAGGGTGCACAGAACTCAATTTATAATTTTAATACGACTAAGACAGATTCCACGCTACCTTCTTCCTACACAGAACTACAGGGCTTAAAGAAGTTGAATATCTTTCTGTATATCTAGTGTGAACACTATGGGGATTTCAAATCTAAAGTCCTGATTAACTTTCCCATTGAGTCTTACATTTTACTGTACTGGTTCTGAAAGCCCCAAAGGACTTCTGCACCCCTATTATCCTTTCTTTAACCGGAGCACTTCCATGGGATGTTAACAATTCCTATCACACGTGCCTCTCCTCCTTTTCTCTTTAGTCATTTAAAGGGATATAATTTTCCAGTGAGCCACTGGGCTCAGCAATAGAATACTGCAGATCCTCCACACCAAGAGGAAATGCATTTTCAATGTAATAATGAAAGTCTATGGGAAAATGGGATTTGCTTCACAGGAATTTCCCAACTTTGTTGGAACGCACTCATTGTGTTAGCTAGCAGAAAGCTTTGATGTGGAAAGAAGCAAAGTAGACCCCAAATCAATTATGAAATGTTATGAGACATAATGAAGACACGGGCTGTGTGTTCATGCTCATCTTGTTCATCGACTCCAAAGCAGAATTCTATGGAGTTAATGTTTCAGATTTGTCTAGTAAAATGAAACCTATATTTCTGGAGATCTGTGCAAGTAATTTTTTTCTCATGATTAGTAAAGAAGTAATGTGAAAATAAACTATAATACTTTGGAAGATTGACGAGTATATCACCAGAAATATACTATTGGTATGAGGACTGATGAATGTCAGACAGATTCTACTTATGAATTCATTTAAAATAAATATATTTTAACCTCCTTATTATAGTAGGTGTTTAGAATGTCATGGTGTAATTTCTAAAACAATAAGAACTCACAATTTACTGTGAGGGGGAAAACTTGCCACTTTTAATGTAATTGAGAGTCAGGTTTTAGCTCTGAAGTGAGAATAGATGAAAATATTTGGTTTCAAGAATAAGTCTAGGGCTGGGAAGGTGGCTCAGTGGTAGAGCGCATGCCTTGCATGCCAGAGGCCCGGGGTTTGATTCCTCAGCACCACATAAGCAAAAAGAAAAAAGCCGGAAGTGGCGTTGTGGCTCAAGTGGTAGAGCGCTAGCCTTGAGCTGAAGAGCTGAGGGACAGCGCCCAGGCCCAGAGTTCAGGCCCCATGACTGGACCCAAAAAAAAAAAAAGAATAAGTCTAATGAAAGGCCTGTCGAATTAGGTAAATATTTATTAGATTTGCAAAGAACAGGCTAGTTGCTGGATGACAGAGGAGATAAAACCTCATGCAAAAATCCTGGTGAAACACTCTATGGTGAAAGTTAGCAAATGAACAGAAATCAGATCTGAGTTTACAAATATGATCCAAGAGAGAGCATGGCCTGAAGAAGGGTTCATTAGAAAGGCAAGAGTAAAATCATACAGTGTGTATTGGAAATGCATAAGGGTTTCTCTCCTTTCTGGACAACAAAATCTTGACAAATCTACTGTCTTAAAAAATCTCCCTAAAATGCAAACCAAGTCAGTTTATTGACTGGGAGGGGGAACAAATAGACACCAGGAGATTTTCCAAGATGCCTTTGCAACAATTTATGAGTATGGATAACAATCTGGATCTGAGTGTTTATGGCCTGAGTGTGTATGCCTTCCTAATCTTCTTAGGTCAAAATTCCCATCTGAAATGCAAGCAAATGAGAAGGAAGGCTTTGGTAGAAGTGATTGGGTTAGGACACCATAACCTCAGTGAGGAGGATGAGAGCCTCTTACAAGACCTTTGACAGAAGCCGGGTGCCAGTGGCTCATGCCTGTAATCCTAGCTATTAGGAGGCTGAGATCTGAGGATCATGGTTCAAAGCCAGACTGGGCAGGAAAGTCTGTGAGACTCTTATCTCCATTAACCAGAAGGGGTGCTGTGGCTCAAGTGGTAGAGCGCTAGCCTTGAGCAAAAGAGCTGAGGGACAGAGCCCAGGCCCAGAGTTCAGGTCCCACAACTGATCAAAATAAAATAACTAAAAGAACACTGACAAAGATTCCTTGCCAATTGAGCCATGCAGGGACACAACAACGATGAGAGGACTGGAGAAACTCTCTGCTCTCTGTCAACCCCAAGTGATGATCAATTATGCTAAACCACATTGTGTGATTTGCTAGGTATTTTTCTCAGTCCTACATTTTATAAAACATGCCCTCCCCAAAGCAAATGGTATCCAAAATAATAACTTTTTTAAAAAATGGTAAAAATGAAGGTGCTTAGAAAAATATGAGGTGAAAATTTTATATTTGTGGAAATTCAGCATGGGCTGAGCAAAAGTGAGTTGGCCCGATGGCAAACATGGATCTGGCATTCGTGGTACAGTCCTGGAGTCTGCGCATGCTGAGAATTCATTTTGTCCTCATCAGCAGCTTCCCGGTACTCTTATCACCATGGATACCAAGTCTATGTATATGTTGGTAGGTATCATGTGTTAATAGCATGTGATATATCAATGTAGAGACTTTCTCCTTCAAGTATCAAAGGATGGAAAACTAATTATGGATTAACTGCAACCAAGAGATTAAACTTTGTTTAATGCTATGCTGACCAACTTCATAAAACCATTTCAATTAGTGTACCATGTGTAGAATGCATAATTGCTAATTTAGAGATCAATGAACAGAGTCTTCTAACAGTCTGGAATTTTTCTTTCTTTTTTGCATGTCAGAGCTTCTGTAATGTTACAAATACAAAATGTTCCCCCCCAAATGTTTATGCGTGAAAAACTTGGTTCCCAGCTGGTGGCAGTGTGGAGAGACTCTCTGGTGAGATGCTACTCATCGTTCATGGATTGGTATGTTAATGAATTCATACTAATAAACTACTAGGTGATCGGACCTGGTTGGAAGAAGTCATCTACTGCGCTTATGACTTTGAAGGCCCTTTCTTATTGGCTTCTCTGCTTTCTGGCTGCTGTTAGTGGATTTTTCTCCACCATGACTTTCCAGCAATGATGTTCTTACCTTGCCATAGACATACACGCAATGGATCCACATCACCATAGATGGTGACCTACAAGAGCCCTCCTTCCCTGAAGCTACTCAATTATTTTTTAGTGTTGTGAAAAACTGACATAGCTTCCTGCAAATCAGTAGGACATATTTAAAAGGTTACCATTCCATTGTCATATAAATGCTATGGAGAAAGGCAGAACACAGTCTATGTGATATGCTCATTACAGGATCCGGGGCCTCTCCCTTATTCCAGGTTTCGTTTCAAAATAATTCTCCTAATCCCAGTGCTAACAATAATTTTAATAGAGTTCTACATAAAAACCAGGGCTGGCAATCAATCAATCAATCAATCAATTAATTATAATTATAGTTGTGTCTCTAGCACCTAACACTAAACTTAAGTCATGATAAAGGTTTAGAACAACTTTGTGGAACAAAAATAACTTTTGAAAATCTGCTCATATACTTATAAGATTGTTGGCAACTTAGTTCCAATAATTACTTATGTAAGAAGTCAAAATGCCTGAATGCATACATCTGTAAATGCACATCTTATTTCATAATAATAATAATAATATTAAAAGTTAATCCACAATGAACCTCTGCTATCTCATAATATCTTACAATAATGTACAACAATATTGCTAATGTACATAATGGCTCCATTTCCCAGATGAAGAAATGGAACAGAATTAGGGACTTAAGACAAATAAGATCACAGATATAATAAGCTCATAAGAAATGGGCCCCAAAATACTGTGTTACTCTCCACTGCGTAATACTGATATTCATATAACCAAATGGCTTCTTGCTTTTTTGTCATGTGTACCGATTGGTACCTCATAGAGAGAGCCTTTATCCATCCTGTCAATGTTTTTCTTTCCTCATTTCTTCAAAAAAAATCCTAAGGAATGTTTACAGTGTTATGGAATGTTTCTTGTATTCTGTAAAATGCCAAACAATTTCAATTTGGTGCCTAGTATCCCACAACGATGCACTTTATAAGGCTCCTGGGAACTTCAGTTAAATTGAACTCTGAATATTAAATGCTAAACTCTCTACAAGTTAAATACTTAACTACTATTTGCCCAATGAATGTCAAAATAGGGATAGTCCTAGTACCACAATTGCTATGTGGGATAGTGTAAAATGACACACAGTACTTAAACCAACAAGTTGAATTGAGCCTTTTATTAAAGTGAATCAAATAAGTAGTTTATTAACCAGAATGTAAAGACTTTTACTTACATTAAAAAGTATTATGCTTAAAAAAATTGTATGTAGTCACTGAACTTAAATGTATTAGTGTCCACATACAAGAGAGAAAAGGTTAAAATATATCTCACTTTCTCAACATAAATTTCTATGTATAATTTAATAGACTAAAAGAATCAACCCTGAAATTTATTTGCCTACACACACACACACACACACACACACACACACACAGAGCCTCTAACTATGTAGAAATGTCTATGTTTTAAAAAAGAAGCATATTTTGATCCTGATCCCTGAAAGTATTTGTTTCGTAAATGTCAGAAGGTTATTTGCTTTGTTTTAAAGCAGGCAAAACAGTCTTTAAAACAGCAGATGCCTCACATGACAAATTTTTAACACAAATTTAAAAGAATACATCTTCAATTGACTCAATCACTACAATCCAATAAAATTTGCCTGAGAAAAAGGAAAAGAAGAAGTAAATTTATTTTAGGTTTTACTATATTCTTTAATGTTATCTAATTTCCAAACAACAGAATGAAGGTAATGTTCATTCTACTTTATGAGGGCAAATTAAGCCTCATTTACATAATCATAAAGCAGTATCTATTTTTTACAGTAACAATACCAAGTTCTTCAATAGTATTTTTATGATGCTGCTAAACAAGTTTGTACCTCTTTGGTGAGAAGAAGTTACTTTTCTTCTCAAATGTAAAACTGAAAGGCCGGGGCGGGGGGGGGGGGGGGGGGGGGAGACAAGAAAGCAAAAGAATACAAAGCTGAGTAAAACTTCTAATTCTCTGCAATGTATTCCAATTTCAATAGAATTTTTATTGGTATTGATTTTTTATTTTGTGTCCTGCACCCACAGAGAGGGACTTGAGGGACTTTTGGCAGGAAGTCCAGTCTGACAGGGGTTTGTAAAGCTCCTCAAAGCTGGGGTTACTTGATGAGTTGCATTCTCTTCAACCCACTTTCTTTTTATTTTGCTTGTGGTCAAACAGTCCACATCAGCTCTGAGGCAAATAAATACGAAGGGTCAATGAACATACTTAATAAAAAAAAAATGCATGCTCCATTAAGAACATTAGGTGTACCTGGGTAATTTAGTGTTTCTAACTGATTTTCAGAGTAGATTAGGTGTTAATGTAATATGGCTTGGCAAATCATTTTAGCCGAAGCAGGTTAGTGGAAGTGGTTATATATTCAAAATTAGGTTTTGGCCAATTGATTCTTAATTATACAACCAGAGACTCAAGAGATCAAAGTTAATAGTCCTTTCTCCTCCCCTCAGACACACACACACACACACACACACACACACACACACACACATACACAGAGCCGTGCGCGCGCACACACACACACACACACACACACACACACACACACGTTGAAAGGTTCTATTCAGCTTTCAGAAATCAAAGCTTATCCTGGCAGTATTTGTCTAAGAATAAAGCATCAAATGTCTAAGCAAGACCACCTACAGTCTGTGTGATTGTTCCCTTCAAGGAAGCCAGAAAGAATGTCGATTTAAGAGCCACAAGCAGCAGCTAAGTGTAGTTTAAAACGATCACATTGGAAACCCTCCCTCTCAGCTTCCACGTTTCTGTGAAAAAACACACTAGTTAATGTGACTTCAAGAGACTTGAAACTATTTAAGTAGCCACTCAGCTCAGGTGCAAAAGAGGAGAGGGCAAGAAATAAGGGTGGAAATGGAAGGGCCATTCCGTGACAAAGACACACAAACACTCACGTGTGTTGACATGCCTTTCTATTCCTGTCACAGGGGTTTGGGAAATATGACACACTTTCCTGTAGCACAGGTCCTTTGGACTTGAAGTATTCTCAATGCATGAAATACTTCCTGTGTAAATTTTCACATGGTCAGTTTTTCCCTTTTCAGGTTACAGTTATCTATCCCCTCTGCCGGCCATCATACGGAAACTTCATTGCTAACAAATCTGTCCCTCCATCTTTATGGCCAAAGAACCACAATGTGTGCCTTGCCTTAAAGTCAGTACTCAACATGATGTTCAATTAATATCAGGTGCTCTATTAGAAGGTAATTCTACAGAACAATTGATAGCAACATAAGCTTTAATACACAACATCCGTTTGCAGGTATATAGACTGCAGTCTAAGCACTAGAGATGTTTTTACCTTAGGAAACTGATGTTTTGTGGGAGGAAAATGCATAAGTAAACTGACCAAAGCAGGTGGATAAATACAGACTGGAAAGCACAGAGCTTTAAGGAAAGCTGGAAAAGGGAAACACAAAGCAGTCTGCAAGAGGGAGAGAAAATTCCTAAGGCTGCTGGTAGCTTAGCTGGATCATCAGAGATTGGGTGGAATCAAAGAATGCTTGGAAATGCTCACCAGTCACAAGAAAAGCATGTATGCAGGTTTGAAGTTAGAAGAGTTCTTTGATCTATTAGAGAGTTGACTTATCTCACTAAGACTGTGATGATGGGTGCAAAAGAAGCTAAACAAATGAGGGCTATCTCAATGTAAGAAAGCAATATCACAATATCAGTCTGTAATCCTCATAAATTAGGTCAAACCATACCAATTGGCTAATGTCTTATACCTACTACTGCCGCTCATCTACAATTTTTTTTAGACAAGGGGGAAAATGAAGGTTAGAATCAGAGCCTATGGAGTAGAAATGCTTAAGCATTAATCTCAGTTTCCCACTTAATCTGTCTAACTTCACTTGTCAGAAGAGTGACAATTCAGTCCCCCATCCCTCCCCTTGTGAGATGGATTAATGATAATCCTCAAAACATCTTTCTGATGTGCCTGAAAGAATGCGCCTGCGTGCACACACACACACACACACACACACACACACACACACACACACACACACACACACACCCCACACACACAGAAGTGCCCTGTAAGATTCCAAAATTAAAATCTGTTACACTCCCCAAATCCTTTTGACCTGTCTACCCTTCTAAGATTCACTTCTCAGAAGAGGCTTTCAATGACAATTTGCTTCTCTATTCAAGAGTGAGACACAGCTTTCCCTGGTCTGAGCCTCACCGTTTCTTTCCAGCTCCATCTCCAGTCAATATACCCCTCGGGCCATTCTTGGGACAATAGCCTTAATAGGAAACTAAAGCCTCAGGCACATGTAACCCCTTCATAAAAATGTACACTCACATATATTGCTTGTTCCTTCTGTCTGCTGTCCTTTCTCTCATTTTGGCCAGTTCCAGATTTTTTTTTCCTCCCAAAATCAACTTGATTCACCCTTGTTCCTAAAATCTGTCTTTGATCAACCTCTTGCTCTTCCCTCCAAATCATGTGCTTTTATTCTGTGCTCGTCTATGACTCTCTCTCTCACACACATTCTTTGCTTGTCTGTAACTATCTCTCACACACACCTATACATAAAGACCAGAATCTACCATAATTACTGGTTCAGGCATCCATAGACCTGGTTGTAAGACTAGACATATAATTGGCAACACCCAGCACAAAAAAGTTGAGAATGTACAGAATTTTTTTTTAAAGATGTCAAGGAAGGCACTGATAAACAACTGTCCTTTCATTCATATGTTTCTTATGTTTTCCCGGATGCTTAATTATCCCATTTGAATTCCATTTAAAATCAAAAGACTCCATAAAGCATTTCAAGATAGTATCCACAAAATCCTAATCAAAGCAGAGAGTCCTTTAGGTAGGAGAAACCCATGTGCTTCCTATGTGACATGCCCAAGGAAAACCTTCCCTGTCCTCTGCAGAGAGCTATAATGACCATATGTCCTACATTTTGTTCTTCTGTCTGTAGCACAGAGCCCAGACACAATCCAGACACTTAATGGAAGTTTATTGAAAGATGTTTCTGAATAGCTCAGTGTGACATTGTGAGCTCATAATGTAGAGCCCAAAATGACTCCTGTGTTGAAATAGATATAGTATCAACAAGCAGACAAATGGACAGGTTACTTCTAATTCAGAAATCTTCTCCTTTGTCATTCGCTTGGTTTGTTTCCCTCCTTTATTTTTTTTTCCTCCTCCTTTTCTCATTCAGCATCAAACAATGAATGTTAGCTTTCTTTATCTGGCAGGTTGAGTCTTTGTGGTCAAAACTCAAGATGTTGATTCCTCTTCACCTACTTTCTCACATCCCCCATTATCTAAGGGTTTGCATTCCTTAAGAGTTATAATATGAAAGGCCGAAGAAAATCAGAGGAGTGAAAGTTGCCTGATTTTAGTGCTATTTTCTTTTATAAAAAATTTTATTGTAAAGGCTTTGTACAGAGAGGAAACAGTCACATAAGACAGGTAATGAGTACATTTCTTTTTGAACAGTGTCACCCCCCCTCATTTTTCTTCTGATTCCCTGAACTCCCCCCACCACCACAAGATGTATAGTTCATTTCCAAGATAGTGTCTAGTGAGTATCACTGTTAGATTGGTTAGAGTTCAGTACCATAAAGAACCCAGAATGTTCTCTTCAAAATACATCAATACAATCACATCCCTCTTTAGTAAAAATCCCTGTAGCAATGAATGTTCCTCTCACCCTTTGTGGCAAAGCCTTTTTCTATGGGTTGTGAAGTGCTTTCCCCGCTGCTTTCTGCTCTCCCATTCTTTTCCCCACATCCCTCATTATGGTCACAGTCATCCAAGATGACAGTCCTGATTCTCTAGATTCTATAGAAGCTATAACTATAGCTTCTATAATTTGTTTTCTCTTTTCAACAACCGAGTCTTCATGTGGTGGTCATTCAATAAAAGTTGACTGTCATTTTTTTTTTTCCTGAATAGTGCAGCCTGGCATATTGAGCTTATAATCTACTGCTTGAAACACCACACTCTAAAGTTGATAGCTGTTTTTCTTCTTCTTCGTCTCTTCCTTAGATCTGACTAGCTCTTCCTTAATTCAGAAACAAACAAACAAAACAAACACAACCTTTCCAATCTCTTTCATTCTATCCTCTTAGAGGTCACCTCTTTAAAGAGGAATCCATATGTATCATTCTTTATTAACCCTTTCTCACAGGCAATACTTTCATAAGTTCACTTCTCTTCTATTCATATGAAAATGGATTATTCGTTAAATCAAAAACAATACTAGATCTGTGTTGAGCCTCTCCTTCTCTCTATACCTAGAATGGTGACCTAAACTCAATGGGGAAAATCCAAATAGCGATTACGTCTAGCTGAGTGGGTCCAGCACTGCCTTCTCGACTAAGGATTTGGCTTAGTGGGTTGCTTCAGGTGGGAGTGGGGCAGTGGGAGAAGCATGCAGGAAGATATCACCATCAATGAGTCCTACTCCTTGGCATCCTTGGTTAGCATCAGGTGATCACAGGGATCTGACCCTTGGAGCAGTGGCCGAGCTCCACTTGCATAGAGCTCATTACTCTTGAGCTGTTGCTCTACAGCGTTTCTTCTATTATTATTGGACTTGATGGGTTTTGACATAAAATTGGTGCTCTACTACATTCCTTCTAAAGTGGAATGTTTGCTGTTTCTTCTATTTTAGTGACAAAAAGTTTGACATAGCATGCAAGAGTGGAACGCAGTCATAAAAATACACAAAATGAAAACTAGACTTTCTCCACACCCAAACCCTATAGTTCTACTTATTGCAATCGTTAATTGGTCCATGTATCTATCCCCACATACTCTCTAGCCTTGTTAGGGTACAGACAGTATTTCTGTCCTTTTTAAAAAGGGGAGAAAACAAAGCACAAATATGCAGCATCTCTTGAGCCTTTTTCAATGAATATATCTTGTAAACTGAGTATTCCATTGTCTTTAGTAAATCAACTCAGAAGAGAAAAGATTTATTTGGCTCATAGTTTCAGAACATGGTTGACTGACTACACTATTCTGATGCCTGAACCATCACATTAGAGGGAATGAGAGAGGACAACCACTCATATGATAGCAGCCAGGAAAGCAAAGAGTGAAAGGCCTGGGGCCTAGATATACCCTTTAAAATCATAATCCAGTGACTGACTTATATTATCTGACTAGGCCCCTCCTCCTACTTTTCATCACTTCATGAACTCACTGATGATGAAGCTACAACCCCGTAATCTAACTAAATGCCATTGGGTAGCAAATACGCCTTTAATATGTGAACTTTATATCCAAACATGAACAACTGGCTGTTCACCATTTTGCCATAGAGGTCAAGTATCATATAGGGAAAGAATTTCTTTTTAGTGAATGTATATAAATCGGCTCTCCCCATTTCTATCTTCATGATGAAGTGAAAGCCTTAAGATTAAACCTATTTTTGCTACATTCAGTCTCTTAATTTGTGCAACAGATTCCTCCTTTAGAGTGAAAGGCTCAGTAGGAGGAGAAAATGATGAAGGAGCCCTTCTCTACAGCCCATATCTTAGAGATCTTCTCAGCTCCCGTGACCATCAAATGACTCTTCCTGCTCAAGATTTTCTTCCTTACACAGAGGGTCAAAACTACCGCTGCATCCTGGTTAACCTACACCCATGCCATCTCTAACACTTAATCCTTCGTCTTTAAGTTGACTTTTCATAGTTACTTAAAACATTCTTTCACCACGAAAACCAAAAGTTTTATGATCTATACCATAAATGAGGACAATCCTTACATAAATTCAGTGAAATCAAAGCAAATGTTATGACATTCTATGATGATGTTTCTAACACCCAAAGGCTCTAAAGAAAGAGAAAGCAAGGCTCAAGGCCCTTGTAGATATTGATGACTTTTAATACTCCCTAGAGTCTAACAATGAGATGATACTTTGAGCTACCCATTATGATAAAGGTTAAAAGAGAAAGGGAAAAGGAATGCTTTGAGATACAGTGAGCTAAAACCCATTTCTAAGGGGGTTCCCTAAACTTCCCAGTTCTGAAATATCCAAATATACCAAATATATCACAAGGCAAATATACTCTAAGGACTGAATGAAGAAGTCATGTAAATTGAAAGCTTTGTTGTTGTTTTCTCTAATGGAGAATCTTCTAAGGAGTCATATGCAAATGAATGCTTACAAACCCAGTTTTCAGCTTCTTTAAAGCTTTTCTGTCAGATTTCTCTCTGCACAGCAATGATCAACCATTGGCCACCACAATTAAACATTCTCACTAGAAAATTCACCTATTTTGCAAAGACAGACTTGAAGGCACAGAAAGTTAACTGTAGTCCTAACTTTATCGACGGATCTATGGCTCTAAGTTTGAGTTCTCTCCATCCATCTAGATTCCTGTCACTCTAGACCTCCATCCATCAATGTTTGCTCTTAACCAGTAGTAGTCATCCAAATGGCTTCCAGTCTACCTTTCTCCTTTCACACTATATGACTTCTCTGACTAGGATATATTGATTTTTTTTTAACGTGAAATAAATTGCATCCTTTTGGAACTAAAATAATTAACTTTTCTTCCTGCGCAAGAACAATAAAATCAGAATTTTTAAAAATTGGTCTACTTCACTTTGTTTATCCTAGTCTCTATCACAAGTGGCTTTGATTTACTCTTTTCTACAAGTCTTTGTTTCTATTAGTTGCTGCCTGTTGTTTCTTTTTACCTTTTAATTCATTTATGTAGTTTTGGTTTTGAGACCAGGTCTTATTGGTAGCCCTGCTGGGCCTCAAATGTGTGATCCTTCTGTTTCAGCCTACCAAGTCCTGGGATTTGTCAGGGCTCGCCACCTTCATTCCCAGTTTTTATGCAGTGGTTAGCAGCTGGTGGCTTTTTCTTTCTTTTTTTCCCTTCCTTCTGTTATCCCAGTGGGATTTAGCATTTAGGATTGGAGCAAATGTTTAAACACACAAATAATAGATGAAATTCCTTCAAGTGAACATATCTAATTAGATGTCAAATTGTTTCTATTAGTTGGGGGAAGTGGCACATGCCTGTAATTCCGGGGGAGAATTGGGAGTTCAAGAACACCCTGAGTAAAGGTAATGAGGTCCTCTTTCTCAAAAACAAACATAAAGGAAGTGGAAGAGTGAGGGGGAGTGAGGATATGCTCAAATGGTTCAGTACTTACTTAGCATAAAGGAGGTCTTGGGTTCAGTTTTCACAAGATACATCAAAAATTAAAACATCTATTGTCTGTAGACTTCCCATAATGATTTGCTGTTTTCTTTTTCTACACTGTTTGTTTCATACTTTGTCAACCTCCCAGTATAACTTTAATTTATTAATGTGCTTACATTCCTATAGGCAATTTTTGAGGCAAGACCAAAAGCAAGTCACCTTTTCCTACAGGCTAGAATTAAGTCAACAATTGAACCCCCAGTGTGCAACACAAGACCCGTGCAGGGCCGTTGTTTCCAGACTGTTTATTAATTGTTCTCAACAAAAGACTCCTTTATCGCTCCTAAAGTTCCTATTGGCAAATCCTCTTAACTCTAGTATTTACCTCCCCAATTTTCTATCAACCACAACTCTTAGGCACCAAATGATGAATGCATAACCTGAGCTGACACAGGGTAGATATTTCATAAAGTAGTTTCTCTCTCCTATTATCTGGCAAACTCAGTCTAAATAAAGAAAAAAGCTGAAGAGAAAAACAAGAGCTAAAACAAGCATATCTGTGGAATCATCTAATTGCCCTCCTGATGCAATATGCTGACAAGGATGAGGGTGCTGTTAGTGTACTTGGGCGAGCAATGTGATTGCACATTTCCAACTAGGTATACTCATTTGCAAGCGAGCACTTTTATGAAAATGGGCCATAACATATGCTCCTGCTCTGCATTTGCTGTGACTCTTTAGCATAACATATAGAAAAAATGCATATTTCTGAATTAGCCTTCTGTTTACACCTGAATCCAACATCTAATTGTTCTTGTAACACCTTGTGGGTTTGATAAAAGACGCAATGCTCCAGCCCAAGCAAGGAAGTCTCTAAGACTCTTATCTCTAATTAACCACCTAAAAGACTGCAACTAGACCTGAGGATCAAACGTTAGAGTGCTAGCCTTAAGCAGGAAAGCTCAGGGATAGCACTCAGGCCGAGTTCAATTCCCCCTGAATGACATGAGCTGCTCTCTCTCTCTCTCTTTCTCTCTCTCTCTCTCCCTCTCTCTCTCACACACACATACACACAAAGAGTTGGAAAGATGCAATATGATTAAATGTTAGCAAAAGTGACTTCTTTGCAATGAACAGTAATAATAAAATAAAATAAACAGGCATACAAGAATTAGGAAGATTATCAATTATCAATTAATTCATTGATTTTTATTTCAAAAGGTTTTACTAGACCAAAATGCTTCCTTGAAAATGTTAGATGTATAACCATGATGGATGTATAACCATGCATTAGTTCACATATGTTCTATATTTCTTTTGCGAAGCTATTAGGTGACACTAGTTTTACAGCAAACAAACTGTGTATTGATATACCTTAGCAACAAAGTGTCTGAGTATTTAGGAACATACTCATTGGTTTGACTCTAAATAATCAATGGTATAATTTATCAGCATGTAATCTGTGCTCCAATGAGCCATTAAAAATATATTGAGTCAAACTATTAAAATTGAGTCTCTCACAATGAGCATTTACTATATTTTAAGCCACATTTGCATGTGGCCTAAATGTCCACATGCAAAGCTCAGTGATGGAATCTTTATGTGCAATATCTCCTTTATTAATCACATCAGTTACAAATCTCTGTGAGGGTAGATTTATTTTAGAAAGGAAGGGTTTGAGTCTTACCATGAGTAAAGTAATAGCTTATATCATACAGCAAGGCAGTTATGCTAAATATCCCATATATATCTAACTGACTTCCAATAGTGCATAGGTTGTTTTTTTTTCTTCCTTTTTCTTTTTAGTACGACTACATTTCTTCCTGCATGTTAATACTAACAATTAGTAACCAAGTGGGAAGTCTCATGCTGAGGTTAAAATACTCATATTAGTTGTATCACAGTTGGATTTAAATAGAGACCATGACTTTAAGGATAGTGGTTCTTTAACTAGAATGAGGGTACTTCAAGCACAGATTTATGCAAACACTGACAATCAAGGCTAAGAAATAAGTTATGAGTGAGAATTCTTGCACATCACCCTGAAATCTCTTGAGAAACAGGTTATGTATCTGAGAGATTTGCCTTGTTCCTTCAATTTCATTTTGCTTACTGCGTTAAGTTATACATTCTCCATTGATACTCTTGTGTCCATTCTTAGAAACTTAAACTTCATAGGTTGAAAGTTGAAAGTTGAAAGACCAGGGTATAGGTAGAAAGCTTAACAGCGAGCCAAATTCAGTTTTACCTGGTTGCAATCACAATATCCTTCATGGTAAAAAAAATGTTCCCTCTCCTACCTCATAAGCACAATGTTAAATAACATGATCCCAAAGGCAGAGCCCAGGCATACAAGAAACAACAACAAAAATCTACCTTCGTTGTATAAACTATTACTTAACTTCATCTGAATGCAAGTTCTCACTTCTGCAGCATAATTTAATAAATTAGGTATCTTTTTGTTGTTGCTGTTTTCAGACTCTGAGAATAAAAAAAATATCCTCTTATTTGCATTGACCGGATTCCTGGAATCATGCTGTTAAAGAAAAAACAACCAAAAAAAAAAAAAAAAAAACAACTATTTCTGCCATAGTTGGCCGAAGAGCCCACAGCGCTCACTCTCATTCCAGTTCTGAGCCGCCTGAGAGTGTCTGCCCATCACCAGCATCAGCTGCCATTAGTTCATTTCCTTTTGTGCTGCTTGAGGGGGCCCCAGAAGGGCTGACAGTACACAGGTGGTTCATCTAAAACGAGATCTCCAGTGTTTCAGAAAAGGGGAGGCTCACTCTCTCTATCTCTTTACCACACATTGATTACTTTTCCTGGCCAAAAAAAATATATATATATATATCATGGGAGAGCATTCAAATCCAAGATTCTTGAGATACACTTATCTGGAGATTATATTTGCACACATGTGTGCGTGCACACACACACACACACACACACACACACACACACACACGGGGTGGGGAGCTTGCTCTCAGAATTACATAATTAAGGAAAGAGAAATGAAAGTGAATGTGTTGTTATATGTTAACAATTCGTATCTCCTCTCTCCTCTGTGTGTTCAGTAATAACACAAAAGGCTGGGAATAAATAGCGCTCCCTGTTAAAGGAATGAGTGGTATGAAGTGCAGATTGACATCTGATAGTGAAGCTTCTTAGAACTCGTGGAACATAACCCGACACAAACACAGCAAACCACTTCAAAAAGCCAACTCCAATGGTAAGCCCAACTGTGAATGGCTTCCCAGCGAGGCTGAACCTTCCGTGAATGCTTTGAGATTTTTTTTTAAAAAATGAATTTCCATCTGTGGGACATAGCAAGATAAAGCATGCATTCAGAATCAGGAGAATATGTTTGATAACATAGTTCATCTCTTTACTAAAATTACAAAAGCATCGATTTGAATATTGCATCTGACCTTTGCTCTCTGGATGTTTTTGTTCAAGTATCTGGTCTTCTGAGTGATTAGTAAAATGAGGCATAAAACCTGATTCTATTTTTTGTTTAAACATGTAACAAATGTGTTTCTTGGTATGAGGGAGGAGCTTTGAATAGTACCTACGCCTTGTTTGGACATCCATGGAAGAGCATTTAGTACAAAGAGAAGCTTTACATGGGCAAAGTAACTAAAAAAATACTAATGTCATTCTAAGCACTGGTAGTCTTATTCTATTAAGCTGAAGAGAGTAATATCATTATGATCATTTATCTATAGGGAAATGTAGACCCACGAATATTTTCCAGTGCATTCATTGGTTAAACAAAAAGTTCATAAGCATCTAAGATAGCCATAACTCATCTCTAATGCCATTACTACATCCTGAGTTCTCTTTTGGTAAAGTAGCCTTAACTGTGATCTAGTATATGGAAGTAGATCTCTTCCATGGCTTCATTGTGAGAACATATCAGTTCTCATCTGACCTGGTAGATAACAGGCATTCTTTGTTCCTGGATAGAAGTGTGTGATTCTAAGCCATCAATTTAAAAGTTTTCCTAAGATTAAGAGATGGATAGGCATGTGCTGAAGAATATCCCTTACTCTGGCGCATTAATATTTGATAGTTTATTATATATTTTCTCATCTTTAAGAAGATGTGCATAACAGCTGCCATTGAACAAAGTGATTTATTAATACAATGCATCTTGATCAATGTCATCCCTTTCAACATTCTTTTTTCTTTTGCTTTTTCTTTTAGTCAGTCCTGGAGCTTGAACTCAGGGCCTGGGTGCTGTGCCTGAGCTCTTTTTGCTCAAGGCTAAACACTTTGAGCTGTAGCACCACTATAGATTTTCTGGTTGTTAAATAGTGATGAAAGTCTCAAGGTCTTTCCTGCCCTGGGTTGGCTTCTAAATGCAATCCCCAGATCTCAGCCTCCTGAGTAGCTAGATTACAGGCACGAACCACAGCACACTTGGCTCCTTTAAACATTCCTACCCAACCCTCCCAACCCACCCCTCCTCTCACTGTTCTTGATGTTGTAGAATATATATTGTATTCTTGCCTCTCCCCTCATTTAAAGACAGCCTTCTTCAATGCTATATACCTGATCATTGACTCAAGACTTTGCCCATAGTATCAATAATATTCATAACATTTCATAAAGGGATGTATTCCCATATCAAACATGTTTTACAATATACACTACTTTCTATAAGTTTATCACTTTTTTAATTAAGGAAGCTGAACTTCTGCCAAAGTCCTTATGATGCCACAATCCATAGATTTTTAATTATAACAAGGTGATTTCAACTTGATATGCTGATGTGGAGGCCTTGGCAGAATGATATACATTGTGGTTTAGGAAACTTAAAAGAGAGGTTGAGTTTTAAGATGCATGTTTTTGTGTTACCCATGTCCAAATAAAATACACATTCAAAGGAAAGATAAAAATACAATCATGCAAGAAATTTCAGGCAATGTGCTCATATGCAGAAGTTGAAAAGATGTTCTCAAAGGCATAGAAAACTGAGAAATGTGAGAGTTGTAATCACTCCATAATGTATATCAAAGACATATTCTACAACCTTAGGCACATAAAATGTTTTAATTTTCAATTATATAGCAATAAATCTAACAGAGGTAAAATATGTAGTAAAGAGAATGCAGTGACATTTGCTAAAGGCTAGTTTTATAAACCAAGAAAGAAACAAGAATGAAGTGGAACAAAGAAATAGGAAGGAGAGCAAATCTTGTTCACTTGAAACTACAGAGTGTTGAGCAGAAAGCTCTCATTTGTGATTGGGTTGGTTTGGGCTGAGATCACACAAGCATCATACATTAGTCCTGAGAGCAACAGCAAGGCCTTAGAAAGGCTAGAGGTGGAAAATGAGTGCAGAGCTAGAATGCATACACATACCCTCTTTGGCTAGTAAGAGAGATGATCATTTTTCTTCCTTGAGAATGCACTCTGTGTGTGTGTGTGTGTGTGTGTGTGTGTGTGTGTGTGTGTGTGTGTGTGTGTGATTTTATGTATCTTAATTAGGCAATGATAATGTGATTGAACCATAACCCACCAAATTAGTGCTAGTCAGAATCTTTCCATGGAATGACATAAGAATGCCAGGTGATTGTGGATCTCATTTTACTTACTGTTTTTTTTTTAATTTAAGCAAATAGTTGAATCTATAGGACCAGCAATCATTGCACTCAGACCCCTGGAAGAAATACTCCATATATTGATTTCTGTTCAGAGGACAAAATAAAGCAAGACTGAAATATGCAGAGCTCAGTTCAAAGAATATGAACCTTTACCAAGAGAGATGGATCAGGCTTCTGGAGTTGTCTTTTCCAAGTAGCATAAAATTCAACTCACACTAGCTTGCCCCAGGAAGGTAGCTGTAAGGCTTAAGTAATTATCCTAAATGATGTGCGTGCGTCCTTCACAGCACTAGGTCTATGGTCCAATTGAGATACATGGACAATAACAGAGAGAAAACATGCCTAGAATCCTAAAACACCTGGACAATAGTCTCCGAAAATAATGTCAAGAGATCAGATAAACTCAGGACAACTATCTCCTGGAGGACATTTTGAAGGAGAGGCCCACAACATCTCAATCTCTAGGTCCAGATTGAATGTCTTAAGATTTCTACTTTGTGCACTGAATCCAAATCATTCTGTACCTTTTGCATACTTTTACATTGTATTTGTGTACATCCATGCTCGATTAACATGTTGAACATAGATCTTAAATCACATGTTACTTTTTATCTATCAGGTTTACATTTTCATATTCAAGATCCAGTGAATACCTGGACTGTGTCTAAATTAAATAATTTGCAGCTACTATCTTTAAACTTAATGGAGGAAATATGATTAGTCCCATTTTGAAATAAAAGAATCTGAGGCTCGGGGAGAGAGAGAGAGAGAGAGAGAGAGAGAAAGCAAATAACCTGGCCAATACAACTAGTAATGAATTTATCTGATAATTCCTCTATAATAATTCCAGAGACTCTGAGTAGTGTATTATTAAGTAGGAGTAGCATATCATTAGATTATTGTTTTAATCAAATGAGAAAAAAATAAATTTGGGGGAGAAGATGAAGGTATATACTAAGTTTTTAATAAGCTTTCCTTAGGTAGTGGAGTTTTTTTTTAAATAAACATAGCCAGCCATCTCCAGTGTAGGACGGTCTTGCTGTATGAATGAACATAATTTCATGTCCAGGATGAGATAATCGAATTTATAGCAGCAGATGCTTCATTCTGTGTCACTACTGCAGGGTACAGTAGGCTCACAAAATGAAGGCAACTATCACGCCATGTGTAATGGGAAATCAAAAATACCCAGTTCTGAAAGTCTTGAACTACTTGGAACACTATTTGGCAATGTCACTGTTGGTAACGTGATGGATTCCTGAACAGACTCAGAAGAGAGAAAATGGTACATAAGATTCTTCTTTAACATTTTTCCCAAACATATCATATATTAAATAACATAGAAAATAGAGAAGCCATATCACAACGAAGTATGTCCAGAAATCATGTTCCAGCATCTTCACTGGTAGCTATTTCATGGTCAATAATTCTAGGAGGTTCAATATCCAGGATGAAAATTACCCTACAGATTTGAGATCAGACTGAGAGCTCTCAATCCCAATTCCATCTGCTTGGGCAGATGGCAAAATGCACTGAATTTCTCCAAATCTCCCAGTCCTTGGTGCCCCATTAGCACAATGATTTCCTGCTAAGAACATAAGGGAAGTTTTTTCTTTTTTTGAGGGGGGGAGGGAGAAAGGTTTTATATTTTTACTCTGAATGTGTAGACGATAAGTCTATGATTCTTTCTGACATGACCTTAAGAGTAATGAATGACTGCTTGTAAGATGACTCTCTTTATAGGAAGAATGATGTGTGTGCCCTGAAAATAATAAAAGATGTCAAATACGTTGGAGTTCAGTGCAAAAGAAAAATTCCATTTTATTCTCAAAGAAGCAAGATGCCCTCTCCAGAAACTATAAATCTTTTTTGTCATCCTGCAGATCAACAACTTTTTGTGATGGTCTGTGAGGAGATAAAGGAAGGAAGAAAGGAAAGAAGGAAGAAAGGAGGAAGCCTCATCCCTGTCAAGAAATAGTCTGCTTTGCAGTTTGGCACTGGAAATCTGAAGTGCAAATTCCTTACTGCTATGACATTTACTGTCAGACATAGAAGAGGAGATCAAAGACAAGCACCACCTAATAGCTAGGTCAGTGATCTCTACTCTTCAGGTGTCTACTGAATAATAGTACAGATCATCTCCTTAAAGGTCCAGCTTATGCAATACATTAAGCATAGGACTACCATAGATAGTGTTTCCAAGGAGGATTGGTGGTGAAAATAATGAGTGAGGTTAAAAATAAGAAAAAAGGGTCCTATCATCTTTGGATTTTTAATTTTTTCAGTATACTAAATGAGTCGATTTACCTATACGTCATTGAATTCATAGATAGCTTAATCCTTGATTTATTCATTCATATAGTATTCATCATAGTAATGAGCATAGATCTGGTCTCATACTCCAGAAGTCATCCTTTCAAAGGTATTGTTTCTGTTTTTAAAATGGGAAATGATGATTTGGCAACACTGATTTCCTCATGGCCATAGGGTGAAGGAGGCTGATAAGAACATTTAACCAGGCCATCCACTCAGTAAAAACAAGGGGTCCTGGCAGGTGTTTCTCTGCTAGAAAGACCCTAGGAAACATGAGAAGTGAGATAAGAGAGCAGTAGGTTCCCTTTAAACAAATGCAGGGACCAAGCTAAAGAACACATCCTCACCATCAATGGAAATCAGATTAGTCCTGGAGGAAGCCTGCTCCCCTTTTTACCCTGGCCACACTGTTGACTCTATGCATAAAACATCATTCAAAGTTGCCCATAGAGACTGTTGTGGAGACACGTGCATGTAAAACCTCTTTTTGTTTTCAACCTAGCTCAGTTTTTCTTGACTATTCAAACCTTGGGGAGATTGCTTAAACCCTGATATTCCTTTGTCTAACAAGGATGCAAGCCATTGTCCAAATATTTCTGTGGTGAGACATACAGAATAGGCTTTCTGTACCTGCTGGCGATATTTCAGTTGTGCCTAATTCGGGTAGATTTTATGGTCTGTGGGTCCTTCCCTCCCTCCCTACCCCCTTCCTTACTCTTGCACCTCAGATTTTGTCTTATGATAAAAGTGACAAGCCACCACCAACGTGACCTTTGCTTAGGTTTCCATATCTTAAGCAGTAAGTGTTGGAGGAGGTAGAGTCAGGATTACTCTCAGCCCATCCCTACTTCAGGATGGATATCTGGGCTCTGAGCCAGGGTCACCACACTTCCTATTCATGATGTAAAATCATGATATTCTGTCACTATCTCTCTTTAAGCCTGACATTTCTGGGGGCATTTTATTTTTGGTATTAACAAAAATCCAAAGAGAGAGCGAGAAACTGAATGAAAAGCAAGAGCTTGTAATTTGGTGATAATTGCACTTGGACCATATCAGTGTCTGCCCATGGCCTGAAGGATATTGGTAGAGGTTTGAATTGCAGAACCAAGTGAGAAGGTTGGAAGCACTAAATGGTTTCTAAACATAATCACTTGTTACCCAGGCTGGCAATCACTTGTTATTTTCATTGGAGGACTCAGCCAACAGTTCACATACTTCTACAAAATGTACACTGCTCGATTTGAGAAA
This sequence comes from Dipodomys spectabilis, assembly GCF_019054845.1. Taxonomy (NCBI): domain Eukaryota; kingdom Metazoa; phylum Chordata; class Mammalia; order Rodentia; family Heteromyidae; genus Dipodomys; species Dipodomys spectabilis. The sequence continues at coordinate 2,638,827 of NW_024870844.1, forward strand.
ATGATCTGGACTGAAGATATCTGGTAACAATATCAGTACTAGAATACTGAATAATATAGGCAATCAATACATTCTGAAACTGTTGTAACCTTGGAATCCAGAATTGCAAGGAGGAGCACACACACAGGCAACTAGGGTGAGTGTGTCACAAAAAAATGAACGTTTACTCCATGGAATTAAGACATATCACTATTTTTTTCTTTCTCTTGTCCCATATGGTAAGTGATCTTCTAAGAATGATAGGGTACCAGCTCCTAAAAAAGACAGGATGCTTTAATTTTCTTTGATTCTCCAGTTTCAAGCCATGTCTGGAGCATCATAAATGCATAATAATGTCAGAATAAGTAATGTTAAAAAATAAAAGACAAAGAAAAAAAGAGAATGGAGCCAGGCACTGGTGGCTCATGCTTTTAATCCCAGTTGCTCAAGAGGCTGAGCTCTGAGGATGGTGATTCAAAGCCAGCCTGCAAGGAAAGTTTGTGAGACTCTTATCGCCAACTGATCACCAGAAAAACTGAAGTAGCACTGTGGCTCAAGTGGTAGAGCACTAGCCTTGAGCTGAAGGACAGTGCCCAGGCCCAGAGTTCAAGCCCCATAACTGACCACCCCCCCAAAAAATCCAAAAAACAAAACCATAGAAGGCAGGAAGTCTGGGTGACAACTCTTGAAAGTTGTAAAGAAAAACGTACTCAGATTGGGGATATAATTTCACACAACGTTGAGATCAGTTAATAAATGGTTTCTTCCCAACAATATGAACAAGAAATGCTTCCTCTCCAAGAATTGAGTCCCCCAAAACACACAAAGGTGAAATGGTCAGAATAATAAAATCTTTCCCTATTAAAGCACAAGTTTGAAGCACTAAGTATTGGAGCTTAGAAGAATATGGTAGCTTAGATAAAATGAATGATATATAATTTTCCTCATAGGTAATTCAAGAGGGTAGAACTTGAGAATAATCATAAACACCATACTTTCATTCTCATGGCATTTAAGTTCCTAATCCCCCACTCACTATGTCTGAAATAGTATGTATCAATAGACAAGTCTCTTTTTTCTTCCCACAACCACAAGATATCAGTTTGCCACACATCTGACATGAGTAAACATATAGTATCTATTTGCTTTAATGGTTATTTGTTGTTTTTATTTTTGTTTATTGGGCTTTCATTGTCATTACCTTAGAGTTATGAGCAATGCATCCAGAAAAGGAAACAGCTTTCTGTATTTGCATCTATGCTGAGTTCAAGTCCTGAGTCTATAAATTCATAATATCTTTTATTTTTTTCTGGTGGCAAGGTGGTCATACTGTGGACATAAGCCAAGATTTTCTTCTGCTCTGCTATTAAAATCTTTATTCAAACTAGTCACCCCCATGCAGGTGTGTAATCCTAGCTACGTGGAAGTTGAGAATGTGAAGATAATGGTTTGAGGCCAGTCTGGACAAGAAACATTCTGAGAGTTCCCTTTCTCAACCCATAGTTGAGTACAGTGGCTCACATCTATTACTTAAGCAGTGAGTGTTAGCACAGAGAGTAAGTTTGTGAGACTCCATCTCAAAAGAAGAAGCTAGGTGTGGGTGAGTGTGTCTGCCATCCTAGCTGCAATAATACGTCTTAGAAACAGGCAGATTGCAGTCTAGGGAAATTAGATCAACTAGATTTTATCTCGAAAACAGCCAGCATGTAATAAAGGTCTAGATGTGTAACTCAGGGGTAGAGTTCCTGTCCATCAAATGCAAATCTCTGAGATCAAACCTCAAAATTATGAAACAAGTAATTTCTTACAACTTAGAATGATACATAAGCATTTAAGTGAACATACTGGCCTAATAATGTTAAAACATATACATTTGCATTATGTTTGCAAGTATGTGTGTATTTGCATATGGATAAAACTTTTTTTCTGTACGAATTATACTTTTCTTGTGCTCAACTGTCCATATTAAGAGACGTTACCCATTGATTACTTTATTGCTATTGTTGTTCCTGAAGGTATTGACGATGGTAGTGTTATATATTTTTGTAAAATAGAGATGTTTGCTTCAGCTTAAGTCTTATGGAAAGGTATAATACTTTCTTTTTATGAAGGGAGGGGGGAAGGTTGGGGAAAGAGAGATTTCAGGAACTTCAATTTGGCCTGAACACTGTCCCTGAACATTTGTGTGTGTGTGTGTGAGTGTGTGTGTGTGAGTGTGTGTGTGTGTGTGTGTGTGTGTGTGTAGCTCAAAGCTAGTACTCTACCTCTTGAGTCACAGCTCCAATTCTAGCTTTTTGATGGTTAATTGGAAATAAGAGATTCATGCACCTTCCTGCTCAGTCTGGCTTCAAACCCCATAATCCTTAGATCTCAGCCTCCTGCATAGCTAGGATTACAGGTATATGGTACCGGAACTCAGCAGGAATATTACTTTCCTAATTGACTTCTTGATGAAACTGCTTGAATTCCCTCATGCCAGGGCATCTAGCTTCATCAGTGTGAATAGTGCAAGAGAAAGCAAGGTGGAAGGCATAAGTAATATAGTATAACACATAACTACAAAAGGTCAATACTTATAATGTATTTAGCAGATTTTTATTCTTCACTCATTGTAATTTGGGGGGGGGAGGGGTTGTGGGGCTTGAACTCTGGGCCTGAGTGCTGTACCTCAGCTCTTCAGCTCAAGGCTAGTGCCCTACCACTTGAGCCACAGCATGACTTCCAGTTTTCTGGTAGTTTATTGGGGATAAAAGTCTCACAGACTTTCCAGCCAAGGCTGGCTTTGAACTGCAATCCTCAGATCTCAAACTCCTAAACAGCTAGGATTACAGGTCTGAGCCACAGGCTCTTGGCTCATTATAATCTTAAAAATACAATCTTTATCACTCATCATCTAGTGGATATCAAGTTGTGGACAAAACTATTACAATATTACAAAGAGGGAAATTATATACTGACACCTTAAGCCCACAATAGCTCCCACCTCCAGTAAGTGATCCAAATTCAGATATTTTTAGATCAGAGCCTGTGCTTTACCATCAGATTGCCCCTATTTAGTGGCCCCTACAACAGATACTACTTACAGCCTATTTTGGTTGAAACAAATTTGAGTTGTGTTCTCTGTGTGTAGAGTTTCTAACACACACGCTGGGTTTTCCTGAAAGCCTCTTTACCACCCTCCTGCCAATCTTCACCTTTTAATCCCTGTTTGAGTCTGCAAAGTGGAGAACTGCCGGCAAATATTTATTCATGAAATGAACCATTTTCCCCATTTCTAACCCATCCAAAGCTGCTCTGGTTTCTCTTTAAACTTTTGAAAAGAAAATTGCTTTCAGACTGAAAAGGAGAAAGCAATGAAAAAGAAACAGAGAAAGAGAGAGAAAAAAAAAACAAAGTCACAGTGACACAGAAACAGAAAGACAAAGAGAAACAGAGAGACAGAGACAGAGACAGATAGAAAGAGAGACAGACAGACAGACAGACAGACAGACAGACAGACAGAGGAAAGAGATTTTCAACCCAAAGTAAGAATCAGAAACAATGAGCCTGAAAAAAGTAGACACTGTAATCAATCTCAGCTACTGACAACACTTATTCCAGATGTTAAAGACTAGGTTAGAGAGTAGGTATTGGACAGAAATTGTGAAATTGGGTAAAAGGTTCTCCCTATTCTTTATGTCACTTTACCAAGTGGCATAAATGAAGTAAAAAATGAATTTTAGAAACAATAGTAACATCTAGTTCCAGCTAGAACTTGTCATTGAATTAAGCCTCACCCACTGATTAGTAAAACCAAAATCTCTACTTTTAAAGAGCAAACTAATTTCTAGAGAAAGGCCAGCAGATACTTTGTGTATGTGCATGTGTTTGCTGTATCATCATGTACACAGGCAGACATCATCTATCAATCAAGGGATGTCAGTAGCTCAGGATGAACCTAAGCATTTTCACAAATATAACGTCCCAAACAGCATTTGTAAATCAATCATTAGTACAAGAAGAGAAAGGAATAACCATCTTTGTATCAACTCAAAAACAGAAAACAAGGTAACACCCAGGAACATTGTTGCTTTTGATCCCTGTTTCCTTTGTAATTTATCCTTAGGTTTTTAATCTGACATTGGCCTCTCTTCCTATTCAGTGGAATACTCACAAAACTTTAGAAATTGACAGAAGACCATAAGGCCAGAGATAGCATTCAGAGATTAATGTATATCCCAAACATTTATTTAGCATTCATTTTTTTTTCTGTCAGATATTTGGTACCTGCTGAACAAACAGATGAATTTTGGCTAAGTCAGCTTCCCAGAATAGTCATTTCCCTAGATGTACTTTACTTCACTGAAATTTTCTCCTATATTTTCTGCTCATCAGAATAAAAACTATTTAGGCTCTCTGTTGAACTCTAAATATATTAGGAACACAAAGTGATTTTTGTCCCTATTCACAGCAATTAAGACAGGAAGGGCAATGCACGCCTTTTGAACTGAAAATTGAAAAGTGTTTTTTTTTTCCTTTTTACATTTTATTTTGCTGTGAAGATGCTGTACAGAGGTGAAAAGTGTTTGTGTTTGGCTTTGTGTGTGTGTGTCTATGTATAGATATGTCTGAGCATGTCAAGGATTGAGAGAGAAATAAGAAATGTATCAAATGCAGAAGCAGGGACACACAAATACCACATAAATGAACAATCCTTCCTGATTGGCGGAATTGGGGGTTGATGGCATAAATTAACCTCACCTGTACTTTGGGACCAGAAAGTGAAAAGCTTTGTTATTAAGTTTTTTTTAATAGGAACAAACATTGCTTTCTTTTTCATTTTCGTCTTCCCCCACCACTCCTATATACATTCCTTTTTCTTTCTTATCCTTCCTCTGGTCTGAACTTGCTTGATAAAGCATTCAGGAAAGACTGATATCCATCACCTTTTTTTTTTCCCTCTTCTTCTTGACACTATGCTACCATTTTCTAGAAAAATTATGACTTCAAATAAAATGTTTAAAATATGTATTGAATAAATGCTTTAGCAGGACCCCTCCTTATATTAAAATCACAGTGCAATGCAGGTGCTGGTGGCTCACATCTGTAATCCTCCCTACTCAGGAGGCTGAGATCTGAGGATTGTACTTCAAAGCCAGCCTGGATAAAAAAAAAAAAAAAACAAAACCAAAAATCAAAACACAAAGAAAATCTCTGAGAATCTGATATCCAATTAACTAACAGAAGGCCAGAAGTAGAACTGTGGCTCAATTGGTAGAGTTCTAGCCTTGAGCAAAAAAGCTCAGGGATAGTGCCCCAGGCAGGACTGGCACAAAAAATAATACAATCACAATGTATGCAAATAGTACATCATTACTTGATCTCCTATACCATTGTCTGAAGTCCTAGTTCTTGGGTTAGAACAGAAAACTCATCAGCCATGAAATACTAAGCAAGATATTCTGACTGTGAATTTTAGTTTACTACCAGAAGTAAAAGGATACATTACAATGCCCTCTCCATTAAGTTGTTATAAAAATAGTATTTTAGCTTGATATCCGGATGTATGTTACACTTCCTCAGAAACATCTAGCCCACAATTAGCACTCAATAGATGCCAGGTGATCTTTGTTTCTAGAACATCTCTCCCAGTCTCCTGTGATTCACAGCCTATGAATTCATGAATTTATTTAAAAAGGACTTAAGTGACAGGATCTCTGAATCTGAGTCCCCTCCCCCCCAAAAAAAAAGAAAAAGAAAAAGAAACTAATAAAATAACTCTTCTTTTAGCTTATAAGTGAGCCCGGAGGTTTCTTGTTGTAGGAAAATGTTGAGACATAGATACATTTGTTTGTGCATTTTCTAGTATTGTCTTCTCATTAGCTAAAAATTAGTAGTTATACATATTTATGGCCATAAAGTGATTATTTCAATACATGTATATATCACAAAAGAACCAAATCAGGCTGATTAATATATTAAAATATTTATCACCTCTCTGTGATGGGGAGCATTAAAAATCCTTTATTTTTGTTAGGGGGCCCAGTGGCTCTTCCCTCTTCAGGAAGCCGAGACCTGTGGATAGCCTCAGTAATTACTCAGGATAGCCTCAGTAATACAGAGAAGAGGATCTGAATCAGGAGCTGAGTAAGAACTGGAGATTATGTAATCCCAGTCATTAGAGTAATAGAGTACAGAGGCGCGTATGTAGAGTAGACGAGTCATGTGAGGCAGGCTGGAACAGTGAGTCCAGCAGATGAGTGAGTCAGAGCCGCTAATGTAGGATGTCTTCTGGCTTAATTTCAGATCCTATGAAAAGGCTTTCAAGTCACTTTAAGTACTTTTGCCATGAGAGGACATTTGCATTAAAAGGACCAAAAGGAAGCATTTAGAGATGGCATGCTACATGTGGTCTTAAGCACTTTAATGTAGTGGGGTTTTATAAATTGTGCTTTTTCTTTTGTTTTATTTTATTTATTTATTTTTAAATTTTGGGGGAGTGCTAGGGCAGGAACTCAGAGCTTCACATTTTCTAGGCAGTTGCTTTTGTCTACTTTTTTTTTTTTGAGAGAGAGAGAGCTTCTCACTTCCTGCCCAGGTTTGCACCTGGGTCTGCAATTGACCTGTTTTCAGCTTCTCTTAATGGCCAAGATGAGGAGATTTTAGAAGGTGCTCTCATGGACTTTTCTTACAGGGATGGACACAAATGGCAATCATCCTATTCTCAGCCTCTCAAGTAGTTAAGATTTCAGGCATGAGCTATTGGCACCTGACTCTTAATATAGATTTCTAAGTTCACCTTGCATGATTGATTCTTCAGACACAAGAATGGCTGACACAGGATTTTAACTTAAGGAACAGTGACCAAATTGTGGGCTTCCAAACAAGTATCTATCTCTCCCAACTCCTTAAAGTTACTCACAGAAGCTATAGGAGAAGGAAGATCTACCATGCACTAATCTACTTTTTCATATTAATTCATAGTTGTGAGTTTAAAGGAGAATGGAAAAAGGATTGACAGTGTATTTGGATTTTCCCAATGCTTCACACAGTCTGGAGACATTATCTCACATCTTATTCTTTAAAACAACCTTTAGATCTAAGCATAGTAAGGAAAAAATGTGAAGTCCAGCTAGTAAACAGCACAATGGAAGTTGAAGTATGGAATCTCTTGATTTCACAGTGTCATGATTCTCTCATTCCAAGATGATGCCAGCAACATAAACTCTTGTGATACTCAAACTAGAGTCAGTACAAGGATTTCTACTGGAAAACAAAAACAGAAAATGGTGTATCTGAAAATTATTCTTCTACAGGTTTATCTTTGGATGTTAACACTAATACTGAAAACGTTTATCAAGCGTTAACCATGTTTCAGGTACTTCATATAAATTGCTTCATTTAATTCTCTCAATAATCTTCTGAGGTATAAAATGTCATGTTTTATAATTTCTCAGACAGGGGAAATCTAGGTTATTAAATTTCCTAAGTTGACATTGATGGTAAATGACCCAAATCTCTATGGCTTTATCCAGGCTGTGATCAACTTATATTTATTCTTGGAGAACAAGACTGCTAAGTGAGCAAAATCATCCCATCAATACAACATCTAGAATATTCACGTCATTGCTCTGTGTATCTTTTGTTGATCTACAGTTTTGTACCTGCAGGAAATTATTCTTAAAGGTAAACTTAAACTTAAGGAGACCTATTAAAACAAACAAACACACACATACACACACCAACATTAGTGTTCAAGGTATACTCCATAAACAAAACTGGCTCCTAAATTTTTAAATGCATAGTTCTACAAAGAATTGTCTCATAAAAGGAAAAAAAAAGAAGTTTGGAAGAGCAGAGATATAGCCAGAGACAGAATTGGTATGCAAGTCATCTAATCACCTAATGGCATATATAAAATATGACTTTCCATCCTTGATTAAGCAGGTGTGCTTTAAACCAAGCCCTGCATTTTAATTGTAAGTATTCTTGTAATAACAGCATAAAAACCAGGCCTGATATCACAAAGCCAGCCTCTTTCTAAAGGCAGTTTTTATGAGCCACAAATATCACACAGCAGAAAAACAAACAAACACACACAGGGAACTGGGCATGTTCACTTGATAGCATATTCTCTACACAGAATAGAAAATAACCAGAATTATAGGGGTGAAACAAGATGACTTTTCTTCTTCCTATGTCCCAGTTTGCTGGGTGGTTTTTTAGGTGAATTTTGTTATTAATCCAAGCAAGTAGCAAAAGCTGCTGGTCACCCCATGGTTGGCAATTTTTAACTCTATGGCTTAAAATCCTTTGAAAATGTGGAAATCCAGGAAATGTAACCTTAGGTTAAATAGGGGCATAAGCTTCACAGGACTGAGATATTCATACCAGGTCACTGCTTCAGTACGATGATTTTGTTCCAAAGAGGAATTGGCTGTTGTTGGGAAGGAATAAGAATGTAAGGCCAAGGTACGGGTCTGTATTTGGGCTCCCAGAGACAAAGTTCTTTTGATTATGTAAGATTTACAAGCCACTCGAGATTTCTATAGCCCTTGGGAATGAATTGGCTTAGAGACTAGTTCTAACACTTAAAGTCAGATGGATGGAGATTAAAAAAAAAAAAGTACAAGCAAAATAAAAGAGGTGCTGAAATCATCATTTCACACATCTGTATTCTTTGGCAAGCATGACTGTATGTATGTTCTTGATGTATTGTTACTTTTATATCAAAAAATGATTCAAAATAGTCCAGATAAATCAATACCATGATCCACAGAATAAATTTCCCCAGACATGCAGGGTGATCAGTGGTAAACTGCTGATGTTCAAGTTCGGGCAGCCAGGTTTGACCATAAACTCCCAAGATGTCAGGTGCTACTGAGATTTTCTTTCTCCCACTTGATGCCCAAGAGAAAGCAAACTATCTTAGGTCTTGGGAGAGCATATAACCAGTGTCCAGGGCTCCATCTCAAAACTCCTGACTTTTTTGTTTTTCTCCATACTTGCTTATGTTCCTGCCACTGTGAATCAGCAGTGTGCTCAGCCAGCCATCCTTGGCTCCCATGATTGATCAGGGAGGTGATGATATAAATTAAGTGTACTGAATTGCATTAGAGCCCAGGGAATGGAAAACACGTGCTGTTTCTATTCTTCCTTTTGTATTCCTGTTCAAACAAATAACACTCGATAAACACTAATTAAGCTCTTCCCATAATCCATTGAGGTTGCACTGAGGGTAGAATTTTATTTGCTGTCTGTCTTAAAAGTCAGGATCCTTATAATACTAGATGCTCTATCTCAAGGTAGAATTTTGACTTGGAGAGAAAACAGTATACAAGGTTCTGCCTGTTTTCTAATGGCTTTAAAAGGATTAAATATTTCACCCAGGTTAGGATCCAGGTACATTTTCAAAGATGGAAATGAGGAGAAACTGTAACATCATTTACTGCAAGGTTCATTGATATTGATATATTCTCTCTCTCTCTCTCTCTCTCTCGGGCCAGTTGTGAACTCTGGGCCTGGGCACTGTCCCTCAGCTCTTCAGCTCAAAGCTAGCTCTCTACCACTTGAGCCACAGTTCCACTTCCAGCTTTTTCTGCTTATGTGGTGCTGAGGAATCGAATCCAGAGTCTCATACATGCAAGGCAAGCACTCTACCACTGAGCCACCTTCTCAGCCTTTAAAGTACATGATAAATCACTCTGTACTTTCACTTATTTTCATTGTTGTAAAGAAACAAATATTTACCGCTTAAAACAATGTTGAAACAGTGCTCCAGTAGCCACTAGATTGTTAACAAATAAATGTTTTCATTCACTGCTTTCCTTACAATCTCTTCTGTATACCAATGTCCCTATCATGTTGGTATCTTCTTCAACAAGCCTGAGTGGTTTTTTTTTTTTTTTTGCTGAAATCCTCTTAGCATCTTGGCAGAAGATACTGAAAAAGCTGAGCGAGTTGCTGCAAAAGCGTGTGTTAGTTGAATCAACCTCTCACCTTTATGATTTCAGCCATTTCACTAATAATAATTAAATATAAATCCATTCCCTAAACTGATCCTATAAGTTTAGGAGTCCAATTTTCTCCAGAGCATTTGGAAGTCATGTTAGGTAAGCTGGACAGAAGGGGAGGAAACACATATGGATTAAGGCAGGATCACCTGCTGTTCCTACTAAGAGGCCCTATTGTAGGCTTCCTCTATAGGAGAGATTTTCCTTTCTATAAACTGCTGCCCTCCGTTCTCCTTAGAAAGTGAAGGGAGCAGGAAAGTAAGTCATTGCAATCTTCTGCTCACTATTTGCACTCCATGTGCATGCTTAAAACAAATTAAGAAGCAAGACCTTGGCTCCGGTTTCTTGAACTCAGGGTCTTATGCTCTTACATTTGCTGCTCTCTTGTGGCTGCTGCTCTACCTCTTGAGACACACACTCAGTAACGGTTATGCACTTTTCTGCCTGAATTGGATCTGAACCAGGATTTTCAAATCTCAGCCTCCAGAGTTGCTAGAATGTTGGACATGAGCCACTGGTACCAGACATGACTTAAATTACCGTTGTAGTGGAGAAGTTTACAAAATGCTTATACATAGTACACTTAACCTAGAATTCAAAACAGGATTTGGAGACATATTAAAATGTGTTGTAATCTTCTCTACAAAGGATGGGACAAGGTTTATGAGGGAATTAGAGTGTTATCCAAAACAACAATAGTATAGAATCATTGACCCACATAAGCCAAAACGCTTGAAAGCTATTCACCTCCACACTGTCTCTCCATTTTCTCCTTTACCACTCACTCACTCACAGTCTCCCACATCAATGACTCTCAGAGTTAAAGGTTCTCTAAATAGATAGAGCTACAAAGCTAAAATGTCAACATTTTCTAGCCCAGAGAGAGAGACAGAGAGGTAGAGAGACAGACAGAGACAGAGACAGAGAGACAGAGACAGAGAGACAAAGAGACAAAGGCAAAGACAGACAGAGACAGAGACAGAGACTGGAGTAAGGGTATCCATTTGGGCAATTCCATTTTTAAATAAATTCTCCATGTCAAAACCTATATACCCCTTTGGAGTAGCAAGCTGCACTTAAATGACTGGAGATGGAGATGATACAATGTCGAATGTTTGGGGAATTATTTTTGTGTTTATTTCTTTTCTGTTGTTATTCATTTTTTAGTGTGCTTGCCAAGAAATGTGTTGAAAGTATCCCTGCCTGCAACTCCTGCTCATGGCTCTCTTTTTCATACATTGTAACTCTAGTAAGCTGTTTGATGTTTTTAAATTATGTTACCATGTTGCTCCAAAGTGCCTTTATCTCATGTCTTTTCTACTTGTCATATTACCTATCCAAGAGTTTTACAACTCCTCCATGATATTGGTACTCACTTTAGCTTTCTGCTTCTAAGCAGCCCCTCTGAACTGCAGGCTCCAGGGGCAAAGTGTGCAGAGTCTCAGAAGAATATATTAAGTGCTACCAACTCATATATTATTTATTGTCCTGAACTGTGGTTGTAGATTCCTTTGATGATCACTTCTAGTTGACAACATATTTTACATTTTCTTTTATTTCTAAAGTACTGGGACTTGAACTCAGTTCTGGAGTCCTAACGATTGCTTTTAATGCTCTTTCACCTGGAGTTTTGTGCCTACGTTGGCCTCAAAATTTTTCCTCCTCAGGCATGTATCATTATGACCCACTTGTTTTTTGTCTGTTTGCTTGTTTGTTTGGATCTGGACGGGTTTCAAACTGCAATTCTCCATTTTCAACTTCTCGTGTAAAAGAGATAACAGGCATGAGTTGGAATTTCCCATCAATATAAAATTTTTTGAGCTAAAAGATAGTGGTTTATTTATTTCTCCATCAGGAGAGGATAGCATAAGAGTTACTTATTAGAGGCGCCAACATTTTGCTGGGTGAATAAATGTACAAGAAGAATATTGTGACTCCAATGCAGTCATCTCTACTATAGACAAAGTCAGTGCTGATCCTGAGGTCACCGCACCACCCTGGCATGAACCATAAACACAGATTCTTTGGCCCTCATTTCAGAGGAAAGAAATCAAAACCTCAGAAGGTGAGCCCTCTCATGCTGTAATAAAGCTTCCTTTTGACTCTAGGAGCTCCCCAGCTTTCAGATCTGCGTTGTGGATCTGTGTTTCTCATGTCCCCACCCCCACCCCACAGTGTTTCTTCCCCTCGCATTAAAGTCACTCTTCGTGTGTGTCACAGCTGCACCTTACTCCTGCTCCTATTCCATCTACCATTTTCATTGAAGTTCTAATCATACTCTGCAATACTTCATTAGCACAAAGGTATCTGTGGTTCACCATCTGAGGTTCCGAAAAAAAATTTAAAATAAGTAAATAAATAGATAAATAAACCAAGTTTCCAAAAAGGTGATTATTTGCTCTTTTGATCCTAGGCAAGATTTTCCTGAGTAAAATTTGATTAAAGATAAAATAGGCCTACTACACACACACAGTCTGCTCTGTGAGACACAGACAGCATTTCTTATGAAAGAATACTATGACTAGGATAATGTCTCTGAATGGACATCTCCCTCCCAACAACAGCAACAACAAATTGTTAAGAGACCACTGGAAGTGAACTATGTGTACCCCAAAAGATGACTCAATCTGCAGATTCTGAGGGCAAAGCTTTCTGTTTGTGGGAATAGGCATGTTTGGTTTTACTTCTATCTTTGATCTGGATTCATCTTTACTCAGCTGACGAGAAAAAAAAGAGCTCCTGTGAATCTGACCAAGTGATCATAGTATGTTTTTTTAAAGTATTCCTCAGTCAAATTTAATAAATGCACAGTAAAAAATGGAAGATAATTGCTTTACACTTCTAGCTTGCCTCTCTACTACCCACCTCAAGGAACATAAGTCACACACCCTGGCGTTTCTTACCCAGTAACCTTGCAAAAGGAATTTATGAAAGCTTCAGATGGCTCATACTGATCCTAATCCTATGTGAAATTTTCCTGTTTTCAAATCATGTAGAAAAGTCCAGCTAGGCAGCTTTAAAGACATATGTCTCCTTCACCTCAAGACAAAGAAAAATAAACCTAATCCATCCTTGCAGATAAATTCATCAAAATTCAAGGCCTGTGGAAATGTTTACCAGTGCCATTTCTATTTCTTAGCTTAGAATATCTGAGCTAGAAGGGACCTGACAGATGATCCAACCCAATCCCCGGAAGCAAAGATAAAAATAACAGCATCAGGGTTGAGGATGAACCCAGGATGGAAGAATCGTGTCTTCTAATTGAGCGATACAGTTTTATCTCAGCCACTGTAAGACATAGCAAATACCGCATATGATGGGGTGGGGGTGGGGTAGTGGTGGAGGAGGTTGAGGGAGAGTGAATTCTGCCTTCATCAGAGAATGAATACATTTAAAGATACTTTCAGCTGTCCAGGTAAAGCAAAAATGGACATTTTCCCATCTTAAAAGAGCATTAACACATTCCTAGGGGACATCACAGAGCACATTGAAGAGTGTCTGAAATAAACAATACTTGAAATATAAGAAACTACATAATATGATTATCTTCTGAAGCTCCAACCATTTCTGCTCTAAATTCTGGAGGTTTCCACACAGACCTAGATAAGATACCCCACAGTGAAAGACGTGTTTGCGTAATTCCATAGTTGGATAAGAATTTAATCAACAAAATAATCTTCTAAAGATAAGTTGAATCAAACCATAGAATGGGACTAGTTTATTCTGTCTGTGCCAAGTTCAACTATTTTAGAAAACTTAGAACAGAAGGTAATTGAATCCTAACTTTGATTTCTTTCCTCTTTGAGGTTATCATTTCATGTCCACAGTACCATTTTATAGAATGATCTCTTTCTGATTTTCAATTCATCAGAAATCTAAATGTAAAAGACCATAATCATCTTAATATTAAATCTAAAGCTCTGTGACCTATGGTATCCTGGTGTCTAGATGGAAAATAATCTATATTATTCTACAATGATGCCAGTGGTATACTATCAGAAGGAACATTGAGACAGCCTATTGGACTGAATCTATAATGTACATGACTTTGATGCCTTGAATGTACTATGCTACAAGTTATGTTGTTCAAGTGTTTGGAGGGGCATAACTACCGAACTAACACTTAGCACTAATAAACACTTATATTTCTTTCTACTCCTTCTTTTCTTCTAGAAAGTAGTTACCAAAGACCACTGGCTTTCTTAGGTACTGTGTTAATAAATATCAGAGAATGAAAATGTTTAAGAATATCATCAATGGATGGCGAGCTTATTGGATTGAAATTTGATGAGGAATAAACTTGCTACAAAGAATCTCCTCACAAGTTTTGTTGCATCCAGCTCAGCCAGATCCATATGACCATGAATAAATTCAGCCAGAACAAGATTTTCACTTATGAAATATTTAGAAATTTTTATACTTTGGACTGAATGAGAGAGAGCAAGTGCACACAAGAAGTTTTTAGCAGGATCTCTCTAATAGTAGTCAACAAATAATATTGCCTATGTTTTCCTCACTCTTCCGGATACTATTCACAAGCAGGTAAGATTAGGGCAAGATATTGAAATTTTTATCTTTCCAAGGCTGTTACAGTTTGCTAAGGAGATTTTGGTCCTTATCATGCCCAGTGCCTTAGATTTAGCATTTGTATAACTTCCTTCTTCCTGGTATATTTTATGTTTACAACTAATGTTTATTTCCCTTTCATTATTGATTTTATTAAATCTTTTGGCTCAGTAACTCCTATTAACAAAGGAACAACTCTTACCAAAACCTGTTTATGGAGCTAAGACCTTAGTTTCATTCTTGAGATCAATTAGGTGACTGGAAGAAACATACTTGGAAAAAATGTAATTCACCTTACTACCTTATATAAAATATACCTTTTATATATTATTATCATATTAATATGATATTTTATTGCAATATAACGTATTATTTTATTAGAATAGTATAATGACATAACTAATTATATGACTATATAATATTGTAATGATTATAATAAAATAATATGTTGCTATAATTTAGTAATATATAAAGATATATCATATTATATCTATAATAATTTGACATTTAAAGTTTGTCATTTGTCCCAAAGTTGATGTTTATAGATGTTTGTAGTTCTTTGTCTACAAGTAAAGATAGCACTCTGGATTTAAAGTTTGTATGCGCTTTAACGTTCCTTTGGAAGAATTACACAGTTTTTCTTGAAATGTATACTTTTGAAGTTTATAGACCAGTTACTTTGTTTTTTCCTTAACTTTTGCATCCAATATTCCCTTATGACTACCCATATGTCATACATTTTGATCAGTAAAACCTGTGGAATTGATGCTGTGTTCTCAGTGAATGGATTCACTGCCTTGCAATGTTGTCTGTAAAGCTATGAACCTCCATCTAATAATTACAACTCAAAATTTGTGAGGAGATTCTATGTAGCAAGTTAGTTCCTGATCAAATTTCCATCCAATATGCTCACCATCCAATGATGTTTTTCTTAAACATCAACGTTCTCTAATATTTATAAACTAGCATGGTACCTAAGAAAGCCAATGGTCTTTTGATAACTGCTTTCTAGAAGAAAAGAATGAGTAGTAGAAAAAAAAAATGTGTTTATTAGTGCTAAGTGCTAGTTCGGTGGTTATGCCCTTCCAAACACTTGAACAATATAACTTGTAGCATAGTACATTCAAGATATCAGAGTTGCAGATTTGTAGGCAGAAATTCATAAGATAAAGTAACCATGCAAAAAAAAAAAAAGGCAGTTATAGGCTACCTCCTCACATACAGCACAATGAAGAGAACAAGAACTTGGAACCAGACAGATGAAGCTTAGAGAGTGACGGATAGACATCTGTCTTTACTATATGGAACGTTTACCCAACCTCTTGAAGTGTATATCAGTCTTTCATTATGCAGTACAGGTAACTAGCCCTGACTCCTAGGTTCATGAAGAAATTTGAATGATGTAATGGGCACAAGGTGACTCTGATTTCAAGAGACACTAGTAAAGGTCATTCACACACAGAGCTTTCCCTGATTCTCTGGTGATCTAGTGAACTCATTGGGTCATGTAGGGACACCCATTCAATTTTTCTTCAGATAAGAAAAAAAAGTCATAATGAATCTCTTCCTTCTTATCTTAGAAACACATGGCTGAAGATAGCTCTTGCTACATCTTTTCTGAGCAAAATGTTTTTCAAAATGTTGTGGAGGGAGCTAGATGAAAAGATGCATTTATTTAGAGCCTACTAATATGAGGTGGTTTTTCAAAGTTTGAACCAAGATGACATGAATATCTCAACTAATAAATATTTCCCATGTACATATAGTTGGCCAGAGTCTGAGAAGACTTTGCTTGGCTTTGAATGTAGCTCAGCCGTAGAGTGCTTGTCTAGCAGAGGCAAGGTCTTGGGAGCTGTCCAGAACAGCAAGGATCAGGGGGGTAGAGGTGGAGATCATGAAGATGGCAGGAGGGAGGGAGAGGGGGTTGCTGATGACATCACAGCAGAGTAAAAAGATCAATGATCAGGGCTTTAGCTAAAATTTTCATTGAAACCCTGCGATGCTTTTCTCAGCTCAGTTTCTTCATATGGATGCTGAGAAAAATAGCTGTAGACATGAATTCAGTGGCATTTTTAGTAGTGATACTACTCTAGTTTTACCAAATGTAGAGTACTATTACTGTTATGGGAGTAACAGTTACTCACTAGTTAATGATATCCTTATTACCAACAAAGGTAACAAGGACAAGACACTACAAAGCACTGCCCCAAATGCTTGTCTATTTTCTTCAACTAAAACGTTTTCAACTGTCTTGATGAGTTAAGTCATCTAATAGGGATTGCTTTTCACTGAGGCTAGGAAAAAAAATTCTGAGTCTCTTCCTCCTACATACAAGGGAACAGAAAACATACATATGGGAAATTCAAAAAATGCTGGAATTCAGAAAAATAATTCTAAGACCAGAGGGAAAAGCAGAATTGACTGCCAGCATGAAGAAGATGGATCTTTTCCCTCCTCTTACAGTTAATAAATTCACTAGAGAGTTAATCAAAGACCACGTATTGAGATAAAACTTTCACTTATTGTTTACTTGGTATGTCTGGATTTAGAGGGAGAGATGGACATTACAAGTACTGAGGAACATTTTAGTTTTGCGTTTCAGATAATGGGAGGTGAGACCTGACTGTTAGTACAATATACTGTGTGCATTTGTGTGTGTGTGTGTGTATGTGTGTGTGTGCATGTGTGTGGTGCATGTGTGTGAACAACTTGCTGTACATATTTCTTTTCAAAACAGCTATCGCATGGAGACAAATAGCCTGAGGTAAATACACAAGCTATACAGTTTGCTTTTGACTGGAGGCTTATCTTGTCAGTGATAATGATTTACATAGTGATCGTCTCCCCGCCTGGAAAGCTGCATTAGCTTCTAGCTACATATGCTGTGTGACAGTGGTATGTGGAGAGAAATCCTCCCAGATCAAGCTGGTTTGGATTATTAATTCTTTTCCAGGAATGACATAAGATCTGGATAATGTGTGTGAAGAAGTAAGAATAAGGATTCTGAAAAGACAAGAGATGACATTTTAAAAATTACTAGAGTCATTTATAGAGTATTCCGATGCTGTCTTTTCAAAATTATAATTTACATCATCTGTTGATACAATTTTTTGTCAGTACTGGTATTTGAACTCAGGGCCTTGCACGTGTTAGGCAATGTACATGAGCCACTTCCCAATTCATCTGTTCAGCCACTGCCCTAGGCAGAAGCCCTGGTGTCTTTCTTATATGCCCCAATACTGTTGAGCAAACATATGGATCTCCTTTTACCCAATGATTTGTCAGCACTTCAGAATAATGGGTTGATCAATTTTATTGACTGGGGAAAAAAGAGAGAGAAAAGAAATCTGTAGAATGGCAGATTGGTTACAAAGTTCTGTGTTTTGAATGAAATGACATAAAGTGAATGCTTTTTAAAGAAATGTCAACTTTTTTATGAAAAAAATGATACTTCAGAGAAGATAGAAGCAAAACTTATGGCAAGTAAATTAATGTTTGAGATCTGATTCAGCAATTTTGAACTAACAAATTGAAGAAACTCATTAAATCCGTGTATGTGTACAAACTGAAATACATTATAGGGTGTACCATATAGGAGTCCATGTGTGTTAAATGAAATATGCCATAAGTGTCCTGCACAATGTGAACATACAAATGCTGGAAATGTTAGCCATTAGTATTACTATTTTATAGCAATCATGTCTAGTCATTTCCTAAGCTCAGGACTAGAGGATGGGCAATCTGTGGTGTAGTATCATCTAAGGATGAACTTCTTTTTATAAATCATCCTGTTTCCATAACAACAAAATTCAATAACAATCTTGGATGAAATTATAAGTTTCAACATGTAATTCAGATAGTATGTTCAATTATCACTGTATTTAAAATAAATATATCACAAACGTTTAGTGCAAAAATTGTACATCAGTAGAAAACTGTTTATGTGAGTAGGTAAGGGGTCTGAGAAGTATAGTTGTAGATGTTCAGTGGAATGTACCAAAATTAATTGTGAATCCAAAATATTTCCCTTCAATAAAGTCTTAACTTCATAAACTCCACAAACGTCAAATTATAAGACTCTTCTAACAAATTCAAGAGTTTGAAGATGAAACCATTTTTTAAAAAATTTGCACAAACAGGAATTTGATAACACTACATTATTGCATCATAATTCTTATCAGGTATGGTAACAACGCTGCTCTTGTATGTAACATTCTTATCAGGTGTTATTAATGTAATATTTTATTATAACTCATTGCTATTGTGATACTAGTGATTATACTCAAATGGGAAACAATTTGTCATGTTATCCTGCTTTCTTCTGTCTTGCTCAACCGAAAGATGCTTTTAATGGCTCATGCTCATCTAAGGATTATCTGGATGGGGTATGACTCAAAAACCCGGTGCCCCATACCACCTTTCTAATTAGCTCACTTACTGAATGGTGGAGATTTAAAAATCTTCAGCCACTCCACTTCCATTTCTCCAAATAATCATTCTTTTTACACTGTGACATTTTCAAGTAAAAGAAGTATTCACCTGCCCATATGGGATGTGTGTGTCAATTATTTCGGTCTGAAATTTCTAGCTCTCCCTAGCCATTGAAGTGTAAGTAACAATGAAGCATATACCTCCCTCTATGCCTTTAAGAAGACAAAGCACTATTAAAGGAACATTGCTCCCTCTACTCAGGAAGATTTATTCCTTCTCCAGACTGGATGTTATATCCGTCTGCATGACTCAGAATTATCGAGAAGCATAATGTTGGGTTTCCAAAGGCGCTAGTGAGTAGTGAAGCTTACTCATGTCATTTCACAGATGAGTAAAGCCTGACCACGAAGTGACACAACTTTACAAGTGTCGAAGCTATGGCAATTAGAAGAAGTTTAATTGATGACCAAAAAATTCCAATGCATAAACTGTTTAGAATAATAAAAATACTCACAGTTAGCCCTCATGGAGTATAGTAAGAGATCATATTTATTGCTCTGAGGAATTCCTAGAGGACAACACTTAGAAGCTAATTCTCTATGTGAGAAAATGGACGCATAGGCATGTTCAATGTCCTGCAAGGTGACAATCTGTAGTAAGTGGCTATTGGGACCAGATCTGAAGCCCAGAATTGTCAAACGGAAAAACAGAGGCTCCCAGGGTACCTGAACAACAGTCCAGATACCATGTTTCCCAGTGGAAAACAAAGAAGCCTGTAATGGTGGCCAGCAGAGGTGAGTGGTGGCAGGATAAATTATTCTGTATAAATCATTAGTCTCCAGGGATAAATATGATGGTAAAACATGCCCGCTACCTGGGTCTTAACAACAAAAAAGAAATTGCTAATGGTTTTCAGAATTGTTGCTAAATATTATTTCCTAATTTGTATGTGTGGTTCACATAGGTGAGTATTTATAGGCCCTAGGCCTTCATAAGGATCTGGTTCACAAGGAATTTGGTTTGCTTGAAACAAGGTATCTTCAATAATAAATTATGAAATAGAAAACACTATTCTTTTTAAAAGAAAGAAGGTTCGAAATGAACATTAGCATCCAGATGCTCAGTCTTAACTTTTAAGGACAGTGGGAATAAAAAATTGAACCTTACTAGATGGATAAGTGAAGTTTTCCTTGTGCAGACAATTTTATAAAATTTAAAAGAGAAGGCACTAACCTTCTAGAGTTTACACATTAGTAGCAGAGGTGGGTTTGGCATTTGCAAAGGCTCTTGGAAGGTATCAAATCCATAGTAGGAATCCTTTCTTCAGATTCCTCAAAAGTTCTCTCAGAGGGAAAAAAAGAACATTCATATAGAGACTTCTACTTCCCTATTCCATCTCAGGGAGAGGGTGCATGTTGATTTTCTTTGTAAATGTGACAGTTTCTTTTCCAGGTCATTGCATGAAATTACATGCCAGCACTTGCATAAGCCAAGTGATATAGAACTGTGCCACCTGTTCCTACCCAAATCTGGCCTGGAAAAGATGCTTAGAAAAAAAAAAAGATTTCACTGTAAAGGATTTCCCCAAATATCAGCCAAAGAACTCTCCAGCATCCATGCATTCACAATCTCCTGTCCTGCATTATGCATCATTCAGAATATACGGTGCAAGGTTATAGAAAGGAACATCATCTTGGCCAATGAGAAGCAGAGAGCTAACAAGGCAGGGCAGTCTTCAACAACCCTCGATAATATCCCTTGAGCAAATGTCTATGATTAATAGAGTCTGCCATTTGCATTTAAAGGGGAAAATAGGGAAAGTGCATGACTCCTGAATTTAAAGGATATCATGTGATGGAATGATACACTTAGAGAAAAAATAATCACATCCACAGAGCTTTCTTACCTCCCCCGAAGTACCATGCTACAAAACAGATTATAAAAGGTGGACGTTGAAGTGCATCCTGGAACTACGGTAATCATTTCAACACGGAGTGAGTATGGGGTAGGAGCACTGAGCAAATCATGTAGGTAGGCAATGTGACCTTTGCAGGAGTACTAAATCAGGTAACAGGGGCTAAGCTTCCAGTGTGGACATGGAATCACCTCCATTTCCCACTTACTCCTCTGAGTTGTGGAAAGAATCAAAATAAATATCTGGAGGATCAGATTGCATTGGATAAAAATAAGAAGTTTCCCTGTTTCAGAAGAGAATGGCTATGTCTGAAAGAACATAAGAAAGACCAAATGCAGCTTATATACTGTAAGCAAAAACTATAGCTCAAGGAAAGTATGAGATTTTAAATTATGACATTTTGTAATCCAATCTCAATTTCCCACTTCATTAGCTATCCTAGAACAGTGACTAAATCACTCTGAACCTGTTTCTTTACCTTGTTAAAAGGAGTTGATGCACCTCAAAGGTTTAAGTGAGAGCTAAATAAGATTTCATGTCATCTGGAAGGCAGTAGCCAGCCCCTTCTGAAACTGTTATTTCTCTTGTTTCTGTCTAACATGACCTTCAACTTTCACCTTGGTTGTGGCTTATTAGACCATTAAAATATACATCTGCCCAAATATATCTGTAAAGTAGAAGAAATAGAAAACTAGCCTCAGGCTTCTTAAATGTAAAATTAATTGCCTACTTTTCTATATTTAAGTATGATACAAGTCAATTTTAGTTTTTTCTTAATTCTTCCTTCCAATATTCCAAAAACCTATTAATAAAGACACAGAATTTTTGAAAACATTCATTGTCCAAGGATTTAACTCTTTCTTTACTTTCACATTTTTTTTTAGTGTCATAGTGTAGAAGTTCTTTGAAGTACAGGACTTTTTTTAAGTTGCTCAGAATTAAATTATTTTGCTTCTAATATGTTTTGTGGTAAAATGGCCATAATTTTGTTCCTGGCTCCAAATACTAGAAAGTATTTAACTTTAAAAGCCAAAATGTGTTTCTGCAAGTTAAGAAGAAAGAGCATCGTGTTTGTAAGTTCAATGAAATTGTTCTGACTTCCTGCTGAGTCCTGCCAGCCACAGTTACTCAGCAAATGCCCTGTGTCAGAATAAAAACTCATTTTTCTAAAGCAGACATGTGTGATCAGAAATGTCATAAAACTATTTATAAACCCATTTGTACTGGGGCTAAAAGAGATTAGACTGGGCCTGGAGAGAGTCACCCAATAGGTGTAAAAATCTACTCCACATGACCTCTCTCTCTCTCTCTCTCTCTCTCTCCCTTTCTCCTCTTTCTTTCTCTTTCTTACTTCCATTTTCAGTCTGTAACATTTATCCACTTAACCATGATCCTGTTTGTTTCAATTTTCTTTTGCTCCTTCTTATATTGCATTCTTTGCAATGTCTTTTATCTGTTTCAGAATTTCTATCTTTTTCTCTGCTTCTTTGCTACTTGGCCCTGTGGCTTGTGCCTCTGACACTAGCTCACATCTAAGCTTGTGCTCCTGGGTACTGAAGTGTGTACCTCTCCATGTGTATTGTTTGTTAGTTCAGTTCCTTTTTTCTTCCTTCTCCAAATAATGGGAGAAAGGATGAGAATATTTATATCAATTCTTGATAGTCCAGGGGAGATAGGGAGTTTCACTGCAGCTATTAAAACAAACACACACCTCAGGTCTTTCTAGTATGAGTATAATGACAGGGAAAGCAGAGGGAAGGCATGAAAAACAGGGCCCTTGATGAATAAGACCAGTCATTGCAAATGTCTAAGGATTTCCCAAAACACTGCCTCATGAGTTTGATTATGAATACCCCTGCAAAAGCACAGGGAGGAAACAAGGGATGAGCTCTGTCAAGACAAGGCTGCTGTTTGAGGAAAATAATAATAACAATGACAATAATAATAATAACAACAATAATAGGGCACACATGTGTACAACATCACACATGCACATGAGCAAAAGTAAATTACAATGAGAAAGCCATTCATATTTTTATATGCATACAAGCATATTGAAAAATAAAAACAAGGGCTTCACTATAAATAACCCCATCAACATTCTAAATAAAGGCTGTAGGTGGCTGGGGAGTCTGACTTGCTTCAAGGAATTACGGGATCTGGTCATTTTTAATAGCTGTGTTTGTTCCTTCACCAAATTACTTCCCCTCAGAGAATCTGCTAACGGCAAGAAGGAGTCATTCTCAGTAGGCAAGGTGCACCAGTAACGAAGGACATGATGGGATTGCCCAGGGGAAAGGCACCATCATAAGAGATGAACAGCATGAAGAGAGACAGAGAAGATGAAACAGAGAAGCACATATCCATTTGAAAAAAAAAAAAACGTCTGGCCTTGCAAAGGGGCCACAAGAGAAGTCACTGTAGAGAGCTAAGTAAATTATAGATCCCCCTCTGGAGCCTCAGCAATATTGTCCACCATCTCAGTTGCAAGCATACAGGGAATAGTTACTAAATTATTCAGCATTAACACAATTAGTTCAAGCAACCCGAGGGTACAAGCATTTTGTCTTCTTTTAGCTCCTGTCTGTGTGCACGGGATTTTATTTTTCATTCCACTCAACCACTGCTTTTTTTTTTTTTTTTGCTTTTCCCCTGCTGTTCTGGTGATTCCCACTTTAAGAGAACCCCAGAAAATTGTCCACTTCTAACCAAAGATTTCAGTGTGCTAACTTAATGCATCATCTCTGGAGTAGCTAAGAACTCTGCAGGGCTCAGACAAATCATTTTCTCCTCCTTATCAAACAATGAGATCTGGGTTAGCCCAAAAGTTTTGATTTTTTTTTAACTGTACATGAGAAATAATTACATATATAAATAAATTTAAAGCACTTAGCAAAATGGCCTGTTGTTCAATTTTTCCATCAATATTCGCCATAATTATTTATAGAAATATACTTGTTCTTTATATATATTTACTCATAAATATACATATTAATTTATATTTACATGTATATGTATTTATATATTTATATGTGTTTATATTATATTTATATTATTTGCATATTATATTTGTATGTGTGTACATGCAAATATAATGCATATTTTTATATTTGTTTTTGCTTTTGCTGTTGGTTGTGGGGCTTGAACTCAGGGCCTGGACCCTGTCCTTGAGCTTTGTTTTTCTTCCTTTTTAAATTGTTTAAATTTATTTATTTATTTATTTAACTAAAGGCTTTTGCTTGACAACTTTTTTTTTTCCTGTGAAAATACTGTACGGAGCAGTTACAATTACATGGGCAAGATAATGAGTACATTTCTTATTGCCTCCTCCCTTGTTTCCCCTTCCCTTCCCTTCCCATCCCCCCAAGTCTGTGCCCCCTCTCCGCTCCCCTCCCCCAGAACCAAAGTTGGGTCCACCTGTATCCCTATTTAAACAGTTTGTTTTTTCCTTTCCCCTCCACAAATTATACCATCATCAAATACAATGAAAACAAAGGTGCCTGACAGCCGTGAGCCACAGTTCCATTTCTGGAGTTTTGGTGGTTAATTGGAAATAAGAGTCTCATGTTCTTTCCTACCCTGGCTGGCTTCGAACCACTCTCCTCAGATTTCAGCTTCCTGGGAAGCTAGGATTACCCATGTGAGGCATCATCACTTGGAAATTTTAATGTATATTATTGAGAAAGAAAACAAAGTCAAATGGTATGTTACCTCCTATATTCACTTGGAGAACAGCTCACAAATTAATGTGCCTGTGACATTAGCCGTTCTTGAGACCAGATTATGCCAGGGCCAATTCCCACAAAGGAACTAGGCTCAAGAATATAATTTTTCTCACAAGGTTTGGGGACATATTTCTATCTCTTAGTAGCAATGTGTGTAGACACGTGTGCAAAGAAGTATGTGTATCAATGGATAAACATGTCTAGTGTCCACTCAAATCTGTCTGGAGACCATACTTGGGTTTATATGAGTGGTCTGACTTTTCTCATCTGTACATTGGGGTTATATCCTGGCACCTGTTATGAGCATTCTTTGTCCTTGCCATGTCCAGATTTGACTCCTGAGTTATCACTTAACAGTGTATGTGAACTTACAACTTCTAATTGAAAGTGGCTCCCCATCTGATAATAGGGCAAACGGGCAAAGGTCAAAGGAGCGCTGTTGTGAAGACTGAGTAAGCAAATTTTAGAGAAAAGAAAACCTATAGTGAATACTCAACGAATCACATGATTTTATTTTATTTTATTTAAAAACTTTCTCCTCCCACTTTAATGTCTGAACAATACCATCTATTTCATAGTCTCCACAGTAAGGCTCACAACAGCAACAAAAAAGTCTGTGCAACACAGCTGGGTTATTATTATGTTTTTAGTATTACAGATAAATAAAAATAAGCATACTGTTGTTTAAGTCCCTGCAGCTCCCCAGATATTCCCAGCCTTTCTGATCAAGCTCATTTGGACGCTGCTCATGTCTCCCACAGAAGCCCAGTGACATTTGCTACTCTGCAGATTTCAGAGCTCCTGGGCAGCATTGTGGTAAATACATACAGGGGAAAGGAAGACGTTTATAGCATCAAACAGGGAGTGGTTAGCAATGAATCCATGAGCTGGGGTAAACTGTGGGCAAGATGGGGGACAGGCAGGCTGTCACTGTGGCCAGCTCTCACACAGCCAGCCCGTATAGGAGGAGTTTCATCCAAATACTGATGTTGCAATCTACCATGTCCAGCACCCTCCACATGGGTTCAAAGGAGATAGGCAGCCACTGGTCCCTCATCCTCTTCGGGGGCTTTTACAAACATCTGGCACACCTGTACTATGAACCCATCCTGTTCATTGAATGGACTGCATCCTCAGGATGAATGCAGAGCAGAGGAGGGAGGAGGAGAGAAGCATCATTCACATCATTGATGACTGACTTCCTCAAAGCTAAATATGCATAGGTTAATGTCTCTTAACATTTGGATATGTTTGTCTTCATTAATATATACATATACAAATGTTTCTTAATCTTTAAAGATATTTTTAAAGGTTTACATGGCCACAAAAATGACTTAGATATATTGTTCAAGAGCATATCCTGATTGGTTGAGTGAGGATACACATGCGTGTTGGATGAGATTATCCATTTCCAACCAGTTCCTAGTTGTAGCCATTGCTGGTGGTATAGAGATCTCATTTTTAAATATTAAGAGCAATGCAGGTCATATTTCTCTTTGAGGTGATAGAATCTAAAAGGATTCCTAAAATACTAAAATCCCAATTGGAGGACCCAGTGCTTATGAGAGACCGTGTCCATCCTTTAATGGAGCATTCGAATCTTTGAATGTTGGCAAGGCTATTTTTACACTCCTTCCAAATATTTAAACACTTAGAGATGGAAACATTCACGGGAAAATTATGCAAAGGTGTGTTTGTGAATTGGGAGTGGATTTCAGTAAAGTATAATTGAAGCAACAGGAATAGATGGAATATACTGAAATATATTTTAAATACCACCACTTAGGAAACGTGTATAGACGAGCAAGCAAGATGACACCCTAGAAATGCTGTCACCATTTTACCTTTCTTGCATAGTGTAAGGCCATGAATATCTTTTTGTAGATTATTCTTGTTCTTTGAAAAGTTATGGACAGCATGGAACTGGCTACATTACCTGAAAACTTTAAAAGGTAGTTTCCAACTTCAAGATCCTACATAAAATCTTCATGGCTGGTTAATAGTTGGTCTATTTTGTGGTCATGGACATCATGTAGCATGCATGTAGCAGTCCAGTAAAATGAGATATTCTTTCTCTGTCACTGCATAAAAATGATTAAGCGTGTTTAGCACCTTAATTTATTCACTGATGAGACTGGACAGCCAACTGTTTATAAGACACGTGTAGTTTTTATAAGTAAGGTTCTACTTACCAAATGAGTATTACATGAAATAGGGTTTCTAAGAACTTATTATGGACGGATGGCACTGCTTTTTAAGAAAATTGAGCAATAAGACATTATCATTAATGTTCCTCCAATTTCATTATGTTTTATAATGTAATAAAAGCATAGTGCAGAAAATAAAATGCAAAGCAATACTGTGTAAAAAAGTTGATAATTTGTCCACACATGTTAGAAAAGAAGATAGATTATGTTGGTGTATTTCCTTAATATTTTTTATTGTTTTGTGATCGGGTTACTAATCTGAAGAAGTATCTGCCTTGTTTGTAAGGTAGATTAGCAATTTGCTTAGATAGCATCATGATGTCATATAGATAGATAGATATTAAAGGATATATATCAAGTTTCCAGCTGGCCAAAAACAACAGTTTTTGTTTTACAGTGTTTATAGATGTGATTAGCATTCTCCTTAAGTTACTTTATAATATCAAGAGCATTAGTAATGTGAAGGTGTTTTATGAGGATAATATGGCAAAAAGTACAATAAAATGATGGTAAAATTTTGGGTGTACTGAGTGGTGGGTAGTATTGGTTTATCACTTTGCAAACCAACGTATACATATATATTCAACGTTTAAATATTGTATCACACAATCATTGTTATAATGACATTCTTTGCACATTCTGTAGATAGCCTTTGGCGTTTTGAGGTGGTAGCCGTGTTTTCTCATCACATACCTCAATTTTTCAATAGCTGCATACTCTTTTCTCCTGTGAATCTGCGAAAAATCACTCCTCAGTTCCTTAGTATTTACGTTTGCCCAATACTTCTCCATGGGTTTCAGTTTCAAGCTGGTGGCAGGAATCAATTCTGTCATGTATTTTGCTATAGACTTCTT
Organism: Dipodomys spectabilis; assembly: GCF_019054845.1. Lineage (NCBI taxonomy): Eukaryota > Metazoa > Chordata > Mammalia > Rodentia > Heteromyidae > Dipodomys > Dipodomys spectabilis. The sequence goes on from NW_024870844.1 coordinate 2,666,496, forward strand.
TGTCATCATTATTCACAAAGCAAGTGTGTGCAATTTGACTCACTCATAAGCATATGAAGTCTCCTTTCCATTAACGTGGCTCAAATACCTCTCTCCATGAAATGACCCTCAAACAAACAGAAAAGTAAAAATCTTGTGTAGGAAATCTGATTGGATTTATTTCTCAGAGTACCCACAGAGATAAACATGCATCATATGCTCTTTTTCACCTGGTCTTTGGCAAGAAAACAAGCAGAGTGAGAGGATATGACTACAGAAGAATTAGTTTACACACAAATTCTGTTACGAGGTTCTTCATAGGGTGTGTGTGTGTGTGTGTGTGTGTGTGTGTGTGTGTGTGTGTGTGTGTGTGTGTGTGTGTGTGTGTGCGTGTAGGGAATCTCTGGATTTCAATGACTAATAATATTCTCCATATTTATATTATAATTATAACTAAAAGATTTCCAACTGTTCTGGGATGTCGATTATTTCCAAGTGAGGACATTGAGCAAGAGGCAGACAGCATTTGTTGTTTGGCCAGATTGAGACACACGATGCTGACTTGCATTTTTGCCAAATTATTGGTGCACGAGGCTCCGTCTGAGTAGGCAGAAGCTTCAGGGAACTGACTGAATTGTTCTCACAAGGCCAAAGCTACAATTTGGCTGCGGCTGCCTAGCCCAGTGCTCTTCACATGCAAACGGCCAGCAGAAATAATGGCATGTCAAGTGCAATTTTCTTACCACGCGCTGACACCATAAACTGTAATGTAGTGTAATTATTCGGCATCCCTTGTCCTTCATACCAAGCACCACTCGAACGATTTCCAAGTTACAAGGAAGAGGGAAGGTTACAAGGTCAAATTTAAAGAGAGAAAATGAGTCAGTGCCTTGGAGGAAGAGGATTATAAATAGATGTGGCATTGCCAGCGAGAGTCACATCCAAATAAGGAACAATTCAGAAGCCAGGTAGGAGGGAAACAGGGAGGGAAACAGGGCAGTGGGGTGTTTGTCAGAGAGGACTCGGGATGGAATGACTCTGACCACTTCCAGGGCAAATCGTTGTTTTGTGTCATTTTGTTTGGCTTTTCTCACATAGAGTAATATGAGGAGCTGGAGGGTCACAGGAAAAGACAAAAGTCTAAAGCAATGCCAGCTTGAAATTGATGGATGTTCCAAGCAAACACATAATATTTAGGCATACATATCTGTATATGTTTTGCTCCTAAAGGTGTTTGTAGGTAACAATAGAGAAAAATACACTATCATTATCCACCGTACAATCTCACCATAGTAAAATAGAGCCAAGAGCAGCTTAGTGAAGGTCTTTCCCAGGTACTTGGAGGTTGAGCTGAATTAGAAAGAAGCTAGAGCTCTCCGAAAACCCTACCTCTGCTTGCCTTGAAGGGCTCTCATCCTAATTCTCTGTCTTCCCATGCAACATCCCAAAGGGGTTTCATATGGTGACACTGAAACTTCTAACATATTGATACGGTGGAGCAGAACCTTTGGGAGTAGGTCTGAGTAGAAACCTAACTAATGGGGTTAGCACAGCTCTAAAAGATGCCCCCCCCCCGCAATATTGGTTCCTTCTCTTTCTGCCCGTCAGGTTCCTTGTGAAGGAGGCAAGCTGCAATCTCTAAAAGGGCCCTCACCAGAACTGACCTTGCTAGCGCCTGGATCTCAGACTTGCTGCCTCCACATCAGTACACAATCCATCTCTGGTATTTATCAGTCCCTTTGTGTGGGTTAACTGATTATGGGAGCCAGAAGGGAGGTGCCCAGCCACCCCTGATCTACTCTCTGCTCTATCAATAACCCTGACCTATGCTATGCTGAGAACATGCTCTCTTCTCATGGTTGTGTACTGGTTCACCCAGTTACTTTGTCATAGCTCACAGGTGATTTCCTTAGGGACCATTTTCTCTCAGGACAGGTAAACCTCCTCCAGTAGAAACTTGAGCAGAACCGTATGTCTCTGCTTCATAGTACTTATCTGAGTTTTAATGTGACGTGGGCTTCTGCGATTATTTGTCTTATTGTCTGTCTCCTTCTAGCAGCCCATTAGCTCCATGACAGATGACACAGAACTGTGTTTGCTCAGTGCTGAGACATTGTTGACAATGGAATACTTAGAGGATAATAGATGCTCAATAAATAGCAATGGAGTACCCCTATCTATCACCTTTCTTACTTATAGCAGAAGGTTTTCATGATGACATCAAACTGTCTACCAGAAAGACCGCATACGTCTTTTAACATGAGGGCAATGTTTCAAGATTTATTGAAACCCACCATGGATTTCTCTCTGGCTGTCTCTTTCTCTCTCCCTTTTCTAAGACCAGAACAAATAAGCCTATTTGGGTTACGATTCCCAGGGGTCACTCTCTCTGTTCTCGGCCAGACTTTCCCCAGAAAGCCAACACTGGAAATGTGTGATGACTCTGAAATCTTGGTATTTATGTTTCATGATCAGGCTCTGCGCAGACTTGTTCCACAGAAAGCTAGAGGCAGGACCGAAGTCTGCTTGGGTAACTTCCGTCTTGTGGAAATTCAGAAAGAAGTTGGAAGATAATGTGCTGTGGCAGGAGCCTGGTTTCTACAAAGATGATCTGCTGATTCTTTGTAAAAGAGTAGGTTTTTTTTTAATACTCTATCCCACTTTCACTATTCCTTAAAAATATCTTTAAAAGTCAATATAGCAAGGTGCTGATAGCCCATGCCTGTAACTAGAGACCAATTAGCCACAAAAAACGCTAGAAGAGGAGGCAGTGTGGTTCAAGTGGTTGAATACCACTTTCTGGAGTGAAAAAGTTCAGGGACAGCACTCGGGTCCTGAGTTCAAGCCCCACTACTGGCACCAAACTAAAATGAATGAATGGATGGATGGATGGATGTTAATATATAAGAACAATGGTTTAAACTCATAGCTGGCCTGGAATAAGAGAACATGGAGGTTAACACACGGCCCACTTTACTTTTTAAAAAAAAGAGGCCATCTTTCTGGACACTGGTGGATCATGCCTATAATCCCAAGCTATTCAAGAGGCTGAAATCTGAGGATCATGTTTCAAAGCCATCCTAGACAGGAAAGTCTGTGAAAAACTTAACTTCCAATTTGATACCAAGGCCCAAAGCAGAGCTGTGGCTCAAGTAGTAGAGAGCAAGTTCTGAGTCAAAAAGCTCAGGGACAAATATTCAGGTTCTGAAGTCCCACTACATACAATGCTATTTATACCCATTGTAATTGAGTTTATATGACTCGTATGAATCCCGCCAAGATTTAAGTGGATTATTCCCTCATGTATTTATGCAAAATATTTACTGAAGGCTTCTTACATGCAGGGATGTTCTAGGATCTGTGAATTTTTAGTGAAGAACAACAGAGATAATAAATTTTCTTTTTGTGGAAGTTACCTCTTACTAGGAGACAAATCCAAAATATAATATAGTGTCAAATCCAAAATATAATATAGTGTCTTATTAGATAATGATCATCAGGGAGAAGAAAAAATATATAGTATTAAATAAGGAGGTAAACTGTATTTTAGACACAATAGATAGGGATGGCTTATGTAAGGATGGAAAATTTTCCTGCATTCTGATTCAAGAGGGAATTCACAGGATCACGACGCTTCTGACCAAGCAAACATCACCTCATCTTTCTCTGTTCCATGACATTGCATGAAGACTTCTGGCCAAATAGAGTATCTCACTTGTCCACCAGACTGAATGCCAGGCACCCTCCCTGGGAACACTAAATCCCTTTCAACCTGAACAAATGAAGGGTCCTCTCTTTGGATTCCCTGAGTTCACCTAGGGAGGAGACTGTCAGCATGTTTACCATCGCTCCTACTACAAACACATGCAGAAACACACACACACACACACACACACACACACACACACATGCTCACACAAATGAAGAAAGTAATGATGCCTACACATACCAGGCACTACATAGACATTAATGCTTACTATTCTTCAAACTCTTGTAAATCTTATTTATTTGAGTAATTCACAAAAAGCTTTGGTAATGTTCCTTGGGTTACCAACCAGAAAGTGGCAAAAAACAATCAATATTCCAAGCTCCCATCTCTCATGCTCAGATTCTTCCTCGGCATGCAGCAGTTCCAATATGTAAAAAGAGACAGAGCCCAAGGATGATGTAAGGGTGTGTGCCCCTCCGATGAGCCAATCACTTGAAAGCTGGCTCTGACCTTGAGCTTGAACCTAGCCAGGTAGGTCCCAGGCCCCCACCATGGTGAGTCACAGGAGAGCTTTTAAAAGAGCATAAGTAACTAATGCTTCTCAGCTGGTTCCTGGGGAGAAGCACTGTGGTGGAGTGGTTTAAAGAGTCAGATGTAGAAGAGTGTGCATAGAGATAAAACACTGCAGAGCGCCCGGTGGGCACCCTGATATAATCGTACCTGCACTCAGCCTTACTCATAATTTGCAGCAGTCACCTGAAATGTATTTTTAGCTATGCTACATCCAAGACCCCCTCAAAAGCAGAGCTGTCATAATTCAGGAGCAATTTTCTTTAAAGGGAAAGGTATATGATTGGAAATGCGTGCAGAAAGATTCTTCAGAAAATAAGTTTTATTCTGCTTTAATAATTGTTTGAAAATTGGCCTTATCTAGGAATAAGCAGATGGGGTAATTCATGAAGAGTGATTGTTGCTAAGACCCAGGGGCACTCTAACCATTTCAAAATCAGGGTTCCCTAAGATTTCTGCCACTCCAAGAAGTGAGAACAAATTTAGTTTTACTAAGTCACTCAGGGATGCCCAGTGGCTGGCTCTTTGCTTCTATCTCAATTATTTCATTTAAGCCAGCAGATTCAGAGTCCAAAAGAAACGTGGCTTTGATTACTATGTTTTTTTTTCTTTTCAGATAAGAAAAAGCAATGCTCTCCTGGGCACAGTTTGTTCACTTGTTAACATTATTCAAGACATGTCTAGAGTGATACACCTGCACACCAAGATAAGTAGAGGAAGCAGACAGGTGTTTCCCAGCCATTAAGTATAAATGCATATGTTTCTAGGATTTTGTACAGGATAACAAAAAGCCTTCTTTTTTATCTGGTTTAAGAAATTTTAAATGTTCAGAAGTGAACAATTTAAGGACTTTATGTTTTACATTCAATAATTCAAGTGCAAATTATAAACTCTGAACCATTAACTACTAGTACATAATTGGGTAGGAGGTTTAAAATTATGGTCTTAGAAATATCCAATAGGGTTTTTGCAGCTTAAGTAGATCCTGTATTAAGCCTGCCATCCAGGTTTGGTTTATCGGTTCATCAAAGCCTCCATTTTTGCACCAACAAAAATGATACAGCTGTTCACCAAGCCCTTATCTGAAACCAATGGGATAGGTGTATGTATTGGAATTCAGAACTTCTTCTGCTTTAGAAACAATATATCTACTATGCAATAAGTAATGCCCTAAGCTCAGTAAGGAGCAGCACCTTGTAATCAGCTGCAATAAAATTTCTGCAGTGAAATATACAAACAACCATATTATTGGGATCTATTATGACTATTAACAGTCTCTAGTCACTTTCTGCCACTTGAGTTTGTATCAAGAATACCAAAATAATAATAATTAATGGATTTTGTATTTTGAATGTATGAGAAAAAGATTACAAACCTGTTTGATAGACCTGTTTTTCTATGTTTCTATATGCATGTGTGAATATACTTGGATACATATGCCGACCCATAAATATAAATACATGAGGGATGGAAAAATTATTAAAAGGATAATTCGGGCCAGACAAATATTTTTACAATAATATTCACAATATATTTAATCCTCAACATTGGCCTGAATGTGCATTCCTCAAAGTAGAGGTCATTTTTCTGTTAATAGGATCCTATGGGTCAAGTGTAGTACTTGGCATATTAAAAGGACTCGATAAAGATGCATATAGTGATTCGTGATAATTGTTTCCAAGCTTTCTCCATCCAACAATAATGAGAATGACATGAAAGGAGCCAATATGATCATTGAGAAACCTCAATTGGATTTGCAAAACATTAAGACAGAGAGTGCAATGCCATCAAAAATCCCAAGGGAAACCAGGAGTTACCTCGAATCTTGACGATCAATGTTTAATCCCCTTGTTATTTTTCTTTTAAATTACTACATTTGAGGAATGAATGATACTGGTGTGATTCATTCTTGAACCTCACGTACTAGTGAAATCAGCCATTGGCAGCTTCATTATTAAAATTTTACATTCAATGATAGTATGCTTCGAAATTAAAAGAAGAACTTCTCCACAATAACACACATGTAGCCCCCTCTACACACACATACCCCCCCGACTCAGAGCCAAACACATGCCTACAAAAGAAAACTAAAATTCTGGCAATGAATGAAATAATCACCTACCACAAAGCTCATCCCACTGCAACACCAGACCCTGTACAGAATCTTATCACAAACTTCGCTTTCTCCAGCCTAAGGATTCTAACCAAGCACAACAAGAAGAAAAAGAAAAGGAAAAAGAAAACCAGCCTGCAATGGGAAGTGTATCATCTTACAATAAAAAGAAACAAAATATTATCTGAATGATTGATGTGATAGGAATTCAAGCTTTAACAAAACTGCACACCTTTCCAAGTGCTATTCCCAGTACTGTGCACTAGAGAAAAGGGTTGTCGCTAGGAGCTCTCACAGGAAGGCAAAAGAAAAAGGTTTTTCACTACTCAAGTATTGTGTTGAACTGTCTGTCTGAGAGGTAGTAGAGCATGTGGGAAGAGCTTTCCCCAAGAGGACCATAAAAAAGCTTGGTATTCCTAAAGAAATCAACAGGTTAAGTAACAGACCATCTGGTCAAAAGGATTCACAGCTAAGTGTTTCAAAATCTGGGAATCTGATATTAAAGATCCACCGACCACAAACAGTTCTAGCAATTAGGATCTTAACAACAACAACAACAAAAACAACAAAAATCAGAAACTTACCCGGCCAACAAGAATCGGTTCAGGTCCAGAAAACTCTTCCAGGACGAACATTTGATTCCAAACCCAGCCTCTTTTGGAGCGGTTCAAAATCCGCTGTTCTTCCCTCAGCCGGCTTAGTTCCAAAGGAGATCCACTCATTAAAACTTGAGACGGATTCATTGGAGCCATGTAAAGGCAAGGGGGGAAAGTGATCCATAATATTATTAATGGAGTCCAGAGATCCAAGAGCATTTCCGCTAGCCGTTCTGGCATGGTCCCACCAGTTAAGCAAATCACCACGAAAATGAGACAATTATTTGTTTTGTCTCCGATCTGCAGCCATCCAATTCATCATTCAGTGAGGAGCGTTTACTTACAGCTCTACCACGTGTTTAGAGTACGGAAAACAGACATCATCTATGCAGGGTTTTTAAGACCACAATCCATTGGCTTTCCTTTGCTTTGAAGCCTCCTGCAACAAAAAACAAAAAAACAAAAACAAAAACAAGGAAGGAGAAAGATAAGGGTTCCAGTGAAACAGGCTTTAAAACAGAATCCATGCTTTCTGAAAAAAAATTAAAAAGAAAGAAAGAAAAAGAAAAGCACACAAGTGAACAATACTGCTACTGCCAAAAACTACTGAGTTAACAAAATAATCTGAGGAATTATATCGGCATGCTATCCTTGCTGAGATTTGCTTCGATTTTAATGTTTAATGTTTCAAGCTGATTTAAGTAATAAAAACGTTCTTTCCCATCTTTTTCCTTTTCTCTTTCTTCCTTCTCTCGTCCTACCTTAACTCAAATGCTTCCCTTCTTCTCTCTCAATCCCTGTGTCTCCGTTTTAGATTGTTCTTTGTAATAGAAATCTGGGTACATATAGAGTACAGTGAAATCTTTTTCTTTTTCTTTTCCTTTCTTTTATAAACTTGTTTAGGGGCTGGGAAGGTGGTAGAGTGCTTGCCTTGCATGCATGAGGTCCTGGGTTCGATTCCTCAGCACCACATAAGCAGAAAAAGACAGAAATGGTGCTATGGCTCAAGTGGTAGAGCACTAGCCTTGAGCTGAAGAGCTGAGGTACAGAGCCCAGGCCCAGAATTCAGGCCCCACAACCAAATATATGCATATATGTATATATATGTATATATGTACATACATATATATATATGTTTAAAGATAGGTGAACTATGAACTCGGAGCAGAAACTAGTCTTTAATGAATGAATTTTAAAAAGAAATGAGAATGGGAAGGGGGATTTTACTCAAGTTTTATAATCTCAGCTGCCAGTACCCATCAGGAAGACTGTCCAGGGACAAAATACAATTCTCAGAATGCGAATAATAAGAGAATAAAATTAGAATCCATCCAGAGTAGGAATTCTGTAAAGTCCAGCATGTAGGCAATAATCAGGACAGTGTCAGGCCTTCTATGCTAAATGTACAGTTGGACGGGAGATGTAAATTATGAAAACCTCCTTTGGGAATGAAATATGGTAAAAATATGATTTCCAATTGAAGAAATTCAGGGGGGAAAAAGATGGACAAAATAGATCCCTATTACCTGAAGTGTCAAATGCAGTTTTTTTTGCTTACCGTCAGCATAGCAAAATGTGTTCCTTCCCTCTCAGAAAATTATTTTTAAAGAAATAATGCACAGAGAGAAGAGAGAGAGAGAGAGAGAGAGAGAGAGAGAGAGAGAGAGAGAGAGAGAGAGAGAGAGAGAGAGAGGAAAGAGAGAGAGAGCTTGCTAAATTATATTAAATGGGAAAAAAATCCTCAGGACACCACCCGGAACAGTTTGGCTCAGGAAATTTATAATAGGGTAGGGAACCTTTCACCTCTAGGTCCCTGATTCCAAAGGCAAGAACATCATTAATGTTGCTCACGCGGCCTTCATGAAGGTAGGGGTAAGGAACAGGCACCAATTCTACTATAAATACAGGCATTGTCTGAACTAACTAGGTGGTAGGTGGCTTCACCTAGGTGTTTGGCTTGGTCTGGGCTCAGTCAATCACTAGGACTTTGTATGTGAAAATGACCCCTCCCAGGTGAAGGGCAAGGGCATCAATGGAAGCAGCAGCTGTTTTGGAAAGGGAAAGAAACAGCTTTTCATAGGGAACGACTCAGAGAATACAGTCTTGAACCAAGTCTTCTTTCCCTAAAATCCAGCACCCTAGGGAGAAATCAAGTCTTTCCTGAAGACCTCCTTTCAGTCCAGTGAAATCAAAGAACATTGCAGCCTTTGGAAAAGAGACAATAAAACACAAAAGACCACCATTAAAGAAATTTCTAAATATCTGTGTATGTTTTTTCCCAATTGTCATCCCTCTTAATTACATAAAAGGCCTTCATGCCATACCCTTGGCATGGCATATCTTTTCCTAGAGACAGGTAGGAAGAGATGTTAAAAAAAAATGTACTGGAGTATTTTGAACAGTGCCCATGCTCTCCCAGACCTGGGGCTGAATCATACCTCTCCTTACTGAACTCCCTCTGTAATGACAGAATGTTCAAGGTACCTGGGCTTGAGTTTTCTTGCTGCACAATGACAATGATCAGAATTCTTAGCTTACAGAGTAGCAGGGACTGTGAGTGATACAACCAAGGCATGGTGAGAAATAGCCCAAACATGGGAAATACTCAACAAACTGTAATTCTTGGATTATGTCAAGCCAGACTATGAGGATGGTAGTGATACAGCTCATGTCTTGAAGAGACTTCCGTAATATGGACAAATAAATAGAGCCAAAAGGTGTGATTTCTACAATTTTTGCTTCAGATAGACAAGGTCCTGGGGTGACACAAGAGGCACAAAAAATATTCCCTCGTGTAGCATGAGGGAGAGAGCATTGAGGTGATCGTGGACAGAGAGGATGGAAGTAATTCTGGGAAGGCAGGGTGCAGAGGAGATGCCCGTGAAGAGAGAGCTGGACCACTCCCCCAGATAGTAAGAGTTTCCTAATCACAGTACCTCAGCCTAAACTGTTTTTGGATTTAAAAGGCTCATTTTCTCTAAATACACACTTCCTTATTTTATTTCTTCCTTTATGTCCCAAATCCTCGTATGCTGTGTTCCAGGGTCGTGAGTTCTATAGCTGGTGTGAATTCTAGTCCTTTCCCATATGAATTAGACAACTAGATATGAGTTAGTACTACCTACCTCCAAAATAACGATAACTGTATGACTCGGATTTGTTTTGAGGATCAATAAAGGAGGTAATGTTGGTCAACTAGCTAGGATAGGATGAGATGACAAACTTGCAAATTGGGTCCAACACTTTTCCAACTCCATTCTGTGAATAATTTAGGTGATAGTTCTGGAATAAGAAAGTTTGATCCCAACTTAAATTCATGCTTCCTGTAGAAACTGCCCATGTGGGTCTTGAATAACAAGACACAGATCTGATGTCATATAAATGGTAGGAAGGAATCAAAAAAACTCAGAAGATGTCAGAATGAAAAGATATTTCAGTTAACCAATGGAGAGGAATAACATTACCAAACTAATTCAGGATCTTTGAGTATGTCATATCATGCCTGAATGCAGGGGAAAGGCAAAGAAAGCCTCTAAGTCAAACAAGCACACCATGTAAAATCAGGTAAAATGCACCAACAAACCCGAAGCCATTTTGTACAATAAATTAGCTATATTAGTTAGAGTGAAAATAATGACGGAATATGTGTATAACTATTGACTCCACATCTTGAAGTTAAAGATTACAATTTCTTGTTGGGTAATACTTAAAATTAAGGCAGAAAATGCATGAAATGCATTGTTCAAAGAACCTCTGTAGTTAGGACAGAACCTGGGTAATATAACTCCAAAATTCTTAAGGTGATTCTCTTTCTCATTATGTAAATATTTGACCTGCTGATAGGATGTGGGAGTCACTGGGAATACAAAGTAAAGTGAGAACCTCTATTTTCAGAAAGCAAGGTATCTAACTGGCCAAGATAAAGAAACCTATCATTATAGTATGAGGGAATGTATTGTCTTATGAGGGTTAGGAGAATATAGATGATATGCCACTCACCATGACAGTATAAAAAAGGTGTCTTGGAGAAGGTGTCATTAAGCTGTTGGGAAGGAATTAATCCACTCAGGAAGGATTTTAGTGGAAAGGGTATTTCAGTCAACAAATGAATAGGAACAAGACCACTAAACTAATCAGGATCCCCTCGGTGCCATTATTACCTAGGGGAGTTTACAAACTATTCTTCAGAAGATCACCTAGATCCTAGTGACTCTGTCTTTCTCTCTTTTCTATCAAATAAATACTGGTCATGCTCTCTGTCCTATCCATTACCAAACAGATTCACTTTGTGAAGATGTTGTTTGATTTCTCAAAGGAAAATGGAAACACATGACATGTCACAGAAAGAATGTGTAATTTCTCAAATCTTCATAGGAAAATTAAAGTGGAGGTCAGGGTTGTGATTTCATTGGTTCCCTACAGCCCATGGAAAAGATATGGAGGAAAAAAGCATCTCAGTTCTAGTGGAAATCTTTTTCTCCTTTGTTCAAACACATCATCAAACATAGATATCTCTTAAGTTCACCATCTCTTTAGATTTGAAACCCTGAGATACCAACTCATTACATTGTAACAAATTCTTGGAATTTCCTCTATTACTAAATTGCAACTTATTGAAGCAGGCTTAGTTGTTTTTATATGTTGGAAAGCCAATGTCATTTGCTATAATAGAATATAGGGATAAAAATCACAAGGTTAATATTAAGGAGTTATCTGGTTCCAGTGGCTCATGCCTGTAATCCTTGCTACTCAGGAGTCTGAGATCTAACCATGGCAGTTCAAAGCCAGCTGGGCAGGAAGCTCTCCTTGAAGCTCTTCAACTACGTGCCAGAAGTGTAGTTGTAGCTCAAATGGCAGAGTGCTAGTCTTTAGTAAAAAAGCTCAGAGATAAGGCCAGGGCCATGAGTTCAAGAACTCCCCCCCCCCCCCCACACACACATACATATTCACCCACCTATTTTTCAAAATAACCCAGCCAATATTATTATTATTACTTTATTATCATCATTCACATTGTAGCGATAAGCAAACTGATATTTTAAATGGTTAGTATATATATGCATATATGTATATATATACACTAATTATATATATATATATATATATATATATATATATATATATTTCCAAACTTGGTACCTCACACCCTGAGGTCATTTTTATATTTGATAAAAATGAAAGACATGCAATAGTTAGAGATAAGCTGGTGAAAATTTCACAAATCCTTCTCTAAAAGAAGAAAAAGAGAGCGTCTGTTTCTCTAATTATCATTAGCAAAGTGTTTCCCCTCTGACCAATTTGAAGCTTACAAAGCAGTCACTCATCAGCTCTGGAAAGTGTTGAAAATTGAACCATCAACCTTCTGAAATCGGAGAAAGATTCAATTCTCGCACCCCCACCCACTGGAATCATCTCAAAAATTAATATGCATTCAAATCATTTAACGAAATGCAGATAATATCCAGTCAATATCAAATAAGAACTAAGATTCTGCATTTCTAACCATTCCTTCTGTAATGAAGATGTTACTAATTTGAGGACCATGCTAACAGAGGACAGGGACTTGAAAGAAGATTGGATCCTGGTTCAAACTTCCTTGAGTAGGAAGAAGTCAATGGTGGGCGTGGGAAACAATCACTTTCTCTTCAGTGTCTTTTAACATCATGTCCATGATTGCTTAGTATCACTGCGTGTCTACATAGGAGTGAGCAAGTATACTTGACCTTGAGATACTGAACTAACTTAAAGGGATAGTGGGGACTTTTATATGATTGCCCAACCCTCTCCCTGGTCAGCACCTTTTTAGTTAAAAAAATGTGTGACACATGGGAAAACTGTCCAGCTAACAGATGTGTTCAAATTCACACTCACCCTACAGGAAGTGCTGAGGATTATTGTGATCTTCCATTAAAGAGAAGTGGAATTCCATTGTGTTCATTAGAATGATGCCATTTATTTGCCTGCATCTCTACCATGACAGGGTCTAATGTGGTCCTCTTGGTCTATTGGCAAATTACTCTCAGCTTTATAGGAATTCCTGAGATGCAATCAAATGTTATGTCAGTGTTATGAGAATTAATAAATGTTGTGAGTAGTAGTTCCATACACAAAGTTCCTAACTCTCATAGAAGAAGAAATTAAACAAGGTTGTAAAGCTTGGGCGAAAAGAAAATCAATTCATTTTTATATCTTCCAACCACAGAATGGATGTAATATTATAATGCTGCTGTGTTGATTTACACCCCCAATTGACATGAAGAGCTTTTAGCCTCTTGGAAAATTTTACATATAAAAAAAGTCTTTAAGTTGCCCCCAGAATAGAACATCGTCTTCTGGATAAGACACTTTCAATCTGATGTTCATCCTCAATATTTGAGAGATAGTTCTAATTATAGTGTGGGTCTTGCTCTGTTGACTTCAATGTTTTCTGTTAAGATGAAATCAGTCAATTCTCAGATATGCTAAATCATTACGTAGAAACATACTATATCATCAGTTTTGGAAACAACATAAAGAAAAGTAAAAGTTCCAAATGATGAGACACAGACTGATAGGTGAAGTTTAAAACAAACAAACAAAAGGGCTCATACAGTATTTCAGGATTCAAACCAGGAGATTACTGTGGTTGACAGGAAATTATGCTTTTATTATCCTCTGGACTTAGTGGTCACAATATTTCATGGGAGCAAAAATGACACACAGTGCTGGAGAGTTTCTATTAAAAACGTTTCTGACCTTGAATTTAGAACCATTAGCAGCCTGCTCCAAAACAGCTAAATGCACGTTGAATTCAAAGTGATATTTCAGGAACGAAGGGACCATGATTCAGCATGTGTCCAGTGCAATTCAAGTCAAGCCCTGGTTGACTGAAGTTGCATAGGTAAGAACAGCTTTTGAATTTTAGAAAGGAATGCTTGCATGTGTTCACATATAAATAACACAAAGGGACCGTCTTTCCTAGAGCCCGAAGAATGGCCTGACGAGATTCCTTTGGTACAAAGAGATTCCAAAATATTTTATGTGCACAAACAATTATTGTATTTGCTTGTTTATTCTTATACTCAAACACAGCAGTTGGGGTGATTTTGTTTTTTTTGGCACCAGGATTCAACCAGGTGTCAATCTGTCCATAAGCTTACCATTTGCTTGTTTTATATTCATGCCTAATACTTACAAAGTCTACTTTCTCCTGTGATGGAAATGTTTCTTTTTTAAAAAAATAAAAATCTAGAGCCTCTTTCTTCCTTCTGTAATTGCTCCATACTCTAGCAAAAACAAACAAATGCTTTTTTTTTACTTGTGCAATGAGTTCAAAATTTTATTTATTCATCACATAGTAGCTTCTCTGAGGCTTACAGATATTTCAGAATGGGATAACAAAGACTGAGAAAAGACAAGAAAGTCAAAATAAGCTCCCTTTCTCCATGTTAACAAGCCAAACCTGTATTTCTTTCTTTCTTTTTTTAATCGTTCGTGGGGCTTGAACTCTGGGTTTGGGCACTGTCCCTGCACTCTTCAGCTCAAGGCGAGCTCTCTACTGCTTGAGCCACAGCGCCACTTCTGGTTTTCTAGTGGTTTATTGGAGATAAGAGTCTCACGGACTTTCCTGCCCAAGCTGGCTTTGAACCTCGATCCTCAGATCTCAGCCTCCTGAGTAGCTAGGATTACAGGTGTGAGCCACCGGTGCCCAACCAAACCTGTATTTCTTAAACTTACTTGGAATCACATCTTTAGGTAAGATTATGAGGGTGTATCTGTTCTGTTGGTCTTTCTTAAAGTATCACTGTACTGACATTATTCACCAGAAGGTAAAATATTTCTTTTCTTGTGAGTTACAGAGCCAACTGTAGGAGGAAACTGTTCCTCATATTTACTCTAAAACTTTCCTTCCTTGGCTAACCTGAATCCCATATGAAGAATTGTATAGCCAAAGGCCTCAGGCTTGAAAATAACTCAGCTGACCTTTCAAATCATAGCAACCAATCAGAACAACTGATTACATTGTGAAAAATCTGTCTGGAGATCCAGGAAATAGTTGTTAAGACTACTGGTATAGGAATTCAGTAGAAACCACATAAATCACAGCACTACTATTCATGAGATGAACAACACAGGTATTCATAGCAGTTGAGGATTGGGATAGTCTGTGTTTCCTACCAACTGCCTGGAAGGATCGAAGAAAACAAAAGTGTAAACACAGCATCATGTAGCAAACATATTTACTACTGTCAAAAGTGTTCAACAGAACACTGTCTCAATTTTTTTTTAATTTACTTTATTCCAATCTCTTTCTTGGTACATCTAGTAGTGGTGGGATTCTAATGTAATAAATAAGCTTTTCTACTTTTGCTTTAAATATGTATGTATATATATATATACATATATATATATGCATATATATATATATATATATACATATTGGCATGAACTCAAAATAGGTATAAATCACCTAACATTTTATAAATGTCTCTCCACTACCCACATCTAATAGACAATTAGTGATTTTGAAATGTTTTATTGGGTCTAAAGAGTTGTATTTGTACACATTAAATACAATCATTTTTCTTTTCCCTACAGGTAACATGACATTTTCCTTTTTGTAATCACTATTTTCAGCTGAGAGAGCAAAGTGCAGACAGTACCGTAACATAGCCAGCCGATTCACCTTTAATCAAATTGTAACCACCATCTGAAAATCATGGTCTGCTACCTCTCTTCTATAAGGGAAGTCCCTCTTCACTTCATGACCATCCACACACACAGTTGTGTATGGATGGTGCAAGACAAAAGTCCCTCCTCAACCAAAATAAGAACAAAATGATATTTTTATGCTCCTAAAAAGAAAGCTCTGGGAGAGCAGTCCTAATTGAGAGGTTGGATTTAGATAGCATGTCTTTTCAAAACAAGATTTGAAACCATTTTGTAAATTTATTTTAAAGAACTTTAGCAATGTTGATAATAGAAATCAGGTTTCCTTTTACATTGAAGAAATAAGGAAATTTCAGGGCTCTGGTGGCTCCTACCAGTAATCCTACTCAGGAGGCTGAGATCTGAGGACTTGAGTTCGAGCCAGCCTGTGCATTTCTGCTAGAATGCATCTCAAAATTAGTTAGCACAAACAGGTTTGGAGGTGGGGTTCAAGTGGTAGAGTGACACTCTAGTAAGCATGAGGTTCTGAGTTCAAATACAACACAATCAATTTTTTTTTAAAAGGAAAGGAATAGAAAAAAAGAAGTGGAAATGAGAAAATGGTTAAAGTAAGTTATATCACATAAACTAGTGATACAAGATAGCTTATCAGGAAATTGAAATACAGCCAACTATTCCAGAATAGTAAGTCAAGAACCTGCCAATTCTGTTACAGAGCCAGTATTAGTACATGTTCATGTGTGCCTTACTGTTGTTCTTTCTGGTTTCAAAGGCTTTATTGCTTGAAAATGACCCAATAACAGTGTTAATATGAAGTATAAAAATATATGTTGGAGAGGTAGACAGGTAGACTTGATTTAAAAAGAAATACTGTGTTGTCACTCCGAATGTATAGTACCTAAAAAACTAAGAGAGCTAATTGCAGAGACTCTGAATTAAGTATATTATCTTCCATTACAATACTGGAGAAACACTGGAAGATCCATGAAAGGCCCAGAGGGTTTTTTTTCTATTTTAATTACAATCAGCATGATTACTTTTCATTTTTCTGAACATTTCTATTTTGAACATGGACACTAAGTTAAATTTTATTCATCAAGCTCAGACAGCAACAGATGAAGAATGAAGTGTGCCCTTGTAATTTTCATGTCAGATTTTGGAAATGAGATTGCCTGTGTAAGAAAGGAAATTGTTTCCTTATGATATTTGTATCTGTTTCTCTCTCTATGTATTTTTATGACATTTGTGTCACATCACAAATCAGATCACATTTTTATGCATTCATCTATTTGGTTACAAAAAAAAAACCAAGCCTAGGTGAACGTTGTTATAACTGTTCATCAAACACAAATATAAGGCAAGCTTTTCACATAATGGTGTATATAGAGAAGATTAAGAATCACTCATTTAATAATTGTTCCTAACATGTTCAATATGCTTAAGATATACTTTCAATGTGCATAAAATATTAGTACATATATCTACCAAAGCATCTCGTTATGGACTATGTATCTCCTCTGTGTGTGTGGGTGCACGCGCGCGCGTGCTTACAAGGCAGATACCCTGCTTACTAAAAGCAATATAAAGAAGTAAATGCACTATATTAAATGTGTAAGATCTTATCTATGTGGATTTGATTACAGAAACTAATAAAGTATTCTGTAATTAAGAAAAAAGAAGTATGGGATTAACTTCAGAGTCTACAAAGTCTTCAATTTACACAGCTAAAATGTACTGCTTCATCCAAATACTCTCAAACACATGTATATATGAGAGGAGGAGCAGGATGCGGCCTCGGGCAAAGAGTGGAAGGAAGTTCTTCTCAAGTTATTATTAGTATTATATGTAGGTGACACTGGGACTCAAACTCTGTACCTGACACTTGAGCTCATTGGCTAGCACTTTCTGAGCCATGCATCCCACCCATCCAGTGATTTTTTTTTTTTTTACATATTCTTACCAATGAAAATGTGCAAAAGTGTTTCTTGTAGAATGATTCCACAATTAGAACATTTCCCCCAAGCAATCATTGTTGTATATCACATGTGGTTTAAGAGTATTCTGTGCTGTGATTCACATGTTGGAGCTAATTCTTATATTTGTAAAACTGACTTATGTCCTTTTCTTTTATTCCCATATCATTTAAAAATGTTTGAAGGAGAAAAATGCTTTGTAAAGATGGGCAAAGATTGATTTTAAAGTAAATGAGAAAAACTGTGTCGAAAATTACACTTAGGAAGATTTATGAAATTTCTGTAGAGAATATGTGGAAAGGAAATCCCAGTATTGAACTTTCGATATGATTGTGTTCCTTCCCCTCCCTTTATTGAAAATAGCTTAGAGAAGACAGGGGACCTAATCATTGCTAATTTGTCAATGCATTAAATATATGATTGCTGGGCACCAACTCTGTACTTGGCCCTGAACCAACCATCTTTCTGGCATTTGCAATTGTCTTTAATAATGGTGAGGCAGGGAATGAAAGTGTCTGTAGTTTGCAAATACAACCTTTATTATTTTATGATCTTTCCGGAGATACAGAAAAATCACATCTCTACATTTCTACATTATCAACAGAACTTAAAACTAAAATCAAGATGTTTATAGGCAAGGAGGTGATTGGTGTTTATGATAAGGAATACCTCATGACATTTTAAAACTCACGAAATAAAACCTTGGGATGTGATAGAAAATGGAAACAGTATTGGCCCTGGTGCTATGTCACAGAACAGCGATGGAGATTTATTTAGGAACCACGTAGGAGAGAAGAATCGAAATGGCATCCTTTGAACTTATTTCTTTTCTGACCTTTTGAAGTTGCCAAGTTCAACTAATTTTCTACTCATGGTTACATCTGAAGTGGGTTGCAGAGGCATGAACCAACAGTTCAGAGGAAACAGTATGCATCCCAACTTTCTGTATGAATGAAAGGGAAACAAAAGATTCATATCTCTGTTTTTAATTAACCATCTACCAAATCAAACATTGGCCTTTGTTCATCAGCAGGAAAAAAATGGTTCCAGTTATACCTGTGCACTTGTGGGATTCTGGGAAGAAATTTCCACCAATAAAGATATTCCTTTAAAATTTTTTTTGATCACTAAGGCAATAAAGATGTCAAAGAAAACACGAGCAAATTCTCATATTGAAGCAATAAATGAGTTAATTACCTTCAAGAAGTTACTTTAAAGAAGTAAGCTGTTTGTGGTGTGTGGGTGTCCGTGTGTGTGTGTGTGTGTGTGTGTGTGTGTGTGTGTGTGTGTGTGTGTGTGCGCGCGCTCATTTCTTGATATAGCATTTCAGAAGCTGGAAGAATCTTCCTTGGTTTATGTAAGCATTCTGAAATCTATGCATAAGACACCAATGTTAGGAGTGTTTCCTTACACTTAAAGGAAAGTTAGTCTCTTTGCCTTCAGTAATGCCAACAGTGCTGAACAGAAAACACCATAAAGAAAACTATGCTGCTTCTCTGTCTCAATGAGTTACTGTACCAAATATAAAATTACTGAAACCAGTATCAGCAGCATCACCGAGCACAGTATTTTCAAAAGGAAGCCTTGGGACTCTCAGTTCATAGCAATAATTGAAGGGTTGCACAGATTATACTTCTCTCTTGATTTGTCAACCATAAAACTTGGGTGCTGGACCACACAAGTGGACGGAAGTATCAATTAAATGTCATTTTACCCACTGAATGCTTTTGGAACATTGCATGGAATATTTGCTCAAATTGGAATGTTGATAAAGCCATGGGGGAAAAAGCACTTTTAGGTAGAAAAATATAGATTGTTTTTCTTTCTTAAAGCTTTAATTTACTAATATTGATGAGATTTTTCTGAGCAGTTGTTGAAGTATGTTCTTGTTCTTTTCCACGCCAATAAACAATGAAGAAGAACCTAGAAAGCAAGGCTCAGAGCTCTGGGCTTTGGAATATACATTATGTTCTCATTCTTTGGAGTTTTTTTTTTAATTTTATTTTTACTTTGCTCTAAGAATCTGATCTTCCTGGAACATCAGACCTTATGTGTTTGCATAGTTTTCAGGAAATATTACACAGTAACTATATTCATACACTAGAGATCTATTTTATCCTGCTGAGTAAACTTGATGACTTTTGGTTAATCTTGTTTGATATTGACAGGGAACATTTTACCACTGGGTCTTTCAACTGTGTTCAGTGCTAAATTGAGTACTTTAGGCAAATACTGCCTTGACCACAGTTTGATATTTTGTAAAATTCAAGTAAAATTATTTTCAAAGGCAAGGCCATCCTTTTCTTTAGGGTTCTTAGGGCAACAAATGGAGCTACTAGTCTAGTGATTGCTGTTTTAATGCGATCTGTTCTTTAGCCAATTCGTACAGCTGCGAGAACTTAAGGAGAGGTATCCTAACACCAGCAAGGCAAAACAGAAACAGAATGGTCCTGCGTGTAGAGACTCACTCACACATTGGGAGTCTGGAGAGTTTCAGGAGACAATAAGTCATCGATCAGAAGTATTGATTTTTAGTAGCAATGATGATTAGAAATGTAAGATCCAATTTGAATAGGGGGATTAGCAAACTTTGCAGGGCAGCATTATGATCTATACTCTAAATAGAGCTTTCACAGATCGTTGGCCAATGACTAAAATACTTGGCCATTCTGTAATACTCTTTTGGGCAGTGTGGGGAATGGAATGAAGAAGATAAACAGCTCTCACAGCAGCGATTGCCGGAGTTGCTAGAAAACACTCCTTTACAGGAACAATTTTCCTCAACTTCCGATTCTCTTCAGAGTAAAGAGGATGGAGGGGGAAAAAAGAAAGAAAAGAAAACACAAAACTGATGATTTAAAGTCTAAGGTAATTTAAAATCTCGGGACCACTCCAGCATGAAATGACAATGTGACAAGCAGCTTCACAATTGCTAAAGCACAGTTACAGAATATTATTATCAGTATCAGTAGTCACTAAGGAGGAAAACCCTAGAATTTCTTTCAACCACAGAGCTCAGGGAAGTGGAAAAACGTGTCTGGACAAGATGATTACGGAGAAGTCCCTATGAGGAAAGAATAATCTAGCCCTCAGAATACATCTTTCAATGATGTATTACTCTTCTTAAATGAAGACTAGTTCTCTCCTCTCTTTCTCTCTCTTCTCTCTTTCTCTCTCTGTCTCACATACACACACACACACACACACACACACACACACACACACACACACACACACACACACACGAGAAAAATCCCAGCAAAATTGAACACGGATGAAAACAGCTAGGGAGAAATTTCAGTGATGTTCAGTGTGAACGACAGAGCTCATTTTGCATGCAGTCTGAATGAATGGAAAATCCCACTCTCGGTCTTACATAAATATACCCCCCTCCTCAATACCACCACACATAGTTTTTCCATTTGGAAAGGCTCTTATAATAAAGCCAGAGGTGACAGCTCAGGGAAGGGTTTGTAACCATTGAGATAGCTGTCAGGGGTATTCTAAAGAGAAGCAGCGCTTGGAAACGGCCCCAGCCAAGCCTCGTTCATCTCTCTGCTTGCCCGTGGTGCCAGATGCGAGAGAGGACGTGGTTCTGAAATACCTTTTTATGCATCGGCTGGTTCCCACGGCCAGCCCACAAATACCGTGAAGCTGGATGACAGCAAACAGCGGGCTGATGTGATTAGCGGCTCTGCACACCGAGGGATTGTCGGATCATAACCCCCTAAAGAGGCAACTCTTGCAGAATTCTTCAGGCGATCATGGTAAAGTTGAAAGGGCCCTTCTCTCTCGCTCCCGCTTGCCTGGTTATAAGCTCAATCCTTTAATTGGAGCCGAAGTGAGCAGCCTGCCAGCCTGACATTCCCCCCCACCCCCCGCCGCCCATTACGGACTAACGTTGTGCGTTTGCAACAAGAGACAATTAATGTTGTTTGATTTCTTACACTTAGCAACCCAAGCAAGCAGCTGCCATCTCCGCTCCGCGTAGGCAAATGGCTAGTCTTTTACGTGCCCACCGGCTCTCTGTGCTTGCGGGCAAGGGTCCACGATCAGAAAACTTTGAAAGAAAAAAATATATATATCATTTGGCCAGATTGAGTGGGGGAAATGTTTGGTCTTGGAGAGGAAAACACACACACTCACACACACACACACACACACACACACACACACACACACACACACAATCAGAGGAGATCGAGGATACCTGTTGGCATCAGCAATGACCATCGCGCGTTTCACCATGCCCAGTCTTGGCTGGAGCCCTGGAGAACGGGAAGCGATCCCTCGCGAACCTGTTACGCACTGCACTGGTAGAATCCGGGCCAGCATCCCCTTTCCTCTGGTCCTAAGAGGGGCGCCGCCCGCCCCCCGCCCTTCCCGTGGGTTCCGGGATGCAGTACGACTGCACGCGCATCTCTTGATTCTGTGGGCTCCGAAGGGGCTGGAGGAGGCGTCCCAAGCTCGCGGAGGGGGGTTGGGTGGGGGGGGGGTGTCTCTTGGAGCGCAGTCTCCAGGGCTCAGGGCAATGCTGCTTGGGGTGAGCAGAGGAGGGGGGTGTCCTACCCTGACATAGGGCAGCCTTGAACGAAGATTGAGTCTCCAAGCTGCTCGGAAGCCCCTCAAGTTTGCAGCGGGCGCCGCGCCCCCGCCCCCTCCCCGGCTCCCCCCCCAAGCTGGAGCGGCCACTTGTGGGAAAGCCTGGATCCAGGGGTGCTCGCGGTAGAGCAGGCCCCCCCCCCTCCGCGCCACAGGGGTCGCCACCCAAGCTCGGGAGATGGAGAGGTCCCGCGAGGCAGCGATCGCACCCCTCGGTCCCCTCCCACACACCCCGGGCTAGGCGTCTCACCCTGCTCGGGCTGGGCGGCGGGTGCTTCCCATTCACCGCACGGACCCCGCAGTGGAGACGCGCGGCTGCGGCGGCTCCTGCCCAAGTCGCCAGGCGGCAGAATCTCCAGGCGGCCCCGAGGAGGGAGCCGAGCAAGGGAACCGAGGGGCGCAGCCTGGAGCTTCTTGTACCCCTTCTGAATCTGCTTGTAGAGCAGTTTGCAAAAACTGCCAGTCTCCCCCCCCCCCCAAAAAAAAAACAACCCCCTCCCGCCACAAATGATAAAACCGGGAGATTCAGCTTAGCCCGTGCCAAAGCTAACCACCCTCATCCACCATCCCCGGGCGGGGGGGGAATCGGATTTGGGACCCAGGGTGCGGGAAAGGTTGTCCGAAAAGAAAGAAACCCCCTTCAATGACTCCCAAGCCAGAAGGAATAGGCGGATGGAGGGAATACCTACCCGTGTGGAGCTCCGCACTGGCGAATTTCAAGCCTTCTGGTTCACAAATGGCTGGAGGGACTCGGGGTCGGTTCCCGAGGGCGGCGAGCGCCGAGCGGTCCCCGCGCGCTGGCCAGGCGCCTTCGGATTCCGTTCATGCCTTCGTAGAGCTGCGGGGCTCGGTGCCAAGACACGGGGCGGAGGCGCTGGGTTCCCGAGGCTGGGGGTGGGGTGGGGGGGGAGAGGTCCGCAGACCAAAGTGCAGCCTGGTGGGTTGATGTTTCCCCTGTCTCTACCCCAAGCCGGCGCTGATGGTGGTGATAATGATGGTGGTGGCGGAGCTTTGAAGAAAGAGAGAGATTCCAAATAAATCCACTAATTCCGGGCTGAGCGCTCCGGCGTGCGAGCCCGCCTGCCTGCCAAATGTAACTGTGAAGTGATGTGGAAAAGTGAGCCGGGTGCCTCCCCTGACGGATCTCATTGGGCAGAGCGCAAAGGCAGGTCTACCACTTGGAAATTCGTGTAAGCGGTCCCCCCCTCCCCGCCCCCCCTCCCTGCCTCTCTCCTGCGCTCTCTCGATCTCTCTCTCTCTTGCTCTCTCTCAGTGTCTCTCTCTCTCCCGCGCGCGCTCGCCCGCCCGCCCGCCCGCCGCTCTCTTTCTCCCGACCAAGTGGGCGCACAACTTTTCGCTCCTCGCGCTCCCTAGCACACCCCGCGAGCGCGCGCGTCTCCGCCGCCAGTGACACGGGATGGAGATGCGCCCTAGCCATAGTGCGCGCACGGCCCATCCAAGACCCAAGCTGTTTGGATAAACGAGATGACAGATGAGAAAATAAAAGGCTGCGGAGGAGGAGGTACCCGTCAGCTTTCTCTCTCCAGGGCTCACCTGAGCTTTGGAGCTAGCATTATCTCAGCCACCCAGAGCTGTTTGCCGTTGGGGTGGAGGGGTGGGTGGGGAAGGGGCTGGGGGTGAGGGATGCCTCAGGACCAGCAGTGTGCGTGGGCAATTTATGGTTGCTTGATTTCAAGGGCTATCTAGAGAACAGATTGTTTGTCAGATCAGGACGTCCCTAGATCAGTGGTTGTGCGTCATGGTCCTGAGGTGAAGCGATTCCTGATCTCCAGATGATTTTATTCCTTTGAGGAAACGGGATGATGGACAGCAATGGGGCAGCTACGCGGGATATGGAGTTAAGCGGATGTGGATATGTATATATATATACATACATATATATATATATATATGTAAGGCAGAACTTGCTGGGAGCAGTAAAGGCAAGGGTTTCCACATTTCTGCCTGCACACCAGTCTTGTCTTTCCCTTTGCTTCCACCAAGAGACGCTTTGTAGGTGGCCCCTTGAAGTCCTGTGATGCACTTCAAGACTGGGCTTGGGAAATGGCCACCCAGGTGTAGAACCATTGCAAGAAAAAGGTTGTCATCTCGAAGACATCTTTACCTTGGATTACGGAGGCACAGCTCTGATCACAGTTTTAACAAAATGAGTGAAATAAATGTCATAGTATTTCTTACCTTTAAACCCCACAGGACACCCTGATTTATTCCGTTTATTTCACTCCAGACATGAAATCTGAGGATGGCATTTGTGTGTGTGTGTGGGGGGGGGGGGGGGGAGATGGAGCCATAGCCTAAGGGGGAAAGGATGATACAGAAGACTAGACCCAGTCTGTAGAGCTTGTACTGTCTGATTGAATTAAGGAGAAAGAGTGAACAGAAGGGAAACATAGACACACTGTGCTTATAATGTTTATGGAAATTTGACTTTTGTGATTGTGAATCTAACTTCCTATTGTAAAACATTGAAAAGAACATTGACTGTAGGTCTGATATCTGTTTGCTTCACATTCTGGGAATCACGGACAAGAAACTTAGTGAATAATTTTATAGAAGATGAAGTGAAGTGGACTAGGAAGTAGTTTCTTCCTTGCAATCCCCAGAAAGCCATGGTTATTTATTCTCTTCATTGAGTGTCTGAGAGAAGGGGCATGGGGAGGCGGAGACAGAGGCTGTGTGTCAGAGAGAATCAATCCTCAATTGAATTATAAGTATTCTTAGACTCAGACAGTCACAAGTGAACAATGACATTAATCACACTTTAGGTTGTGTTTAATTTTCAGACGTTCATTGTTCACTTTAATGAAAGGTATGAACAACTGATCTAAACATTTACTTGGGGGCACCCTGCGTATACCTGTGAAACCTGTAGGAAAGGTCTTATGTAATAGAAGGAAGGGGATGGTCACAAACTCATCCCAAAAGAAAATCAGAGTACTAGACAAACAGCAGCTTCAGCTCTTCTCTTCTGACAGAAATCTGTGCTGTCAAAGGGAAGAGAGTAAGAAGGCAGTGGTTTAAGTACCTTCTTTGGACTAGCCCAATCCTCGTTTGTCCTTTGAGCAGCCCTTGAGGACCTTGTCCTCTTCGACTCTTCTCTTCTTCTCTCTAAAATTTTAGGTAACCCTTTCTCCATCTGCTAATCTGTTTGAAGTACTGAGGGCAGGCATTTCCTCATGAATCCTTAAAAGGGGTTTGGGTGATTAAGAAGTGTGAAAGAGGATTAGGGTAATGTTAAAAAGCCTTAGAAGAAGGGAAATAAAATAAAACCCGGGATGCAGAAGGACAAGGCATTCATCTCTTTAACAATTCCACCCACCGCTAATAGAATGCATTGTAAAGTCACACTGGGGAGAGCCTATCCCCTTAAGAAAGTTCTTTTCTTTCCAGTCCCCCTCTCCCCAACCAAAAACCACATCATCCCCTCCAGGATTATAGCCTTCCATCAGGAAAAGGATTGTGCTATGTAGGCTTTTTAGAATGAGACCTACATTGCCTATGCTGTGAAGTATTGCAGGGGAGGAGTTGTGAGGAGTTATCTGATAGGAGTGGAGGATAGATACAGGGAAGGCTGGTGTGTGTGTGGGGGGGGGGGGGGTGGAGAAAGAGTTGCATTCAGAATAACCTTGGCTGTGATGCAAACAGTGAGCAGGATGAGGCTGGATCTCTCCAGCTTGGGAGATATCTCCATGACAGGCAGAGAGTTTTGCGGAGAATCCACTGCAGCTTAGAGGAAATGAGATGGAGAGAGACTCCAAGTAGCAAATGGATATTTTCTTCGTTCAGAAAGGCTGGAACTTCAGTGAAAATCTGGCTAAAAGAGGCGATAAATCAACTGGCCGGTTAGTTGAAGGGATTAGTTAAAGATGAAGAAGCCAACCTGCTTGTAGGAAACAGAGGCCTGGAAGAGGATGGCAAAGCTGGGAAGTTTCCAGCTTCTCTCACTGAAGCAGGAAATGGCAGAAGAGAATCTATTATTTACTGCGAAAACACAAGCTTTTCCTGTTTCCATTCTTAAGTACACATTTGGAAAAGACTAAGGCAAACCGAATATAATATAATACAAAACAAAACAAAAGTAGAGTAAGGGTAGGGTGATGACTGAGAATGTTCATGCTTTCTTGGATTGTTTTTATAAATGTAGGTGAACTAATAAATGCATGCAATGTGAGTTGGGGGTGCAGGAGTGTGGATTTCATGAATGAAAGGATTTCATGGTTTGCTATCTGTTGTGTGTGATATCTGAGAAAACGAATTGGGCAGGAGGTCAAAGCATAAACCCAATGCCAAGACTATATTCTTTTGTAGGAATCTAGAGTCTGTTTCCTACATTTCATTAGGATGAAAAGTATCTGAAACTATGTGTTTTGGGGGGAGTTGGAGATGATGAAATTATATCATAAATGTAACTTTAGGGCAGAAGGAAATTCAACTTCTATTTTGGTTTCCAATATTGGACTCTTAAGTGAAATAAAGAAACCAAGTAACAAAGCTACTTTGGAAAAATTGATAAACATTCAAGTGAGTTTAGGATAGCATTATGAGGGCTGGTAAGTTTATGAGTTTGTTTTAAAGTTGTCTCTTAGTAAAATCACTAGAAGCTATGATGGTCCCAAGTTCAAGGAATATGATCCAAGTACAGAGATTTCCTAAACCTGTAATCCCTGGACCAGTTATGCGTCTCATCATCTTTTGAAGACTTTGTTAAAAATGAAAATTTGAGACCCTGAATTTTGGTAGTACTCAGAAATCTTTGGTTTTAACAAATGCTGCAGGGAAATTTGTTGCTTGCTAAAGTCTAAGGACCATTGTCATAGGCAATTTCTTTATCATAAGATACACAAGAAGACAAGGAGAAAGAGAGAGAGAAGAAAAGGTAAAGTGATATATTAATAGTTTTTTGGTCACTTTTGCTGTTTTGGAATATTCTATCTTAATCCAAAAGTCTTAATTAACAAAATAAAGAAAAAAATGTATAAGTACACTACACTTATCATGTGATTGCTTTAGCAGTGTTTCTTACGGAATTTAAAAATGAAACTCATGTACTTCAGAGGTGGTTTTGAATTATTGGGTTAAAATCATTTAGCGCTTGCTATTCAGAAGTGTGTAAGTTCCACACTCTTTGCTTATGGCTTCAACTCTCCCTGAAATCAGGGCTGTATTTCACAGTATGGATGGTAATTATTAATCTTGAGGTTGCCATTATATTTTCTGTAAATGGAGGTGTAAATACTTTCTGAAAAACAGCATCTGTGGCTGAGAGCATTTTGGAGAAGGCCTTCAAAATGGCTTTATCTCACATCTTCCCAGGTGCTAGCAAAGAGATAAGCCCCAATTGGACTTCTAAGCAGAAACTGGAATGGGGGCAGGTAGATTGATTTAAGAGGCCAGGTACAAAGCTATCTCATAAAACAGCCCATGCTTTGTGGGTTGGATATCTTTCTTTCTCTTTTTCTGTCTTTTATTTTTTTTTTACCTTTTTCCTTTCTTTTTTCTTTCTCTTTCCCATTCTTTTCCTTCCATCTTTACTCTTTCTCTCTCATTTTTCTTTTAATGCTTAAACCAAATACTAATTAAGTATTTAAGCCCTTCTCAGTTCACTTGGAAAACAAGGGAAGAGAAACACTGTTTTAAGTTCACTTTCTACTTAAAACAAATAAAAGAGAAGTGGAAAGTACAAAAGGAATAAGAAAGAGGAGAGAATACCTCCCCAATACTACTATTCTAGTATAATAGATTGTATTAAAGAATAAAACATGATAATTAAATTCAACTGATTTTTAAGTTGCCTTCAAAAGACCCTTAAGTGAAGTTTATAGATTTATAATAACTAATCATTCAATGACATAGGTAAAGGCAGACATATGGGACACCATCATTCTATATTATGCATTAAAGTGGACATCAGAGTCCTGATTAGTTGCTTTTCCAATCTGTTATCATGGTGGGAAAGTCCATATGGAAGTATGCATTTGTGACGCAAATGCTCCATGAAAATGAAAAGCAGATTTGCATTGCGGAGAAATATCCATCAAAGATGTACAATGCTAAGATTATTTTTTTTTGTCTGTTTGTTTCGTGCAGATGCTGCCCTGGGGAAAAGAGGCCACACACTGCCTTTAGGTTGCTGTATTCTGCCTGCACAGGCAACTGTGCAGATGGATATGGAGGCTTGTTTTTTCCTTCTACCTCAAGTGCCCTCTAGCGAGCAATATCTGTGCAGGTTTCTCTGTAAAAGGAGCTGAAAAGAAGTTGAGGGAAAAAATATTCTACCAATTGCTGTCCTAAATCCAGAATCGCTCTGCTCTTCTTTTCTTCTTCCTTAGAAGGGTTATTTCCTTATAAGCATTGGGCAAAACAAAACACAAGGGGGAAAAAATAAAAAGCTGTTGCTTTTGCATGAAAAAAAATCACTCATTTACTAAACTGGGAAACAAATGCTAATCCTTTCTCCAGGGGTTCTTTTGAAAGAACATTCATCATCATTTTTCCCTAAGTTTCCTTCACTGTAGTAAATCAGACAAATAAAACAAGGTAAGTTGCTCCCTGGGAAGAAATTCTGTTTTGTTCCTAACTTCCTGGCAGACCAGTTAGAAGGCTTTTGATGCAAATTGATTAACCTCTCCTTGGGTTTTAAGTTTGTGTCTTCATAAAAATGCATAATCTTTCTTTCTTGCCTGGGGAGGCCTAATTGAGGCTTATTGAACAATTTAAGTTCCTCAGATACAAGTTGATATACAGTTGAACTTGCTTTTCATCTCAAATCTACTAGCAGGGTTTCAAGTGCTCCTTGGTAATTCATAAGTAAACTTGTGATCAAAATCTGTATTTCTATAAACATTACATTAAAATAGTTCTAATGTAAACAATGGGTTTGCTTAAGAGATTCAGAATAGTAGGATCTAGAAGAGAATATTTGGAGAAGGAAAAAATGTAATTATTTCTGCAAACATGTCTATGAGTAAATGAATAGAACTAAATAGTAAGACAGAAATCCTGCAAGACATACATTTGAACATATCTCCCTAAATTGTCTGACAAAGCAACAATAACAGAAGGTAATTTTCCTCGCCCAGACACAATCCATTAAACAGTTAGTATGAAAGACGGGATTACCTGTAAACAAACTTATGCATCAGCATCCCTCAGATGTCCAGACACCTGCCACACAACATGGAGTCCCCCCCCCCAACCAGGAATACTCTGACCATCATTCATTCTTGTGTTTAATCACCACGCTATAGCTGCAGTATTCTAAAAGGCAAGTGATGAGTAAGGTAAGAAGTTACAATACGCTCCATCCTCAGTTCTTTGACATGTCTCATTGCTTTGATTATTAAGGAATGGGGACTCAGGGACACTGTGGTCTTCCTTTAAAACAAAATAGAGACTCAAGAATAGAGGTGGCTTTCTTTAATGGTCACTCAAGTAAAAAGTTACAAAGTAGAATGTAAGTTAAAGCTTTTTAACAGTAACTACTTTTTAATATAACTGAATATTAAAGTAGCACTAAGAAATGATTATTGTAACCTACTTGCTGCAAATCATGCTGGGGGTAGAAGCCAGGTTTTCTGGTATTTATTATTCATTCATTCACTCATTCATTCATTTATATTTGTCAGTTGTGGGGCTTGCACTGAGGGTCAGGGTGCTGACTCTAAGCTTTTCCCCCTCAAGACTAGCATATGACCACTTTGAGCCTCAGTGCCACTTCCAATTTTCTGGTGGTTAATTGGAGATAAGAGTCTCACACCCAGGCTGGCCTTGAAGGATGATCCTCAGATCTCAGCTTCCTAAGTGGTTAAGATCGCAGGTGTGAGCCACCAGCATCCAGCTTCCAGCTTGTTTGTTTGTTTTGTGTGTGTTTGTATATTTGTGTGTGTGTGTTCCTGGGGGAGGGGGTGCCTGCCAGTATTAGGGCTTGAACTCAGGGCCTGTAAACCAGCTTGCCTTTTTCATTCAAGTTTGGCATTATAACACGTCTCCTTTTGCTTTTTTTTGCTGGTTAATTGGAGATGAAAGTCTGAATGCCTTTTCTTCTAATATGCTCAAATGATAGTCTCCTAAGAAGTGAGGATTACAGGAGTGAGCCACCTGAGTCCGGTTTGCAGCCCAGTGATTCTCATGCATACTAAACATATGTGCACTTTACAACCAACTTTTAATCTATTTGTTACATTCTGTAGAAAGGATTGGTAAATTTCTATTGAAGAAGAACTAAAGCTTGTGCTTCTGAAAACAGTATTAGCATCCATAAACATATTCTTGTAAATATGGATCCCAGAATCCAATTAAAACAAACCCTCAGACCAGAATCTTTTTGTTTGCTTCTTAATCTAAATCAACCAAGGTGATTCCAGTTCAGGGTAAGTACCTTTCTGGAAACCATTTACAAATAATTAAACTAAGTAGTGTGTAAAATCTTGATCAGTTGCTAAGTATTAGAGCTCAAGTCTGTCACATTTGGATTTGTTTATCCCTTCCTCTATTTCCAAATGTATTACTCATAGGGGATTCTTGCAATAATTTTATAGGATGAGATCTTCTATTAGGTCAGGTGTATAGAATTACAGATCAAAAGAATTCTTAGAAATTTTTTGCCATTTTAGCGAAATTGCAATGGGCAAGCCTTTTGTCATCTGAGCCTCATGCTACATAAGGCTCAGAGTTACTTAGTGGATCATGAGAAACACCAAGACTATATTCTAGGTCATGGCCTTTTGTTATCACATCACTTGTCCTTGGATACACAGTTCAGAGAAAAATTCATTAATCTAGCAATCTAAATAGTCTTCAAGATAGGAAGTCAAGAGACTGGGGAAGATGATAGTACAAAACAAAACAGAGTCCAGGTTTTCCAATCCAAATGAACGTACTCTAGAATATGTCTGATTTCATTGTCTAGTGGCATTACATTTATTTCCACCATGTAGTCTCTGCATATCTCATATGTCTTGTCTTGGTTGAATTATTTCAGTACCTCAGAGTCTGGCTTCCTATGTGGCCCTTAGGCTTTTATCAAAACACAACTTGTAGGCTGCAGAACTTTGGAGTGTTGATGACTGGAGAAGCAAAGGAATACATCAATGCAAGAAAAATAATAACAATATGTTATTATGTCATATGTTGTAATGCACCCTAGATACCTTGAGAGATTGTTTGCTATCTTTTCAACTAGAGTTCTTTAACACTGTCTCTTGTCTTCTTCAAAAAGAGAGAAACAAAGCTGGACCCTGGCGGCTCACACCTGTAATCCTAGCTACTCAGAAGGCTGAGATCTGAGGATCACAGTTCAAAGCCAGCCCAGGCAGGAAAGAGACTTATTTTTATTTTTATTTTTTTGAGACTCTTATTTTCAATAAACTACCAGAAAAATGGCAGTGGAGCTGTGGCTCAAAGAGGTAGAGCCCTAACCTTGAGAGAAAAATCCTCAAGGATAGTGCCCAGGCCTCTAGTTCAAGCCCCAAGACTGGGGAAAACAAACAAAAAATAACAACAAACAGAAATCTATCAAACGTGACTTGTGCCAATCACAGAGCCTGGCGAACTTTGCCCCATTCTTCTGATTTTGCAGAATGGTATGTATTCTGACGTTCTTACTCCCAAATAATGTCATTGTTTCTGTTTCTCAACAACAGCAAAGTTTCACTGGGTGGTGTTCTCCCTCTGATAACATAAGTAATATAATTACTCTTCTGGAAAGGAAAATAACAAATGGCATCAACAGTGATATTCATTATTTGTACAGGGTTGAGTGTTAATTTCATGCCAGGCATGATGGGTATTTATCTGTATATATTACCTCATTTATTATCTACAACAATCTCTTGATTTTCAGATGAGAAGACTTTGAAGACAAGCATATTTTCCTGCTCCGAGTTCTAATTAGCCTTCAGTTGTTTCACTGATACCACTTTAGAAAACAACCAATTTATCCTGTGTGTACAAGCTAATCTTTCCTCAGTATTTCTTCAGCTTTTGCTGGGGTCAGAGCAGTGCAACTCTCAGCAATGGCAAACCATTTGAAGCCACTGAGGTTTGATTATGAGTCCTGAGTTGTTCTATTAATTGGACTAGCTGTTTAACCATTTTTGATAAGAATGTCATCTGACTGCACATATAACTTAACTAACTGGGCATATTAAAGGAAATGAAACACTATTTTGGAATCCAAGCGCAGTGGCTCATGCCTCTAATCCTAACTACTGGGGAATCAGAAATTAGGAGGATCATGCATTGGGGCTAGCCATCTTGACCAACAAATGCTGGCGTGTGATATGTGCCTGTTATCCAGCTCCCTGGGAAATGTAAATAAAACATCAAAATCCAGAATGTCCTAAGTGTAAATGTGAGATCATATTTTTAAAACTAACAAAAATATAAAGGACCATGGCGTGACACAGTTATAGAGCACCTGCCTAGCAACTAGAGGGCCCTGCACTCGAACCCCAGTACCAATAACTCCAACAGCAATGAAGTCTAGTTTGAGGTATACATATTTATTTCCTCTCAAATGAGCTCACTGACACCTACCTAAAAATGATGGTGGCCAGAAATTAGGTCCTTCCTAGATCCCTGTAGCTTTGTGACCTCTCAACTGTACAAGTTTATCTCATGTTTACACAAGAAATTAAGTCAGTTATTATTACCTACTGCTCTGCTATACATTCTGAGTTTAAGGCAAACACTCATTCTATCTTTATGCAAACTATCATGTGCATTCTAAATAGTTTATGTTTTGTATGTGCAGCAGCATTTCTTCTTGGAAATGAGGATAGTATATTTCCTTAGATGGAGATGTAGCTCAGTGGTAGAGTATACTTGATACACATCAAGCCCTGGGCTTGATCCACAGCTATGCCATTATCTATCTATCTATCTATCTATCTATCTATCTATCTATCTATCTATCTATCTATCTATCTATCTATCTATCTATCTATCTATCTGTCTGTCTGTCTGTCTGCCTGTCTATCTACATATACAGATATATGTATAAATATCTAGACAGGTAAATCAAGTAACTATATACACTATATATTTTATATGCAACTATAAATATAAATTGTGCTGAAACCGACAGTGATTATGCATTGCTCATGATCAGCCATGCACACCAAAGATAATCCTGAGAATTGCCACTATACTTGGCTCTCAGTGCTTGGGATTGGGTTATGATCAGCTTGTGGAACCGAACCTGAGCTTAGTGAGGTATCTTTTTTTCCTCTCCATTCTTCCTTATGCCTACTAGTCATTTTACCTTTCCCAGTGGATTGCTCATTGGGGTTTAGATCTAATGTGGCCCCAAAGGTGGTGTACTAATGACTAGGCTACCAGGTTGTGGCTCTGTTGTTAAGTGTTAAAATCTTCAGAAGGGGATGCCTAGGAAAAAGAAGTGTTGCCATTGGGGACATGCCCTTGAAGTGGTATTGGAACCTGGCTCCTTCCTCAGTGAGGTGAGTAATTTTGGGGGGGACATGCCATCCTCTTCATGCCCCACCATCCCCCAAAAGGCAACAACATCAATTGTCCATGGCATACATCCTTTCACCTCATGAGCCATTACAAGTTACTTCTTTTTACTTTTGTTTCTGACATTTTATTATGGTGAGAGAAAGCTGATTGAAGCTCTCGCCAATGATATTTAAACCCTTCAGTAGTCATTCAAGGCTCATCTACATGGTCCGGCCACCCTCTGCACACATCTGCACAATGAGGCTCCATCCATTGCCCTACCCTTTTGTGTAGGGTATCTGAATTCCTTGAAAGCAGGGACTTTCTTATCCATGTGACTGTACACCCCAAAGCTTGCTAACATGTATCTGTACTCAAGGAGTGTACTCTTTTGGATATTGAACTAATGAAAATGACTGCAGAGATGACTATGGTATTATTGTCAACAGTAAGCTAGAAATAAACTCAGATTTGTAGTTAGAAAAATCAGATGGCCCAGCAGATTGCTGTGGGGAGCTCACTGAGGAGAACAGATTTCACCAGAAAAGGAAGAGGGAAAAAAAGAGGATGACAAAACAAAGCAAAAAGAAATAAGCCCAGGAAACTACGTCTCCCAAGGATAGAAATAGAACAGTGAAGATAACAGACTGGAATTTTAAATTAAAAAAAGAGAGAAAATATAAAACTGTATCCACTAACACAAGGAAGGGAATGTGGGAAAATAATCCAGATCACAAATAGTGATACTTATCAGACCGATAAGCAATACCAGTAGTAATAATAAATATAGTGGCACTAAGTATTAATAATCTATCTGCTCCTTAGAGCCTCATCATTTAGTACCTGGGTATTTACAAAGCAATTCCCTATTAGGAAGTAAGTAATCCCTCAGGTACTGTCTCAATCAATACCAGATATTTGCATGTCACCATCTACCAAAGACAGAGCTTCAAAACACATTCCCAGAAGGCTGAGTTTTCTCCAGAACTAGGAGTTCCCTTTAAGAATAAAGGAAGGACATTTTCCTCCATTTATCTTTGAATCCCCAGTGGCATAAGAGAGAGAGAGATCCAATTGACTTCTACTGATTCATCATCCTCTACCAATCCCACAGCCAGCTTCAAAATACGTAAGACTTGTTCTGAACCCCCCCTTACCCACCCTCCACCCCTGTGAGGACACCTGCACACATCTAGTCACAGTAGTAGATGGAAAACATACCTCTCTTCTATGAACATAGTGGCTTTTTCAACAAATTAGGCTGTGGCCTGGAAAGATAACCGAGGTCACATGGCTTATTAATTACTTTTTTTTTCCTTAGGAGAACCCTAAGAAAGCACATCCCTTTAGTATTCATTTAAAGACCAAAGAAGTCTCAAGGCAAAAGTTCCCACTTCTCCAGCTTTACCATGAATCCAGGTCAAAGCTGAGGACTCTGTAGTCAGCCTTGAGCACCTAAAGCACATTTCAAACGCTAAAGTGATGGAGAACAGGAAAGGCACTTTGCATCTGGATGTAAAAACAAACCACATGTATCCTAAGCGAGAGAATCTGTGCATTCCTGATTCATTTGTGCTTAAATCAATGAAGTGTTTTGCAAAAGGTATTTGATGTTGAAGAAGCCTTTTGAAAAGAGTCTGATGGGACTTTAAAAGTGGTATTTTATTTTTGGTCTTAAAAGAGACAAATTTCCCATTCTATGATTTTATACACAAATGACTTGATTTCAAGGTCTTATTTCTAAATAAAGCGGAATTTTATTGCTCTTAAAAAATCTTTGTACTCACATCTATCAGATGTGATTTATTGACTTGTGCCATTACTGGGTATCTATCTGTCTGTCTGTCTGTCTGTCTGTCTGTGTAACTATCTATCTATCTATCATCTACTATATAATTATCCATTTTGCTAGTGGAACTCTCAATAAAACAGGCAGATGGTTTAAGGAGTTTGACTTCCTCAGGACAATTTAAGGCTCAACGTGTACTAGTAGACCCAAAGGGTTTAATTACACATGGGAAGTTTTATGGGTGGCAGGAAGAATACATAAAAGTAGGATCAATGGAATTGTCATGTTTGTACACAGAAAGCAAAGATAAAACATGTCCTATGATGAGTTACTGAGTGAAGGATGACTGTGGGCTGGTGTTGGTCTCAAAGTATTCCTATTTAACTCACACAACCATGTGGTGATACAGATGAAATCATCTCCATTTTATAAGAAGATTGTGAGACACTAGGATTAGACATTGTCTTCCTGAATCCCACACTTAGGAAGGAACAAGTGTATGATATCTAACTATGGTTTGGATTTAACCCAAACTTGTTAGGAAAACCCAAGCTTGGAGTAGCAGCAATTTTGGGGTAATTTCTGAGGGGATCCAGATCACAGATATGGAAAATAGGTAGGCAGGAAAGTTACTCACTTTCTAATTCTCTTTCAACCTTGTAATTTCACCAAGGGAGACCATTTCCATTGCTAGTCAGTGTCGATCCTTCTCACAAGCAGAATGCTGGCCTCTGCCTCCAATTTCCTTGTTAGAATGGAAGAGCGCTGTTTTGCATTCAATTTACTTCCCAGTTTACCTTGCATTTATGGCAAGTAAAAATAACGTTTTTATTTTTAGATATAGATATAAGATTCCTTTTTCACACAAATGTTTATTTTACATTTTTAAGGAAGGGAGTTGATTAAAACATTATACCACGCAGATGGTGTATGGACTAAAAGGAAAGCAACGTAACTATATAAATGACTACAGCTTGTGGCAGAGAGAGAGAGAAAAAAAGCCTATATTAAATCAACATCCTTTCAAAGTACCATTACCACGTAAATTGTCTCCTCAACTTAGAGGAATACACATTTAAAGAAGTATTCCTGAGTTTGAAGGTTTTATTCAGTTTCAAATGTTCCAGATACCTTTACTTTGATTTCCTATAAAAATCAACTCTTAAAAATATAAATGTCAGGTCTGGGAGTTATAAAGAATTGGAACCGTATAACCTATTCCAGTGGACATTGCACAAATGCATTTAGTCCTCAGGTACAAACATACAGTATTATACTTTATATGGTTGTAGCTCTCCCAGCCTCCTCCCACTAATATTTCAAAACAATAAGCATCCTCCTCAGTTAACATCCTAGACAAAGGTTGATGAAAACCTCCACTACAGCTTCTCTTATTCCTTGAAGACTGAACAAAATAAATCAAATAACTCTTCCCAGTGTACAAGTTTAAAGCAGAGCATGAAAAAGAAACTAAAATATACATCCATTTTTTGGTGCCTATTTTATTTGGTTTATCACTCAATTTCATTTGGGGAGACATTGTAGTGCTTTTCAATGAAAGTTAAAGAAAAATTTTTTTTTCCTTGCTGTTGCAAAGGGAAGTCAACATATTGCTCATAAAGTGTTAAAGTCTTTATGAACTGCTGATGGATATCAGGGGAATGCTCTGAGGATTAGCTGGTGATATTGTGGTGAAAATATCCACTTCCTCTAAATATTACCTTTAGTAGCTTTAGAGCAAATATTGCTGAAGAAAGAGACTATAAATCACTGAAGTCCCTACAGACTTAATACTGAAGTGCCATTTATGTTTGCCTTTCGCTTGAATTACTGGCTAATACTCTACTGAATACAGAAAAGAAATATTTTACAAAGAAAAGTAGGAAGGCAAGGGGAGAAAGAAGAGAAAAAGAGAGAAATGAAAAAGAGAAACATATACCAAGAGAGACTGCGTTTTGCACTGTGTCTTTTCCCTTTTCGTTTCTTTGCTTGTTCTGTTTTGAAACTAGATCTCACCATCTTCCACAGGCTGGCCTTGTTCTCTGAAGGGATTCTCCTACTTCAGTTTTCTGAGACTACAAGAGTGTATCACTACAACTATTGGCTTTTGAGGTCTTTCCTTGATCCTTAATTTGGCATAATGTACCCCAGGGCCTTGGAATTTAAGGACACTTATGTATGGATATTCACAATTGTAAACCCTGTGCATGTCTTGCCAAGACTGGTTGTAAAGTCTACAGTCTGGAAAGCATTTTAGCAGCATGCAACTTGTAGAGAGAAAAATCTGTGGCTTAGTGTTGGGTTTTATCCCTTAAAAAGTACAAGCCATTGTAGCATTATTCACAATATCCTAGAAATAAAATCAGTTTAGGTGAACAACACTTGCTAAATGGATAAAGAAAATGTGCCATATACACACAGCGGAATGCTATTCAACCATACTTATGGATTCCTATGATATATAACGTAGGTGGAACTGGAGACATTCTGTTATGTGAAATAAGTAAGGTATGAGAATATAAGTGCCTCATGATCTCACACACTTGTTGGAATATAACAAAGTAATCTCATGGAAGAGAAGAGTAGAACTGAGGTTTCGAGAGCATAGAGACAGCAGAGGGGAGTGGGGAAAGAAGGGTAGAGAAAGATGATCACTGAGCAGTAAGTCACAGCCAGGTAACAATGAGAAGTTTGCATCGGCTACTGCTCATTAGGATGGAAGTAATGAATAATTGTGTACTATATACTTCAACAAGGCTGAAGAAAAACATTTTGAAAGGTGTCCCCACAAAGAAACGTATGTTTGAGGACTTAGATGATAACCCAATTTAAGCATCATACAATGTAGCCATGTGTAGAAACATCAGCACTTACCTCATAAATAAGTGCAGTTTTATGTTCATGTATCCAGTGACACGTTTGTTTTGTTTCTTTTTCAAAAGATGAGTTCCTGGTAAGCCATTACATGAGAAATGTTAATAAGATTTTCCCATTCTCTTTTCTACCTATCCTGTGACTTTGTTCAGCAAAGGTGGTGTAAATTGATAATAGCAGTCTTTTGTCTCTGTCATGTTAATATTTATAAAAGTTTTCATCTCCTTTTTCCCCTACTTTTTCCCCTAGTCACCTCTTCTACTACCTCTATAGAAGGCTATTTCACCCTTTGGGATCTGGGTTCTTCATCAGTAGTTTTGGAGAAATATCTCTTTTCTCATCCCTATTGTTGGGCTGCAAAAATGTTAATAATAGGAAGTACATGTGATAAATTTGTGTTAACTACATGCACACACACACACACACACACACAGTGCAGTGCCTGGGTCAATTGTTTCTATGTGTGATGTCAAAGACAAGAAACAAGATTTTCTACTTTTTTTTCCCTGCATTTTTGAGTGGATAATTTTACTTGTCCATTTTGGTGATGAAGGTACAAATACAGAAAGTAGGGAAAGACACTAATTTTGTAGAGCATAAACAAACTCTCCTTCATTAGTAGGTACCTTTGGTTTGTAGTCTGACAATTTTGCCGAGAGTATTTCTCATTAAGAGCAGAGGCACTTTGTGATCTGTTTAGCAGTGATAATATTTAGTTTGATTAATCCATGAGAAATGAATGCCACACACTTAGTATATAAATAAGTGCATATATAAATAGTTCTACACAACCACTTGGTTTCATCAAGTATGTATCAGATCTCA
The DNA here is from genome assembly GCF_019054845.1 of Dipodomys spectabilis. NCBI lineage: Eukaryota > Metazoa > Chordata > Mammalia > Rodentia > Heteromyidae > Dipodomys > Dipodomys spectabilis. The sequence goes on from NW_024870844.1 coordinate 2,705,653, forward strand.
TGATGTTCCCTTTTTAGTGACAGGTGCACACAATTCGGAGGCCATTGAGACAAGATGTCCTCAAAGCTCAGTCAAGTGGCAGAGACAGACAATATGATCATGTGATCTTGGGCACAACAACCTGTTCTCAAGTGGTGCTGCAAAATGGATTGATGGAAACAGTGAAGGTTTAAGAGTCAGAAGACCTCCTTGGAAATGTTACTTTGTATTTCTGAGAATCCCATAACCTCATAACCTTGGGAGTCATTTAATTTCCTTGAAAAAAAGTCAGTCGATTGTGCTGACTGGAATGAAGGATACAGGGAGGAGACAAGAAGAGTGGATCATGTGCAGAGAAGTTAAATAGGCAATCCTTAGCAAGCCTTATATTCCAGGCTGGGAATTATGGACATTTTTCTACTACACCATGAATACCAAGCCATTGTTTTTGGTCTATCAACTGCATGCTTAGCATTTAAAAATATAGCCCTAGCAGTTGGGTAAGGGGTTGACCCAGTAAAGGAGAATGGGGGGGGGCATCAGAACCACCATTTAAGAAGTAATTGCAACACAAACATAACCAGAAAATAAAATAGGACTGCTCTATGTGCTTCAATGAATTGACCACTCATAGAAATCCCATCATATCTGTGTTTGTGTTGTATTTGTTTTACAGCTGAGAAGTGCAGGCTACTGCAAGTTTTGGTAACTTGCTCATCATCACACTGCTAAAATGTCTTGAAGTTTCACCTTTACATAGCAGATAATACTTAGATTGTCCAAGTACGGAAACTGGAGGACATGAACTCAAATAACACATTAAGATAGCATACTTTTCTTCTTTTTCTTTTTATTTCTTTTCTTTCCTTTTTTATTGTTGGTCATGGGGTTGAACTCAGGGCTTGGGCACTGTCCTTGAGTTGTTTGCACAAGGCTAGCATTCCACCACTTTGTGCAATAGTGCTACTACTTCTGTTTTTCTGGTTGTTAATTTGAGATAATCTCATGACCTTTCCTGCCCAGGTGGGCATCAGACTGTGATCCTCAGATCTCAGCCTCCTGAGTAACTAGTTTTACAGTGTCTGGAGCACAGTTTTCTTTGTATTTTATGTTTTACATTGTTAGAAAATCCTGGTGTTTTACTTTACAATCCATGAATTATTATTATCATTATTATTATCTTTCCGAAGTTAACCCTCTCACACCAGTTTACTAAATGTGCAAAGGTGACAGGCTCAGAAGTGTCAAGGGTTTCTCTGTGTAATTCCAAGTTTACAGTGTCCTCAAACATGTGTCTGTAGGTATTGACAGGCAGGAATGCAGGAATATCTACTTGGTCTTCTTCTCACTATTATATTAGCTCCTTTCTTAAGATAGGATTATCTTTCTTTGCTATCACTAGTAGTTTCTGCATATGGTCATCTTGCTTTAAGGTCTAGCATGCTGCCAACACAACTTCTACAACACATCTTTCCTGGCTTTGGCCCTTTAGTCTCTTGACCTTAACTACTATAGTTATAACTCCCTATAATATCTCCTAGCTATCTAAAATCTATCCTATTGTACCTACTTAGAAATCTAGAGAAACAGATGCTATATCATTGCACGTAAGTATACATTGCATGGGAGGCAATGTACAATAGGGAAAATAAATTGCCTTGAATGATGGTTAACATTTGGGAAGTGACTGACAGTGTCTTAATGGTGGGCATAGAATAGGTATGGGTTTCAATCAATTCAACTTTGATCCAGTTGATGTTCAGATCCCATAGATGGAGAATCATATGTCTGTGTGCACGATTTTCTAACGGTGTGTACATTCCACAGCCGGAAACCCACTGCTTCTTAATTGGCCTCCAGGTTTCCTTGGCTGACCAATCTCTTTCACCCACTGTGTGAAACTGCCTTTACTTTAAACTTACTTTGGCTCACTAGATTCTTTGTACTCCATGGAGCAATTAACACAGATACCTAAGAAGTGTCTTAACTATGGCAGGCACATCTAATTGATCGTGGCTGAGGCATGGACACATTTTTTTTAAGATTTATTTCAGGGAAGCACTTAGGATAGCCACTAGAAATCACCTGAATTAAGCAATTAGATTAAATATCTTTGCCAAGTGAGTTACATGCTTCCATCAGCTTGAAATAGCCTCCTTTGGAATCCTGCCAATTCATATCCTAGGTAATAATACTGACTTGACTTCTTTACTTCAGGAAGAATTGTACCTTCTGTCATAACATGGGACAGGTCTATGGCACTTGACCTTTAGGATCTGCTCTGCAAACTGGCTCTCTAGCATTTTTTTTTTTTGCCACAGCTACTTTTCTCCTAACATTGTGTGTATCCTTCTTGCTTGTGGGGGACATATATATTCTATTCCTTATGTTACACAGTTATACCTAGCTCTTCATAGGAATTCAAAGGGACTGAGATGACTGATTGGTAGGAAAGAAAGGAAACCCAATAAAGGGTGAATCAAGTTTTGTATAAAGAAAAGCAAACAGAATTTGAGGAGAGGGTGGATTGACAGGGCCATTATGTAAATTAATTTGCTCTAAGATGCCAGCCCCGTTCATGGCTTTCCCTGACTTTCAATCTGCACAAACACTTCGTCCTAGAGACGACAGACAGACAGACAGATAGCTTTGGGTGGATTAAATAATCAGTCAAGTGAGGAAAGCATCTCCCAAAATGTCTGCCAATGTACTGCTATTTCAAGAATGATTATTAAAAGCCACAAGGAAGGCAGTGATAACACAGTGAAACATTGACTTACTGATCAAAAGAGACACTAATACGCACTCCTTAAGGGAAACAGCTAGATTTTCAAATGCATACAAGTAAATCCACTGCTTCTTCTGCATTGTCACACAAAAATACCCTCCTTGATACCTTTTTCGGTTCACAGTTCTTGTCTTGAAAATAGTTTTCTTTTTCCTTCTGTCATATCTATTGTTCTGCCTTTCTTCTTTTCTATGTTGACTGGACTATTTTCTATATTTTGTGTATGTGTGTGTGCGTGTGTGTGTGCATGTGTGTGTGTGCCTGTGTGTGTGTGTGTGTGTGAAAGAGAGAGAGAAAGAGTGAGAGAGGGAGGGAGGAAAGAAGGTAGGGAGAGAGAAAAAGGGAGAGAGAGAGACAGAGAGAGAGAGAGAGAGAGAGAGTGCCTGTGGGTTGAACTCAGGAGGACCTGGGTGAGCTTTGTTTGCTCAAGGCCACTTGCGCCACAGATCCATGTCCAGCATTTTTGATGCTTAAGTTGGCTTCAACATCAATTCTCAGATCTCAGCCTCCCGAATAGCTAGGATCACAGACATCAGACACCAACACCTGGCCAATTTAAATTTTTACAGATATGAAATAATGTCTGTACAGTGCAACAGATACATAGGAAGCCTCTTAAATGGAAATGGTGAACACTTTCATCCATAGTGCATAAGGAATTTGAGTCACTGACATTGGGATGTCTCTATCAGCTCAATGCAAATTGAGTCTTTCATTGTAATCCTGTGGGTTTTTAACTCATCTCAGGAGCGTTGGTTGGTTTTCTGAGATACTTGATTCTTTTCATCTGGTCCATCTAGGACTATTGTCTGCTGCATCATCCTCACGTTCATGTCTCTGGGGACAGGCAGAGGCACCGGGTTTGTAAGCACTCCTAATTAAAATGTATGCTGTTGAAATCACAGAAAGGATAGTGAGCCATAAACAAATCACCTGATCGTAGTGGACAGACGTTGACTGAACTCCTTTTTTGTTTGTTTTTTGCTTAGAGAATATTTCTCTTTTAAAGATCTATGCACACCACAAGCTCTTCTAACTTAAATTCTTTCTGCCTTGAATTAGAATTCAAATGTCAAATAAATCTAAAGAACGTTTCTTCCTCATTCACCCTCCCATCTACCTCTATTACCTACCCTTTTAAGATCAATTTTCAAGACAAAATAACAAGCAAGATCCCTTTCTAAATATTTCAGTTATTAAGTGTTGGTAATATACCACTTCAGGACTGGAGGAGCACCTAGTGCTAACTTTGGTCATTGATTTACTTTACAGATATACAATCTGATATCTGTGCCATTCAGGCAACTTGTTTAGCATCGCTGAGGGAGTCTGTAAATTCTAGTTGGACTTAGCAGAAGATCAATGCTGGTCTTTCTGCTCAATGAAAAGCCATCATATCTAAGGACCAAATTAAAATCCACCCCCCCTCCCCCGAGTCATTGAAGAGGATCTTGTATTGTATGTGTATCCTAAAAATCACTCTCATGTAGCTCCTTGGAATGGAAACAAAGATGGTTTGCATCACTTAGGATGATTCACTACAATAAGTTGAATATCAACACTTTCCCACCTCTTCCTAGATACCTGATACTTAGCATATATAATCTGTTACTATCTGCAGCATATATAATTCCTTTTCAAAGATAAGGGGCAGATGATTAGTGACATCTAATAACATTGCTAAGAAAATAAAATCCTAGAGTTTGTTTGACTTGTTTTTAGTAGAGGGCCATGAGAATTTGGACCAAACCAATCTTCCCCCTCGGTATTCAAAGTGTAGTGTTAGTTATCTTATGCTAATTCTTCGAAAATCAATAAACATCTCCTTATATTCTTTACAAGCTTAACCAAAACAATTTTATACATGCCTTTGATTGAGTATACATAATATATAGATTAATTATACATATTTTGTGATGTATTTTTGTGACCTTAATCAATTGGATGGTAAGCTGGAAATAAAGGAAAACAGATAGAGGGGGCATTGTTTAAGCAGAAATTCTTTGTAGAAGTGATCTAAAGATATTCAAAGTACCTGATTTTCAATAGCTAGTAAGTATGGAATAGTGGTATTTTCTAATAATGTGATCCCAAATGATCTCTACCTGTGAACAATTAAAAATAGCTTCCCAAATCTCACAATGTTTTTATTGCATGTATACATCACCATCCTCAGCACTGCTAAATAAGCATTCACGCTGCTATTCTCTACGACAACAGTAAAAGCATAGTACATGTGTTCATTTAATCGTCACAGATTCATTTAATCGTCACAGATTACTTCAAGTTAGGTAGAATTATTTTTCTCTTATATAGGTAAGGAAACTCAAAATGAGAGAGTTTAAGCTTCTTCCCCAATGTCATGTAGTTTGGATGAAAATAGGGAGGATTAGAATCCTTACAGTCTGTGTGCTGTCGAAAATCTGGATTCAGGCCTTGCTCTAAGTGAAACACTCTCCCAAAGTATAGAGAATAGGGATTGCCATCCCACCATCCATGTTTTCTTCTTAACACTCTTTGAGAGAAGTCCTGAAGTTATAACTGAATAAAAGGTTACATTTCGGAGAATAATTTTAATTGTTACTTTCATGCTTTACATGATTGGGGTGGAAACAAAAAGAGAATCATATCAATCATATTTGATTCTTCCTATGAATCAAATACTAGGACAACCAGCAATCGGGACTTGTGTATCTATTTTTAATTATGCATAATTGTTTTCCAGAGTGAAATTTACAAACACAGCCAGATGAATAGGCAAAGAAATCTCCCTCTTGATGCAAATATTGACCTTCTACAAAGCCATTTTGCTATTATTGCTAGCAAAAGTGGGAAGAAAAAAAAGATACCAAAAGTTATGTAGTTTAGGGAATAAGAAATTATATTATTGACTTACGTTGAATTATGAGATATAGAAGTTGGCATTTGCTTATATCCATGACATTACTGAATGTAAAGAAATTACTAAAGAAGGAACAAGCCATTCAGGAAAGCATCTCATATCATTTTCAGGTTGTGAAAGGATTATATCTGATCCATAGTTTGACCTTAAGATGAAAGCATAAGAAAGAATGAAGGACATTGTGCACAAAAAACAACGGTTCATGGCATGGGCACACACTATTTCTTTCCAACACTTCACTTTTTGCTCATCTGTAAAATGATAGCATGATTTTGGAGAGTAAATCAAGTTGCAAACTTCTAAAACCTCCTGTTTTGTCTTGAGAGTGAACAAATTATTAGGCAAAAAGAGGCAAAAAAAAAACCAAAAAACCCTTCCACTTAACGAAATTGGAGACCTGAGCTTCAGGGAAGATGAGAAGATGATAAGTTAGGTAGTGAGGGTCTTGCCGTGTCAAAATTTGATGTGGTATTACCTCTCTACGATTCCAGGGAATATGAGTTATCCAGATTTTACTGGTGTGTGTGTGTGTGTGTGTGTGTGTGTGTGTGTGTGTGTGTGTGTGTGTGTGTGTGTGTGTGTGTGTGTGTGTGTGTGTGTGTGTGTGTGTGTGTGTGTGTGTGTGTGTGTGTGTGTTTCACAATAAATTTCCTTTTCTTTTGTGCCTTATGTTTGGATATGAGTCAGTGTGCATCACTCTGCTCCTTTGGAATCCTTCCGCTGCACATTTTCATGCTTCTCATTCCAGTTAATGGTACGAATGTCCAACGGGGTAGGTGTCTAGACTAAATCCTTCTATCTGCTTGACTTCCTAAAGAATCATACAATGCATGCAGTTGATTTTGCACCTCCTCATTTCTTAAATGTATTTATTTGTCTCTCCATAAGTATTGTTCAATTCTAATCATTCATCTTATTGGTCTCCACGAGTTGAATACTCTGTCCAACACTATCTATGCATGGTAAAGCATCCAAAAATGCCAATTCTGTTCTTGGAATTGTATCCCTGTTCCTCTTAGGCTTTACCCTCTATGCTCAAGGACTCTGCTGCCTCTTCTTTGTATCCAGAATAACTTCTCACCTTGTGCTCACCCATCACCTGGGCTGCTGCTTCTTGCTGGAAATACTGAAAAACCCTTTCAGCTGTTTCTTGGGATGCTACTTCCTTTACTGTGCCTGAGCTCTGCTACCTCCATTCGGAGTTAACTTTACACATTCTTTAAAACAAATATTGTAAAGATACTGTACAGAGGGGTTATATGAGTAAGGTAATGAGTACATATCCTATCGAGCATTATTACCCCCTCCTTTGTTTTTCCCTTACTATCTTTTCCCTCCCCACCTCCCCAACTCCTCCCTCCCGGACTCCTGAAGTTGTAAAGTTCATTTTTCTTTTTTTTTTTTTTTTTTTGTAAAGTTCATTTTTCAACGTAGTGTCTTGTACATCTCATGGTGACAACGTGTCCACCTGTATCCTTGTTTCAGCATTTTGTTATTTCCCTTCCCCATCCCAAATTAGAAAAATATATATACAAGACTATCCTTTCAGGGATCATTTCTATAATTGGTTACTTTACACATTCTATAGATCTCTGAATAAGCACTCTTTCTTTAGGGAATCCAGCAGAAAATGTGTGCTCTTTGTTTTGGTACAACACTCTCATCACACCATTGCTTATTTTGTATAGACAATGGGTCTGTACAAATGGGTCTATTGTATAGCAATGGGTCCTGCAAATCCATGTTGGGGTTGCTTTTCCCTTGAACCATCCCAAGAATCATAAACCTTAAAAAACTGTCTGATCACCATACAGATGGCATCTGGTGTGTTTGTGTCTTTTGGCTAGTTTTACACAATTTTAATTGCAGGGGCTATTGCTTTTCCAGGGTGAAGGATATGTACACTCATTCATTTGTCACCCGCTATATCACGGTGCACTTATAGCACTTCACTGCATTGCATTTAATTATATATATATAATATGTACATATATATTCCTGTAATAAGGAGTTTTTGCTGTATTACAGGATTTTGTGGTATATAGGTATTTATATAATGTTTATGATGTTAATTATTTTTGCATTAAAAATTAAAATAATATAAACACATTTAAAGTTTAATTAAGGTTAATAAGAGAGTGGGAATGGTTAATAAAGTCTTATATATACATATGTGTATACATATATCTATATACACATATGTATATATAAAATACAATAAATATAATTCTGCTACTTCACATATTTTCATCTATTGCAGTGAGCGTCTCTGGAAAGTAACTTCCACAGTAGGTGAGGGAGCTCGTACTTGGTTCCTATGAACTCCTTAGTTTGGGTAGTTACTGAGTGGGTTGTGACAATGGCTGATCCTCAGACAGCCAGGAAAGAAAACAGCCAGTTATTTTAGAACCCAACTCGATTAAGCTAACTTTGGAGGGATGAAGAAGATTAAAAGAATACTTTTAATTCTGTTCCTACATGTTTTTTTAAAGAATAGTCATTAGAAGCACAGGCACTCAAACAATTGCTGCCTGAGTTCTAGCCCAGTTTGTACCAGTGTATGAATTTAAATGACTTATTTATAGTGACTCCTGTTTGAAATAGGAACAGTAATAGAACTGAACCAATGTACTTGCATAAAAGATTACACAAAAACACTATGACAGTGTCCAATAATTAGCTCTAAATGGGTCCCAGATTTGAGACCAGATAAGCATTCACCTATCTTGAAAACTCAATTAAACATAGTCTTGTTTGTATAAAACAATGACAGTGCATTTAGAATTCTGCACAGGTGCTAGGAAATGCGTGAACGAGAAAGCAAGCCAGCTCAGAAGTCACCCTCTTACATTATTTATGTATCAAGTACATGAAAGTTAGGTAACAGTGAAGAAACCCATTTGTTAGCTTGCCTGTTATGAGACAGATTTTAGGGCCATGAATGGAATGAAACTAATATATGACACCAAGCAACATCTTTCTTTTCTATTCAATATCTTTTTTTTTCTCTCCTGACAAAGTCTGTAGTTTTTTTTTAGGTTGCTTACAGACATATAAATGAAGTTTTCAGACCATGTTCAGTGAACAAAGATGTTGGGAGATGAGGAGGATATAGAGGGAACTATTTTTATTAACTTCTGAATAGTTCTCAGAAATCCAGACAAAGGCATACCTCACCCATTTATTCTGAAAACCTTGTGAATTATTAAAAAGAAAAAAAACTCACATTTTTCTTGTTGTACCGATGGATATCATGTCTTAATCTTTCCTTTTCCAATGACAAAGTCATCTTTATCTCACCACATTTTGTTTTGTGATATATCTGTTTTAAGATAACAATTATTATCTACCTTTCTTGATATATTTCCCAATCTTGACTATCAGCAAACCCTAATGAACTGACATTATTTATGTAGAGAAGCAGCACTTTGAGCATACTCCTGTGAAGAGAAGATATATATATATATATATATATATATACATATATATATATATATATATTACATATGTACACAGTTTTCTTAAGCTTCTTTTTGCAGTAAGTTTTCCTATCATCTTTATCATCTTTTCTTACTGACCCCAGTACTCCAATACTGAACTCAGATTTAATCTCTATTCCAATGCTTTACTAACATCCTCTGCCCCACCCAAGGGCAAATTCTGTATCATTAATTATTCTTTGATCATTTAAAGTATCGACCATTAAGTTGGCACTTAATATTATAATTGCTCATAGAACGAGTTAAGAAAATACATTTCTCTAGAACACAACAAGTTGTCAGCCTCTTGCAAGGGGATCTTTGGACAGAGTCTGGAACCTGATGATTTACTTCTAGTGAAAAGCCTTTCAAAAGGCTAATTTCGCATTGTAGTTAGGTAGTCCTTTTCCTGAAATGACATGACTATTTTCCCAACTTCATCAGAGCTATGGCCATCCTGATGTCTGATAATCTGTTTTAAATTCTCCATGAGTAACAATTTGGCCATAATAGTCTGTAGATCTATGTTTCTTAGCAAAGGGCCTGATATACAACCGAAGTATAATATATCCATGGATATATATATACACACACACACACACATATGTATATATATTCATGCATATATAATAGATAGAAAGACAGATAGATGGATACATAGATGGATAGATAAGATAGATAGCTAAGGTAGATAGGTAGACAGAAAGGAAAGCCTATCTTTCTCAGACCCACAGCTGAAATATACTGAGACATAGCATTCTCCTAAACCCTTACAGGATTAGAGTAAAAGCACATGGGTCTGGATTATTTTCTAGGTTCCACCCATAAAGTCCAGGAAGCAAATTCTTGAGCTTGGAGAGAATCCAGGGTCCTCACACACAGTTTGTTACAGAATTGTACTATTTGTAATTTAAAAAAATTTTTTTTTGGTCGGTCATGGGGCTTGAACTCTGGGTTTGGGTGCTGTCCCTGTGCTCTTCAGGTCAAGGTGAGTGCTCTACTGCTTGAGCCACAGCACCACTTCCGGTTTTCTGGTGGTTTATTGGAGATAAGAGTCTCACAGACTTACTGCCCAGGCTGGCTTTGAATCGTGATCCTCAGATCTCAGCCTCCTGAGTAGCTAGGATTACAGGCGTGAGCCACTGGTGCCTGGCTGTAATTTAAAATATTAATGCACAACAAAAATCTGCCTTACACAATATGAGAGGGGAAAGATAGAGTGGGAAACTTTATTTCTCAAAAATATTTAGACGAAACTGGCTATTTGCATTTAGAAAACCTTTTGCTACATGATTCTGTTAATGTGAGGTAAACATATATATATATTACGAACGGCTGTGCATTTGTCTGTGGGTTTTAAATGTAATTTTATTTTATATGCAGTTAAGCTTCTATAATTTACCAACCCTTGGTGTTACACACCTTAGCTTTTGTAACCCAATCTGACCAAAGAAATGGATTTCTAATGGTGAAATTATTTCCATGCTTATATTTTCCTTCTGTGTAAGGGTAAAGTTGTTTATCTGCAATTGATTTATACTGCAAGTAAATATACGTGATCCTAGCTTTTAATCTAGCTTTTGTGGTTGTTTTTTCCACCATTTAACTAAAGATATAGGCAAAATTATATTCCTAAGCTTCAGATAGTGTCAGAAATACAGAAACTTCATTAAAATACTCTGAAAGAATAATTCTAATACTTTAAAATAAATAGTTGGAAGTATTTTAGTCAGAGAGAAAAACAACCTTTTATAGATTCCTAAATTAGTTTTTTTAACAAAATTGACAAAAGTAGATCTACTAATGCAAATGTTGTTACTACTATAAACATTCCTTTCAATGAATGTTTCAATTAAGATATATATATATGTATATATAAAGATACCTTTTCTAATATTTTCCTATCATAACTGAAAAGAATACAATGATTGAAAGTATGCTTACATCAATAAGTAAAATAAGTGTGATATTCAATGAGATATATTTTAATATCTTGAAAATTCTGAAGAGAGTGGCTTAAAGACATTATAGAACAAACCTACCAATTCAGAATTTCAAATTTAAGAAGTTCCCCTGTGGCTAATTTTTGTATTCCCAATGTTCTGTACTACTTGCAGATGCTTTTGTTCAGAAGCAAGAGAGTTGTTAAATGTAAGAATGTAAGTCAGCAACCCATAACTTGGATAAAACAACCATAGTGCAGCAGAATCAAATGTGTTTCCACGAATATGCACATCTGGTTTTCCTAATTTGAAGTAGTTTGTTTCAGAACTGAAGTCCTAGTGGCTGTACCATTTGATTTCAAGAAAAAATATTTTATTGAGTGTTTTAATGAGGAGTCTGTGCATTTTTTTGTGATTTATCTGAGGATTTTCAGAACACTATAATTACTTCCTACGGCCATCAGCATCTTCATGTCTATGAATTATATCCAAATAGAATATAGCCAGACATAATACATGCATTTGAAGCTATGAACATTCAGATTGTGCATCAAGTTATATTAGTCCACAATTTTTATAAGAATTCTTTCATTAGATTTCCAGTAACCCTCCAAAAGTATAGGATCTCAGTAGTTTAAAGAGACAAGATTATTAAACACATATTTCTTGTCAGGACCTCTACATTCATTAGTACATCCACAATTTCCACTGTAGTTTAATAAAATAGTTGAAATCGTTCATATTTTACTATGAAAACTTATAGGTGTGGAAACATATGCATCTCAAAAGTGTTTTGATTAAGCCATAAAGCTATTAAGTAACAGATTGGACATTCAAAACAATCTCCATTTTCCCCTCCAAAATGCATCCATTTTCTGCTAAAATCTACTTCTCACAAGCAACATATTTATGTTAAGAGATGCCTGTCTCGTGTATTATTATTTGGCTTCCATTGTGAGTTCAAAAATACTCTTTATGAAGAGAATAATTATTGTTTGAATCGTTATTATTTATATAGGGCATGATTCTCCAAGACTTTTCATAATCTGTGTCTTCAGACCATACCATCAATTCAGGGCAGCAATTAATAATCCAATTCTGTAAGTTACTCTTCTGTGTTTCATTTATTTTTTTGAGGATTATTAGATGCTGGCTAATGCATAGCTTCTATTCCTTGTTTAGAGGCTTGATGAAAGTCAGAACTGCAAACACCAAACACAATTTAAAACAACCATACCTCATTTTGATATGGAACAATCAATAATGCAAAGTTTAATTTGTAATAGGACCTGCTTTGTAATTTTTACCTCTCTTCCTTGTACCATTTGACCCTTAGGAAACCAATCACACCACTTCTATGGCCAATGCTAAGTATTCAAAAGCTTGTGCAGAAGTTACCTTTGTTTTATAGCAGCAGGCCTTAGGGATTTTCCATTGGCCCTGTAAGTCGAGCGAGACCATCTCTTTTTCTCTAGGTAATGAGAAAGGATGTCATTGGTGATACAGAATTTCAAAAGCTGATTTGACCTTCGATTTTGCCTTCCATTCAGAAACAGACTAACTCATCTTCCTAGTTTATGCTAATATCATTAAACACTGTAATTGCAAACCGAGTGACTTCTGGCAGTCTCTAATTTCTTACATCAGTTACCCATAAAGAGAACAGATGGAAACAGTTGCAGCACTCACAGGCTCCCGTATTTTTCTCTGTTAGCGGGCATAAGTACCCATGGAATTTATGACTCCTTATTCCACTACCTCCTGGCTCAGACCCAAAGATATATCTCTGGTGCTACATCAGGATCATAGGTAACTTTGATTTGAATGGAAACTTTCTTCTATTAGAATGCAGTTTAGACCTCAGGACAGTTAGCTAGGGAAGGGAGTGTGGAATAGCTCTGGAAGTTATCTTGATTTGACACCTTCTATCTCCCATGTATTGTTGGCATTCTCCTATATTTTTTCCCTCACCTACTTCCAGGCAGGCTATTCTGATATCCTATAGCTTTGGAGTTGTTTTGCTCAGAAAGAATGAAGCAGTTCATTTGGCATGTTCATATAAGGGTTATTTAGGGCCCAGGGTACTTAGAAGAAATACTTTGATCAGCATCAAAATGTCAACTTGCATCTAGTTTGTTTCAGACTTAAGCCCTGATTTCTGGACATTTACTTACCCTGTTGTAATAGGCCACAAAGAATAAATAGTTAGTAAAAATCAAGCAGCACAATGATAGGCTTCATAGGATTTGACTTTGTTCATGGAGGTCTCAACTAGTCCTTAGGTAGACAGGGAAAATTATCTTGGCCTTTAGTATGAGTTCTAAGAGCTTTATAGTAGTCCTTAAAATCTGTAATGTTTTCATCGTTATCTAAAAAAGTTGTTTGGGACTCAACAAAAGCTGACGTGATCCTTAAAGTTATTCTAGTTTAGTCTGATTTAGCTTTATTTTCCAAAACATTAAGATAATTCTGTAATAACATAAAGCAAACTATATGGTTTGAACCATGATTCCATATTTTTCTGGCCCTTATCTTAGAATGTGTATTTCTTTACACCTCATTTTAATGATTTTTGGGGGGAGGTGGGAGTTTCTCCAAGATCTGATAAACTCAAGTTCCATTACTATATGTTAACAAAGAGCGGGATTATTTTCTTTTGCAGCACTTTTTAAAAACAACTTTTGTTATTTGTTTGTTTTATGAATGCTTGGTGAATATGTGGTCCCTTTCTGTAATTTTAAGGTAAAAAACCTGAAAACTTGCCTCTCTACTCATCTTTATAACAGAAGATCTTTTAGGTTAAAAATCAGTCTGTTACTAAGAGTTGTTGAGTAAATCCATGAATAAATAATGTTTTAATTTGACCAAGCCCTGACTCACTTATTTTTTAAGTGGTAATATTACTACATATCAGCTAGCAATTTTAGTAAATGAAATAGAATATTTCAAGTAATGGAGTTGATTGCTCAATGAAGGTCCATTACGTTAGCTCAGTGAATGTCTATGATCATACCACTATGAAAATTCTCTACTTCAGAAATAATTTTCTCTTTTTTATGTTTTTATTGTGAAAATACTGTACAAAGGGGCTATAATTACATGAGCAAGGTAATGAGTACATTTCTTATCAAGCATTGTTGCTTCTTCCTTTGTTTTCCCCCTACCATCCCTTCCTTCCCACTTCCACAATTACACTCTCCCCAACTCCCACCTAAATTGTAAATTTCGTTATTCAACTGTTCAACAGTGTCTTGTATATCTCATTGTTAAAATTTTCTCTTTTAAGGTTGCTGTACACTTAAATTAGAGTATATATAACATATTATGCACATTGTAAAGTTCTCAAACATATTTAATTTTCTTTATGGAAAAAAGTACAGCAAATATTTTATCATTAACAAATAAATCAGTAGGAATATGCAGAAAAAATAAATATTCAGAATGTAGAGCCATTGATATTATAAAGTATTTACTGTTATAGTTTGGTTAAATGATGGCTAAAATATGCTTCAACAGTTTAGGATTAATTTTTGTAAGCACAGAAAAGGGAAGATAATAGAAGCAGTGAAAATGATCAACATACATTATATACATGTATGGAAACATCATGATGTGCTACATTAATTTGTACAATTAATATATGCATGGATACGAAAAATATATAGATGATTTTCTTGCTGCACAGGTCTTCTTTGCCCTTCCCTGTCTCCTTCTCTAAGGCACTCATTATTTATTTTGCTATTGAAATGATTTTGCCTATTTTAGAATTCTTTAAATCAACCAACATGTCATGGCATCTTTGATATTATTATTCTCCTTTTTTTCTTTTTATTCATTATTTTCTTTTAGTAGATGTACAAAGGAGCTGCCATTTAACAAAGCAGTTTATGAATACAACATATCTTGATCATTGTCACTCCTTTCCACACAGATCCCTCCCCTCCACATACCTCCCTTTACTCTTCCTAATTTTGTAAAATATACATTGTATTCTTGTCTGCATTTCCCCCGCCCCCATCTCCTCTACATTCATCTATTTCCTCTTAAACCCACTGTATCCTTTTTAAGTACCTGCTTCCTGGCATTTTATTTTGCTGAACTTTGATTTATTTTTTTACTAGTTTTTGAAACTGACCTATGTATGTTGATGAACCTCTAGGCTGTGGTCAGTATGGGACTATTGTGAAAAAGCTTCTATGGACAAGAAAAGTGGAGAGTATGTTGAATTATTTAAGCATCATGTAAATTTATTATTACACATGGAAGTCTTAGATGGTATATTTATTCCCTAAAAAAGAGAGGAATCTGACATATGTAGGGAATATTTACCTTAAAATTTAATCAGAGACTGGGAAGGTGGTTCAGTGGTAGAATGTTTACCTTGCATGGATGAGGCCCTGGGATTGATTCTTCAGTACCACATAAGCAGAAAAAAAAAGCCAGAAGTGGCGTTGTGGCTTAAGCTTAATAGCTGAGGGACAGTGCCCGGGCCCAGAGTTCAGGCTCTAAAACTGGTAATAATAATAATAATAATAATAATAATAATACTTCAGTAAATAAAACCCATTACTTCATTACTTCTTGTATAGGAAGACTATGACTAAGGTCTCCATAGTAAGTACATTCACTGAAAATTCTCTTTTGTTAAGATGAAACTTGTAAAAATTGGAACAAACAAATTTACTTTCATCTGGAGGGACTGTAAGACACTATTATTCAATATATAGATTACTTTATGTCCAAAGATTGAATTAGTTTGTGACTTAAGAGAATAGAAAAGTTGATTTTAAAAGAATACAGAAGTGGCTTTGTGAATTACACTTCAGCTTAGATAGGTTCTCAGTAGTCTCTATGACTGACAAAGCTCTTTTTAGAGGAAAAGTTCTTTCTTTATATGTAACTTTCACTTAAGCTTAAAATTCAGTCACATGAAAGTTAAAGTTGCTCCCTAATTATTTGTCTACTCCCTACATAAGCAGAATTTTAAAATAAAGCCCTAGATCCCCGGAAGGATATCTAGAAGAGAGATAACAGACGTAGGAGAGACTACCAATCTCATGAGAGTCAGTAGGAAGGGTGATGTGAAATTAAAGTGAAATAATTCTAAGTGTTAACTAAGAACTTTGAGTTGTATTTCTTGATTAAAATATTCGGGTGCTTTAGAAATAAAATATATGTTATTTATAGCAGTGTATCTATGTATAAATTTAATTTCACTTCAGTTCTACTGGATAAAAATCAAAAAGCCTGTAATATTATTCATGATTCGTAAAGAAAAAGAGCCAACTGGAAGTGTGTGTGTTTCTGTCTATCATCTCTTTCTCAATATGTACATATATATTTATATACAAAGCAAATTATTTTAAAGAATTGGCTCATAAGATTGTGGAGAGTTGACAAGTCAAAATCTACTCGTATAGAGTGACAAGCTGAGGCTTAGGGATGAGTTTTTTATTTAAGTCCAAAAACAGTCTGCTGGTACAATTTTTTTCTTGCTCATGGGAGGAAGGCTTTCCACTGATTGAATGGACTGACCCACCCTTAATACAAACACAATCTACTTTACTGCCATCCATTGATTTAAGAAATATATCCACTCCCAAACTGTCCTTACAAGAAAGATGCTTGCTTAAATGTTTGATTGAATATCTGAGTATCACAGCCTCACCAAACTGACCCATGGTAATATTAAGTATCCATTAATAATGATAATTAAATGTTTTCTTATGAAACAGTGATTCTTACTATGAGAAAGGAAGTTGGGGGTATCAGTGGTGATTGTACTAAATATATTTCTCCTTTTAAATTAAAATATGACATTTAGAGATGATTTGTTTTCCAGTTTTCAAGATCTTAAGCATAAATGTTTTTTTTGTTTTCTTTTTTGGGAGGTGGGGGGTGAGTCATGGGGCTTGAACTCTGGGCCTGGGAGCTGAACCTGAGCTCTTCAGCTAAAGGCAAGCTCTCTACTACTTGAGTCACAGCACCACCTCCAGTTTTCTGGTAGTTAATTGGTAATAGGAGTCTCACGGACTTTCCTGCCTGGGCTGGCTTTGAACCATGATCCTCAGAGCTCAGCCTCTTGAGTAGCTAGGCTTACAGGCATGAGCCACTGGTGCCCGGCTTTAATCTCTGTTTTTAACCAAGTCCACAATATATTAAATGGGCTTACCATAACTTTAGGAGAACAGGAGCATGCTTTTGTAGGATTGCATGATCACAGACTTTTTTAAAAAATAGTACTGGGGATAGAACTCAGGATCTGATGTTTCTAAGATAAATACTTTATCGCCAAAGCTCAGTCTCTTAAATTAGGTTAACATTATGTTTGTTACAACCCAGTATGATTTGATTTCCATCTTAAGGTTTCTTTCTCCAATTTTAGGGCTTTCCCCTAAAGGCATAAAAACCATGTAAGCAGGGAGAAAACTGTTTGTGTTTCTAGAGGTAAAAAGATAAGGAAAATAGAAACTGACAACTGACAAGCCCTCCATGGGTCTACAGAAACAGAGCCATGCAAGGACAAATAAAACCATTGTCTTCTAGCAGAAGGGCAACAGATGATAGGCCAAACAGATGCAGCTGACAGAATGAAGTGAGAGACATTCTAAGCAAAGTACTCATGAATGACCTTTCTCAGGGGGTTAAAGGACATTTTTTCATGGTATGGATGACAAAGACTCCACTGTAGTGTAGTCGAGTCAAACCTCAATGAATGAAGATGATACCCAAAAATCTACCATGCTGTAAGGAGCACTAAGGCCATCAGCAGAAACTTATGGCTTTCTCCTCAATCCTTTCTCCAACCATTCACATAGCTGTAGTCAGGAACCCGTCTGATGTTTGAATTCTTTCAGCTTTTGAGTGCTCTCCTATGATACTTCACTTCCAAAGACGAAGGATATATTAGAGGTGAGATGATGAAACAGCATTCTACCCAATCCACAGGAAGCAAATTTTAATATACTTTCTAGGAAAAAGTGTTGTAGCTCCACTTATAACTGTTCAAATTTTTCTGATGCATGATATTATTTGATCAACATTATAAAGGGCATACATGTATGATTTCTACTGTTTTACAGATGATATATTATAAACTCAGTTCACTAAATAACATGTTAAGGCCTTACAGGAAATAAGTGGAGATATAGATTTAGATTGTACCTAGTTTTAAATATCTTAGTGACTTGATCTGCTTTCCTGGAAATAATCCCAATTTATGAACGATTTTGCAAACAGGATTTTGTTACTGTCAGAGATATGGCTTACCATGTAAGAATGTTTTTACTCTTTGTTACCATGTAAGATTTTTGTTCCATTCTTATGGTTCTAATCTTTTTTATTTCCAGAAGTCTTGACTTTCCTGCTCTTTGTCTGATAAATCAAGTGTTCAACAGATTTTTATATTATTTATCATCAGCATTCTTTTGTTAAAATTGAAGCTATTTATTTTACTCATCAACAACAGCCCAAGCAGAATTTTAGAAGATGCTTTCACAGTGTATAGAGAATTTAAAGAAATCAAGGCCAAAATGCGCATTTATGGTTGATATCCATATTTCTGACAGGAACACATATGCATTATAACCACATTGGTTTCTATGGCTTATTGAAAATACTTCATTGAAGCTGCAGTGAGTGACGGAAAACAAAGTCATGGAAACACTGCTCACAGAAATGGAATTCTGTCAAGACTAGGGAGAGAAGGACTCCGTGCTTTGGAGTGGAATGTCTCCTTTAACAAACAAATCAAAAAGGCTCTGCATGTTTGCATTGAGGCATTGAGTTCTAAAAATATATTTTATACTATTTATGACAGATGATTATAGTGTGTGTTCCTTGTTAGTATGCACTACATCTTTAGAAATACTTTTCAGAAAGATCTGAAAAGTATAATGACTATAATGATGCTACTCCTTTGGAGCACTCTAAATACTCAATACTGGCTGAGAACCAAGAGATTTACATACCTCCTTGGGAAGTATCAAAGTCTGCTTGGTAAATGGTATTTTACTGTTCTATGCTCTACTATCACAAGAAAAAAATGTCTCTTTGATTCTTTTGGATTATGAAGATACAGTACAAAACATAATATCTGATGGGTTATGTTAATTATTATGGATTATCTCCTTTTATTGAGAAATATATAACAAAAAGGAATATAATTTACAATATCAAATGACCTTAGATCGGTAATCCACTGATCCCAAGTATCTGGGTGTTGTTCTTATGATCAGTAAAACTGAGCAGCTCAAGAGAGAGAGACAAAGACAGAGAAGGACAGACAGACAGACAGAGACAGACAGAGACAGACAGAGACAGAGATAGAGAGATGGAGAGACAGAGGGACAGAGAGACAGAGATTCTGAGGGAAATTTCCCGACAGATCCAAGTAAAAGAAAATTCATCAGCAACATAGTATTCAAACATTCAATCATTTCAGAACATAGGACAGGATATATAATAGACACAATTAGGAAAGCTAGAAAGTCAGATCTTAAAACATACCATTTGCCTTACAGTCAGTGGATATGATAGGGGTTTTGAGAGACCTTAAACAGTAGAGCCAGTAACTCAAACTTTATTGTTCCAAAGACAACTTTTTGTCCTATCAAAATATTACCTACCTCCACCTATTACTGTTAATTGCTTTAATTATTGTTTTGCAATAATTGCAGAGTCACAAACATGATCATCATTAGAACATCAGAATCTGGTGTGGTTTGAAGGAGTAACATTCAAATGTCCCTAGGGTAACAGTGTGGAAAAGTAGCCTAACTTTCCATGAGTTAAAGTTAAATTCTTTTTTCTTTTTTTCCGGTCCTGGGGCTTGAATTCTGGGCTTGGGCACCATCCCTGCACTCTTCAGCTCAAGGCAAGCACTCTATGGCTTGAGCCATAGCATCACTTTCGGTGTTCTAGTGGTTTATTGGAGATAAGAGTCTCACAGACTTTCCTGCCCGGCTTGGATTTGAACCATGATCCTCAGATCTCAGCCTCCTGATTAGCGAGGATTACAAGTATGAGCCAGAGGATTACAAGTATGAGCCAGAGGATTACAAGTATGAGCCATGGTGCTCGACTTGAAAAAGTATTACTAAGAACCCATACCGAGGCCCAGAGCTTCTCAGGAGGCTGAGATATGAGGATCATGGTTCAAAACCTGCCAAGGCAGGAAAATCCGTGATACTCTTATCTCCAATTAACCACCCCATACTTGGAAGTGGTGCTATTGCTCAAAGTGATAGAGTACTAGCCTTGAGCTCAGGGTTAGTGGCCAGGCCATCACTGAAAAAAAATAGAGCAAAAGTCTCTCAGTTCAAGATTCATTCTCAGCACAAAGAATTAAAGTATAGTGGGACCTCTCTCTCCCTCTCTCTCTTTCTCTCTCTCTCTTCTCTCTCTCTCTTTTTCTTTCTCTTTCTTTCTTTCTCTCTCCCTCCTCCCTCTCTCTCCTTCCTCTCCTTCTCCATCTCTAAATCTAAGTATTTGCTCTTACAGGCATACCTCCTCTGATTTGCTATCTGCTGCCCTCACAAGAATAGTGACTTCTAAAAGTTTGAGACAACTCTTTCTCCCTCCAGGCATTTTGTGGTAGCAACTCACAGATGACTAATAGAACCCATATACCCTTCCTCTAACATCCTGCAATGGTAAATTTTTTTTGTCAGTTATGGAGCTTGAACACTGAGCCTAGATGCTGTCCTTGAGCTCTTCAGCTCAAGGCAAGTGCTCTACCACTTGAGTCACAGTGCCACTTCCAATTTTCTGGTGGTTTATTACAGATTAGAGTCTCATGGACATTCCTGCCCAGGCTGGCTTTGAACTGTGATTGTCAGATCTCAGCCTCCCGAGTAGATAGGATTATGGGTATGTGTCACTAGTGCCTGGCTCCAGTGGTAATATCTTATATAACTTTTATGCAAAATCCAAACCAAGAAGCTGATGCTGGTAAGATACTATTACCTGGATTATGAGTATTGTTCAGTTACTGTTAATTTTGTATTAGTTCCAACTAATATAATTGCAATTAAACAATATTACAGTTTTAGAAATTTATAAGAGAATAGTTCAGCACCAAAGGAAAATTACAGGTAATTTGCACATGAAGTTCTGTTATAAGACTACATCCAGGACTGTAAACGAATTCTCATTATAAGCACAATTGTAGAAGTCTTATGAGAAGCAGGTCTTAACAAGTTGTGACTATAAGACTTTCAATAAGAATAGTCACATCACAGATCCAATTTTCTCTTAAGAGCAAGTGTTCAGTACATTCTTTAATATCAAGTGGTCAGTGCTGAGCTCATTTTATCTCCAACTCATAAAGTTTAGAAGAGAAATATAAAAATCAATGAAAATGAAAACATCATGAAATAGAAGATGTATAAATAGATGTGTGGTTTTTAGAGGATTTCTTGAACCATGCATGGGAGAATAGCAAACACTCCAGGACTTCTATGTCCCATAGAAACAGCGTTAGGATAAATTAAAGAGATGTGAGAATTTCTACTTCTAACTTTTCAACAAAAATACCCAACAAGATGTTTTCCTGGAATGGGTGAATAAAGCTACTCAATTTATTGTTAAAAAAATGAAAGAATCTATATGTTTTGTTATTTTCAAAAAATTACAACTTTCAGACTAGAAGAGTAAAAAAATAAATCCAAACAAGTGCTT
Organism: Dipodomys spectabilis; assembly: GCF_019054845.1. Taxonomy (NCBI): domain Eukaryota; kingdom Metazoa; phylum Chordata; class Mammalia; order Rodentia; family Heteromyidae; genus Dipodomys; species Dipodomys spectabilis. The sequence goes on from NW_024870844.1 coordinate 2,727,424, forward strand.
ATACGCATTGTCTGTTTTCAGTCCTTCTAAATAGTTGCCATAGGATTTTTGCTATTGATTGGTAGACCCCTATTAGTAAGTATGCAATGTTTTTTTTTTTTTTTTTTTTTAGAAAACACTCTCAAATAAATTGGTCCCTAATGATGGTGCTCAGAGGAAAATAGGTGTTTTATAAAGCACTTTTCATCTACTGGGAATTCTTTGATGGATTTAGTGGATGTCTGGAGAGGTGAAGGTTCACTATATCGTCATCAATAAGGCTTAACGCACTATTGGCCCTGTCTCATTACAAGACAGAAGTCAAGAGGAATTGTAGCAGGTGGATTCTCTGGGGAGAAGATAATCTATCAGGTAACTATTTTCAGTTTTAAAGGTTTCATCAAGTATAGCTCTTTTGTGTTTCTGAAATTAGCTTCCTTTTTATTCCTTCCTTTCTTTCGTTTTTTTTTTTTTTTTGCTTTCCCTTCCTTCTTCCTCTTCCCTCCATTTTTTTCATCCATACTCCCAAGAAAATTATTTCCATCACTGTTCATAATACAAACACTTTGTCAGGCTAATGTGTTTGTCAGTCCTTGAGTATGGAAGTAGCTGTGGAGAGATTGTACTGTATGATATTCTCAGTACCTGCTATGATACTGGGCATATGTTAAGCTGGAGATAAACAACTACTAAGCAATAATATGACGATACAAACAAAGCAAGTATCTGCATTTGTTACCTGCCCTGCCAAAATTTGGGTTCCAGTGATGCTTCCCTGAATTGAACTGGAGGACACAGGAAGGAAAGGCGTCTTGAAAGTCCTTGTCTGCTGGGTTAGGAACAAGGCACCTTAACCTGCCTACTTGGCATATCATGAGAGCCTCTGTGAATATTAAGTTAGCATTCACAATAAAGACACCTGAGACTTAATTTTTCCAAGAATCAGTCATTCATGTTGGTTTGTTTTGGGACAGGATCTTTCTCTATACCTTAAGTTCCTATGGAACTGACTGTTTTTCTACTTGGCCCTCCGGTGCTAGGATTACAGGCAGACACTACCATGCCCAGTTGTACAAATCAATATTCTGATGGAATTGATCTTCAAAAGCTTGCAGGAGGAATGGAAGAAAATGCAGGTGCAAAAGTCTTGGCACCTAGATAATTCTTAATAAATGTTGGTAATAGTTTTCTTTTATAATGACTTAAGTTGCTCTTTAATTCACTCAATTAAAAAGCAATAATAAGAACAAGCTCCACACTGTGAAAACAACTTAGTCACTTTACAAGACAGCTAAATCTTATGTATAAATATATACATGTATGTATATATGCAACCATCTGTTTAAAGATGCAAGCACTCATGTTTTTATGCATAGACAACCATATTTGCTTTTTTTGTTCCCCTAGGGAGTTCTACATATATTCATATAAACTCTAGGAAGAGGCAAGCCAAAAAGCACATGACCTTATTTAGAAATCTCTCATCCTTGGACATTTGTAGAATCCGAATATAGACACAGATTATCATTGTGTCATTCACACCGTGGTGAGGGAAAACAAAGCCAGCTTTGACTTTACTGTCAATGTCAGAACTCCACTAGAGTTATTCTTAGCTCGGAGATTTTGGAAATTTCGCTACATTTCTCTGTTCCTGTTGTTTTCTTTTCTATAGATGGAATGCAAGGAGAGAATCTATCTAAACATTTCACAGGATTTACATAAAGTAGAGCATATCGAACACTTGGCTCATGTCTAATGAACACATCATAGGTGATAGGCACTATGGCATTATTCAGAAAGTACTTAGCAAACTCTCTGTCATAGAGAAAATAAAAAGTGGCCTGATAAGGGCTGAATTGTGTCTCTCTACTTTTGGTTTGTGAAAGTATTAGCCCCCATGGATATCAGAACGTTTGTATTTCAAAGAAGTGATAAAGCCAGGTGTGGGTGACTGAGCATGTAACTTTAGATACTAAAGAGGCTGAGATCTAAGGTCATGGTTCCAAGCCAGCCAGGACAGAAAAATCCATGAGATTTTTCCAATTAGCCACTCCAACAAACAAATAAACAACAACAACAACAAAATCCGGGAAGTGGCTCTGTGGCTCTAAGTGGTAGAGTACTAGCTTTGAATCAAAGAGTTCAGGGATAGAGCCCAGGCCAGAGACCAAGCCCCACAACCAACAATAACTCTTGGACATTTACCCAAAGGCTACACTAAAGCTCTTCACAACTATGTTCATTGCAGCATTATTTACCATAATGAAGATAGGCAACCAACCCAAATGCCCCTCAATAGATGAATGGATCAAGAAAATATGGTATATATACACAACGGAATTCTATGCTTCCATCGGAAAAAAAATGGCATCTCCTCATTTGTGAAGAAATGGAAGATTTATTCATATATATATTTACTGTGCATTTTTTATTGTAAAAATGCTGTACAGAGGTGTTACGTTCCATGAGCAAGGTAATGAGTACATTTTGTTCCAGCCTTTCACTTTCAGAATATGTTCGTGGGCAAGGTGTATCTCTTGAAGGTAGTAGATAAAAGAATCTTCCTTTTTGTTCCAACTGGACAATCTATGTCACTTAATTGGAGAGTTAAGTCCATTAATATTGTGAGTTGTTAGGACTGAGAAATGTTTAGTAGTTATTGCCATGTTATCTGCCTTCTTAGGGGCTGTGTGGGTTCATTTTTTGTTGTTGTTGTTGTTTTTGAATTCTAGGTATTTTATTTGGTTTTATCTTACTTTTCAATAAGTTTCTTTTTTTATTGTGAACATACCTTTACAATTACATGAGCAAGGTAATGAGTGCATTTCTTATCAAGCATTGTTGCCTGCTCCTTTGTTTTTCCCTTACCATCCCTGCCCTCGATCTCCATGACTACACCTTCCCCCCCCCCCCCCGCCTTCTCTTTGGGGACCATTTCTTGGCCTTTATAGTGCTCTTGTTGATTTTCTATGTGTAGGACATCTTTAATTATATTTTGTAATGCTGGTTAGGTGGGGATATATTCTTGCCATTTTTCTTTGTTGTGGAAGGATTTTATTTGTTCCTCCATTATGAAGGGGATTTTAGTTGGATACACTATTCTTGGTTGATAGTTGTTTACCCAGATGCCCCTCAGTAGATGAATAGATCAAGCAAGTGTGGTATATATATACAATGGAATTCTATGCTTCCATCAGAAAGAATGACATTGCCCCATTTGTTAGGAAATGGAAAGAATTGGAAAAAATCATATTAAGTGAAGTAAGCCAGAACCAACAAAACATAGGTTCTATGGTTTCCCTTATTTGCAATAATTTGTATACGTCTAAGATAATCTTTTCTTTTTATTTATTTTTAATTTTATTGTGAAAATAATATACAGAGGGGTTACAATTACATGGGCAAGATAATGAATACATTTCTTATCAAGCATTGTACCCTACCCCCCCCCCCACCAAATTGTAAAGTTCATTTTCAACGTAACGACTTTTACATCTCATTATTGCAATGGGTCCACCTGTATCCCTATTTAAACTATTTGTTTTTCCCCTTCCCCTCCACAAATTATAACAACATCAAATACAGTGAAAGCAGGGGTTATATCATGGAGGAGGGACATACAAAACAACAAAAAACCATCTTATAAATATGTTAGAAACAATCACATGAAAGAAAAAAAATGTGAATACATATCTTAGGGTTCATTTCCCTAACATCAACTTTATATATCACCCTGCACCAGAATCAACTCCAAATGGATCAAAGACCTCAAGTCAAAGCAGACACTCTGAAACCATTATAGAATGGAATAGGAGAAACAATAGGTCTCCTTGGCACAGGCTGAAATTTTCTTAATAGAGACCCAGAAACACAACAAAACAAAGAAAGGTTGGACAAATGGGATAATCTTATCAGATGAGCAGAAAAGGTAAAATTCTTTGTACATATGACCATATAAGATGATGCTGAACAAAATTAACACTAAGATATGGACACAAGAGGTTTTCCTTTGTCATTGTTGTTTTTAATGTACTGTGTGTTTTTTTTGTTTCTTTTTTATGTTCTTCCCCATATGATATATCCCCTGCTGTCACTGTATTTGATTTTCATATCCTGCATCTTGTATATACGCTTATCTAATTTGGGGAGGGGAAGGGGGAATAACAAAATGCTGAAACAAGGACATTGGATGACCCATTGCGACAAGAATGCAAGACACTATGTTGGAAACAAACTTTACAACTTTGGGGGGAGAGGAATGCGGGGGGTGGGGGAAGGAAGGGATAGTAGGAGAAAAACAAAGGAGGGGGTAACAAAGTTTGACAAGACATGTCCTCATTACCTTACTCATGAAACTGTAACCCCTCTGTACAACATCTTTACAATAAAATAAAATTGAAATAAAAAAGAAATGGAAAGACTTGAAAAAAATCATACTAAGTGAAGTAAGCTAGACCCACCAAGAAATACAGGCACCATGGTTTCCCTCATTTGTAATAATTAGTATAACTCTAGGATAATCCTAGAAGAGGATCACAATAGCTCAATAGCAATGAACACATTACCATATAAATTGATGCCAATCGAAATGAACTACAAGATATGAAAACAAGAGGTTGTGTGTGTGTTTTTTTTAATATACTATGTGAAGTTATTTCCTTTTTCTTTCTTTCTCCTTTTCCTTTCTCCTTTGGTTTATACCCTGTTGTCACTGTTTTTGATTTTGCTACCCTGTGTCTTGTATATATGTTTATCTGATCTGGGGAAGGGAAGGGGAATTTAAAAAATGATGAGACAAAGGACAAATCTTGAACCAATGAAACAATGATACTCACAAGACACAATATTGGAAATGAACTTTACAACTTGGAGGGAAGGGAGCCAGGGGGGAAGAAAAATGTTTAACAAGAAATGGACTTGTTATCTTACTTATGTAAGTGTAACTTCTCTATAGACCATCTTTAGAATAAGAAATAAAAATTATAAAAAAGAAAAAAAGAAATGATCAAGCCAAAATAAGGACATTATCTTGAACCCTAATTTAGTTCCACTGGTAGACACCAGTGGAAGAAGTGGAAATTTTGACCCACAAGAGACATGAGGAGTAGAAAATGCAGAGGAAAATTATACAAAGACATATGAAAAAGGCAGAAATCAGCTTGCCCAGGACAGAAACTTAGCCAATGTGTTGAACATGGACTTCTCTCCTCCAGAGAGCAGCAAGGAAGGTTTTGTTGCTTAAGACTCCTCCAGCACAAACTACAGTATTTTGTTATAGTGGTCCTCACAAATGAGTGTGCAATAAATGCAATAATTAATTAATTTGCAGCCCTGGGTAGAACCCAGGGCCTTATACATCACCACTGAGCTATGTCCTTAGTTCTAATTTTCTAAATTAAAAATAGTACTTTTGCAGTATCAGGCAAAATCACTAGACAACTGTTCTACCTCTGAACTACACCCACCCTTGACCCTACATTTTTAGGTCAATTTGAAGAAGGGTGGAATCTGAGCTCCTCTTCTACTTCTCTTTTTCTGTTCCTTCTTTCTCACTTACGTCATAGGTTTAAACCCTACAGAGGTTTATCCCAGTCTACATCTGTGAAGGAAAGACATGGGGACTTTATGTTACCAGAAGCACGATTTCTATTTCTCTCTTGGTTAGTAGATGCACCAGTATTAAGCAAGCCCCGGTACAATCCTCTTCTCTCTCTGGTCCCATCCTTTACCCTCTGAGGTACGTGACTCTCTCCTTAGCCTATTGAATTTCCTTTCAACTCTTACTTCCATTGTCCGCTATCCTCTTCAGTGCAACCATTAGCCGTAACTCCAAATGGGAAAGGAGATTTCAGTGACACCCCTTTACCTCATTCATGCCAGCCCCATCACTGGAAGTACATTGGCTCACTCTTCTACAGTTGCGAACGCAGTCCTGAGATCCCCAGAAACTCAGTTCTTCTCCTCTACAGGAGAATTTCCATTCCAGGAAGGGTACTGCATTGTCCCACATCAAGGATTATCTTTAAGCTTATCTCTCTTGTTCTGAGTAGGCATATTTAGAAGTTAAGAAAGTACCCTTTGTCTTGTATCTAAGTTTATCTGATTTTCTTTACAGAAGGGTAAGGGAATCACTGTATCATCAGTGATACCAGACGCCAGGTTGGAAATGAACTATACAGCTTGTTGTGGGAGGGGGTAGGAGGGATAGAGGGGAAACACTTGGAGAAAATGAGGGAGGGACTAACACTGCTCAAAAGAAATAGAGAGGTTACGATTACATAAGTATATTATGAGGAAATTACCTGAATTGGGTAACTTCTTTATATATCACCTTTACAATTAAAAAATAAAAGAAAATACTCTCCTAGTGCTGAACTTCCTAAACAGTTCCTCTACATTCTTTCGTCCCCTGGGATTCCCTAAACTGTATCTTGGACATCATGAGCATTGATCTTTATTAAAAAAAAAAAGGTAAGGGTGTCATGTTCACAGGGCACTGAACTGATTACATGATGGTGTGCTAATTTAATTAGGTGAGGTTCTCGTTACTCAATGCTTTGAAGATTTTGGATTCACCTAGCTTTTAGGCTATTGAAGAAATCTAGCAGGCTTTACCTTGAGAACATACATACTTTCCCTTTACAATTCCCTGTACAATTAGTATTTCATAAGGAGTTATAGAAACTGGACCAGTAGTCCAATTCTCATAAAACCTCTAACCCATTTTTCCTTTCAAATAAGTGTCCAGATCTGTTATTTCCTATCTGATTAAGTGGATTATATTTTAGTACCATCATTAGTTATTTTGACTCTGAAATTTGTGCAAATTTAGATGGTTAAGAACCTCTTCCAAGAATCTTCTTAAGAAATATTTCGCCATCTACTAATCCCTGTTTACTTTCTGGTACAACAAGACCTTTGGGCTCATTCTGTGTGAGCTTGCCAACCTTTCTCATTCTCATCTGAATTGTCCAGGAAGGAAGGGAAGGGGCAGATATTGATTGAACACACGAGTTCACCATCAACTGTAGCTTACAGTTTAGTACATTGTGGTGGGAAAGGATGTTTTCAGAATATTAAAAAGCATGTTATGAGCTTGTGTCTCATGCCTGTAACCCTAGTTACTTGGGGGGCTGAGAAATGAGAATTGTGGTTCAAAACCAGCCCAGGCAGGAAAGTCTGTGAGACCCTTATCTCCAATAAACTACTAAAAAACAGCTGGAAGAGAAACAGTGACTCAAGTAGTAGAGCACCAGTTTTGAGCAAAAGAAGCAAACAAGCCGTAGGACACACACACACACACACACACACACACACACACACACACACACACACACAAAGAAGTGTATGAGTTTGTTTAAGATATAAATGATCATGAATACACTCCTTTCTATTCTCAGCTCCTTCAGTATTCTGTAGCATAGAATAGACATTTTACAACAAACATGCTAATTAGATGAAGGAAAGTGTTAAGAGCAACAGAGTTCTGTAGAGAACAATATTCAAAGAGTCTAGATAGTAGGGAGAATAAAAGTCTAGGACATAAAATCAAAGTGCCTGGGTTTAACTTCTCCCTTTTTCATTTACTGCCAGGCCTTGGGGAAATTATTTAACTTTCCTTAGAATGGGAATAATAATAGTGCTTGTAGTGTTTCAGAGTGATCAAATTAGATTATATGTGGCAGGTGCATAGGAGAGTGCATGACACATTGTAAACCCTGGATAAATTTCATCTTTGTTCCAGGAACATGTGTTTTTCCTTCTTTTTTATACTGCTCTCTCATATCAGACTCAGAATAATTCTTTGAGCCTAGATCTAACCTGTTAGTGACAGAGAAGCAAAAGCCAACCACAGCCTGTTAAATGAACAGCAGGACTAAGCACTAGTACCATGGTTCCTGTGCCGTGGTCAGCGCTATCAACCATTAGCTGAAAAAGAAATTAGCAAAAAGAGGCATCATTTTCAATTAGAATCCTACTCAGTTGATTTTGTTAAGCTTTTTTGAAATTTTGATGACTGTGTTTTACAAAGATCACAAAAATCAAAGTCACGAAAGAGTTCAGTGGTGAAAGAAAACAAAATACTGGAAAAGATAACAGGACATTGTGTAATGTAAAGAATACTATCTGAGATTTTCATTTTCTTTTTTTTTTTTTTTTTTTTTTTTTTTTTTTGTTTTTTTATTTTTTTTTTTTTTTTTTTTTAATTTAATTTTATTTTATTTGTGAACATACTGTACAGAGGAGTTACAGTTACATGGGCAGGATAATGTGTACATTTCTTACCAAGCATTGCAGCCTCCTCCTTTGTTTATCCTTCACATCCCTTCCCAGCCTCCCCCCTCCCCCCCTAATCCCAATCCTTCTCCTTCCTCCCTCCCCCCAGCGCCCCCCCCCCCCACCAACATTGTAAAGTTCGTTTTGGACATGACAACTTGTACTTCTCATTGTTGCAACAGGTCCACCTGTATCCTTAAACAACTGGTTTTTCCCCATCTCCTCCACAAGTTATACTGACATCAAATATAGTGAAAGCAAGGGTTATACTATGGGGGAGGGACATACAAAGCAACAAAGAGATAATCTTATAAATGTGTTAGAAACACATGCATGAAAGAAAAAAACATTAAAATACACATCTAAGGGTTCATTTTCCTGACATCACATTATCTGACCTTTTCCGCTTGACTCATACATATACTAGATATTACAAATAAGGGAAACCATGGGACCTACGTTTCTTTGGGCCTGGCTTACTTCACTTAATATAATTTTTTCCAAGTTTTTCCATTTCCTAACAAATGGGGCAATGTCATTCTTTCTGATGGAGGCATAGAATTCCATTGTGTATATATACCACATTTTCTTGATCCATTCATCTACTGAGGGGCATCTGGGTTGGTTCCATATCTTAGCTATGGTAAATAATGCTGCAATAAACATAGTTGTGCTGGTAGCTTTAGTGTGGTCTTGTTTGTAAACATTAGGGTAAATGCCCAAAAGTGGGATTGCTGGGTCATAGGGGAGCTCTATGTGGAGTCTTTTGAGGAACCTCCATACTGCTTTCCAAAGTGGTTGAACAAGTTTACATTCCCACCAACAATGAATTAAGGTTCCTTTCTGTCCACATCCCCTCCAGCATCTGTTGTTGTTAGAGTTCTTGATTTTTGCCATTCTCACTGGAGTGAGGTGATATCTCAATGTTGTTTTGATTTGCATTTCTTTTATGGCTAGGGATGTTGAACATTTCTTCATGTGTCTATTGGCCATCCTTCTTTCTTCTTCAGAGAAGTTTCTCTTTAAGTCTTTCGCCCACTTATTTATTGGGCAGTTGTTTCTTTGAGGATTTGTTGTTGGGGGGTTTAATTTTTTGAGTTCCAAGTATATTTTAGATATGAGACCCTTGTCCGTTGTATGGCTAGTAAAGATCTTCTCCCAATCCGTGGGCTTTCTATTGATCTTGCTAGCTATGTCATTTGCCCTGCAGAAGCTCTGCAACTTTATGCAATCCCATTTGTCCAACCTTTCTTTGATTTGTTGTGTTTCCAGGTCTCTATTCAGAAAATTTCGGCCTGAGCCAAGGAGACCTAGGGTTTCTCCTATTCCATCCTGTAATGTTTTCAGAGTGTCTGCTTTGAGTTCAAGGTCTTTGATCCATTTGGAGTTGATTCTGGTGCAGGGTGATATATAAGGATCTAGCTTAAGTTTTCTACATGTAGTTAACCAATTTTGCCAGCACCATTTACTGAAGAGGTTGTCTTTCTTCCATTCTATTGTTTTAGCTCCCTTATCGAGGATTAGATGGCTATAGGTCTGTGGGTTCATTTCTGGGTTTTCAATTCTATTCCATTGGTCCTGAGGTCTGTTCTTATGCCAATACCAAGCTGTTTTGATTACTATGGCTTTATAGTAGAGTTTGAAGTTTGGTATTGATATTCCTCCAGCAGTGTTCTTTCCATTCAGGAGCGTTTTTGCTATTCGGGGTCTTTTATTGTTCCATATGAATTTTTGGATTGCCTCTTCTATTTCCTTGAAGAATGAGGGTGGAATTTTGATAGGTATTGCGTTGAATTTGTAGATAGCCTTGGGAAGTATTGCCATTTTCACGATGTTAATCTTTCCAATCCAGGAGCATGGGAGGTTTTGCCATTTTTTAAGTTCTGTGTTGATTTCCTTTTTCAAGATTTTAAAGTTTTCATCATAGAGGTCCTTCACTTCTTTAGTTAAGTTAATTCCTAGGTATTTTATTTTTTGTGTGGCTATTACAAATGGAGTTGCTTTCCTAATTTCAGCCACACTTTTCTCATTGTTGGCATACAGAAAAGCCATTGATTTTTGGGGGTTAATTTTATAACCTGCTACTTTGCCGAAGTTTTGAATCAGCTTGAGTAATTTGGGAGTGGAGTCTATGGGATTCTTTAAATACAAGATCATGTCATCTGCATGAGATTTTCATTTTCATGTGTCTTCTACGTGAAATTAAAAAAAAACCAGCAGGTTTTCCATGAAATCATATACTCCACTTTCTTTCTTTTTCCCTTTTAAGTTAAAAGGATATTTTTTCTTTCTTACTTTTAGTTTTAAAAAATTGATTAGCTCCAACAAATCAGGGTTACAAAGAAAATCAAGCAGCTCAATGTTACTCTGTAATACAGAGCAGGTAAGAAAGTAGGAAGAGAAAGGAACCTGGCTTGACGGCTTGAGGAGGAAGAAAATAAGTAATGTGTATCTGATTGGGTGTCTGCTATGTGTCCAGACAATTTCTAAGTGATCATTCAGAGAAAAGACTGAACTTGAGAGGCCAGTGCTCAAACCGCAGGCCCTACTTTTATTCACTGAGAGACTACTTTGAGAAAATTTTAAATACAGCTATGTCTCAGTCTCCTCATCTGTCTCTTCCTCTGTAAATTAGAATTAGTATCTATCTCCCACCTACCTGCCAGCAATGGCCATGTCTGAGAAATAACATCAGCTAAAAGCCCCCGATAGTTAAGTCCCTGTTAACAAATACGTCCAAAATTAATCTCAGAGGATAGATACAGTCTAGATGTACATACAACTCTGTTTAACCTGTAAGTTTTGAAACTACTCAATAAATTCTTTTAATAAAAAATAAGTAAATAAATGTTTGTGCTCTATTGCTAGATGCTTGCATTAACTGTTCTTCCTCCCTAAGTTAACCCTTGAGTGATTTAAAATGCATCCATTCATATTTGAAAGGGGCTGCACAAAAATTCAATTCATAGGTCTATCTTTCAGAACCTGGAAGGCATAATAACACACAGAGTCCCAGACTAAGCTCCCAGCATCTGTGATTCAGCTAAGTTGTGCATGGAATTTGAGGATTTTGTTTGATAAATGTGCAGATAATGCACTCACTTGTCTTCTGGGACTTTTACTTGCAGGACTACTGATCTAGATGCTTTTTCACTGGGTATTTCCCCCAAAATGCACCTTCTCATGCAGTTAGGTTCCAAAGTGTGATTGCTCCAATTTCTTCCAGCTATTCGTAGATTACATCTAGTTAGTCTTCAATAATTGCAAGTGACAACACACGCTCCTTTCCTGAAAATGTTTCCATTTGTCAGATTTTCTTTTAGTGAATTCTTGTGTATACAGCTGCCAAAATAGTTGCCCTACACGATGAACTCAGTTAAGTAAATACATTTTGGGTAAACTTGTCTGTGAGCACTCGCTAAAGATTTTTATACTGTCTGATGAGGCAAACAGGCCACTGCCCTTAAGATATAAGTAAAATCCGATAGTTCATAGCACTGCTTGCATTTGTATTATGGAAGATGAGGTGTGACTGGTAATGTCTAGTGTCTTCCCAGAGGAAAATGATTGGGCAGAAACTTTTCCAAGTGTACATCTCTCCTGACTTTCAGGGTTATAATTGTGTTACAGATATGAAGCTATGGCTGTGTGTGATCTCTGAAACCAACAAACATGTCCCTCTTAATGGGCCAAAAAGTAGTCAGATGTCTGTACTTGATAGGAGCTCCTTCAGAATGGAGACAACTGATAATTTGACAGCAAAAACTTCAAAATTATCCTCTTCAGAGGGCTTTGGAAAGACTAATTGTGACTTACTGCCATTGATGTGGCAATTGTATCATTAGCATCTGGGTCTTCTGACAAATTTAATGCGGTGATATGCACTTAATATTAAGATAAAGTTTTCTGGAAACTGTTAAAAAATAACACTTTTTTCTACCTCTCTCCAGAGCTGTAAAACTCTCTAAACTCTTATTACTGAACTGTAATATGACTATCAATGATAAATAGCTTAGAGTCCTTCATAATGACAAGTACTTAGTATATAGAATTTTGTAGATAATGCCTGATGTCATCTATTGAGTTTTTTTTAGAGATATCATATATAAAGTAAACAATGCTTGTTCCATACCAAAGTGTAGTAAACAATACTACACTACATTGGGACATCATATGAAGAAAGTTGATTTTTTTAATGACGTGCCTTTATCTTTGGTTTTCACAGAAAAAACATAAGGGCGGGTGGGGGGGGGGGGTGACAGGCATTGATTTGTTCAGTAGGAGGTGAAAGTGATCCAGCCAGATGAGAAAACTTAGATGGACTTCTCAGGAATAGCTTCTATTCTAAGTGGCTCATTTTTTCTAATGTGATCATTGCTATTTATGCCCCCTAACACAGTTACTAATTCTGCCTTTATTATTAACCTCACTTTTTAATTCTTTATCGACCTTTGGTGAGACTATTTCCCCCTTCATAGCACCAATAGAAAAACTAACTCGTTTGCTTTAAAAGAAATTAATCTCAAAGCTCTTCCTACATTTTTAAAGGACCTTGTATGAGAACATAGATAGATGGCTGCTACTAGACCTGGAATTGGCCCTTTTCTGAGAGGGAAACAAAAGTGTAGGCTTAGTTTCATTCCATCAGATAAATTATGGGATACCTGTGCAAGGCTGCTTGGGGCCAAGAAAGATTACAAGGGACCTACACTCTCAACAATGGCATTTTCTAGCTGGTGGACTTGAATAACTTCTTCGTTGTCTCTGGGTGTATTTCTTTGTCTGCAAATGTAAATATCAATCTCTATGTTGTTTTGTGGATTTTTAATTGCTATTATAAAGATGATGTACAGAAGGTTTATAGTTTCACATGTCAGAGAGAGTACTTTTTTTTTTTTTGACAAAGTCACCCCTTCCCTTGTTTTCTCTCAATTGCCTTCTCCCATCCCTACCCACAAGTGGTATAGCTCATTTAAACATAGTGTCTAGTGAATATCACTGTTGCATGGGTTCACTCTTTGTTCCACCATTTCTGAGCCTCCTCTTACCCTCACAAATATAAATAAAGAACAAACAAGATAAAAGGTAAATAAAACAAAAACAGCAACAAAGAATTAATCCTCTTCTTTCCATTTCCTGGACTTCATTTTGATAAATATCATTTTATACAATCAGATGCTCATAGCTGCTGTGCCTTTGTGAATCTCTCCCAAGTATATCCTTCTTTGGATTTTATGTGTGTGAATGCCTAAAGACCTGTATAATTTGTTATGTCCCAGTGTATTTTTTTTCTACCATCTAGTGTGCTTACTTGTACATTTTTAGGGACATTCTAGGTACCAAAAATGAAAGAAAGCATACAATCTATATTTCTCTGGGTCTGGCATATTTCACCTAATATATTTTTTTTCATGCCTTTCCATTTTCTTATGAATGGTACAATTTCATTCATTTTGATGGATGAGTAGAATTACATTGAGTATATATACCACATTTTCTTGATCCATTTGCCCACTGAGAGGCATCTGGGTGGATTCCATGTCTTGACTATAGTAAACAATGTTGCAATGAACATGGTTGTGCTTATAGCTTTAATGTGGCCTTGTTTGTGTTCTATTGGATAAATACCTGGGAGCAAAATGTAAACTTAATCAGCCATTCTGGAAAGCACTAGGGTGGTTCCCGAAAAGACTAAACAGAGAGCTTCCATAGGAGCCAGCAATTCCACACCTATATGATTATTATATTTTGTTTATTTTATTTTATTTTTAATAAATACCATTTTCTGAGGCTCATACTTTGATGGAAGAAAAGAAGGAAGGGAAGATAGGGGAAGGAGCAAAACAAAGGAGAGAGGAAAAGAAAGGAAGAAGGGGTGAAGGGAGGGAGAAAAGGATGGAAGGAGAAAAGAGAGGGTGGAGGGAGGCAAGCAAAAAGAGGGAGGAAAACAGAGGAAAATTAACGAAAGAGCGAGAAAATAAGACACAGAAAATGAATGTCACATGTAGTCTGAAAAGGGTGACATTTTACAGTGGCAATGTACATAGTATTTTCAATCAGAGTAAGATAACAATAAAACTTTTTCTGGATACATTCATGATTTGCATTCAGGTTTCATGTTTTGGGCTACATAAAATAGATATTTATTTATTTTTCTTAGAGAGGCATTAAAAAAAGGAAAGTGGGCATTCATTGAGTACCTGAAATATTTGAAGCATGAGTACAATTGTACTTAATCATAAGCTACACATTTTAGACATTTTGATCTCAAGTGTTGTAAAGTAAAAGGGTTGATGTGAAGGTTTGGGTTTACAGGATCATGGCAAGAAAACTCTATGACTATAAACCAATTTCACTTCAACATCTATACAGTAACAACCATAGAATTCTGTGCCATCTTCCCCAAGGGCTTATAATATTAAAAAGTTTCAACAGACCATGTCAATATCTTTTCTCAATACCCCATAATAATACCCCAGACAAGATTTTAGAAAATTATGTTATGAAAGAAATATTCGTCATTCTCAGTCAGGCTTCTTTGCAAATGGAACCATGTGTAGAAAGTTAATAGATCCAGTGACATACTAGGCAATTAAGGCCTCAAAGAGCCCAGGAAGGATGCAGAAGTTTCAAAAATAATTTCCACTATGCAGAAATGCAAATTGATTGAAGTTACAATGTCACTCAGAAAGTTTGCTAGTCTTTTTTAAGAGTGACATTAACAGTGACAGACAATTGACAGGGACAGACACTTCTATGGAGGTTGACAGAGGGGCAGGGATGTTTCGAGAAGAGGGAAAAAAATCCAGTCAGAGAACTTTCATAGCGAGTGATATTTTTTTCCAATCGCTTTCCTTTCTGTATTTTTAAATAGAGATGTCATTATATTCTCTTTCTAATTTTTTTTTAAAGACAGAAAACTGCTTTTATTTCTTCTCTAAAGGTCTCAAATAGTAATGACTATGCTTTGCATTTAAGCAAAAACACCTTAACTAAATAAGATAGAGTTTATAAAATAGAACATATGGTGCCATCTGCAGAATAATGCTGAGAATTTGGGGAAAATGTGAAGATGACGAGAGTTTTTGCATCAACAACATGCTGAAAATAAAGAGGTTTGCATGTTTTCCTTGAAAACCTCTGAAATTGGAAAATATCTGTTTGTTAATCATGGAACCAAAGGAGTAACGGGTAAGATTACAACCAAATGCTCCTTGAGTTGTAGATTTGGAAAGAAAATTCTACTAGTAAATTTTACAAGTCTAGGACCTTTACACTAAAGGACAATGAGGTGATAATCTTCATTTTGTTAGTAAAGGCCAGAATTCCTAGTGAAATCAAATCCATATTTATTGTGATCTGTATGAGTATTCAACTCATTAAGTGGAATACACATTCCAAAGGCATTTAGATCTCTGATCAGTGCCCAAACTCCACTGGGCAGGAGTTTAGATGATATAAGATACATGCAAATCTACACAGTGAAACATGAAATGGGCCTCATTTCAATACGTTGACATTTATTGGACATACAGAATATACAAAAAATCTGCTAGGACTCAAGACACAAAGGACTTCTGCCTCAAACTTCCACCCTCACCAGAGGCTTTTTTTTTTTTATCTAATTAATGTTTTTCAAGTATACGTTCTACACTCTGGACTATTATATTCAGGTAGCTTTTCCAAGCTTTTAAAAAGTTACTTTGACAATAATAACATGTGAGAGTCAGGACGTACTCAATAACAAGATATCTGCTCTATACACAGGAATGGATGGATAGATCTAGAGTTGGACAAGCAAGATAAAAGGTGTCCTGTTCTCCTGGACAGCCAATAAATCTATTCTGAAGTGATATTCTGTGAATAGGGCCACAGAGGAGGACCTATTCTTTCTCTCTCAGCTTTTTAAATAATTAATTTGCTTTGTTGTTATTATAGAGATGATATAAAGAGCGATTGCAATTACATAACTCAGGCAATGAGTACATTTCCTTTGGTACAGTCTCTTCTGCTCCCTCTTGCTCACTTGTTCTTTGTCTCTTGTGCAAAATCTTCAGGGAGAATTTCAGAGATACACAGAGAATTTTGCTTACTCCTCCAAGATATTTGAAAAGAATCTGTGTTTAGGGACATGATAAGACCCAAGAAACAAATACATTTTTAAATATTTAATCTTTAAAAGCAAAAGTGACCTCTTTGTGCAACTACTTAAAGATAATAAAAATATAATTAAAAAAATGGTAAAATAAAGAAGGAAGTAGGCTCAGTGGGAAAGCTTCTAGTTCTTTACATTTAAAAAGGATAAGATAAAAAAGGTGCACAAGAGGAGAGAGGTGATATAGTTCATGGAGGATTGTATTTGCATACTACTCATTTCCACTGCCATTGACAGGTTAAAGAAATGGATATGTAGTCTTTAATGAAACCATAGAGGAAAAATAGCATGTAAATATCAGTTATTTGAGGGCCTATATTTTTCTCACTGCCTATAAGCCAATAAGACAATCTCTAAAATGTCAAATGTCACGATCCCAACACAGGTATCTTTCAAAAAACTTTACTTGTAATGTGATAAGTCATTTCTTCAGAATTTTTTCATGAGTGAGCTAACACTAATAATGATCTCTAGGGAGCCTATATTTTTACTCAAGTAAAAATATGCAGTCTTGGAATTAAGCAGAATTTTTTTAAATGTGCAGTTTAAAAATTAAACAATTATACATACACATTCTACAAATTCCTATAGTATTTATAAATGTAGAAATAAAAGTTTTCCATAATATACAAGTAGATTTTGATTAAAAGATCATAAAAGTAAGGCATTTTACTATAGATCAATGAGAGTTAAAAAATAATCTTTCCATCTAAGAACTAACTCTTAACCTCATCACATGCAAACAATACAACTCTGAAAACCTATATACCAAATCACAGGCACAAATTACACATTTATATATGCACACATACACATATACATAATAGTGAAATAAATGATATGCTCTGGAAAATATGAACGGTGTTTTTATGTACTCTAGCATTTGTAGCAATATTGAGAACAAATACAAATTCATAGAAGTGAATGATACGAATAATTGTTGTATTTACTATTACTAATACTTGTTTGTATCTGAATGAATGGTAATCAGTGAATGACTGATGGCCATCATTTTTACTGTCCTGTTGAGATAGCACTGAACTTTTTCTCCCAACACATAACAGCATTGGTTGTAAACAGTAGGATCTCAGCAAGTATTTGTTCAGTGATCAGACAATGAGTTTTCTGTGAGAACGACATTTAACATACTTTTGCTCACACTAGTAAATTTTCAATTAGTTTGCATTACTATATTTAGAATGCCTACATATTGAGTGCATAATGCTAGCTTTTTGCCCTTGAGTTAATCATTTTTTCTTCAACATTTTTTTTAATTTACTGAAACAAATGAGTGGATTGGATAAACATGCATTTTTTGAGATACCTTAGCTGAAAATGTAATTATAAATCACTGGGCTTTTAATTTTATTGAAGTGTTTGGATTTTGAATGTTAAATTTATTTCTGAGGATCACTCTCTCCTATGACTTTTAAAAAGAAAATTCCATTTTATTTAGATGAATTTCATGGTTCTATTGCAAGTAAAAACTCATATAAACCATTTCACATATGGGCAAGTTTTAGTGAAATAACTTTTACCAGATTTTCTAAAAGTACATTAAATTTACTGCTTTTTGGTGGCTTATCATCACAACACTATCATGAAGAAATTAGAGGATGATTTCAGGTATTAGAAAAAATTCTTGCTAGGCAATATTGCTCCATTATTACTTAAGTGGGCATAATAACATGAAGCAGAGCCCAATTAGTGTGACTAACTGGAGCTCTTTGCCTGAGATCTTCCTGCTTCTTCTAGCACTGGGATTCTTACATGTAGAGAAATAGCCTTAGGCAAGCCGAAGTAGGAGGTAATCTTAACTTCATTGAGAGGTAATTGCAGTATTTGGCCAATATGAAGATATTTTTCCCTTCCATTGACAGGATTATTTAGAGATATTTTTGGTTTCTATGATTCAGAGAGATGGCTAGCTCTATGCTTATCTATGAAGTAGAGAGCATCCTGACATGTAAATGGCAGATCTCACAATACATAATAGTCTCACTCTTAAAGACCCTTAAGACAACTCTTGGATGCTATTAAAGGTTCTGTACTTCCTTGTTCAAATTGAGCTCTATGTATAGTCTTTTTTTCCTTTTCTTTTGATAGTCCTGGAGCTGTCCCTTTTGCTCAAGGCTGACTCTCTACCACTTGAACCACAGCACCACTTCCAGCTTTTTCTGTGTATGTGGTACTGAGGAATCAAACCCAGGGCTTCGTGCATGCTCGGCCAGCATTCTACCACTAAGCCACATCCCCAGCCCTAGATTGTTTTTTCTTTAAATACTTGGAGTTTTGAGTGGCGGATTTATATTGCTAATGGAAAGTAAAGCTCTTTACCATTCGGTATGGGCAAAAAATTGGTATCCGTTTTTCATTCATTTAAGAATAATAATCTGAATCAGGCATGATGGTACAAGACTGCAATGCGGGGTACAGGCAGGAAGGTGAGGAGTTGTAGGCCAGCCTGAACTGTGGAGTGAGACCCCATCTCAACAAAGTGAAGGATCCATAGAGCTTTGTGTCAATGCATCAGCATTCCCAACTATTGCAATGTAACACCACAAGAAATTGATACTATGAAGTCTTGTTATTATCACCCTTCACCCCTGGTAAAGATTTCATTAGTGTTATTTCAAGGAAACCCATGTTGGAGGTCTCTGGACCGCCCTCATTCACAAGATTGGATAGGTAAATATGAGTCAGTCTGTACTTAGCTGGCAGGAGAAGTAAGTACTTAGGTTCTGCTGCATGGTAGGATAAATAAAGATATAGGATATTCCATGAAAAAAGAAGAAGCTGCATGCCATGCCTCATGCCTATAATCCTTAGGAGGCTGAGATCTAAGGATCACAGTTCAAAACCAGATTGGGCTTGTGAGATTCTTACCTCTAGTTTACTAGCCAAAAGCTGGAAGTGGCACTGTGGCTTAAATGATAGAGTGGTATCCTTGATCATAAAAGCTCAGAGACAGTGCCTAGGCCATGAATTCAAGCCCCAGGACCAGCACAAGAGAAGAAGAAGAAAGAGGAAGAAAAGAAGAACAGGAGGAGGTGGAGGAGGACAAGGAGGAGGAGGAGGAGGAGGAGGAGGAGGAGGAGGAGGAGGAGGAGGAGGAGGAGGAGGAGGAGGAGGAGAGGAGGAGGAGGAGGAGGAGGAGGAGGAGGAGGAGGAGGAGGAGGAGGAGGAGGAGGAGGAGGAGGACGAGGAGGAGGAGGAGGAGGAGGAGGAGGAGGAGGAGGAGGAGGACAAGGAGGAGGACGAGGAGGAGGAGGACGAGGACAGAATGGAGGAAGGAAGGATGAAGGAAGGAACCAATGAAAAAAGAAAGAAAGAAAGAAAGAAAGAAAGAAAGAAAGAAAGAAAGAAAGAAAGAAAGAAAGAAAGAAAGAAAGAAAGAAAGAAAGGGAAGGAAGGAAGGAAAGAAGGAAGGAAGGAAGGAAGAAAAAGAAAGAAAAGCAAAGGAAAAAGATAAGAAGAAACTATGAAACTCTTTCATCACAAACAATTGTTATATATTTGAAGAGATTTGAACATTATGCACAGTATATATATATGATTGAGTTATCATGTAGTCCTTTTTTTTTGGTGAAAATACCATACAGAGGGGTTACAATTACATGGGCAAGATAATGAGCACACTTCTTATCAAGTATTGTTGCCTCCTCCTTTGTTTCCCCTTCCCATCCCTTCCCATCTCTCCCCCACCCCCCCAACCTCATGCCAAAGTTGTAAAGTTCATTTTCAACATAACATCTTGTACATTTCATTGTTGCAATGGGTCCACCTGTATCCCTATTTAAACAATTTGTTTTATTCCTTTCCCCTCCACAAATTATACCAACATCAAAAACAGGAATAATACCGTGGGGGAGGGACAAACAAAGCAACAAAAAAATCATCTTATAAATATGTTAGAAACAATAGCAAGAAAGAAAAAACATTTGAGTCCTTATCTTGGACTTTAACATGTAGTACTTTTTTATTGTAAAGATACTGTACAGAGGGATTACAGTCGTATGAGTAAGGTAATGAGTACATTTCCTATTGAACATTGTTACCCCCTGTTTTGTTTTTCCCCCACTATCCCTTCCATCCCCACCTCCCCCACTCTACCCCCCAAACTTGTAAAGTTCGTTTTCAACGTAGTGTTTTGTACGTCTCATTGTTACAACAGGTCAACCTGTATTCTTGTTTCAGCATTTTGTTATAACCACATGTAATAGTTATGTGGCATTTAAAAATACATTAAAATTTAAAATAATGAGAATATATGGAATATGGCCTCTTGGAAAAGGTAAAAGTCTATAATTCCACTTTTGAAATGTTTTGTTCTACCGGCATTTTAATTTCTCTTTTCTGACTTTGGTTTTCTAAAGAGAATATGGTAGATGTTGGTATCCTACCCAAATTCCTTTTCACTACTGAAATCTTCATTAGCCATCCCCTCATGGTATTGGCTAACAGCAAACTCATAATTCTGTTTTCTTCAAGCCATTGTCTCATCCAAAGACTGTGATTGGCTATTATGGAGTTGTGAAGGTCCCAAATCCTCCAATCAAATTTGTATAGCTACACAGTACCACTCTATAGGTCCCTGAAGATTTTCAGTCCCGGAATTTTAGAGACTTCCATTGAGACTTCATTTTACTTCAGCTTTTCTTTTTGCTCAAATCTTCCTCCATCATCTCATAGATATAACCCCGGGAAGCATTTCTCAAACCAACCCTCCACTTCCGTCTCCTTTCAGAGCACCTGCTCTGCATTGCTCAGTGATCCAGCCCCAGAATCATGGAGTTGACCCTTGCAGAGCAAGCAATTGTTGCTGTAGTTCTAACATTAAGAGGCTTGTTTCAACTAGCATCTCCACACAGTACAGTTACAATGAGAAGAATAAGATCAAGTAATTGAAATGGTTACATAAGACTGGCTCTGTCTCACCATGAAATCTACTCTCACTGAATAGTAAAAGTTTAAGACATCAGTCACAGACAAATGCATTTACATTCATCCCAAACAGCAGCCACCACAAAACCCAAAATGTAATGTCACATCCATCTCCCTTAGTGCATCTGTCGAAGGAGATTGTCAGGTCTTGTTTGTTTTTCTCCCTAAATGCTAATAGGAAGCATCAACAACCTCAGAAAATACTTCCTGCTATCCAGAATGAGGCTTCTCTTGTTTAATTACATTTTGTTTCATTCCTAAATTGCAAATGGGCACTGAATAGCATTGCAGTTGGAAGGCGTTCTGTAATAATTGAAGTTTTATTTACAATGATGTAAAATAACATTAATGTTCTTGAAAGTGGTTGGCTCTTGGCATTCTCCTGGTCTCTCCTTTCTCAGTTTACCCTTCTTTGACACGCCCTAAAGCACTTACTACCACCTCTCAGGAAGCAGACACACCTTCCTTCTTTTCAATCTTCTGATTTTTTTTTTTTGGAGCACAAACCTGATTTCTGTCAGGCACCTCGTAACAGCTCTATCCTTCTATCAATCAATCATCCCAAAGACCTGATGACTAGGCAGAAGCAACTAAGTTCTTGGCTTTTTAAACTCTTATTTGAAGGTGTCAGAATGGAATTAATGGGCCAGAGAAAGGAACTATTTTTTTAAAAAAACGTAGAAAATGAAGTTCACAATCCAGAGATCATGATGCATGGGTAAAGAAATGTTGACGCAAATAACCTGGGTGAGGATGTTGAAAGGGATAACATTGAACAAGATAGTAGTCATAAACTGCTTGTTGAAGTTGACAACTCTTTTGTACAACTACTTAAAGAGAATTAAAAAAAAAGATAAAAGAAGTGAAGGCAAGTATGGCTTTGCAATACTCAGTCATCCGCTCAGAAGAGGACTGGCAGAAGATGGAAGATTCTACCATGCCATTGTTCTGTTGATGCTGAAGACTTTCTGACAGTCACCAGCTTCACTATTTGTAGAGTGGAAGCACAGTGCTGGAAAGCAAGAACGGAGTGAAGGAAGCTGATGGGAACCAGATTAATCTCCTTCTTCCCTAACAAGCACTACAGGCAACTGACTGTAGAGAGAGTAGCACAGCGGAGAGAACAGTTCCTTTGAATATGCATATGATCTAGGAAGAGAAGATGGACTCTCATCAACAGAATTACTTCACATTCTGCCCCTTGTTTCTTTATGCTTTCCTGTGTCTTTTATCTGTGTACCAGTAAATGGACTTGAACTCAGGGTCTGGGTGCAGTTCCTGAGCTTGTTGGCTCAAGATGGATCCTCCATCTCTTGAGCCACAGTTCAATTTCTGCGGTTAGCTGGAGATAAGAATCTCACAGATTTTCCTGACTGGGCTGGCTTTGACCCAAGATCATCAGATCTCAGCTCCTTGAGTAGCTAGGATGACAGAGGTGAGCCATTGATGCTAGGCTATGTTCTTGCATTCTGTTGCTAGGATGAGGAGAGATCCTGAGACACAGAACCCCAAACACAGCTCATTAAAACAGAGATTTATGAACTTATTCGATGGCTTCTTGAAAATTGGATGGAGACAGAGGAATAAATATCAAGCTATTTCTGTGTATTTGAAGCTCAGATAATATTATCATGAAAAATGAACTCAGGGCTATCAGAATTGAAGGCCATTCTCCCTCAGGCAGCTTTTCCCCCACCCATCAGTTGATCTTCAGCTTTCTTTCATATGACAAGGTAACATGTTTATGAACCACTTGAGTGTCTGTGATCAGTCTTCCTATGAAATTAGTTTTGTCCCAAATGCCTGTTATTCCAGTTGTTAAATTACTTCACGTCATGCTCCAAAGCTTATATAGTATACAACAATCAAATGGGAACAACACTTTGCATAGCATTAAATGCCAAATATTCTCTAACACTCCAGTAACTGAACGGCAACCACAAAGAAATCAACCAAAAAAAAAAAAAAACCCAAAACCAAACAAAAACAAAACAAACGGGAAGCTTGGTTCCTTGCTATCTTCATTGCCAAGTGAGCGGAGTTTGGGAGATACTGGCTTGCCAAGTGACAGCCCTGTTAATATTGTTATTATTCTCTGTGAGTGAAGTACATAATGCTGGTTCCTCTAAAGGTTGTATCGATAGTGAGGATTACCATTACAATTTATAATTATTGCGGCACCCATAACCGAGTACCCTTCATCAAATATTTATGTAGCGGTGCTGGCGTTATCAGGGATGCTAATTTCCAAGGTGTTGGATGAACTGTTTCACTGATTCTTGCTATCTGGCCGAATAGTTAAATGGGATATGGGTATTCTAACAAAACATGAAGACACTTGGTAAGATTTTACTCAGAGGTCAATGAAGATGAACTAGACGGTATCTTCCTGCAAAAGAAGGCCTCTTGCCACTTTGTTAGCTAATGTTCCTGCTTTCTCTCATCAAGTAATATAGCTCTTCCCTGGATTGGCATTTAGATATACATATCGGACATGAATAGCAGGATTTCCTAAGAGACAGAACTGTAAAATAGAAGACACTGTGTAGCTACATTTTTATTTTGATAGCCTAGATGGAAATAGAAATTTTTCTTCTAATATTACATTCAGGAATGTGCATCCATGGCTCCTGTCTGTAATCTACTCAGGAGGCTGAGATCTGGGAATCTCGGTTCAAAGCCAGCACTAGCAGGAAGTCCCCTGAGACTCTTATCTCCAATATACCACTAGAAAACCAGAAGTGACACTGGCTCATAGTGGTAGAGAGCTATATTTGAACAGACAAGCTCAGGGACAGTGCCCAGCCCCTAAGTTCTACTCCAAGGTCAACAAGAAAGAAAGAAAGAAAGAAAGAAAGAAAGAAAGAAAGAAAGAAAGAAAGAAAGAAAGAAAGAAAGAAAGAAAGAAAGAAAGAAAGAAAGAAAGAAAGAAAGAAGGAAAGAAAGAAGGAAAGAAAGAAAGAAAGAGAAAGAAAGAGAGAGAAAGAAAGAAAGAAAAAAGAAAGAAAGAAAGATAAAAAGAGAGAGAGAGAGAGAGGGAGGGAGGGCGGAAAGAAGGAAGGAAGGAAGGAAGGAAGGGAGAGAGAGAAATAAAAGAAAGAAAGAAAGAGAAAGAAAGAGAGAGGAAGGAGGGAGGGAGAGAGGGAGGTGGGAGGAGGGGAAGGAAGGAAGGAAGAAAGGAAAGAAAGAAAGAAAGAAGTAAAGAAAGAAAGAAGGAGGGAAATAGAAAGACAGGAGGAGGGGAGAGGAGAGGAGAGATGAGGAGGGGAGGGGAGGAGAGGGAAGGGGAGGGAAGAAAATGGTTCAGTCTTCCTCTCAGCCATCTTGGTTTATGAGGCTCAACCTCTCCTTCATGCTACAACAGAAACACCTTGCTGCTGACAGATCTTTGCTGTAGGGTTTCTGACCAAGTTGAGTAGAGATGTGAAAACTTCTCAGAAGAGGAGGTAAGCAGGGTGGGCAGCATGTGAAAAGGGAGCATAAGAAAAAAAAAACACATACAGGGGTCAAACTAGGAAATAATTCCCGTTTTGTGAGGTTTAGTAGAAGAATTGCATTTTCCTCACATAGTATAAAGCAAGGGTCTGGCAGCAAGGGTCTAACACAAATTTCGCGTTGGAAAAGTAATGCTTAAAGTCCTATAAGTATTTACTTAAGAAAGGGCAATAGGGTTATGTGGATTCTTAGCGTTAAATTAAAACAGTGTTTGGTATGGTATTAAAATGCCCCCCACGCCCCCACACACCACTCTTCCATGCAGGCGATGGGCCATTAGCCTTCATTAGTAAATGAGAGCCTGGGCTAACCCTGTTTTCTGTCTGATTATAAAGACTATGATACAGTCCATGCCACTTAATCCGGACCCAGGTAATAAGCACATCTTAATTAAGATGCCCCGCTGGGAACCAATTTAATGCAATATATATAATAGGATTTCAATTCTACTTTGGTGTCTTTGTGCTAGATAATAGGGGTGGCTGGAGAAGCATTATGTCACTAATTTCACAAACTGAATACAATCTCAGTATCTCAGCATGAGTATTTTGAAAGCTCAGAGGAGGGAAAAAATGAAATAACATCAACTATTCTAGAACGGTGTTAAGGGAACAGCTTTTAAACTCCTTTTCATCAGCGTCTCATTTTAGAAGCTATGTTTAAGTGCACTGATAATAGCATCAATTGATCTCTTCTTTCTTTGTGTAGGGGCTTTGTAGGCTGCTCAATATTTCTTAAATTAAAAAAAGTTGTTTTCCTCCAAATTCCCTTTTTGATATGCCTTAAGGAGAAAGAAGTTTCACTTGGTATATTTAATTTGAGGGACAAAAATAAAGTGAATAATTAGAATGTACATATTAAAATGACCGTGCTGGGTATTTGTGTATAATGTTTTATATTTTGTGATGAAATTGATTAGTTGGACAAACATGAAGGCAAATAGACACTTATCTGTCTAACCATCCATGTATCTATACATGCATCTTTATATCATATATCATCCATCAATTAATATATTCAGTCTCTGATTTATTCCAAAATTGTTATTAAGCATCTATAAAATATGTGCTCCTATATGAATTAAGTCCTCAGGATGCTACCCTCTCGCCTTAATTATGCATTGCAATTTAACTCAAATCTCAGTGAGAATACTGCTAACACCACAGCAAGAGTAAGCCAAGGGCCAAGTTGCAGTATTTTGTATGTACAATAACGTATTTCTAGTAAATATTTTTGTTACCACGATGTGTACATATTAGTTCTCCTACCTGCCTTTATCCTATTTCCCATTTCCTACATTTATACCCAAGAACTTCATAAATTGTCTTTTTTTTCTTTTTGATAGGGCTGCAGCTAGTGATAGATGTGAACTTGAACTTGTACATATCTCACTGACCTGTGATCTTTATATGAGTAAAGACTTAGTACAGGAACTGACAAAGCCCATTCTCCAGGGATATAAATGCTGATTGATTTTAAGGACTAAAAGATGGAGGTCTTGAATACATTACCTCTGTTCATTTCATTTTGTTTGGTAGAGATTGCATAAGAGCTTACAGCAGTGAACTGTAACAAATAGAAACCTTGATTTCAATCCTATCAGATTCTTGGAACTCATGGTAGGTGAGTTAAATAGCAATGCATAATTTAATTAAGTGTTTTACAATTGGTTGCATTTATCTGACTATTTAATGACACTTAATAGAATACCTGCCAATTATATCATATCTTTCAAACAATTATATACTTTTTAAAATGAGCTAGTTCATTCTGGCTCATTTCACCTGCCAATTACATCATATCTTTAAAACAATTATATACTTTGAAATGCACCAGTTCATTTTGATTCCTTATCTGAAACTCCTAATTTCTACAGGTTTTCTTAAGTCAGCTAGGGAACAGTTATAAAAAGAATGTAATTTATTTTCCAACTTTTGCTAATACAGACCATCGCAGAAACTAAACAATTACCGATAGTTGTAGTTTGCAGACACATGTGATAGAAAAGAATAAGTTTGTACAACAGAATTTCTTTTATACGTATTCAAAACTATAAGACATGATACATGCTTGTGCAGTATTTACTTTTATAAATAATTTAATGTGTGTTCTATATATTCATCCCAATGATCCATCTCTGACAATATCTCATTACTTCTCTCTAATAGGTTACTAACTTCAAATGCAGAAAAGTTAGTCACGTTGTGCAAATTACCTTAGCAGTTCAAAAGTGAACATAATATTTCAGCTTGGGCTTTCCTTTGCAAGTTCAAACAACTTCACATGACAAAGGAAGCCTTCTATCATTTGTAACTGTAATTGTGAAATTTTGACCAATGGCCATTTAATGTATAGAATCTCTGTAAAGCAAGTGATAAAAAATTAAAAGACAAAGGTAGTAACATTATTAAAACTCCCTCTCATTTATCATGCTATCTGTTATTATTTATTGCTGTACTATCCTGTCCCTATATTTATTATCTCTACTCTACTACAAATATTAGAGAGTTTGAGTGATTAGCTGTCTTATTTTAGAGCTTGTATACAGTCCTGGCTAAGCTGACCGTTAGTAACAGACATCTCATCTTCCTTGGTTTGCTTTACATAAAGCACTGCGCTTCATTGCCTTTTCTATGCCATTTTAGATTTCTAAAAGTTATCCTGCATGTGAAAGCCATGTACTTTGGCTTGCTAATATTCCTAGAGAGTTTGTTGTCCTGTTATTAACTGCACAGAAACATGAAGGTTTTCATAGAAACAGCAAATTTCTTTTGTTTCTTGTAGCTGGAGTTTTTAGACTGCTGATCTGTTTAAGTTGCAAGTCTGTCATGGTAAGTGATTGAACAAGAAAAAAGCCTTTCAAGTGAACAGAAAGATTGTAATGGAAAGGAATGGGAAATCTTTCCTCCCTTAACCTTTTATAGTTCTTGACCTTGCATGCCACAACTTTGACATCTTTGCCTAAATAAGAACCACATGGTTTTGCCAACACTGACTTTTCTCCTGTGAGTGATCATGATCATGTGATGAGTTCACAAGCTCTGAATGTCTCTAGCTTTTCTGCTTTTGTTATATTACATTGGTCAATATGTCCATTTGTCCATCAACTCCTGTCTTGATTGATATGTATATATAATAATTCTTGCCAGGCACTGGTGGCTCATGTCTGTAATCTTAGCCACTCAGGAAGCTGAGATCTGAGGATCACGGTTCAAAGCCAGCCCAGGCAGAAAAGTCCATGAGACTCTTATCCCTAATTAACCACCAGAAAACCAGAAATAGCACTGTGGCTCAAATGGAAGAGCCCTCGCCTTGAGCTGAAGACTTGAGAGACAACACCCGGGCCCAGAGTTCAAGCCCCATGACTGACCCCCACAAAAAATTCTTGAAATTAAGTATTTTTCTTCTTAAAAATTGTTTTAGGTGTTCTAGATTATTTACCTTTCCATATAAACTTTATAATAATATTGTATATGTTTTCATACAAAATATGCTGAGATTCTGATATGAATTTGAGAATTATTGGCATTTCCTAAGTTACTTCATTCTGTCGATCCAAACAATATGTCTTTTCACGTTGTTAGATCTTCTTTCATGGGGCTTGAACTCTGGGATTGGGCGCTGTTCCTACATCCTTCAGTTCAAGGTGAGGGCTCTACCACTTGAGCCACAGCACCACTTCCCATTTTCTAGTGGTTTATTGGGGATAAGAGTCTCACAGACATTTCTGCCTGGGCTGGCTTTGAACCATGATCCTCAGATCTAAGTTTGAGTAGCTAGGATTACAGGCTTGAGCCTGTTTTTCTTTTATTTCTTTTAGCAATGTTCAGTAGTTTTTTATTAACAAAGGATGAACTATTAAACATTTCCTATGAATACCTTTATTCCTAGAATAATTAATGGTGTCAGAAAGGAAAGTTATTAAGAGAAAAACGTTATTTTTTTCTCTAAGCATTGACTAAGTATAGTGACTTTTGTCTGATATTGTCACTTACCAGGCCCTAAGAAAGAACTGGAATCTTAAAGAATGTATTAACTTTAGAGCATCTATATGAGATCATTATCTTTAAAATGCCATGCATGCTTCACAGACTTTGGGCTTTACTGCTGAAACACATTTATTCCATTTTAGGAAGCCATGCACTTGTAAAATTGGGGGGAGGAACTTATGTTCATGGGGTCAATCATGTCATTTCCTAATATTCTACAAAAGTTGTTTGAGTAACATTCAAAATGACAAATTTGAGCTGTTGGGTATTTGTCAGTGAAAGCAAGTTTGTCTCCATAGATAAGCAATAGATGCTGCAAGTACTGTCATACCACTTCAGATTTTCAAGAACCAGATGATTTACTTGTATGCTTATCGTTCTGCAATACTTAGATAAACAAAGTAACTGCTACAGTCTCAGGATTTCTGTGAATTCTTCCAACTCCAGTCTCCTCATCCACTGCTAACTAAATATCTTTGAGGAATGCTCACTCTTCCTCCAGCAAGTGTTTATATGATATCTAAACCAATATATTTACCTTCTGAAAGGTACAGGATTATCTTACTCAAGAGGCACAGGCCATAACCGGACTATGTTCTTATGTGTCTTCATACGCAAAAGACAAAATCATTGGACTACCAAGGCAGAGTAGTGAATATTAGAGGCAAAAGCAGGAGAGAGAAGAGAAAGAATAGAAGAGGCTGGATAATAGGCACTAAAGCACATAGAAGCACAATTGTGTGGGTTAAATAGAGGAAGGATGGGTGAAAAGGGAGAAGGGGTGACATTGATCAAGATATAGTATATTCATAAACTGCTTTGTTAAATGCAGCTCCTTTGTACTACTGCCTAAAGATAATAATTACAAATATAAAAACCAACTTACTTAGTAATTTTAATTCAAGAAAGTGATATTTTGCCAACTCATAAAATTAATTTATTTTGTATTTTATAAAGCATTGGAAGAGAAGACTTTTAAAATCCCTACACAAAGAAAGAAAAGATGTTTAGCAAGACAGAAATGGTGCAGCACCAGTGGCTCATGCCTGTAATCCTAGTTACTCAGGAGACTGAGATCTGAGTGTCATGATTCAAAGCCAACCCAGGCAGGAGGGTCCCTGAGATTCTTATTTCCAGTTAACCACCAACATTCCTGAAGGGACACAATGGATCCAGTGGCAGAATGCCAGCTTCCAAGAAAAAAAAATTCAGGGTCAATGTCCATACCCTGAGTTCACACACACACACACACACACACACACACACACACACACACACGTGCATGTGCACACACATATATACACATTGACAAAAATAGAGAAAGTAAGAGAGAGAAGATGGAAAGATGGAAATGTTACTTAACTTGCTTTGATTTTTAGTATAAAATGTACATATTGAATGATCATATTCTACTCAGATTCAATTATTATGTGTAAGTTAAAAGAAAAAAGAAAATATTGACTTAAAATTGAAAAAGAGGCCCCATCCTGAAAGAAGAAGGTTTTCACCATCCTAGGATTGAATGAAATCAAGGGGCGATACTTTCTATGGAAATGAGTATATATAATGGACTTAAAATATGCCCTGAGTGAAGATCACTCATCAAAAGCCCAAGGCCTCTGAATGTAGATAGATGCAAAAGAGGAGGGCACAAAGAGAAAGTCCAGGGCAAGATGGTGAGGGATATTAGTTGAAGATATTCCTTTCTGACCTTACTGCATCGAATTAGTGAGTCAATATAGAAACAAGTTCATAGCAAGGGCATTTAAGATTTTGCTTTAGTGAGGCTGTGTTTCCTTACTAGCCTGCATAGCCCCAATTTGTGAGTTCTGATACTCAACTAAATAATAGCAAGAAGGTAACTTCCCCAACAAAAGTACATGTATCTATTTTATTCCTTTTTATCTGCTGTTGTTATGGATGAATATAGAGCTCCCCTATGACCTAGCAATCCTACTTTTGGGTATTTACCCAAATGGTCACAAACAAGACCATATTATGGCTACCAGCACAACTATGTTTATTTCAGCATTATTTAGCATGGCTAAGATATAGAACCAACCCAGATGTCCCTCAGTAAATGAATGGATCAAGAAAATGTGGTATATATACAATGGAATTCTGTGTCTCCATCAGAAAGAATGATATCGCCCCATTTGTTAGGAAATGGAAAGACTTGGAAAAAGTTATATTAAGTGAAGTAAGCCAGGCCCAAAGAAACAGTTCCCATGCTTTCCCTTATTTGTAATAACTAGTATAAGTCTAGGACAAGCAGAAAAGGTTAAAAACTATGTGCATATGACCATATAAGATGATGGTAAGTGAAATGAACCCCAAGATAGGGACACGAGTGGTTTTTTCTTTCTTTCTATTGTTTTTTTAACATATTTAAAACAAACAGATGCTCTTAAAACATTGGTTATTTCTTTAAACAATCCAGAATTAATTAAAAAGAAGTTGTAAGCAAAGAGACATCAAACTTCCCAAGTAGAAAAAGAAAAACCCAACAGGGAGTATAGAGACAATACTCTAAATATGTCCAATCGACAGTCTATTGAAAATTTAATCTATCAAGACTCAAAACCGTTTGTATATTTCTTTTATTACATTTCCCACTGTGGCCATGTTCAGTGGTTTTGAAATTGAACACGTAAAGAAGAAATTTCATTTTTGTACCTCTTCTTTTTAATTCCCTCTGTAACAATAAGCCACTGATGTTTTCTGATGTTTTCATGATTTTAATGGTTAGAACACTGGCTGTATCACTCTTTTTCTTACAAGCAACAGGAGGCTTGAAATTTTACTACTAACTATAACTACTTTGGGAAAAGGGGGAAATGAGCCTTGGATGGTTCCAATAGGCATCAAAACTTTAGCCAGATCTGACAGGGGAAGTTGTTGGGAGAGGGAGAGAGTCTTTGGGTATTATGTAACTATATGAGTCTACTTTCTGCAATCTTCTCGAATAAAGGGTGCTTTTCTTTTCTGGTTTTACCTTAGAATCAACTCATATTGCTTTTTGATTCCAGAGATACCGGAGTATTCATGTGTTAAAAAGTAATTCAAAGTTTCCACTTTAAGAAACTTATGGATTACAAAGAATTAAATCAAAAAAGAAAGAGTATCCTAAGGGGAACAGAAATTCTCTTTGTCTGCCCCCAAGCTGTCTTCCAGTCTTGAGCATCTATAAGTTACTCCTCATCGTCCACTGTTGACATCCATATCTTTATTTCTCGTAAATGAAATTTCATCCAGTTGCTTATCAAAAGCTTTTGAAATTTGCACAACAGCCTTCTTTCTTGTGACCACTCTCTTAATAATTTCCTTTACCATAAAATTGCTTCCTTCATGCTTCTACAACTCTATTTCTTTCTGTAAATCTCTCTTTTTTTTCCCCCTGGGAAGTTTCACTGATGTTATTTGCACTCATGGTAAGCTTGTAGTGACTTATTTGTCTCTTCTCCTGATTCTTTTGACACTCTGTGTCCACAAGTGTGGTCTCATCATTAGTATTTAAAACTTTTATTCTTAATACATTTGTGGGTTGGTGCTTGGAACTCCTTTTCCTACATTGTTATAGCTTTAGTTACTAGTCTATTAACTGACATTTTGTTCTTCCACATTGTTTGTGTGTATCTGCTGTCTCCATAAATAACAGAAGAATGCCAGTTGATGCAGTGACAGGAATTTCTTCTTTGAATTTTGCCTGAATTCCTTTGCAAGAATGGAGCACAAAAGGGAGAAGTATCTGAACAATGCTAGAGTACTATACAAGTATAATGAAATTAAAACCATGATAGAAATCGTTAACATGCATTTCCTAAGCAGCTCAATGTCTTGGCATAGTTGGTGCTCACTGAGCTTAAACCAGTCATCAACATGTTCTTTGTGAAGCCAAGGGATAAAAATTAAGGAAATTAAAAGGGAAGTTATTACGATAGTATTGAAGATTGCATTTCAAGTAAAAAAGCAATTCACTGATAGTATAATATGTTTTAGCTCCCTGGAAATAGAGTTGTCGTAACCATTCATAATTCTAGCATTTATCATCAGAAATTATAACTTCGGATGCATTTTTAGAACCAGGTGAGTAACTTCCTGAATTCCTTGGTGGCCTTGGTCACAGCTTTTCATTGCAGGATTGTCTTACTTTTGAAGCTCTTGGGACAAAGATGAGGACAATATTATCAAGAGTCTAGTTACATAGTTGAGTGGTGGAGTGCTTGCAGATTGAAACCCAGGTGTATAAACAGTTCAGTCTCTGCTCAGGAAACCTGGAAAGGCAATGGGATTTAATTTCAGGTGAGTGCATCAGCCTCTCCCAAGAATCCCTCATGAAGACGACTTTAATACACCTACCACTTGAGGTTGCCTGAGTACCTGGTGAGATCGGGTTTTAAATGGTTAAAGTCTGTAGCTGGGCACCAGTGACTCATGCCTGAAATTTTAGTTACTCAGAAGGCTGAGATCTAAGAATTGAGGTTCAAACCAGCTCTGGCAGGCAAATCCAAGAAACTGTTATTTCTATTTAACCACTCAAAAGCCAGAAGTATAGGCATGGCTCAAGTGGTAGAAAACCAATGGAGTGAAAAGGAACAGATCAGAAGCCTTGAGTTCAAGTCCTGGTACTTGTTGAAAATGCATTCATTTCAGCATGAGGCATCGATGTGTATGTTATAAAGATTATGGCTTTTTTTCTGTTGTAATCACCAAATAGCTTATTTTGATTGGTTTTTAGTTATTTCTGTAAATTAATGTGTAGCATATGTGCTATGTTCTTTGTGAGATTGTAAGTTCCTTGAAGAAAGGAACCCTATTTTGTTCATTTCAGTATTTGAACATAGCAACAATCTAGGACACAATGCTTTTATGAATAGCTGAATAAAATATTTTCCTAAACTACTTATCTTCCCATATAATGTTCTTTTACTGACAATATTCACAACCCTTGTGAGAAGGAATATCATACAGTAGTATTTTAGGAAAGCCCAACTGTGTTACACTTCTAAGAGACATTTCTTGCAGGCCACAATTAAGTGAAAATACCTCTAGAAACGGTTTCTGCACAGCAAGTTGCTAGATTAAATGGGGGATGCTCTTAGAAGGCCCAGGCAGAACTCACTTTATTGCTTGCTAATCTCTATGAAGCACACAGCTCTAACCACTACCCACAGGTATCTTCACATATGATAAAAGCCAATTACCTTTACAACACATCCAAGTAAAAGGAATAGGACTAAAAGCTAACTTAAAAAAAATCCAAGTGCCTTAGAAAAGAGTACTTGCTACCTAGAAGTGAATCAATATTACTCAGCAGGAATTCAGGTGAAATAAAACTTTAAAATGTATAATACAGTACAACACAAGGCCCATTATATTTACTTATTCTGTGATTTCCTTTTGTGGGATATTCCAAATAAAATCAATGTACATAAGACCTTTAAAAATATTTATAGGCTTTGTATGGAAGTTAAGGTCAGTGTGAAAATTATTACTATAATTGCACAGCTGATGACAGTATTGTCTCATTGTTGTGGAAGATTATTAAGTAAAAGAAACATTTCATTTCATGTGAAAACAAATATTTTGCTGTCTCAAATGTATTAGGCACCTATATGTGTTTCCAGGTATTTCTGCAATGTTCACTTTTTCAGGTACAGCTTCTTTTCCTTAGGGAACTTGTTGACTTAGAAATAACTTGTGAAGAAGCCATTTCTTACAGAAAATACTGATTCAGTACAATGGCATAAGAAGTTTGGTTATTGAATAAATATAGAAATAATTTTCATATGTATTTAACTCACACACATATGCCTGTTTACCCCAATATGTACCAAGTAGACATATGTAACTACATATATGTAATTACTTGTATGTTATTTTATTATATTGTTATATTGTTACATTGTTTTACTGATTAGCATTGATTAGCCTATATCATTGGTAGCTATATATGCATATAATTAAGTGTCTTTATAAATTGCATACATTTATGAATTATACATTTATTAATTCTATACATTTATATTTATTATATAGTCACAGAAATTTTAAATAGTCATATACCTATGATTAGGGCCATTATAATATTATAGTAACTGTATATCCCAGGTTGTAAATGCAAATATATGTAAGCAGGTAACCAGTGTGCTGTTAGGGTGCAGCCTTCCAATTATTTTTGAATGAACTCTCTGTCAAACAAGCATAGTCTTGATGCTGTGTGTTCCCTATTATCATAGTCAAACATCAAATTACATTAAATTCCAGCTAATCTTTCATGACCTGCCCTACCTCATTGTGAGTGAGTGAAGAAAACACAGATACTGCGCATTCATTTTAAAATAGAGATAACACATATTAATAAATGGCAGGGCAAAGTATGGTCATCCCAGATGTGGTGAACAAAAAGCCCGACGAGGAATGTATTCTCACAAAACACTGGAGGTGAATTCCCCATGATAATGACTCAGCCATTAGGACTGCATCTACCTAAGCTGCACATTTTCCAGAGTTGTATTTTACAATCACCCTTATTCCAGTCATTAGAACTCTAGTATTGCTCTTAATGGATGACCCAAGGAGATGGAAAGTCAGGAGATTTAGAGATGCTTTAAAATTTTTGGCAATGTGTTAGAAGAAAGGCAGTGATCATCTGTTCATGGGTTGGGGAAGAGGCTGGTCTGGAGGGGAGAAGAATATTATTACTCTTTAGACTAAAGGAAATGAAGGCTGATATGTAAGTATAAAGTAGCAATTTCTTTGTCTCAATTCCAAAACCAGTGACTGGAAGGAGGTAGAAACTTGTATTTACTGAGCACTTACTTGGAAGGTATCTCAATACTTTTTTTTTTAATGATGACTGATGTTATTGTGCTCATTTTCTAGATACCAACTCTGAGGACTAAGTCAAGTTTGATAAATCACAGGATTACCTAGCCAATTGGTAAGTGATGAATCTTAAGTTTGTAACTTCGTTACTTAGTGATGAATCTTAAGTTCATAACTTTGTTCCTTATTGAGGAATTTAATACCTAAACTGAAATGCCTATAATGAGACTGTTACTCAAATTATTGACATACATTGATGATTGTAATCCTGATCAATGGTTTTGTTCTTTACATTAAAAAATTAAATTTCATTTTTGTCAGTCTATATAGGCAAATATAGCTAACTCTAAACCTTTGATGGATTAATCAGAATTATATAAACTATCAGTTATGAAAGTTTTTTAAATACATCAGCCAGTATGCTAAGTACCTTATATGTATTTTCCCATTTACTTTCTCTAACTACCCTCTGAGACAGTGGAGTATTCCTACCAATTCCTCCTGTAAAACCTGTAGCCACTTTTGTGAAGTGATTCCTAAACAGAATCCAGAGACACTATCTTGGATTAATGAGTAGGATCAAAGTTATCACACAAAATAGAAGAGGGAAAATATTGAATATGGTAAAGGGAGATAGAAGAGATTCAAGACACTTCATAGATTTGCCTAGATGTTGCTGGTTTTGAAGACCAAAGGGGTGAGAAGGGAATCTGTTCATCACCGTAGAGAAACTCTTCTAAAAGCTTCGTTTGCTATATCAATTATGTGATTAAAATCTAATAGTTCCCCAGAATAACATATTTGAAGATTTCCAGATACAAAGGGGTTAAGTTCTTACAAAGAACTCTTTAAAAAAATCTTTATCTTAAAAAAATCTTTAAGTAGTTGTACAAAGGAGTTTCCATTTATCAAAGCAGTTTATGAATATAATGTATCTTGATCAGTCTTACCCCTTTCATTATACTCTCACATCCTTCTCCTACTAGGTCTCTTCCCTCACTCTTCCTAATTTTGTAGGATAAGCATGGGATTCTTGACTGCATTTCTTCCCTCTTCTCCTCTTCATGTGCTTACCCCTTTCCCTTTGACCCCACCCCACCCCTTTTGAGTATGTGCTTGCTGGCATTTAATTTTCTGAATTTTGATTTTCCTTTTCTATGGAATTACACTATTTGGATTTCCCCTTCAGTTAATATATTTGTAAGCACTTGCATATCACCGAACATATTTACTTATACGGTTGTCAGCTAAATCGTTTTTATAAGGGAAAATCCTGGGCCTGACTTAATTCACTTAATATAATTTTTCCAGGTCTTTCTATTTCTTTGCAAATGGTACAATATCATTCTTTCTAGTGCATGAGTAAAATTCCATTGGGTATATAAACCACATTTTCTTGATCCATTTGTCCATTGAGGAGCATCTACACTGATTGTAACAATAGAAAAATACATTTTTTAAATCAATAACAAATATTTTGGTATAAAAGAAAGTGAAGCTCTCACAGGATTAATACCATAACACTGAAAACTGAGATCCAGCCGGGCACCGGTGGCTCACACCTGTGGTCCTAGCTACTCAGGGGGCTGATCTGAGGATCTTGTGCCAGACTGGGCATGAAAGTCCGTGAGACTCTTATCTCCAACAAACCACTCAGAAAACCGGAAGTGGCTCAGTGGCTCCTTGAGCTGAAGAGCTGAGGGACAGCATTCAGGCCCAGAGTTCAAGCCCCATGACGGATAACAAACAAACAAACAAAAACCAGATCTATCCAAATGGTATCTGCTTTCTTTCCTCTCCATGCTAACTCCACTGTTAATAATTGCCTCTACCATTCCTTTGGCGTTTTGAAAGATACAGAGGGAGAGAATCTGGTTCAAACTGGAAGTGGAATGAAACAGGATATTTGGTTTAAAATATTTCACCATTCATCCTGCATCATTTTTAACCGACTCATGAAAGGTAAAGATGTCAGCATTTTTCATTTTGTGAAGCAGCATGCGGAGTTTGCTATACTGGAAATTGTTACTTTTCTAAAGTATATATGCTCTGTTTCATTCAGTTTACAATTTATATCTATGCCTTCCCTATGGCATCTCATAAAAATAGATCAACATGCATTGCTTCTTTATTAATAATATTTCATTGATAACTATACTATGGAAAAGACTTGATGAAAAAGATCCAATTGTAATTGTTAGTAAAAATTAGCAGACAATGAAGAAAAAACAATTGTGTAATCACTAAGGAAACATTCATTCCAAAGGTAGGAAAATAAAAGTTATCTCAGAGGACAAAAGAGTTCAAATCCTATCCTTATCTTTTAGTAGGGTTCCCATCCCTACTCAACGTAAAGGAAATAATAATGTAAAAACTTTTCACATGAGAAAAATAACATGTTTTCACATAATGTATTTTAACAGATAAATATTCTAGATCATGTTATAAATTTTGGAAGCAATATGTGCTTGTAAGTTGAATCACTAATTCCTATTTCCGTATTTCTTTCTTATAGTTGAATTTTTAAAATATATTGGTTTTATTTTATGTTTTATTGTTATTGTATAGTTGATATGCAGAGGGTTACACTGACTTGTGTCCCGTACAATCAGTACAATTCTTTTGAACCATGCCCATTGCTCTCTCCTCCTATCCCCACCCATAGGATATCCCGCTCATTTTCGACATAGTCCATAGTGAGTTTCACGGTTGTAATTGTTCACCCTTGATTCATCTTTTAGGTGTCCTCCCCAAGTGACAAACAATACAAAAGGTAAAGAAAACAAAAACAACAAGAATGGCAACTAAAGAATGCTTCTTCTTTCCTTTTCAAAAATAATATTCTATAAAATAATAGTCTATGAATTCTATTTTCTTCTGTTTCACATGGATTTTTGGGTTGTTGTTCTTTGTTTATCATCTAGCAGAATGAGATAAATTTACTTTACTGCCTTGTTAAAATTGAATTGATCCATATAACTTGCTATCAACAATTAGATGAGATTAGATGAAGGGAGAAAAGTCCTTGTGCCATCTCTAGGTCTAATACATCTTAGTATTTCACTGGTTTCTTTGCGCTTCTGCTCTTGTTAATGCCAATGTGTTCTTAGTGTGGTTGCTTCCCCTTACCATGATGTCCAGATTTAATGCATGTATTTGTTTTAAATAGAACGCAAGATAATGAACCAAGCTCAACTGGTCTTTTTGGAGTTAAACACAGCCACTTGTTTCAAGGTACATTGGTTTCAAAGTAGTGACTATAAAAAATTTCAAATACGAAGACAAATAGTAACCACATTTTTCATATTTAAATTTTTATTATAAAGGAGATGGACAGAGGGGGTCACAGTTAGGTCAGGTTAAAAGTACATTTCATTTTAGACAATGAAATCCCTTTCCTCTCTCCTCTCTCTCCCCCCAATTTTCCTCTCCTGTCACCATCCACAAGTTATATAGTTCATTTTCAGCATACTGTCTAGTGAGTACTGCTGCGTTTGTTCACCTTTGTTTCTCTATGTCTGTGTCTCCCTAAAACATATAAATTTACACTCAAACAGCAAAAAGGGCGGGGACCTCTTGTTTCCATTTTCTGGAGTTCATTTTGATAAACATTACTTTGTATAATCACATGCACATAGGTGTTGTGGTACCTTTCTGTTTCTCTCCTAGAAGAATATTATTTTGTTTATTTATTTAAGGGAGGGTTCCAGTAATTTACTGAATTTTTAGCATTCTTTTCTCCCAAGAATTTCCAATTTTGTTACAATTGTGAAAGATATTGGTAATATTCTACCCTGTGGAAACTACTGAAATATGTTAAATGTATTGAATTTTCATGAATTGTGTGCTTGAAGATACCACCAAATATTTATTAGCAGGACTCATAGGTCAACATGCTCACCTTATGTATTCATTATAATGTATAATATAATGATATATGATGTATAATATAATGATATATGATGCATATATAATGTATATAATAGATACTATATGATGAATATATAAGTGAATATATAATGAATATTATAACAAATTATACACTTGCTGTATCTGGTAGTAATTTACATCTAAGTCTCATATGAATTATTTTTGATTATCTAGGGTTCTTGTTCTCTCACAATATTATCTCTAATACAGGTTGCTAATTTTGTGGTATATAGTTTATAATTATTCATTGTGAATCATGATATTTAGTACTAAAATATGTTGCCTTTTATACATATAAGATGTTCAAGTGTTTGTCTATTTGTTTTGTCATTGTCACTTACTCTGCTTTCTTAATATAGCTTTTCAGTTCAACATTTTAAACTTCCTAGTTTCTACTTCTAATATTCATGTTATATATATAATGACTACCTATATGCTTCTAAATAGTATATATAGGTGGGTTTTTTTCAAACGATTTAAAATTGTGGGTTTTTTTTATTTGTTTGATTTTGATTTTGCCCAGGACCAGTATTTGAACCCAGAATCTCATATTCAATCAACTTGATTGCTCAAGGCTTTTGCTTCTAGCCCAAGTGTTTGATAACTAATTCCTTCTTTAATTAAAGATGGAATCTTCCAGAATCTTGTGCCCAGTCTATCTTTGAACCAAGATTGCCCAGATCTCAGCCTCTTAAATAACTAAGATTACAGGCATGAGCCTAGAGTGCCCTACCTCAAGTAATTTTTTTTTGGGAGGGGGGTTGTAGGATTAGAACTCGGGACCTATGCTCTATCCCTGAGCCTTTTTGTGACCAAGGCTGAGCTATAACACTATTTTGATTTTCTGGTGGTTAATTGGAGATAAGGATCACATGGATTTTCCTACCCAGGCTGGCCTCAAACACTGATCCTAAGATCCCAGCTTCCTGAGTAGTTCCAATTACAGACCTGAGACACTGGAACCCAGCTCTGAAGTCATATTTTAATAAATGAAGTAAACCTATTTATATTTATCATTAAAATTCATATAATTCATCATTATTTTATGACCTATTCTATTTGATAAAACAATATATATACCTGTTATTTCATTCTATTATCACTATTCTTACATATATTTTTGTATCCCTCCTTATGTAATTTATATATTTTTTTTACCCTGCTCCTTATTTTCTTTATTATACGACCTAGTAAGCATTAGACTCTTATTTTACTGAATACATTTATAGTTTTACATATATTTTTCCTTAGTTTTCATATTCAAAGTGCTTCTACTTAGTTTAAGTCATTTATCAATGATATCTCTCTATTTTTGTTTTTCTATATAAATAGTTTATTATTTACTTTTCTTCACTTTTCTCCTTCCATTTTTTTTTCAGGTACTCACTTTTTACTTTGTCGAATGGACAAAGTATAATTCACATATCATAGGGCAAATCAATCTTCTTGTTACTTTTATAAAACTATCTCTCAGATGAAATATGAATAATGAGCATTATATCATTGTGTTAGTGCCCATCATTACACTTTGCAGTTACACCTTACAATTTCTCTAGACACTTTTTGTTAGACCAAGCTGGAGAAGTGGATTTGTGGAGTAGAGTAGATGGTTTCAGAATTCTGAGTTCTGAAGTGTATAAGCGTGCTTTTTAATCACCTTGATTCCTGAAGAACAGCTTGCATGATACATGGCAACAACAAAAGAAGAGACATTTGTGTTTTTACTTCTTTTTCTTGAAGTTATTGAGAAGTTCTCACAATATTTGCTTTGTTTTGAGAACTGTTTTGACTAAGTTAAGAGTCCAATCTAGCTCTTTTTCAATTGTGAAATATTTTACCTGACTATTTTGAGCATGGTTTAAAACACTTTACAGATGGCAATTTTTATTAGTCTATACTGAGAAGTTTACCATTGTGGGTAAATTTCTCTAGGGCATTTAAACATGTCAATATAAGTGTTATTTTATTTCTGGAAAGAGTTTTGGTATTTATACAAGTGTTTATGTGCCTTTTTATGTTAGCTTTCAAAAGAAATCTAATTCTGCATATGTTTTTATCTTCAATTTATTTTTTCACACTGTTTTTATTTAATTTATCCATTTTATTACAATGTTTTCTTTCTATCTAATGCTTTTTCCATGTTTTTATTTTGATATCTTTTATCTTGTACACTGTACATTTTAGTCTGGATTTTAACATTACTTTGTCTTATTCTTTAAATCTTCCCAAAGATCAAATTATGTTTTCTTAAATCAATTTATCTTTGTTTAATTTTTGGGCATTTTTTTCAACTTAGATTATGACCTCCAATTATGGTTTCACATGGTTTTGGATGTTTTATTTTAGGTTTTAAAATTTCTGTCCACCAAAGGTGTTTCAGTATTCAGACAAATATTTTGGAATGGTTTATAAGACTCTGTTCCAGAGTACTTCTTCTGGTACTTACGCAATTACGAAATAGGACAATGAAGCCAGTTGAAATGGTTTTAAGAAGTAGAGGGAGAGAGAGGAAGAAAATGATACAGTGAGTAAGTTGAATTACATGCATGTATTGGCATGTCACAGTGATATATTCATTGTATAAATTAATGTATACTAAGAAAACAGTCTAAAAACGTAATTGTAGTCAGGTGCCAGTGGTTCACATCTGTAATCCTAGTTACTGTGGAGCTTGAGCTTTGAGGACTGTGGGTACAAAGCCAGCCTGGGCAGAAAAGTCTGTGAGACACATGTCAAATTTACCATTAGAAAATCAGAAATGGCACTGTGGCTCAAAGTGGTAGAGTAGTAGTCTTGAGCTGATGAGCTCAGGGACAGTGCCCAAGATCTGAGTTCAAGCCCCACAACCCACCAGAAAAAAAAAATAAGTGCAACCCTTCTGTTAAAGCAGCAAAAATCATTTCTAGTGTTCTAGGGGATAGAGTTTACAGGAGGGATTAAGGTAGAAGTTGTGTGCTCTTTGGAAGGTTTCTCTTACTCCTTTGATTTTTTTCAAAATTCTAATTTTTTCTTACATTTTTCTCTTTCTCATGCTCAAAAGTTGCCTCTCCTTTCTTTTTCCCTGACTTTTGCTCCATTTTATTTTATTAGCATTTTTTCTTGTATTCAAGGTTTTCATTTATCTACATGCTTTCCCATCATTTTCACAGACAGGAGGGTTTTAGGGAAAAATAATGACTCTCATTGCATTTCCAAATTTGTCAGGCAGGGCAAAAAAAGAAATCTGTTAGGAATTTTTTTTTTTTATTATTTTTCCACTTGCAGCCAATTTAATTTTAGCTATTAAGTAGCCCCATGTCATGTGGACAGCTTTAGTTTCTAGAGTTTTATTTATTCTTGTTCTCTGCTATTTATATGTGGGATAATAGGAAAATTAAATTT
Source organism: Dipodomys spectabilis (assembly GCF_019054845.1). Classification (NCBI taxonomy): domain Eukaryota; kingdom Metazoa; phylum Chordata; class Mammalia; order Rodentia; family Heteromyidae; genus Dipodomys; species Dipodomys spectabilis. Next base: position 2,770,402 of record NW_024870844.1, read on the forward strand.
ATAATCTTGATATTGCCTTGAGTATTGTCTTAGTCAGACTGAGATGCTACAACAGGAGTCCACAGACTGAATGGTTTCAAGAACAAATACTTATCTTTCAGTTCTACAGACTACAAATTCAAGATCAGCATGGTTGAGTCTAGTCATGACATAAGAGAGCTAGCTTTCCTCATACCTACACAGATCAGAACAACAGCAAAACAGTACTTTGACATCCATCCATCCATCCATTCATTCATCCATCCATCCATCCATTCATCTCTCTATAGATTAAACTAGAATTTGAATTCAGGAACTAGCAGTTGCTATGGTAGCACTCAACACTTTTCCATGCCAGGAGCCTAGAATCTTACAAGATATGAATCGCATTCGTGTAAATTCTACCCTATGACTTAATCACCTCCTAAAGCTTTCTCCTCTAGAAATAATATTCAGGATTAGAATTGCACATATAAATTAGGGCACACCATAGACATTAAGTTTCTAACTCTACTGAGGATCATCTGACTAATCCTATTTTTCAGGAGAAATTCATCAATTATTGTATTATGGATTGATTTTAGTCTTCTCAGACTTTCTTGCTTATATTCTCTGTTCTGATTGGTCTCCCCAGTTTTTTTTTTTAACTAGAGGTAGCTTAGCCCAGCTACTAATGTGTGATTCATTTGGAGTTTCTTTAACAACCCATATGTTCATTGAGCAATCTCCACTTTACTTGGCCAGAACTAAAAAAAAAAACCTAAAAAACAAAAAACAGCCTATGTAAACTCCAAGGAATTTTTATTTTCCAATTTACTTGGTGGCATGTTTGTACAAGGTTACGGATTATTCCCATACATGTGCTTTACAGAATCACTGGGTCTTTTATGGACTTCTATTGATCTGCATAGATCTTTCTATGCAGTGTTATTTATAAAGTATCTATGTTACCCTTTCTTACCTTTATATCTGCTTCCAATCTTGACAATATTGCCTAGCTAGACTATTTCTCAAGAAAAGAATCTCATATGGTTCACTTAATTTACTTCCTATCTCCATGCATCATAATTTTATGTTGTCTGATGTACAGTATCTGGAAAAGTTAGTTCATATATTTCCTTGCCTCCTAGCTGCTTACATTAAAAACCTGAATTAATCTCTTCCTTATGGAAAATGTGGAAAATTTGGGCTGCACTAATTTCAAAGACTTTATACGTGACACTATTGTGAAACTGGCTTTGAGAAATTCCACTGGAGTTTCATAAGGACTGAAAGATGAAAGAACCTAATGACTACTGTGATAATTAAGAAGGTTATAAATAGCATATGACTATTGGGTGTTTATTAAACTGTAACTGATCTAAGAACTTTGAAAGATGAATTAATCAATATCAATCTTTACGGTTTCCTTTGTTGAAATGTAATTCAATCTACTTCAAATAAAAAAGAAAGAATTGGAGAAGTATGTAAGGCTGTCACTTCTTATTCTTCTCACATCCTTATCTCTCCTTACCACTTATCCTTTTCTTCCTCCCCTTCTTTTCCCATCTCCTCTATTTTACTTTCTCTTCATCATCTTCTTCCTTCGTTCTCTGCTTCTTTTCCTCTTCCTCTGCTTCTTTTCATTCTTTCAATTTCTTCCCTCATCTTTCCCATACACATACACACACACACACACACACACACACACACACACACACACACACACACTAAGAAAGATCTTATATCAACTTACTTAACAATAATGATAACAGGTGTTTACTGACAGAATTGGAAGTCAGGTAGCAGAGAAGACTCTAGAATGTCTGACACAGGATGATGATATTTTTGCTTCAATTTGTTTTTTTTTGTTCTTAAAAACTTCATGTAGCTTCACATTCAATCTGATTTGCTGCTGGCTGAAATTTTGTCAAGTAAGTAGAAACACAGAAACTTACAGGGGAGAGAAAAGACTGTCTGTCTTAGAAAATGTTCCATTTAGTATACTTTTTATGCCTCTGTGCTTAACATTGGAGTATATCTGCATCTCAGAGTCAATTGGCCTGACTGGAGGAAGCAGAAATGTCTGGTGCTTCAGTGGCCTCATCAGCTAAGGGAAATTTTTCGGTGAAGTGTACAGGTCTGTGCCAGGGTAACCAGCACCTACTGCACAGTTGTAAGTTTACTGTCATAGAAGAGATTGACTGGAATAGGTAAGGTATAGTATCTCATTTCAAAGTAGAATATTTTCATGAGTTAAAATGGCGATAGAGGCTTCCTGCACCTGTATTCATATGGAACATAATTCACCTCAAACCATTCCTCACCTGCTCTTAATTAGCAACTGTTATTTGCATTTTCCTTCCAGGCAGTTTGTGGGTCACCTGGAAGGAAATGATCTGTGCCTTTCCCCTGTATGGTGATCCATTGGATACCTTGAAGGGCTCTCAAATGGACCAGACTTTTTGGTCAAATGATACTTTGACTAGAAAGGACATTCCCTTTGAAGTGCAGAGAGGAGGGTCTCCCTTGGCACCCCAGAGACAGGTACAGGGGGAGAAAGGAGGCCGAGTGTAAGGAAAAGATCACCTGCATCCCAGGCGTGAGAAATTGTCTGAATACGTCAACTCTCCACAGTTAGACTACTCTTTGATGTTGGCAAAAGGTTCCCTCATGGGAGAAGCTAAGGGAAAAGGGCAGAAGAATAAAGAGAGATGGCTGCAGTTACCAGGTCTTGGGAAAACACTGAATGGCACATCCGTGTGATGTTTAATACGGAATTTTCTTCCTCCTGTTTATTCCAAGTGCACATAAGCAACTGAGGTACAGATTCCAAAATAAAGGAAGAACGAACACGGGAGAGGAAGTAAGCCCACAAAGAGAGCCAAGCTGCATTAAGACCCCATTCAGGGTTGAGAGGTTTCCCAGGGATTATTAGTGGAATTGTTTACCTTCATAGATGCCAAGAATGCATGTCTCAGTGACCATTACAGCTGATGCACTTTGTTCCTCAGTGCTGAGACTCAATGTGGGCAGCTGTCTCATAGCTGAATTTCCTACCAGGAATTAACCATGACTCTGCTACAAAGTGTGCTCTAGGTCTGGGAATAAATTAAAAATCAGTTCAGGTAGTAGGCTATGCCAGAGAACTCAGCCACCACTCTCAGTGTGGGCCTTTTTTTTGGTACTAGAATTAGAAGTCCAGGACTTCCCACTAAACAAAGGGTCTAACATATAGGCCTTCTCATCAGCCAAATTTTAAATTAGTTATTTTCTTGGATGGGCCTTATAATTTTCCTCAAGACCCAGCTCATAGAGTAAACCTCCTGCTTCTATGTTCTATATAGCTGGGATTAGCCATGAATACAAGCAGACTTGGTATGTTCATTGAGATGGGAGCTCACTAACTTTTCCCTGGCTGGCCACGGACTGTGTTCCTCTGGTATGACAGGAAAGTGCCATCCGAACCAGACAGTGTCGGCTAACTCGTAAAGACCATCCCAGTTTCAGACTAGGTTTAATACCATCTATATCAGCCACTCATCTTTCCCTGCCTAAATTTTTTTTTAAGTAGGAAGAAAACTCATTTATTAACAAAGAGCAGCCCTTTTTAAAGCAAAAAAGGGCGGGTGGCATGGCAGGGGAGGAAGAGGAACCAATCACTGTCAAGGTCACACCCTACCATGCACCTAAGCTTCCACGGGCTGGTTATGCACTGAACGTAAAGCAAATCAGGCTCTGCCCACTCTACTCTCTCTCAGTGCCATCTTTGCTGCCCATGTGCTCTACAGTAACTTGGGCTCTGCCCACTCAACCCCCTCCCAGCGCCATCTTTGTTGCTGTGTTCCCCACAGATTTCCCCCCTTTTTTAAATAGCAGACCCACTTCCCAGTTAGTTATCCTTTTTCCTCCTCTGTAAAGGTTGTTTTAACAGGATTACATTGATAAGGATAAGCATTGGCTATGCAGGGGGTTTGAGGCAAGTCTGGGGGTCGAGATTTGCCAGACTAGGATAGGGAGGGCCCTTGTGCTTGTGCATGATCCAAGAGCCCGTCCCAATTACCTCACATCCCCACCTAGCACAGTAACATTTCTAACTGTGGTGGGACTGATGTTTATCCCTGCCTAAATTTGACTCCTTCTTTCCTTCACTGATGCTTCTAAAATCAAAACAAACTCAACTGAATAATAGATTCCCTGCATGAAAATGTTAGTCTCTGAGTTCATTTTGTTTTAAATACTTAAATAGCCGGGCACCAGTGACTCATGCCTATAATCCTAGCGATTTAAAAGGCTGAGATCTGAGGATTGCAGTTCAAAGTCAGTCCTGGCAGAAAAGTCCGTAAGACTCTTACCTCCAATTACCTCCCAAGACAAAGCCGAAATTGGTACTGTGGTTCAAGGCATGGAGTGTTAGCCTTGATCACCAAGAGCCTCAGGGACAGCACCCAGACCCTGAGTTCAAGCCCAGGACTGACAGAAAACAAAACACACAAAAAAAACCTGAAAGAGCCAGTCTTTTAGAGTGACATTTTCCTAGGGTGACAAGGTTTTCTTGGGGTGAAGGACATTTGAATCTTAAAACTAGAGATGTTCCAGGCACAGGAGGAGGAGTGCATCTGAGATCGTGGTTAATAGACTGAGAATCCTGTTCTCAGGTAGGCAGGAGTGTCATAGACATTCCAGGACCCTGTGCCCAAAGTCTTCATCAGCAGCTCATCAACGTTTGATTCTCTTGTGACCAGGCTCCATAGTTCCCCAATCTATTCTGCTGATTCCCTGATGTGAAATTTGAATCCAATGATAGAGTCCATTTATCAAATTTCAGAACCTACCAGGCTTCTTCAGTTCTTATATTTTGTGTTCTAAGTTGCTCCCAGTGAGAGTTTTCCCACACTGAAATTAGGATCTTGTCACTCTGAGGCTCAATGTCATATGGCAGGAGGGGAGCTAGATGTCTCTGCAGGACCTGGCCCTAGCTCTCTACCCTTGCTTCCTATTTCTCCCCAGCACTGTCTCAGTTCACTCAGGCTATAAGGGATCAGCCATTTGCTCTTTCACTAAGGTTTTCCCCCCCATTTTCCTTTAGGAAGTATTTTCCTTCATTTCTATGTGACAATGTTCAATTTGACTGATTTTCCTGACTCTCTCACTATGTTTGTTTTGCATTCTATTAGGAAGATTTGGATTTGTGGTTCTTCCTTGTGTGGCCACAATCAGAACTCCAAGATCTTTGGACCTGTGAGAGTTTTTAAACAGGCAAAATGGCACCCAAGAACCTAATTCTCTTTTACATCAGATAAAAATAATAAGGGTTCATTTAGGATGAGGTTCCAGAAGTCTGTAGGTCTCCATTTGGTGGTGGCTTTCTTGTGGATAGTCCAAGGAAGGGCAAGACACCATGTGACAAGAAATGGAGAGAGACAGAAACAGAGACAGAGAGTCAGAGAGAAAGACAGAGACAGAGAGAAACGGAGAGAGAGGCAGAGACAGAGACAGAGAAAGACAGAGAGAGGCAGAAACAGAGACACAGAGAGAGAGTGTGTGAGAGACAGTCTCCTTCTCTCTCCCTCTTTTTTTCATTTAATTTCATTATCAAGATGATGTACAGAGGGGTTACAGTTCTTATAAGGCCCCCAAAAATGAATCGTAAGAGTTTCACCATAACAACTTCATTCAATGGCAGTAAGCTCTGAAAGACCCCATGTGAAACTACAATAGTCAGATTCAGTTTCTTATCTTCTTAGTTCCCTACAAACAGGACTTTGAAAAAACCCATTTGAACTCTGGTCCTACGTAGAGCAATGGTCAGTATTACTATGCCCTCCTTTATTTTGAAGCCTCTTTACAAGAAGGCAAATAGATGTGACTAATTGCAAGCAGTGTATTGCAAGTTTGATGTATATCACTTTTGGAGCGAGTTTCTGATCCAGGGTTGTTCAGTTCTCTACCCTTTCTCCTCTCCTACATTGGTTACTGGAAAGGGTCTAGATTCACAGAGAGTAAAGCTATGTTCTGGCACAGCCTATGACAACCTGGGTCTCTGGATAACGCTGTTGTACATAGCTTCATATTGATGTTCTTGAAACATTTACAGAGTGAGAAGTAGTTTCTATTGCCCTGTGCACATGAGATTTGGGGTAGTTTGGAATATAACTTCGCTTGCCCAGTATATTATAGGGACTTTTTATAAAAAGGAATAGGAATGAAGGAGCATGAATAAGGCATAGCCGCATTTGGAGAAGAGGTGAAAAAGGTGATATTTTGGCAAGATCAGCTCAGCTTGATACAGTCATACTGACGTGAAAAGCATGAGCTATACTTGCTGTAAAAAGGAAATAAAAGAACCATGAAGACTGAAGATTGGTAACATCTGAAGGACTAAAAAACAAAGGTCCTGTTAGATAAAGCCACTATGATGTGTGAAGGATGGAGTCAATCTTTCTGTTCTATCAATCATCTATGTTCTATCACATGAAAAGAATGGATGTTGCAGTCATCTAACCAAAGCTCACCACTGTGCCTCTAATTCTTCATGAAAGAGTTCTGAGAGAAAATGCCATGCATACAGAGATTCAAATTCACTCCCTAAATGCGAAGCAAGTGGCAATTGTCATGGCTTCAAGAAAATCACATTACATAAACACTTTACAGCTATTCCTGAATGAATCATACCTTTCCAAAACAAGGAATATATGCAGAACCTGTACCCAAGAAAGAAAATGTGGAGTACCATAAGGATTAGCTAACACAGACACCATAATTGATGTTGCAGAATTAAACGTCAAGCTGTAGTTACCACTAGCAGTCTGATTTTTCAAGGACTTAGAAAAACCTTTTAACTCCGGTCATGGTTCAAGTAGTTGGCGGGCTCGAATTTGACTTTGAGCCTCAGATTTGGAAAATCAAGGAATTCAAAGTGAATCTCAGCCAGGCTTCCGTAGCCTCCTGTGACTTTCCCCACAGACTATAAATGGATCTTGTTTTTTGAAAGCAAGCCCAGATTTCCTTAAAACATGTTCCAGCCTCTCTTGAAATCCACTAAGGGTATATTTCAAATGAAGGCTGGGCTTTTTCTCTACACACTCTCTTTTGGAGCATCCTCTTTGTAAGCATTCCAACTTCCCTTGTATGGGTTAGTGGCACTCTTGCAGAGTACATGTCATGCCCACCATTATACATTTCAACCAGACTCCCCAGATGAATTACAGTCTGACACTCTATTGGCCATATGTCAAAAACACGCTATTCAGGGTCAACTTCCTTGAAAAGATCTGCCAACTGGTCTACTGGCCTCCTTAACACAAGTGGAATTACAGGAATCAGAAGAGGGGATGGGGGTCAATGTCTTGATCTTCATTTCCTTTTCAGGGCACTGCCTTTCACATCTTTCAGAGACTCTGTTCGAAAGCTCTTTCATACCTTCTAATCTAAGTGGATCCTGACTGGAAGCAGATGTACAGTTTCAGCATACTGACCACTCCTTTCTATGGACTGAATGTTGCGATCATTCCTACTATCTATAAATACCACCCTGTTTCCTATTACAACTAGCTTCTTTGATTTTTCTGAAGTGAGATAATTACTTCCTTTTGTTGGGCATCTACCTCTCTGAATGTTACTAAAATATGATTCCGTTGGCGTTTTTGCAAAATATTTCCAATTCTGGCTTTATATTGAGCTTTCATTTATCCAAATATGCCCTTTGATATTTCATATGAATAGCTGCTCACCCACATCTGGCTCATCTCAAATTGATACGCACTTTTCTTCTGGCTTTAAGAATATTCATTTATCTATGTCAAGATTAATCACTTCAACCTGTCAAGAACTGATCTTTGTCACTGCATATATTAAGTAACCATTCCAACTTTGCTAATCTGAAAAATCAAGGGAGCAGAAGGGAAAAAAAACAAATTGTTTAAATAGGGATACAAGTTGACCCATTACAACAATGAGATGTACAAGACACTATGTTGAAAATGAACTTTAAAATTTAGGCTGGGTGGGGAGGAGGAGTGTAGTTGTAGAGGTGGGAGGGAAGGGATAGTAAGGGAAAAACAAAGGAAGAGGTAACAATATTTGATAAGAAATGCACTTATTACCTTGCTCATGTGATTGCAACCCCTCTGATCAGTATTTTCACAATTAATAAAACATTAAAAAAGACATTCATCAACATGCAGAATAAGAAAAATTCTGAGAAAAGAGTCATCTACTTTATTACTAGAAATGGGATTACATGGAGTTTATGCAGTATTACATTGTCTTTAGATATTTGGAAAGCAATGTAACAATTACTTTGGATGACCACTGTAATAATGTTATTTCATTTTGTCCTTACAGTGGTGCTATGAAGAAAGGATTGTCTCTTTTTATGCATGAAAAGACTGAGCTCAATTGGTCTCACTCTGTGTGATGCCTAGAGACCTGTATAATTTATAATGTTCCAGTGTATTTTCCTTTTTTTTATCATCCTGTGTGTTTATTTGTAGATTGATAGGCACATTCTAGTTACCACAAATGAGGGAAACCATGCGACCTATATTTTTCTGGGTCTGACTTATTTCTCTTAATGTAATGTTTTCTGTCATTCCATTTACATACAAATGGTACAATATAATTCTTTCTGATGAATGAGTGGAATCCCATTGTGTATATATAACACAGTTTCTTGATTCATTTGTCCACATATCTTGATTATGGTAAATAATGCTGCAGTGAACATGATTGTGCTGATAGCTTTTGTGGGTACTTCTTTGTGGTGTCCTGGATAAATGTCCAAGAATAGAAAGCTCTATGTTTAGGGGAGGAACACAAAGGCTCAATAGCTATGTGTACCTGCTTGTATAAAATAATATTTATCAAAATTAACTCCAGGAAATGAAAATAAGGTGTTGGTTTCTTTGTTGCTGTTCTTGTTTTCTTTTCCTTTTCTCTTGTATTTTTTGTTATCCATCTTTGGGAAGGTAAGAGGGGCACAGAAATGGTGGGACAAAAAGTGAACAAATGCAACAGTGGTTCTCACCAGACACTATATTTTAAACAAACTATAAGTTGTATAGTTTAAGTTACTTGGGTGAGGACCCACAATTTTTTGGTGGGGATGGGAGGAAAAAACTGGGAGAGAACAAGGGAAAGAGTGATATTGTTAAAAAAAGAAATGTGCTCATTACCTGATTTATATAACTGTAACCCCTCTGTACATAATCTTTATACTAATAATACATATACATGAAGAAAAAAAGAATTGAGAGAAGACATGGGCTTGGGAAGGATGGGAGAGATGACCAAAGGGCTGACATTGATCGAGATGCATTGTATGCATCAATGCTTTATCGAAAGACAACTCCGGTGTGCAACTACTTAAAGATAATAAAATATATTAACAAAAACTGAGCACAAGGACCTAATATTACATTTATCAATGTCACATCCATTAAGGAAGTTGAGAAAGTTTCCCCACCTATTTTTATTCCTATTTTCTATGACATAGTGAAGACACACTGGATTTCTTACCTACACTCTAGTTTATTCAGAACTGTACTTTTATATGCTATCCATTTTCTGGAGTCTCTTATTCTGCTCACTGTGACTTGTTTTAAAGAATAATAAGAATCTCCCATTCTACACTCAGTGTGGAGTTCACATGCCTTTTCCCCAGAGTCTATTGTAGGAATACAGTCTAGATTGAGGAAATTTATAATTATACAGATTATCATATTCTAACTACTTTTTTGTTAAATCATGCTGCAATGTCAACATATTTATTTATATTTTATTTATTGTTATTAAAAACTAGTGTACAGAGAGGATACAGTTCTATAAGGCAAGTGGAGAGGACATTTCACTTTGAACAATGTCATCTTTTCTTCACTGTCTCCCAGTTTTCCCCTGCCATCCCCAAGCACAAGAAATGGAGGGAGAAAGAGGAGAAAACAAAAACAGCACAAAAGGAAAAAAACTTCATGTGTCCATTTCCTGGGGTTCATTTTGATAAATATTATTTTGTACGATCAGATGTTCATAGGCATTTTACCTTAGTGTTCCTCCCTAAGAGTAGCCTTCTTTGGTCTCACTGTGTTTGAATGTCTAGTGTCTTGTATAATTTATCATGTTCTGGGATATTACATGTAGCTTCTGCATATGAGAGAAAACATGCACCATTTCTCTTTCTGAGCTTGGCTTACCTCACTTAACATGATTTGTTCTAGGTCCATCCATTTCACTACAAATAATATTATATATGTATATACATACATATATATGTATATGTATATATATATATACATATATATATATATATATATATATTCCTAAGGACTGTGTAAAATTCCTTCGTGTATGGGTGCCACATTTTCTGGATCCACTCATCTACTGGAAGGCATCTGGACTGTTTCCACAACTTGGCTACAGTGAATAGAGCAGAAATGTACATAGATGTGCAAGTGTCTTTATAGGACTCTGGCTTGTGATGTTCGGGATAGATGCCCAGGACTACACCAATATATTTAATCATCAGAGTAATTTCTGAGACTTCAGTTGTTACCCACTTCCTAGATTAAAAAGATACATTGTTTTCTTTTTTTATTAAGGAATTGTGCAGAAGGGTGATAATTCTATAAGCCAGGTAATGAGTGCAATTCTTCTTGGACAATATCAGCCCTTCCTTTAAGACTTGCCCATGGTTTCTGTCTCTCATCCCTGCCCACAAGTTATGATAGCATTCTCTCCACCCCAGGTCCTCAGCCCCTCCCATTACATTTTCCCACGCAGCTTGTAGTCCCCAGCACCACCCAGATCTGAACTCTTCTCTGCCCTAGAGCTCCTGCTAGGATAGGTGGGCATTCCAACTCTCTACCCAGACCTACCTGCACATGCAGAGTAGGCCCAGAGTTACAAGCTAAAACTTGGATGGGGGCAGATACCATATTACTCCCTCTCCCATGGGAGATATGGCCCCACTAATAAACCTTCTTAGAAACCTCTTCTCCTGTATGTGATTGTCTAGGTGTGGTCCCCTGGAATGGCTGGGATGGATTCTTGCAAGTTACATAGTTCATATTAAATCATATTTTGGAATACCATGACTATATTTGCTCATCTTCTCTCCTGCCATTACTGGGACACCATTATGTGCCTCCTATCAAGAATAAAACAAGACAAAAACCACCACCAACAAAAACCATGTCTCCATTTCCTGTACTCTGTTTTGATAACTGGTAAATTAGATGTTCACCCTAGCTTTGTTTAAGGATTTTAGGTAAATTGTTTATAAAACCATATGGCTACAGAAGAATAAGATTAATGGTGTTCATAATTGGAAGCTGCATAGAACAAATTGAAATACAACTCCTCAGAATAGTTGATATTAGAAGTTGTCAGATGACTCCAGAGCACATCTCTTCCTGTTTATGTCAGCCTTGCCTTGTCCCCGTCTTACCACAGGACAACTTAAGCCTGGTGATCATTATGGCTCCTTCTTGCTAGCTTCCAGGCCTGCTCAAGTTAAACAGTGTATTGCCCCAAGGGTTAATTCTATTAAATCATCCTATTTAATTCCTTTCAGAGCAACCTCAGATACCTAGCTGATTTGAGGTGTGTGCTTTATGGTTCCTTTTGGCACATAAAAGCTGTATCAGAGTTTTGTTTTTTCTAATTTTACTAGCACACCTCTACTTATCCTTTGTAGCAAATGTTTATAATATAATTTTATGGAATGACCTGAGAAGCATGGTAAGGGCATCATTCAGATTTAAGAGAGAGAGAGAGAAAAAGAGAGAGAGAGAGAGAGAGAGAGAGAGAGAGAGAGAGAGAGAGAGAGAGAGAGAGACAGGAAGAGGTAGAGAGAAGAAGAGAGAGGGAGAGAAAGACAGAGAGAGAGGAGAGGAAGAGAGAGAGGGAGGGAGCGAGGGGAGAAAGAGAGAGGGAGAGAGAGAGAGAGGAAGAGAGAGGGGAGAGATGGGTGGAGCGAGAGGAGAGAGAATGGGTAGAGAGATGGGGGAGAGGGAGAAGGAGAGGGGGAAGGAGAGGAAGAGAGAGAGAACTTTCTGCAAGGAAAGGATGCATATGCCATCTTGGGTTGCTGGGTGCTTGACAACAGAAACTTATTTTCTCATGTTTCTGGAGGGGAGAAGTCTGGGGTAAGGGTGTTGCTATGGTCAAAATTGGTGAGGAATATTTCAGTGGCTTCCGGATAGATGTCTTCTTCTGGTTCTTACATCATGGGAAACAGAGATAGAGGGCAATTCCATCACAAAGGAAATAGTTTCATGACCTCATCCAAGCCTAATCTCTTCCCCATCTTTTGATATCATCACATTAGAGCTTCATCCTATTAATAACAGAGGATATGGAGAAAAATTTAAAAAACATATGGTTAATATCAAAAGCTGACATGCAAACGATGTCATTTAAACCAGGAGGAGAAGATGGCTCATTCTAAGGTATTGGAGACTTTCTCCCCCTATCCATTTGTCACTGTGTAATGTTTGCAACAGTAGAGAGACCTTTCTGAAGAAAATGCAACTCAAATCAAGCCAGTGATGTAGCTACATACTCGACCATTCACAGTGGGCAGTCACTCATGATGAAGAATGGTCTGGCTTCACAGTGCCAACATGCAGAAACATCGTGTAAATTCATGAACTTTTCCCAGCCATACTCCATCTCCCCAGTCTTTACCCCTACTTCTTCTAGGTCTTATTTCCATGTTTTTTTTTTGTTGTAGTTTTGTTTGTTTGTTTTTTTGATGCTTTTCTAGATTCCGTGTGTGGCCCATTCTACCCTGTGACACATTAGCATTTTCTAGGAAGTGTGTGAACTTCCAGAGCTTCATGGAGAAGCTTCAATCAAAGAGAAGCCTTGCTCTGGTCCAGACTGTAGCTCAGGGCTGGAGAAGGTGGAGGTCACCTATACTGTTAACAAAGAAGCAGAGAATCCTGAGTGAGGCACCATCAGCTCTTAACTAGAGTCTTTAAGAGCTCTAAGATCCAGGGTGCAGGAGTTCAATAGAAATGTACTCATTACCTTACTCATGTAACTATAATCCCTCTGTACAGTATCTTCACAAAAAATATATACAAAAGAGCCAATAGTGTAGACTGAAAAATCTTTGGGAATCAGCTGAAGCCAATGCACAGAGCATTTTCTGTCCTTGTCATCCCTGGTGAGTTCAACAACCTTGAAAAACTACAATTGGCTCAATTTGATCAACGCAGCAGTACATGAGAACCAAGGAGATGTGTTTTCCTTTTTATTTGACTTGCAGGAAATCAGCATCAATGAGATTTGATAGTCCCTTGAAACCTGGGGATTGTTTCCCCATTCTTGTATTTTTTTTTAACCCTGATACATACAAGTATGAAACACAACACAAATTGATGAACTCTAACCAATTTGAGGGGTTTTTCTTTTCTTTTCCATTTACAGGAGCCTGGTAGAAAATACTGAACGTGTTCCATGACTAACGATGTAACTCTAATTAGTATTTATAACTATAGTTTAATTCCAATAACAGTATTAAATGAGTACAGAAATGTACTTATTGATTCTTGTATGTGCAAAGCATCATGCATTTTGATGTGGTTGAGAGCTAGAGAGCTGTGTACCCACACATTTTTCTATAGTTTTCTCACATTCTTTGATTACGATCCTTTTTTTATGTTTCATACTGTGCTAATGAGTCTTTTAAATTGCTATTTGTAATAAATTTGGGGTAGGATTATTCAGTCTTCTTTGTATTTTTCATTTTGTGCTCTGAGTGTGGGAACCTACAGAGAGCTACAAATTGAGAGAAACAAACATTTCAGAGAAAATAGACCTCCAGAGCTTAGGAAAGAGCGAAGAATTGACAATTTGAAGGGTTTCAAGTATGCCAAGTGGCCATCATAACTCACTCCACATTTCAAAAGGGAACAAACAAATCAAGATTTAAAAAATGAACAGAGCCTTTTGTTTATAGAGAATGTTTTCATTGTGTGTGTTGGCTAAAATTGTCATTAAGAGCCATGTTAAGAGCAACTTCTTTGTCTCTCATTGAAATTTCTAATTTCTAATGAGAAAGAGTATGTGAAAATCTTTCCCTTTAATAAAAGTAAGAATCAATGCAATGAAATGAGCCTAAGGGACACACCGGAAGCTTGCCAGTGGAGGAACCTGCATGAGATCTTTCCCCTTCACCTATTTCCAGGGCTTTTGCACCATGCCACACTTTTGAGGATAATGTTATACAATAAAGAACTATTAGTAGTTCAAAGGAGAAGATACAATGTTATTTTTTTTGGCACTCTATATTTGTCAGCATCTGACTTGAATCTGAAAGAGAATCAGGGAATATCGATATTAAAATGATACTTAAAAGATTTACCTATTCATTATTGCTTAAAATCCTAAACTAGAAAATGGTATCTGGGATGAGAAAGTCTTCAAAGGCTTCAGGAATGTGCCTTTTCCATTTCACTATCACCTGACTGGTCTGATACCTTTGAAATTAAGTAAAAACGCTATTATTGTGAGAAGGAACAAATCTGTATAATAGGCAAACTCAGATTCTCTTTGCTTCTAAATTGACTATGGAGCTTTTGGTCCAAGGTTTTATTCTCTTTCCTTATTGCAGTATGCTTTTGACTTAAAAGCATACTGCAATATGTGTACCTTTAAAATTTTTTTTTTGGAATTGACTTTTGATCATATTAACATACATTCAAAATGAAGTTCAGCTCTATTTTACTTAACTCTCTTTACACAAGCAAGCATACTTAGTATATTAGCAGATCTCCACATATCAGTAAAAAAGATATCTTCACAACGCTGATTGTAAATGTGTAAGTGTAAATGAGTGGAGATATAACAAAGAAACTCGCCCTTGTTTGCTAATATAATGTAATAAAAATGTTGTCCACACTGTTATATTGTCTACAAAGTAATTGTCTACAATAAAGCCAAAGAAAACTCCAAAATCTATCCTTAAAAATGTCACTGAGTATTGTAATTGGGCTTCCTATGTCTTTTATAGTGAACTTATATTTTCATATGACATCCAATATGTATGTCAATGTACAGCTAATGTGTATATATTAATTTATTCATTCAAAATATTGAAACTGTGCACCAACTAACTTGCAAGCATATATTTGCAATCTCATATTCTCATTACAATGACACTGTGCTTTGGCTGCACTTTTTTAAAATCGTTTTTAGTCTGTTAATTTTTGTTATTTATTTTTTGTTTAAGTGGTATTGAGAAATCAGACCCCGGGCCTCATGCATGCTAGGCAAGCACTCTACTACTAAGCCATATTCCGAACCCTTATTTTGACTGTTTTTAAAGCTAAAAACATATCATTAAAAAGTTAGCACCATTCTCAAACAAAATAATTGAGTGTGTTCAAAATAGTAGTCATAGGAATATAGGTTTCATAAACTCATTTTTTCCAGATCATTAATTATGAATAAAGCAATAAATATACTCTATCTAGGCATTCATCCATCCACTCATCCTTGGAAATATAAGTTATCATAGCACATGTAAACTAAGTGTTGTTCTACAAATATCTCAGTCATATACATTTATATATATATATATATATATATATGCTAGATTTGAAAAACAATTGTTTGTCAGATAGAGCCTATGAAGAGAAATGAAATAATAATAAATGGGAATACACTGTTCATATAAAGGTAGACATTGTGACACATGTCTGAATTAGCACTTGGGAGATTGAGGTAGGAAGAGCTTAAATTTGAGAACAATCTGGGCTACATAGAGAGATCTTGCCTGTGAAAATAAACATAAAACAGCGATTGATTGCTTCAGGAAGAGAACAAATAAGTCTATGTGTTTCCCAAGTCTTCTTGAAGCAACTTGGTGTTCTTCAAGTGCATATAGATTATGCACTTAGAATTAGGCAGAATTGGGGAATATGAAAGACACTAGCATTCTTTGTATTCCAGAAATATGCCAAGCTTATCCCTGTCTCAGGACCTATGTACTTAATTGTGACTCTATTTGGGATGTTTTTCAATAATCTTGTAACTTAATCTCTTCACCATTCTGATTTCTGCTTCAATATTCCCTTTGCAGGGTGGTCATACTGAACCAATCTTTAAAGGAGTAGACATCATTGCAGTATATATTATATCGCCCTGTAGCTTTTCCTGTCCTCTAGAATACTTAATGAGAAAAAGATTGATAAATACTCCCAGTTGTAAAACATAAGCATTGGGTGACATAAGTTATATCAGCAATTTGCTCTGGTACATAAATGTACTAATATTGTCCCTGTTCATGTCTTGCTCACTTTCATAAAGTAGCTAAGTACTTAAATACTGTATCCTTATTTCTTAAAACACCTGAAATCGTTTTAATTTCATCTGCAAAAAGGTTTAATATAAGTGATAAGAAGTCATTTTACAAAGCACTTGAACACGTAGATGGACCCAGCCAACGACTGGGTACCGCACTGGGTACCACACTAATTCGAGATCTTACACAAGGAGGATGAAGTGATGGGTTTGTTATTTATACTTGAAATCTGTGCACAAACAATTCAATGTAAGTGCAGGCGATTGATGAATAAAACATCACTGATCAAGCAGGCTGCAACTAAATTTTGGCTTAATCCTGCTGGTTTAATTTGGTTTAGTGTTTTTTTTTTCCCCTCCTGTCTTCTGATGTTGTTTTTACCTGAGGTGAGTGCCTATATATTATGCATGGGGGAAAATGAGCAGCATAAATTTAAATACCTGAAGCAGGTGATAAAGTTGCTTTTATTTTCAGTTGTTTTCAAATATCAGGTTTCTGTTCAGAAGAATACCAAAATAACTCCCCTTTCCTATCTCTGGGGAAAAGTGCCATTGACTATTTAAAACACAGTCTATCTCAAACGAGTTTTGAGTCAATAGATGAATGAATTTTCTTTCTCAACAGTTATTATTGTGTTTGCAAAAAATTATGTATAAGTATATATAAGCTTGAGAACTGATATGACATTCTTTGGGGAAAATAATCTTGAGCAATGATATTTGGATACAGGGGAAAAATGTGTAAAATGTTAGTAAGTCAAGTTGCATTGACAGCTGATGAAACCATTCAGTTAGTCTTAGATCCCATGGCAGATGTCTGTCATAATAGAACAGGGTGGATTTCTCCCCTGTGTGATTACTAATTTGCATCTAAATATAACATATCTCTTCCTAATATCGATGTCGTTTAGCGTGGAAATCTGGTTCTGTGATGCAGAAAGAAAATATCACCATCGCAAGAGAGCTAAGGGAACGAGTATCACTGCTCGACATCAAGTTCCTTGTATTTGTAACTATATTTAATTTAGTAATAATTAGGACCTATAAACATATGAACCTTTTATTTAACTAGTGTAAGTAATTTAAAAATGACAGTAAACAACTTTTTCTACCTGTCATTCACCTAATTTGGTAGACTCCAGAGAAAGAGGCTTTTTATGAACCCAGGACCTAATAAGTGACACTACATTTGCACATGAAAATTGATTAAATGACACAACAAATAAAAACAGCATTGTTCTTTTACTCGATATATCATCACCAGTGCTTCATAGAAAACCTGTCTGAAGAAATGCTTCTGAGCTTTTAACTTTAGTTGAATTTCATTGCACGCATGAAATGTGGGCTTTATCTGCTCTTGGACCCTCTCCAAGTACAAATTCCTATTTCTTGCACTGTACTTTTGTTAAATTTTTGTCTTTATGTATTCAGTCAGTTTTAAATCATATTTTTAAAATTTAATTTTAAGGACATGTTGTTTTTTTCCCCTGAAGGCATCAGTTAGCCTAAATTAAAATAATCAGCATGGAACCAAATACAACACTGATATATTATACAAATTAAATACATTTTAATAAGCATACCAAATAGAATACTGTAAAAACTGAACTATCATGTTCCCACATATTTGTAAAACCTGAAAAATGCTCTACATGATAGTATGTATTTTATGAATTGCATTAATTAATTGCTTCGTGTACAACTACTAAAAGGAAATAAAATATAAAAATAATGTAACTAAATACATAAAATGTATATCTTATAGGTAAATACATATTAAGGAAGGGAGAACAGAAGAAAGAAGGAAAAAAAGAAAAGAGAGACAGAGATGGGTGTAGAAAGCTGTAAATTGTGAAAAAACCTTTTTTGTGCTTTACATTGTAAATTAATACTTCGGTAATGAAAATCACCAAAATGGATATTTTGTCCATTTTAACTTGTACTATGGACTAAATATAGTCCCAAGAGTAATACCAAGGATGTTGTATTGATGTGATATTTGTACAATGACCAATATATATATAATCATTCCAATAGTGTGGGAAACATCAAAACCAAAAATGTTCTAAGGGAAATTCCCATTACTTGCCAACATTTATTAATCATTTTATATGCCCTGCATGATTCTTTTGCATGCATTGCCTCGGTTCATTTCCATGACCCTGTAGCATGTGTTTTATTATGGTTCCCATTTTGTATATGCCATTCCTGAAAACAGAAGCATTGGGTATCTGGAGCAAGCTGGCACATTTAATTTCAGCCAGATTTTGTTGTTTCCTTTTCCAGAACACTTAGATTTTAATATTCCTCAATATTGTGTGTTTTTTTTTCAAATTCTCTTTTCCATCCAGTCCGCCCTGTACTGATTGTGAGACACCTTCTGAAATATCTGTAGAGCATTTGGACTCTGCCTGTGGAAGTTGGGGATGTTGCATTGTGAACTATGGGCCTCTGATATGTGCTGAAATCCTCATCTCTCGCACTTACAAGTAAAGCTCTTCTGTGGAAATAGGATCAGCTCAAAGTGATTCAGTATAGATAGACTCGCAGTGAGTCACACATCCAATGACTGGCGCAACTGCACAAAGAGACATACTTAAATAAAGAGAAGAAACACCAAAAGAAGCTCCCCTAATGATAGTTCGGATTGCTCAAGCTACAAGCCAAGGATTGTTATGAATGGTCGGCAAATACCAGGAGCTAATGCCTGAAATTATCAGAGGGGAGAGTGCCCTTCTGACATTTGGATTTCAGACTTCTAGTCTCCAGGACTGCAATGGAAGGCATTTGTTCTCTTTTTAGCCGCTCAATAAGGGGTAATTGGTAACAATATCTGGTGGAAGTTAAAGCAAGGAATTATTGATCTGATGACAATGTCTGACATAGGCATATGCGGTAGGTGAATGATGGTCACAAACATGTCATGTATTTGTTATTTAGTAAGACACCAAAACGTGTTTGAATAGTTTTGAGATGATAATCTATTATGTGAATTATAAGTATTTAGTTGATTGTGTTATTATCTGAGTATGGTATATCTCAGTTCTGACCTCAAAAATATAGTCTACACTTAAAATATACTATAAAATATATGCACATATATGTATGGTAAAATTATAAAAATAGAATACTCCATAATATTAAAAATTCAAACATATAACATTAATTTTATGTTTACTATTATTTATTTTTTATTTTATAAAATTTAATATCGCATGGTATCACTGGATAGTTTCCAGAAAGAAGTAACTATCTTTTGAAGGAGCTGAAGTAGGTAGAAATAGAACAAGAGAATAATAATGGAGAGATGCCAGATGAGCATTTTTTCTTGAAGAAAATAATGCTGAGGACTTTGAGAAATCAACACAAGCTTATAGCACAATTTGGAAAAATAAATTTTATCTTAAAATGTAAATTAAGACACCTCAGAGTGTATATTCCTTTAAAAGACTTCCAAAGTCAAGTCATGTGACCCTTTTCACTCTAAAAACCTAAGAAGGAATGAAGGAAATAAATGAGGCTTGGTGGAAAACCAGAGTATTATTAAGGGGAATTCTTTTGGATTAGTGATTTAAAATGGGACTAAAAACAGGACCGATAAAATGAATATACTCTGGGGCTAAAATCAATGTATCTGTCAAGAAAACTACCTTTCTGAAGTCTTCAAGGGACATTATTTCCGTGCCTTGTAAGCTCTGTAGAGTTCCTAGATTCCTTGTCCACAGAATTTGGTTTTTATATCCAAAGCTAGAATCATTGCCTCTCTCTAACTATTCTGTAGTCAAATCACCCTCTGACCAATCAGTGAAAAGATCTTCTAATCTTCATGACCCCTTTGATTGTATTACGATTGTATTTGAGTAATCTCTAGTAACCTTCCCATGTCAAATTCTTTCAGCACCTCTATAATTATATTTTTGCCATATAAGATATTGAGAGAAGGTTCTAGGATTTGGATCATGGATATCTTTTGACAAGTATTCTGACTCCCAGGCTTAAAAATATTTTTGTTTATTTTGTTTATTTGCCTAAATATATTGATAGTTAAGAAATGGTATTTAAAGTGCAGTATAACCACCTGTGACATGTACATTCATCCATGAAAATATTGCTACCACAAGATAGTAAACATACCCATGGCCTCCACAAGTTTCTCTCTGCTTCTCCTCTGCCTTTTTATTTGTGGTAAGGATGCTAAATGTGAAATGTACCTTCTTTACCCATTTTGAGGGCACAATATAGCACTAGTTAGTCACTGAACACAACTGTTGTCCAGCAAATCGTTAAACCTGATTCATCTTGTATTACTGAAACTGAATCCATTGAGCAGCAGCTCCCATTTTTCCAGTGGCTCAGCCACCCTATCAGTAAGGGAGGTCTTTTAAGATTCTGAATATTTTAGATTCCTTGGAGTTATGAAATCTCTCTCCTGCAGCAACTTATTCCACTTGACACATGTCACCATGCTCACCCATACTGTCATACATGATAGGATGTCTTACTTTATTTTAAGGCTGAATACCATTCCATTATATACATGGAGAGAACTCCATTCATTTGTCTACTGGTCGATGTGTAATTTTTGCACTGTGGTTATTATGAATATTATGAGAGTGAGCATGGGAAGCCAGGTATCTCCTAGAGATCTTAATTTAAATTTAGATTGATGGCTTGTACGACTGTTCTGCATACATTTGTTTGTTTGTTTTGTTGGTCCTGGGGCTTGAACTCTGGGCCTGGGTGCTTTCCCTCCACTTGGGCTCAAGGCAACTGCTTTACCACTTAAGCCACAGTGCCACTTCCCGTTTTCTGGTGTTAGTTGGAAATGTGTCTCACAGACTTTCCTGCTAGAGCTGGCTTTAAACCGTGATCTTCAGAACTCTGCCTCCTGAATAGCTAAGATTGCAGGCGCAAGAGACTGGCACCCTGTATACCTTTAATATTTTAAGGAATCTTTATACTGTCTTTCATAATGGCTGTACTAGTTTCAATTCTTACAATGTACAAGGCTTTCAGTTTTTTTTGCAGCCTTTCCAACATTGCTATCTTTCTATTTTTGTTTTATTCTATTTTGCCTGTTTCCTAAAAGACAACATAACTATATGAGGAAGGGTTCCAGTACATTTTTCAGCTGAAAGATATTTTTTATTAAAAAATGGAGCTATTTTAAGTTCCAGTTTAAGAAATAATCTTATTAGAAAGTCAGTCTGAGCCATGAAGTTACTGTAATGAGAATCATATTTGGAATAAATGATTATGAATAAAAATGATAATCTCTCAAGTGCCTCATTTTGGTTTGGTTGGGTACCATCAAGGAAATAATTCACATAGATTAGGAATTTAAAGTGGTAATTGTTTTTTAAGAGTTTGCATCACAAACTTATAATCCTTTAATCTGTACTTAACTTGGTTTTCTATTTGTCTTTATTAAAACATAATACTGTGGAAATTTCATAAACACATATAGAGTAGCTAGTACATACAGTTGTTGATGCCTACATCTTCATGGTTTTTTTTTTAACAGTAGTTCCCAAAGGTTTCAACAAAATCACTTTGGGAATCTTGTTCTCCGTGTCTCTTATCAAGAGCAAACATTTGTCATTAAAAATATTTTTAATGAGGGCTTTTCTATTAAATATAGTCCACTCCTGTTATTATCACCTTTGTCCAAGTTGACAGCAGTTCCTATACCAATTATTCATAGACAGAGTCTTCTGATTTGCGAGTGGTATATAATTACAGTCAATGGTTGGAAGTCAGAATTAGAATTAAGTCCTTAAATTATATTTTTAATGTCACTTAAGTTGCTTATTTTGCCATTTTACCCTATTTTTTTTTTGTTGCATGCATTCATTCCTGTTTTCAGTCTTGGGTTTATAATATGCTCCCAAGTCTAATTCAAATGATTTCTTTGGAAGAGTTATTGTTTACTTGTTCCTTTATTTCATGTAAAGAAAGCCATAGATCCAAGGTGAATTTCTTTTTGGCAAGAAGTACATTTAATTTAGTTCAGGTGTTAAAAAAGTAGTTCTAAGGCTGGGAAGGTGACTCAGTGGGAGAGTGTTTGCCTTGCATGCATGAGGCCCTGGATTCGATTCCTCAGCACCACATAAGCAAAGAGAAAAGCCAGAAGTGGTGCTGAGGCTCAAGTGGTAGAGTGCTAGCCTTGAGCTGAAGAGCTGAGGGACAGTGCTGAGGCCCAGAGTTCTAGCCCGATGACTGGACCCTCCCCCTGCCAAAAAAAGTAGTTCTAATGTATTCTATTGGCCACATTAAAAGTTCTTCATTTTCTCCAAGTTTCTACTCTAATCATCTATTTTAAATATTAAACCTACATCAAGAGCCACTTTTTCTCTCTATATCAAACATTTTTTCCCTTGATTTTTATTAGAGTATACTTATTGTGCAAAGAGTTTCATGGTGATATTTCTAGAGACATATGCACTGCATTTTGATTGAATTGGAATCCTCTTTAGAGTTAGTCCATTTCTTTGTTACCTTTTTATGAAAAAATGTAGTGGTTTCCAATAGTTTTATAGATAGACTGATAAGGAGATATATATTTAAATATATAGATGATTGATAGACATAGACATATTTAATTCTGTATATATAGCTGAAAAACTTGTTTCTTTGTGTATACATGCAGTATTTATTTATTTATTTTGTCAGTTGTAGGCCTTGAACTTTGGGCCTGGGAGGTGTCCCTGACCTCTTAAGCTCAAGCAGGTGTTCTACCACTTGAGTCACAGCACCACTTCTGGTTTTCTGATGGTTTATTAGAGATAAGCATCTCATGGACTTTCCTGCCTGGGCTGATTTGAACTGAGATCCTCAGGTCTCAGCCTCCTGAGTAGGTAGGATTACAAGTGCAAGCCACTGGTGCCCAGCACATGCAGTATTTTTTTTAACTTGTTCATACTTTCTAGGCATTTAGAATGATGATATAGCTTGATTATTGTTTGTGGGGTAATCATAGAAAATGGGGTATAGGTATCTGTGCCATAGGTTGACCTATATTCCTTTATATATTATATGTCTGAATGATATAACAAGGTCATCAGGTAATTATATGTTTAGATATTCCATAATGTCTACAGTAATTTCTATAGTGCATACAATAAGTTACATATCCACAGTATTAGACATAGTATTAAACACCAGCTTCTCATCCTGGCCAAAATTCTATGATAAAAATGGAATCACAGTGTAATTTTGATTTTCATTTTCTTTATGACCAAGGATATAGTATTTCTTTATGTATCTACTGGCCCTTTGTGTCCTTTTTTGAGAATTTTCTGTTTAGTAATTTTTCCACTTAATAATTGGAGTATTTCATTTGCTAGTTAATTTTTGAACTGTTTGGATATTTTAGACATTAAGCTTTCAGCTGATGAATAGTTGGCCAAGTTTTTCTCCCATTTTGTGGCTTGTCCCTTTATTATTGTTGTAATTGTCTTTGATGTGTAAAAGCTTTTTAGTTTGAGGCAATGCACTTGTCATTTGTGTCTCTTATTTCCTGGGCTGGCAGCATTCTATTAAAAACAGAAATTAAAAAAACAATTCTGTTGTGAAGGTGGTGAACAGAGGGATTACAGTTACGTATGTAAGGCAGTGAGCACGGTTCTTGTGGACCTTGTTACCCCCTCCCTCTGACCATCACTGTTGCATTGGTTCATCCTTTGTCCTCACCATTTGGTTCTTCCCCTTCCCTTCCCTAATTCAGATAAATGTATATACAATACCCAGGGTGCCAAAATTAAATATAGTGACAACGGGAGATAAACTACAGAAAGAAAACACTAAAGAAAAAAATCCCATAGTGCATGAAAAAACAACAATCACAAAGAATAACCTCTTGTTTCCATATCTTGGAGTTCATTTTGAATAGCATCATCTTATATGATCACATGTGCGTAACTATTGAGCTATTCTGCTCATCTGATAGGACTCTTCTAGACATATACCTAAGTATTGCAAATGACGGAAATCATGAGATCTATATTTCTTTGGGTCTTTTCTACTTTGCTTAATATGATTTTTTCCCAAATCTTTCCATTTCCTTATAAATGGGGGTAATGTCATTCTTTGTGGAGTATAAAATTCCATTATGTCTATATAGCACATTTTATTGAGCCATTTATTTACTGAGGGGCATCTGGGTTGGTTCCATATCTTAGCTATGGTAAATAATGCTGAACTAAATGTGGGTATCTAGTTTTTCAAAGCACCATTTATTGAAGAAGCTATCTCTTCCTCAACATATATGCTTGGCTCTTTGTTAAAAGTCAGATAGCTGTAGCTGTGAGTTTTTGAGGGAGGGTCTGTTTTGTTTCATTGGTACATGTTTTCATTTTCATTATTATGGTTCTGAAGTATAATTTGAAATCCAGTGTTGTGATGGCTTCATTTTTGTCATTTTTCCACAAAGGTTCTTGACAGTTGGATGTTTTATAATTCCATATGAATTTTATTTTTTTATTGTGAAAATACTGTACAGAGGGATTACAATTACATGGGCAAGATAATGAGTACATTTCTTATCAAGCATTGTAGCCTCCTCCTTTGTTTCCCCTTCCCATCCTATCCTCCCTCCACCCCCCCACCCAAACCTCCTCTCCCCCCCACCAAAGTTTGTTTTTGACATAACAACTTGTACGTCTCATTGTTGCAATGGGTCCACCTGTATCCTTATTTAAAAGATTTGTTTTTTCCCTTCCCCTCCACAAATTATAACAACATCAAATATAGTGAAAGCAGGGGTTACACTGTGGGGGAGGGACATACAAAGCAACAAAGAAATAATCTTATAAATGTGTTAGAAACAATCACATGAAAGAAAAAAATTTGAATACATATCTTGGGGTTCATTTCCCTAACATCAACTTATCTGACCTTTTCTGCTTGACTAAGACATATACTAGTAATTGCAAATAAGGGAAACCATGGGACTAGGTTTCTTTGGGCTTGGCTTACTTAACTTAATATAATTTTTTCCAAGTCTGTCCATTTCCTAACAAATGGGGCAATGTCATTCTTTCTGATGGAGGCATAGAATTCCATTGTGTATATATACCACATTTTCTTGGTCCATTCATCTACTGAGGGGCATCTGGGTTGGTTCCATATCTTAGCTATGGTAAATAAGGCTGCAATAAACATAGTTGTGCTGGTAGCTTTAGTGTGGTCTTGTTTGTGAACATTTGGGTAAATGCCCAAAAGTGGGATTGCTGGGTCATAAGGGAGCTCTATGTGGAGTCTTTTGAGGAACCTCCAACCTACTTTCCAAAGTGTTTGAACAAGTTTACACTCCCACCAACAATGCAGTAAGGTTCCCTTCTGTCCACATCCCCTCCAGCATCTGTTGTTGTTAGAGTTCTTGATTATAGTCATTCTAACTGGGGTGAAGTGGTATCTCAATGTTGTTTTGATTTGCATTTCTTTTATGGCTAGAGAGGTTGAGCATTTCTTCATGTGTCTATTGGCCACCCTTCTTTCCTCTTCAGAGAAGTTTCTCTTTAAGTCTTTAGCTCACTTATTTATTGGGCAGTTGTTTCTTTGAGGATTTGTTGTTGGGGGATTTAATTTTTTGAGTTCCAGGTATATTTTAGATATGAAACCCTTGTCCATTGTATGGCTAGTGAAGATCTTCTCCCAATCTGTGGGCTTTCTATTGATCTTGCTAGCTATGTCCTTTGCCAAGCAGAAGCTCTGCAATTTCATGCAATCCCATTTGTCCAACTTTTCTTTGATTTTTTTGTGTTTCTGGGTCTGTATTAAGAAAATTTTGTCCTGTGCCAAGGAGACCTAGGGTTTCTCTTATTCCCTCCTGTAATGTTTTCAGAGTGTCTGCTTTGACTCTGAGGTCTTTGATCCATTTGGAGTTGATTCTGGTGCAGGGTGATATATAAGGATCTAGCTTTAGTTTTCTACAAGTAGTTAACCAATTTTGCCAACACCATTTACTGAAGAGGCTGTCTTTCTTCCATTCCATTTTTTAGCTCCCTTATAGGTCTGTAGGTTCATTTCTGGGTTTTCAATTCTATTCCATTTGTCCTGAGGTTTGTTCTTGTGCCAGTACCAAGCTGTTTTGATTACTATGGCTTTATAGTAGAGTTTGAAATTTGGTATTGATATTCTTCCAGCACTGTTCTTTCTGGTGAGGATCCTTTTTGCTATTCGGGGTCTTTTATCGTTCCATACGAATTTCTGGATTGCCTCTTCTATTTCCATGAACAATGAGGTTGGAATATTGATAGGTATCACATTGAATTTGTAGATAGCCTTGAGAAGTATTGCCATTTTCATGATGTTGATCTTTCCAATCCAGGAGCATGGGAGTTTTTGCCACTTTCCATATGAATTTTAGATTGATCTTTTCTATTTTTGTTGAAAATTACATTGAGATTTTTTTTATTGTAAAAATACCATATAGATGGGTTGCAATTACATGGCTCTAAGGTAATGAGTATGTTTCTTATAAAGCATTGTTGCCTCCTCCTTTGTTTCCCTTCCCATCCCTTCCCATCTCCCCCCAACCATGTGTCCCCCATCCCCCCGCTGCCACCAAAGTTGTAAAGTTTTGTTTTTTGATCTAACGTCTTGTACATCTCATTGTTACAATGAGTCCACCTGTATCCTTATTTAAACAATTTGTTTTTTCCCCAGGCACAAATTATACCAACATCAATACAGTGAAAATAGGGGTTATACCGTGGGGAGGGGCATAAAAAAGCAACAAAGAAATCATCTTATAAATATGTTAGAAAAAATCGCAAGGAAGAATAAAAAAACATTTGAATCCTTAGCTTGGGGTTCGTTTCACCTAACATCATCTTATCTGACCTTTTCTGCTTGGTCTCAGACATATACTAGTTATTGCAAATAAGGGAACCATGGGATCTCTGTATCTTTGAAGCCTGACTTACTTTGAGATTTTGAT